>NC_064630.1:454453284-455078284 GCF_023864275.1 Schistocerca cancellata | reverse complement strand
ATAATGTAAAGGAAATTTAAAAAGATCTATTTCATTGCTTTTGGTCTCCTAGGACGCGAGACCCAACACATTGCGAATTTTGTCTGCGAGGGTACATACAATTAAGAGTTCTTTTCCCACCTATGGCAGCTTCTCTTCAAGAGCTGAAAAATCGAATTTTTTTGCTATCGATTTAGTGAAAAAGGACCTGTTGATTTCTGTGAGGAATGAAATGGACTACCGTTTCTCTGTTTTTCGAGGAACGAATGGTACTTATGTGGAGTGTATGTGCGAGCATAAAACTTTGGACCTGCCTGTGTCCCTGACATGCTTAATGTGTTTCTATGTTTCATATTTTGTCTGTAATAAACAATTGAAATCTGTTCTTTCTCTTTGTGTAACATTTACAGTAGCAATAAAACCTCTATTAAAAAGATCGGTAACGGTAAAATAGTAGTGCGAGTTCAGGCAAAAAACACTGCGTCAGTCCTTTATGGCATTAGGGCTCCCAGAGTTGTGACACCATAACACCTGGACACGTGCACCAACGCCATCGCGTCATTGCTCCATGAATTTTGACATCATTGCATCACAGGGACGTAACATCATCACTTCAGGAATTCTGACAACGCTGCGTCATTGCCGTATGAAGGCTCCCTCTCCCCCAATCCACTTCCCACTTCCGCTAGCTCCCCCTTACCGCCCCGCCTCCAGCGCCACAGTGACGCCCCATCCTCCCGCTCGTCACAGAATTACTTTGGGTGGAGTGCAGTTTTACAGCCTCTGCCACTGTACTGTAGTGAAGGTATGAAATGGTGAAGCCTGCGATTGTGACGTCACAAGAATAAATTAATAGGTATGATAACTGCAAAAACGCATAACGCTGACGTGACCACAGTCATTTCTCCGCTGACTGTAAATGCATCTTTGCCTCGTGATTTCAATTAACGAGGCACTTTATTTGAGTAAAAGAAGACTTTAGCGAGTCTATTTGTTGTGAAGATCCATCGGAGAAGTGTATTCATGGCACTGCGCATCAAGAATGAAAAGGCATGATAACGGATGAGCCTATGACTATAGACAAGATGAATATTGTTAAAAAAATAATGGTAATGTAACAAAATGGCAAGAAGACGCTTATGCTGGAATTATATCTCTCATCACGTAAGAAATGATAGCGACAAAATAATTACTGGTTTAATTAATTTTGGTTTAATTAATTTTGGACTTCTGCGCAGTCTATTACGTGGAAGCAGCAGCTCCGAAGTGCTATATGATATTTCATGAAGTAGACAACTTCACCACCGGCACATACACGCAGGCGTCTCACAAAGCTTCGCGCTCCTACCCTTAGCTGCAGTGTCAGTAAGTATTCATACAGGTACGAAAGGAGGATTACTATACTTCCAAGCTCCAGTTCCGACTATTTTTCAAGATCACTCAAATACCCGCTTCACATACATGTACACCTTGAATAGGAATACTTTTCAAGCTTTTGGTAGGGTAGAAAAGATGAAAAAAATTCTTGTACAAAATCTTTATTGTGACATCATCTCATCTGGACACGTGCACCGACGCCATAGCATTGTTGTGAAGTTCTAGCAGAGAAGTGTATTCATGGTATTGCGCATCAAGAACGAAAAGGCATGATAACGCATGAGCCTATGACTATAGACAAGCGGAAAATCTAATACACATTTACCGACGGAAAACAACAATTTCTTAATTTTCCCTTGGTGTGGTTAACATCCAGCTTAATTTTGGACTTATGCGCAGTCTATTACATGGAAGCAGCAGCTCCGAAGTGCTATATGATATTTCATGAAGTAGACAACTTCACCACCGGCACATACACGCAGGCGTCTCACAACGCTTCGCGCTCCTACCCTTAGCTACGTGACGCCAGAGCTTGACTTGCAGCTACATCTACATCTACATCTACATTTATACTCCGCAAGCCACCCAACGGTGTGTGGCGGAGGGCACTTTACGTGCCACTGTCATTACCTCTCTTTCCTGTTCCAGTCGTGTATGGTTCGCGGGAAGAACGACTGTCTGAAAGCCTCCGTGCGCGCTCGAATCTCTCTAATTTTACATTCGTGATCTCCTCGGGAGGTATAAGTAGGGGGAAGCAATATATTCGATACCTCATCCAGAAACGCACCCTCTCGAAACCTGGCGAGCAAGCTACACCGCGATGCAGAGCGCCTCTCTTGCAGAGTCTGCCACTTGAGTTTGTTAAACATCTCCGTAACGCCATCACGGTTACCAAATAACCCTGTGACGAAACGCGTTTCTCTTCTTTGGATCTTCTCTATCTCCTCCGTCAACCCGATCTGGTACGGATCCCACACTGATGAGCAATACTCAAGTATAGGTCGAACGAGTGTTTTGTATGCCACCTCCTTTGTTGATGGACTACATTTTCTAAGGACTCTCCCAATGAATCTCAACCTGGTACCCGCCTTACCAACAATTAATTTTATATGATCATTCCACTTCAAATCGTTCCGCACGCATACTCCCAGATATTTTACAGAAGTAACTGCAGTGTTTGTTCCGCTATCATATAATCATACAATAAAGGATCCTTCTTTCTATGTATTCGCAATACATTACATTTGTCTATGTTAAGGGTCAGTTGCCACTCCCTGCACCAAGTGCCTATCCGCTGCAGATCTTCCTGCATTTCGCTACAATTTTCTAATGCTGCAACTTCTCTGTATACTACAGCATCATCCGCGAAAAGCCGCATGGAACTTCCGACACTATCTACTAGGTCATTTATATATATTGTGAAAAGCAATGGTCCCATAACACTCTCCTGTGGCACGCCAGAGGTTACTTTAACGTCTGTAGACGTCTCTCCGTTAATAACAACATGCTGTGTTCTGTTTGCTAAAAACTCTTCACTCCAGCCACACAGCTGGTCTGATATTCCGTAGGCTCTTACTTTGTTTATCAGGCGACAGTGCGGAACTGTATCGAACGCCTTCCGGAAGTCAAGAAAAATAGCATCTACCTGGGAGCCTGTATCTAATATTTTCTGGGTCTCATGAACAAATAAAGCGGGTTGGGTCTCACACGATCGCTGTTTCTGGAATCCATGTTGATTCCTACATAGTAGATTCTGAGTTTCCAAAAACGACATGATACTCGAGCAAAAAACATGTTCTAAAATTCTACAACAGATCGACGTCAGAGATATAGGTCTATAGTTTTGCGCATCTGCTCGACGACCCTTCTTGAAGACTGGGACTACCTGTGCTCTTTTCCAATCATTTGGAACCAGCTCATGTGTTTTGGGAGCTAGCACCAAAGCATCTGCAATCCAAATAAAATCTTACAAATCATACTGTCCTAGTAATAAAACACCTCAAGGTCAGAGAACAAAGAGCATCTCAACGAGGTTTTCTTTTTTTCCCTTCCTATATCCCTATATACAGATGTAGCAATTTAGCTACAATCTGAAAAAGATCGAGAGTGTTTTTATTGATTTTTAACATTTTATACCGATCTCTTTGCTCCAGTCAAGAATGTTTTCTAAAATTTAAAAATGTAATGTTTGATATGAAATGCAACAGCAGAGCTTAAAAAAATTGATGAGCAGATGAATAATGAAATTAAGATGTACTTGAAGTAATATGCGGTGAATGATCTACCAGAAGAAAGGGCATGTAGATGAAAATATGCAAAGAAGGTGTGGATTATTTAACTTGAAAACAGTGCGAGGACTGATAGCCATTACAATATGTAAGATTATCGAAGATGTTACATATAGCTCACGCATAGAGGAGTTATCAAAAGGCATTCCGCTATGTATCATGGCACCAACTGGAAACAGGAGGAAGTTTTAGGAAGACCCGAAGTAGCTATAACAGTATTTAGCTTGAATTGTATTTACTCGTTCCACGTACGTGAACATCTACTTCTACAATCATGTAGGCGAGGCAGCACTGGCGAAACAAATTACGCTAAAAGGAACTTAGATCGAGTAAGTAAAGAGTGGATTTTCCCTACTAACGATAACAAAGGACCAAGTCTCTTAATATACTGCCATTACGGTCAGGAAATGAGACACTCAAAGTAGTAAAGGAGTTATGCTATTTGGGGAGCAAAACGACTGATGATGGTCGATGTAGAGAAGATATAAAATGTAGACTGGCAATGGCAAGGAAAGCGTTTCTGAAGAGGAGAAATTTGTTAACATCGAGTATTGATTTAAATCTCAGGAAGTCGTTTCTGAAAGTATTTGTATGGAGTGTAGCCATGTATGGAAGTGAAACATGGACGTTAAATAGTTTGGACAAGAAGGGAATAGAAGCTTTCGAAATGTGGCGCTACAGAAGAATGCTGAAGATTAGATGGGTAGATCACATAACTAACGTTGAAGTATTGAATACAATTGGGGAGAAGAGGAGTTTGTGGCACAACTTGACAAAAAGAAGGAACCGGTTAGTAGGACCTGTTCTGAGGCATCAAGGGATCACAAATTTAGCACCGGAGGGCAACGTGGAGGGTAAAAATCATAGAGGGAGACCAAGAGATGAATACACTAAGCAGTTTCAGAAGGATTTAGGTTGCAGTTAGTACTGGGAGATGAAGAAGCTTGCACAGCATAGGGTAGCATGGAGAGCTGCATCAAACCAGTCTCAGGACTGAAGACCACAACAACAACAACGGTCAGAGTTTTCGGGTTTTCGTGTTGGATGAATACAGACCTCTCTTTACCCACGCCTCATGTACTACCGTACGAGTCAAGACCTCTTGGACAACCAAACTTGCGTGACATCCGGTGCCGACTAAACGGGGCCAACTGGTAATCAGAAATTAAAAGTTACGATGCCGTAATATGCGTAGATGATTGCTAAGCTGCCGCAATTGGCCAATTAAAGGAGCCTAATATTGGCTACAGAGCGGGGCGTGGCTCGCCGTGAGCACGCTCCGGCCCGGCGCTGATAACGTGGCTTTAATTAAGATTCCGTACGGGAATTGCAGCGACTCTGCGCGAGCATCTCTTGAATAAGCAAATCGTAGAGTTCAGGTGGCGGTGATGGGGCGACGGGTTCTCACCTTGCTCCCCGATTCCCTGCGGTTTTAACGGCGCGCCTCCGGGGAGAGATTTCGCCGCCTTACAGAGTGCCTGCTCCGTTTACAGGGTCTTAAGCCGTTGCGTTATTATACTCTCGGCTGTGGCTATAGCAGCTCGGGTAATTTTCCACGGGCAATTAAGAAGCCGCTAGGAGTTCCACCGCAGGGAGCGTATGGCTCCGGGCTCGAGGGCATACACTTCAGGTACCTTGTCGTGCGGTACATCGGAAATCGGTCTCCTAACTGCAGCAGTCAGCAGTAAACACGAGAACTACAAGCCGACGCTAATTCTCAGTTGTGAAAGATGTCTGTCGTCGGCTGTATCCAGAGCACAATTCGAATTTCTTTCACTTAATTCACCCAAAGGCGAACAAAAATTCACGCACAACGAAGAATTATCGGAATGGGACGGAAGTCAGTATATGTGATGTACTTGTGCAAACAGACAAAGGATTAAAATATTAGGAAGATTGGATGATTTGTTCAAGAGAAAGAGCATCACAAACTGAAGAAGTCAATCACGCGTTCGTCCACCTCCGGTCCTTATGTAAGCATTTACGAACTGGTGCTCAATCACAACTGTCTTATCGTCGTCCACAATCCGTTTGCTATTTCCCTTCCATACAGAAGCAGTGGTTTAATGTTTGTGAAACATCTCCATTTTATTAAAAATTGTACCACAATAATGGGCCACGTCCACATCCAAAAAGTAAAAGTCTTTTAAACGAGTCTGCTCCGGTACGGCAGGCATCTCTCTCATTATATCGTCAATTTTTAACGTCGCCCAATTCCTCTTTATATGGTATACACACATTCCTCCGAAAAGATTTCCAGTGCTTCCTTGCAAATTTTTTCTAATATTCCTCTTGCCGTCACATTGTCATTCTCATTCAGGAGACACTGTAGCTTTGCTTTGATACCGTGTTTCACAGTGACGAACTTGGAGAATTTACTACGTAAATAATAGTTAAATGGCTCACACGTCTCCTTCTTTTTTAACATTAAAGACTATCTTTCTTCTAACACGCTTGACTTTAACAAGCATAATACTTATCGCAAAACGTTTTTTTGTAATGGGTGTAAACCTTGACCATCTCGAGAGTTAAACTGACGATGAACATAAATATCAAAGTGCATGAAACATGACGTGTTTCAGGTATAAATCATTCGGTTTCCTATTTTCACGACCGCGTCGGCATCGAATATCTCAAGTGTGCCATTATTGTACACACTAACAAATCGGACTTCGTAAAATAAAACGCAAGTAGGTTCTGAATAATTACTACAATTCGTAACAATGTTAGTGAGATAGCCTTAATGGTGGTCAAAAAGACATCGTAGAAGCCAGTTGTTCGCCTTTGTACAATCAAACTCACCCGCATTTCCACAGTAAAACTTGTTAATAAAATACAGTGACACCAGGTTCAAGCAGAAAATAAGTATTCACTGATACATGCGTCTTAACAGATCGCAGCTAGGAGAAGGAAAGGTGAAGAAGGAAATAATAAGTGAAGTATGTAAGACAAAAGAAGGATATTGTTCTACAACGATAACATTTTCTAAAAGGATTACTCAAGATTTTACGCATTATGACTACATGTCTCATACACAACTGTTGCCGGCCGGTGTGGCCGTGCGGTTCTAGGCGCGTCAGTCTGGAACCGCGTGACCGCTACGGTCGCAGGTTCGAATCCTGCCTCGGCCATGGATGTGTGTGATGTCCTTAGGTTAGTTAGGTTTAAGTAGTTCTAAGTTCTAAGGGACTTACGACCACAGATGTTGAGTCCCATAGTGCTCAGAGCCAAGCCCACCAGCAGCCACAATGGCGGTGTAAGCCGAAAGATAGCTCGAGGATAGGCCGAAACCGGTCGACAACAAATGAAAAATCTGAAAACGCGCTCTGTAAATTTGGGAATTCAGGTGTTTGATTAAACGAAACTGGTCACGTATCGTCTGATTTGGTGTCATTATTATTTTCGATAACATCAACACGACTGGACAATTCATCATATTTTTCAGTCAGTGCTTTTACTTGATCATCGTTTTAATTATCACAAGCATTAATTTGTTTTTGTATTTTACGTGTGGTTTCGTTCAATTTTTTAACGTCTGCTTTGATGGCATCGGGATCCTGTATTAGTTCCAACTTTTCAAGTCTGTTGGTCATTGTCTGAAAGTCTAATGTGTGTGTGTGTGTCTGTTTTGGTTTTAAGAGCGGAAATTTCATCACGCAATTCGGTGTTCAACTGTTTGAGAGTATTAATTTCGTCTGATACTGTAGCAATAAAGTTGTCTACGTGTGTTTTTGCTTTCGTAAACAATTTACGCTTATCTTCCTGTCTCTGTGCAGTAATTGTTTCCATGACCTGTTGCTTTACTTTATTCTGTACCTGTATAAATTTACGGTAACGCGTTTCACTGTTTTGTAGGTGGTAATTAAAACGTTCGTCAATTTGGCTGTTCTGTTGGTCAAATTTCGCGTCTACTTTTGCATCCAGTGTGCGTGAAAGTTCTGCTGACATTAATTTAAACTCGTCGCGTAACTGTGTTGCGTTTTCAGAGCATTGTTTAGCGACTGCACTAATTTCATCTCTAAGTAATTTAGTTGTGGCTGCATGTGTACTACTTAATTCTTGAGCAACAGATCTAATTTCTTCACTTATGTTCCTAGCACACGCCTTAATCTCCTCAAATAATTGTTCTTTAGTATCATGACATTGCACTGCAACGGCTGTAATCTGTTCACTAAGTTGTTTGTTCTGTTCATTAAGTTGTTTGTAATTGCTGTCTTGTTTTCCATTCAACTGTTTGAAATTTTCACTAAGTTGATTGAAGTTGTCGTCTTGTTCTTTCTTCGACTGTTTAAGACTTTCATTAAGTTGTTTGTAATTGTTGTCTTGTTTTTCATTGTTTTCATTAATGTGTAGCAATAATGCCATAACTTGATCCAAGCCAATATTACCTACTCTACTCTCTGTGCGGTTTGATGGCGTACCTGCAATTGTTACGTTTTGTGTAACCATTTGGTCATTCTGTGATTCACGAAAAGGTTTGCCAATCGGATGTGCACTGTGGGTCACTACTTCGGAATCAAATAAATCTGACGTATTCTGACTACATTGGTTAACTTCATTAGAAACAATTATCTGTTCACTGTGTAAATTTTGCAAATCAGGTGTGTTAAACTGGGCAGCGTTCATTGTAACAGAACGTGCCGCGTCATCAACTGTCGTTAAATTAACAGAGGACACTATTGAATTTGTTTGCTCATCATTAGCATTAAAATCATTACTAGTGATCGGTACGCACTGATTGTCTGTATTTAGACAATTATCACTATTACACTGTGTGTCGCAATTATTATCGGTCAAAATATTCGAATCGGCTATTTCACTCATTGCACATCGCGATGTACTGTTAACAGTTTTTCGCGGCATTTTTCACAAATCAAAATTAAGCACAAAAATGAAAGAAATCCAAAGCAAAAAAATGAAACAAACACAATTACAATCCTGGCCGGTTGTCGTCAAGTGTAACCTCCCCACAAAAAAATACGTAATATTATTTGGTTAATGATTCCAATTTTAGTGTAACCTCCCCACGTAAAATAATAATAAAATAATAAATAATATTGATAGTGATTCTAATTTTTGTGTAACCTCAGAACAAAATTCATTAAATAATAATAGGATTAATGATTCTAATTTTTTTCTGTAACCTCAGAACAAAATTAGTTCCCATTTAATGTAAGCTCGAAACAGAAAAATTCTTAAACCTCGTAATAAAAAATAAATTCAGTAACCTGGTAGAATTTGGACGACAGCGGCGCTGCGTCATGGCCCTGTAAGATCATTCTGAATATAAAAAGGAAAAATTCTTACGTCAATAATAACGGCGGATATATCTGCTCTTATATAAAAAATTTTCCGGGACAGCTCTGTGCAATGCTGGGCGATAGATTTGTCATTTATGAAAGGAAGCAACTGATTTTTCTTTTGTAACAATAGGAATGATCATGGATTGGAGAAATTAGTAAATTCTTTAAATTGAAATGAATGTCTTTTTAGAAATTACTTTATATCACGAAGATTATTATTAGGACATTTTTAAAAAGATTTACATGGTACTTTACATAACATTACTAGATATGCGCGAGGCTGCTTTTTACCTTATACAACAATACTCAGGCTCCGGCATCGCTGCACCGCGACCGGCCCAGCCAACATGATACACCAGACTCGACAGACTAGCGCAGACAGGCGACTGCCCGCTAGCAACAGCTTACTGCAACTGCTACACAGTTCGTACTTCAGTCAACACTGCTCTTTGGTCTCAGATTCTCTTATAGCTTACATATCGCAGGCAGCACATACCTCTTACACAGTGAAACTCGCTCTTTGCGAAAACTTTGTTTTACATTTATTTTTGCTCTGACGTATCACACACTGCAGCGATCTTGTGAAACATTTTTCAGAGTAAGAGGATACGGAGAACTGTGGTAAAGATACTTAGAACTACTTAAACCTAACTAACCTAAGGACATCACACACATCCATGCCCGAGGCAGGATTCGAACCTGCGCCTAGGACCGCTCGGCCACCGCGGCCAGCCTTCGCTCTTGTTGACATTCGTCGTATATCCTTGTTTCAACACACTATAGTTTCTGTTCAGCTGTCTTCCTAGTCGTTTGCTCCTTTGCCCTCGCTGACAGAACTGCCATAACATCGGCAATCATATTTTTTTAAACTTTTTTCCCTGAACTTTAATTCCCTTTCCAAATTTCTCCTACATTGCCTTTACTGCTTGCCACTTGTACAGACTGAATAACATTGGAGATAGCTACTCTCACTTTTCGACCACTATTTACCTTCCATGTATTTAGGCTCTTACAAAAACTTAAGTTTTAAAGAATTGATGGCTTTACATACACTTGATTTGAATCATACTAAGCAAATAGAAAATGGAATAAAACCAATGTTATTTTTTCTCCCTGAACTTTAAGATTATTTAATTCATTTTAAAGTAATTTAGTTAGAATATCTACATAGTTTCTCGAAGACAAATGTTCTCGGAAACGGAGAGTGCTAAAAGTAGACCTACTGATGAATAATTCAAAAAATGTTGGAAGAAGAAACGTTTTTGTGAATGGAGAGAAATCATAAGGGACTCCCTAAGGTTCAATTTTAGGTGCACTTGCGTCACTCTTACATGTACTTGACCTCCCACTTTTATGCATCAAGCAGAATTGGTAGTTTCTGCAGACAATACTACTGTTTCATAACAAATGCCATTAGAAAGAAAAGAACGAAAGAGACTTAACGATGTCTTTCAAAGAAATATTAAGTGGTTATCTGAGAATGGGCTGTTCCTAGTCCCGTACAACCAATAGAGTCATGCCAACAACTGATTTACAACACGAGCAGGATTCAGTAAATAGCGTAGAATGATCCAAACTTGAATGATGCAAACTTGAAATGGAAGAGCAGCTCAGACAAATTGAGCTACTTTTGCTCTTCGTATAACTGCTAGTCTTCGATAGAAACGAATAAATCTTGTGACATATTTTGCATATTTCCACCTAATTATGTATTTTGAAGTAATTTTCGGGAATAACCCATCAGTTCGAAAGAAAATACCCGTAAACTCACTCATTGAAACCTACAGTGTACTTCCCATTAACACAGAATCATGAAAATTGGCATTAAGCGAGGCTCCACAAAAAAAGTAAAGGAAAAATCGGGAAATTGTTAGTTTGTAATTATATCACATGAAAAAAATTAGTTGTCGTTTGTAATCCAACCGTCTGTCTGCCTCTGAGAAGACCCCTTGTTCTCAGGAGCCGACAGACGTTATGAAGTTGACACGGCGAAAAACACATAAGCTTATAAGGTAATGCAATCAAAAGATAACACGATTTAGAGCATACATTTTGATACTCCTAAACTCGTTCACAAACGGAATTTTCTGGCAGATTAAAACTGTGTGCCGGACCAAGACCCGAACTAGGGACCTTTGCCTTTCGCGGGCAAGTGTTCTACCAACTTTTTTTTTATCCTATGACTCATACTACCCCCAAAAACCTATCTAGCCTAAAAACAAAAACAAAGCTAGTGCCACCGCCACTTTCATCCTAAAGCTAACGAGGACGGCCGTTCGCCACCAATTCAGGTTCCGCCCACGAACAAACATTAAATATGCCTCTGAAATTTTATAAAAATAAATAAAAGGAGAAAGGAAAGTGTATAATACTTTATTATATTTTATTTCTTGCCCATTTTGTTCTTGTGTATTTATTTGGATTCGAACGCAGGTGTCCTGCTCACTTATATATATATATATATATATATATATATATATATATATATATATATATATATATATATATATATATATGTATATGGTATCAATGTGCGAACAGTCATAGTTAATCAAGCCTGGAAAACTAAAACAGAATGAAGACACCATCGAAGATAGTAAACATAAATAACACGAAAAGAAAGCTACCACTTCGTAGTTGGGCTTCCCAGCGACTGCGCCCACTGATAAATGATAAAGATTCTTCATTATATGATCGTTTACAGCTCTTTCTGACCTCATCTGCCACTGCGTGGAACATTCCAGCTACACGGCGGGCTGTGAAAGGCACTCCATGGGTAGTTTGCGAAGCATTGTCGATATCTGGTATGCCCGGAAATAACATGATGTCTTTCTTGCAAATAGAGCCAGAAGTCAAGGAAATTCTTGTGTCCGTCACGACAGAGGTAATCGACCGCGTGTCCACGTATCCAGGTGACGGAGTTGGTTCGAGTCTTGGGGTAAAATGTCTCATTCGGAAACAATAACGTGCGTGCAGAAATGTGCTCCGGCCTAACTCGCAGGAGATAAGCCAGCATCTGCCGCACTATGTGCCAAACCGGTTCCGCCTCTCCACAGCTGAGGTGGTGCTCGTCAGAATCTACCGTATTACAACCCACACAATTGGGAGATTCTGCCATGTGGATATTGTAGAGACGTTCTTGCGTCACCAGCTTCCCATTAACGACTACGTACCACTGGCATGGCATCGTGTACAGTCTTCCACACCACGCGCCACCGTACGTCAGGATATTTTAGTTCGACCACATTTAGGGGGTGGCGTTGCAGCGTGTCATGATATAGGCGTCGAGTTGTGGCCATTTGTGGTGTCGTGAGCGCTACACTGCAATAACTTTGTTCTAAATAGAAACGTCCTATATAAAAGAAGGGCGCTGGGATGTCCTGTAGTGGCACCGGCGCTCTTAGTGAAGCAGGTCGTAGCGCCATCAGAAGCAAACTCATGAGGCTCATAGGACAACGGCGCAGCAGCCATAAATGTGAGCTAACATAGAGGGCAATGGCCCTATCATGGACGTCAACTAGGCCGAGACCACCTTTTTCCTTGGGGAGGGTAAGAGATACGTATCTGATCTTCAGTAACATATCAGCGGTGACGAAGTATCCCAGCGCTGCCATAATGCTACGAGCCAAGGATTTCGGAATGGGTAGCGTTTGGGCGACATGCGGTATGCGGGACGTAAGGTATACATTGGCATAATACGCCCGCTGAACGATGTTGAGTGATCGCAAGCGCTGATTTGCAATTCCGGCCCTAATTTGGTTAAGAAGGCGTCGGTAATTGAGCGTCGTCGCGCGTCGCATGTCGTTCATGAAATCTAAGCCCAAGCAGCAGACAGTATCACTGAAGCGTAAGGGGGCAATGTGTTCCTGCGGTAGCCCAACCCCGATGCTCAAGGCGACAGACTTGTCAACGTTGATTTGGCTACCAGAAGCTGTACCGTAGGTTGCAATCCAGTCCAAAGCCGCGGCCATATCGTCAGCTCCACGTATGACGGTCATCAAATCATCCGCATATGCGCTGCAGCGATAGATGGAGCCGCCGAAATGTATCCCAGTGGGACTGTCACGGAGACCACACAACAAAGGTTCTAAGGCCAATGCAAATAACAATGTTGATAATGGACATCCCTGTCGCACTGATCGGCGGATCGGCATGGGTGCCATCAGTCTTCCATTAACAAGTACTCGAGAAGTGGCCCTATGCAGAAGGCGTGTCAACACTGTGATAAAGGGGTCGGGGTATTCCATGCGCTGTAGAACGGCCGTAAGGAAAGTGTGGCCCACACAGTCAAAAGCCTGGCTAAAGTCGATAGACGCCAGGGCTGCCGGCAAACGTCTCACCCGTGCAAGGGAGATGAGATCTCTGTAACGACATAACGCAGTTCTGATGTTGTTGGGTCCCCCCAAGGACGTCTGATCGCTGGACAGGACGTGCATTAGTGTGCCGCGAATACGTTCTGATAGCAGCCTCGAAAAGATCTTGAAGTCGCTGTTCAATAACGTTAAGGGGCGATAATCGCGGACATGATTCCGTCCCTTCGGCTTATGGATGGGGACAATCAGTCCTTCCTAGAACGGTGCAGGCAACGGTATAACCGGGGACATCAATTCCTGACAAATTTCAACCCAACACGGTACCAACAGTTGTTTAAATGTTCGATAGTACTCTAATGGTAACCCGTCGATTCCTGGTGATTTATGGGGAGCACCTTTACCAATGGCGTCGAGCACTTCCTCTTCTGTCACTTCTCCCAGTAAAGTCTATACCATGTCTGGTGGAACTGTACCGTGGACATGTGCTGAGACGTTGTCTACCGTCGCCATATCAGGGAGCGCTGCTGAATAAAGTTGAGAGTAATGCCCACAGAAGGCTTCTGCTATATCTGCTTGTTCTGCCACGTGTCATCCGTCGTCCGTTATCATGTCGGTTACCAGTGCCCTACGGCGCCTCCTGCGTTCTAGGAGCACGTGGTGCATAGATGGCCTTTCTGATTGTATCACGTCTGGAGCACGCGACCGTGTAACAGCGCCCTGTAAATGATGGCGTGCTAAGGAGACGAGCTGCGCTTTCGCGCGATTGACTATTATCTGCCTGTCAGGTGAGGGCTTCATAGCAAGACATTCCCATAGGACGGTGTAATAAAAGTTTTCCATGCTCCTCCTCCATGCCGCCGCTTCCCGGCCGTAAGCCATGAAGGTGCGCATAAGAGCAGGCTTCGCACATTCAATCCACCAACTGAGGGTCGATCGGTAACGACCACGACGGTGTAAGGACGCGTTCCACGACTCTTCGATAGCACCTTTACATGCTGGCTCGTCCAGATGGGCGACGTTCAGTTTCCAGGGGGGCCTACTGCGCCACACGCGTGCAGGTTAGAGGGCAATGGTGCAAATATAGGCTGTGTGGTCGGTGAATGCAGTGGGCCAGAGCTCTGCTCCTCTCGTCGCCGTCGACAGGGTGCTTGTGACGTAAATCCTGTTTAACCGACTTGACGAATGACTTGTATAATGGGTATAACCAGGAACTGGGCCATGGATGTGGAACCACGTGTCGATCAGGTGGAGGCCACGCACTAGTATTTCCAATTCCGCACACGGGACGTGATGTGACTGCTGATCAGACGGAGATAATGTACAGTTAAAATCTCCTCCGATCACCATATCGTCTATGCGGCCCATAAATAGACGCGTAAAATCTTCCGAAAAAAAGCGGGCCCGGTCTCTCCGTCTCCCTGATCCTGAAGGGGCATAAACATTGATGAGTCGTACACCGTTGACAGTTACTGCCATGGCTCTTGCACTCGGTAAGTACTGTACGTCCGTAGCCGCCAAGCCGTCCCATAGCAGGACAGCCACACCACAATCGGTAGAAGAGGCGTGGCGATGTGGGCGGTATATCCGTAGAAGTCAGGGAAACTAGCGACACATACTTCCTGTGAGAGGGCCACGTCGATGTTCACCGCATCAAGCATGCGTTGTAGCATTGTCAGTTTGTGTGGTGCCCTTATCGCGTTGATATTGATTGTGGAAAGGCGGAAGGTGGGCTGCCTAGCCTCTTCACCTAGGGTAGACCCCATGACAATCAAAGTTAACCGCAAGAGATGCCGGACCCACCAAACCCGTTACAAATTATGAGTCTTTGACGCTGGGAGTGACATCCCCAATGCCACCCCCTCCCCTGTCACCCGTGCCCTCTCCAGGAAGTTCCTCAACATCGTCCGACCACAGTGGGTGCAACACGATACTGTGTAGCTGATCGGCACCTAAATCTCTCTCGCGTACGTCGTCTTTGGTAGAGGTAGACGGAGCGCCTTCCATCGACGCGACCTGCTGCATCTGTGGTGCAAGAAGTAACTGGGCACTCGTAGTATGGGCAAGTGAACCGTCTACACCACTTAGCTCCTCAGCAGGCGCAGCATCCACGCCGTCTGATGAGATGTCACCTTCTTGACCGGCCGTGTGTAGGAGGCAATCGTCAGAAGGGGTCCGCCGACGTCGCTTGCGTCGTCGAGGTGAACGTTGGTTTCGAACGTGGACATCCGTATCCGAATGTGGGAGGCAATCCAGCTTCGTATCACCTTCCGCTAGGAAAGCCGCGGTCGGACGATGTTCGCGTCCACGTCCATCGCGTTCTGAATGTTATGTTGCGTCTGGATTCCGTGGGACAGTTGCTGCTGTTGTTGCTGTGGAGGGGGCGACATAAGGGTTGGCATCGGGGGTCCTTCCTCTTCCTCCCTTGGTACTTCTGGCGTCGATGGATGTTTCCGATCACCCGTTTCGTCCTCATCTATGGTGCGCATCGTCGTCTGAGCGTACGTGAGAGGCAGGATTGTCGTCCCAGTCGGGGAAACGGAGTCTCCCACTAGTATCTGCGTAATTCTACGTTGTAAGCAGCTCAATCGAACATGGCCTTCCTGCCTACATCCGGAACTGGTACGCGATTGACCGTCGTACATGATGATTGTACGACAGCCACCGATGTTCAAATAGGACGGCACATGTTTCTTGAGCTCAAGTTTAAGTTGGCGCACACTATTGTAGACCTTATACGTCGAGAATGTTTGCCACTTTTCTGCAACGTGCCTGATAACATTGCCATATGGTCGGAAGGCGTCCTTGACAACTTCCTCTGGGACCTCGAAGGGGAGCTCAAAAACCCTTACAGTCCTTAGGCCCATGCCTGCATGATCCACCGTCACTGCACCGATATGCCCGTCAGAATGTTTGAATCTGAGTGTGTTCGAGTATTTAGACACCACTGTCGCGCAGACCTCTGCACTGGCCATTTTAACATAAACCACGCTCGCCGTTATAGAAAAATGTATTCCGACGACAGTCGCCGGATCTAAGCGTGGATCGTCGCGTATGAACTGTTCTATTTCATAGGCTTGAGGACGCGCGTGATCTGATTGGAAAGTTATTTTGATCGTATCGTGGCGCCATGTGTGTGCCATAGTCGAACTGAACTTGGAACAAATACAACTCGCGAGAAGGTAAACACAAGCAAGCGCTCACGGCCGCGCACGGCGGGGCGCAGCGGACGTCCTCGCCCCACCGCAGCCGAAAGCAGAGCTTCTGTTAAGTTTGGAAGGTAGGGGACGAGGTACAGGCAGAAGTAAAGCTGTGAGGACGGGGCGTGAGTCGTGCTTAGGTAGCTCAGTTGGTAGAGCACTTGCCCGCGAAAGGCAAAGGTCCCGAGTTCGAGTCTCGGTCCGGCACACAGTTTTAATCTGCCAGAAAGTTTCATATCAGCGGACACTCCGCTGCAGAGTGAAAATCTCATTCTCGTTCACAAACACTTGCAGCGTACTTCCAGTTGAACTAGAATCATGATATGTGGTTGGTCGGTTGATTTTGGGGAGGGGACCAAACAGCTAGGTCATTGGTCCCATCGCGTTAAGGAAGGATGGGTAAAGGAAGTCGGCAGTTGTCATCCATGAAACATCGAAGCAACCGTTCAACTCCTGTACAATCTTACTATCCGTCTTGATTGCAATTTTTTTTTATTATTCATATGACCGGTTTCGGTTGATTCAGAACCATCTTCAGATCTGGTCACATGTGACGTAGCATGTGAAAGTTGCTGGATTTGGACGGGTTACTCCTGTAACTGAAATATCAGATCTGAAGATGGTTCTGAATGAACCGTAACCGGTCATATGAATAATAAAAAGAAATTGCAATCAAGACGGATTTTAAGTAACATTATAAAATCAGTGATTGCTGTCTATCCCATAAGACATTATGTCTGTTTTTGCAAAATCCTATACAATCGGTTAAAACAAGAAGTGAATCGCAATGGATTGAAACTCAATTATAGGAATCATTTAAAGGTTTAGATATGCTAACGTGCTAGATATGCTATACGTGCATTGAGGGGGCAAAAGTAACGGGATACCTCTTAATATCGTATCGAACCACCTTTTGCCTAACGTAGTTCAGCAATTCGATGGGACATGGACTCAACAAGTCGTTGGAAATCCCCTGCAATGTTCAAATTTATGTGAATTTCTAACGGACCAAACTGCTTAGGTCATCGACCCCTGGACTTACACACTACTTAAACCAACTTATCCTAAGAACAATACGCACACCCATGCTCGAGGGAGGACTCGAACCTCCGGCGGGAGGGGCCGCGCAGTCAGTGACATGGCGCCTCTAACCGCGCGGCCACTCCGCGCGGCCCCTGCAGAAATATGAGCCATGCTGCCTCCACTGCCGCCAGTAATTGGGAAGTGTTGCCAGTGCAGGATTCTCTGCACAAACTGCCCTCTCGATTATGTCCCACATATGTTAATGTCGGACGGGCTGGGTGGACAAACCATTCATTAGAATTGTCCAAAGTGTTCTTCAAACAAAATGCGAACAATTGTCGAGCACCGTTGTTTGGAAACATAAAGTCCATGAATGGCTACAAATGGTTTCCAAGTGACTGAACATAACCACTTCCTGTGAATGCTGAGTCCAGCTGGTTCAGAGGACCCAGGTCATTCCATGTAAACACGCCATTGTGGAGTCACTATTAAACCTTTGACAGTGCCTTGTTGACAATAAGGGTCCATGGTTTCATGGGGTCTGCTCCACACTCTAACCGAACCATTTGCTCTTACCTAATGAAATCTCCACTCATCTCAGCAGGCCACTGTTTTCCAGTGATGTAGGGGCCAACCGATGTGGTCAAGAGCCAAGGAGATGCGCTGCATGCAATACCATGCTGTTAGCAAAGGCAGTCACGTCGGTCGTCTGTTGCCACTGCCCATTAATGTATCATTAACCTCGCTGTCCTAACGGATACGTTCGTCGTACGTCCAACGCTGATTTCTGAGGTTATTTCACGCAGTGTTGCTTGACTGTTAGTACTGGAACTCTACGGAAACGCCGCTGCGCTCGGCCGTTAAGTGAAGGCCGTCGGCCGCGGCTCTTTCCGTGGAGAGAGGTAATGCCTGAAATTTGGTACTCTTGGCACGCACTTGACGCTGCGGATTGCGAAATATTGAATTCTATAACAATTTCCGCAATGAGATGTCCCATACATTTACCCCCAACAACTATTTGAATCCTGTTAACTCCCCTAATCCGGCCATAATCTCGTCGGAAACCTTTTCACATGAAACACCTGATTAAAGATAACTGCTCCGCTAATGTGTTGCCTTTATACACCTTGAGTACGCGGTACTTCTGCCGGATGTACATCTACATCTGCGTGACTACTTTGCTATTCACAATAAAGTGACTGGCAGAGGATTCAAAGAACCACCTTCAAGCTGTCTCTCTACGGTTCCACTCTCGAACGACACGCGGTAAAAACGAGCATTTAAATTTTTCTGTGCGAGCCCTGATTTCTGTTCTTTTATGGTGATAATCATTTCTCCCTATATAGGTGGGTGCCAACTGGATGTTTTCGCAAACGGAGGAGAAAACTGGTGATTGTAATTTTATGAGAAGATCCCGTCGCAACGAAAAACGCCTTTGCTTTAATGATTGCCACTCCAATTCACGTATCATGTCTGTGACACTATCTCCCCTATTTCGCGATAATACAAAACGAGCTGCCCTTCTTTGTACTTTTTCGATGTCATCCGTCAGTCCCACCTGATGCGGATCCCACACAGCACAGCAATACTCCAGAATAGGGCGAACAAGCGTGGTGTAAGCAGTCTCTTTAGTAGACCTGTTGCACCTTCTAAATGTTCTGCCAATGAATCGCAGTCTGTGGTTTACTCTACCCACAATATTATCAGTGAGATCGTTCCAATTTACAGGGTGTTTCAAAAATGACCGGTATATTTGAAACGGCAATAAAAACTAAACGAACAGCGATAGAAATACACCGTTTGTTGCAATATGCTTGGGACAACAGTACATTTTCAGGCGGACAAACTTTCGAAATTACAGTAGTTACAATTTTAAACAACAGATGGCGCTGCAAGTGATGTGAAAGATATAGATGACAACGCAGTCTGTGGGTGCGCCATTCTGTACGTCGTCCTTCTGCTGTAAGCGTGTGCTGTTCACAACGTGCAAGTGTGCTGTAGACAACATGGTTTATTCCTTAGAACAGAGGATTTTTCTGGTGTTGGAATTCCACCGCCTAGAACACAGTGTTGTTGCAACAAGACGAAGTTTTCAACGGAGGTTTAATGTAACCAAAGGACCGAAAAGCGATACAATAAAGGATCTGTTTGAAAAATTTCAACGGACTGGGAACGTGACGGATGAACGTGCTGGAAAGGTAGGGCGACCGCGTACGGCAACCACAGAGGGCAACGCGCATCTAGTGCAGCAGGTGATCCAACAGCGGCCTCGGGTTTCCGTTCGCCGTGTTGCAGCTGCGGTCCAAATGACGCCAACGTCCACGTATCGTCTCATGCGCCAGAGTTTACACCTCTATCCATACAAAATTCAAACGCGGCAACCCCTCAGCGCCGCTACCATTGCTGCACGAGAGACATTCGCTAACGATATACTGCACAGGATTGATGACGGCGATATGCATGTGGGCAGCATTTGGTTTACTGACGAAGCTTATTTTTACCTGGACGGCTTCGTCAATAAACAGAACTGGCGCATATGGGGAACCGAAAAGCCCCATGTTGCAGTCCCATCGTCCCTGCATCCTCAAAAAGTACTGGTCTGGGCCGCCATTTCTTCCAAAGGAATCATTGGCCCATTTTTCAGATCCGAAACGATTACTGCATCACGCTATCTGGACATTCTTCGTGAATTTATGGCGGTACAAACTGCCTTAGACGACACTGCGAACACCTCGTGGTTTATGCAAGATGGTGCCCGGCCACATCGCACGGCCGACGTCTTTAATTTCCTGAATGAATATTTCGATGATCGTGTGATTGCTTTGGGCTATCCGAAACATACAGGAGGCGGCGTGGATTGGCCTCCCTATTCGCCAGACATGAACCCCTGTGACTTCTTTCTGTGAGGACACCAGGTGTACCGCCAGAATCCAGAAACAATTGAACAGCTGAAGCAGTACATCTCATCTGCATGTGACGCCATTCCGCCAGACACGTTGTCAAAGGTTTCGGGTAATTTCATTCAGAGACTACGCCGTATTATTGCTACGCATGGTGGATATGTGGAAAATATCGTACTATAGAGTTTCCCAGACCACAGCGCCATCTGTTGTTGAAAATTGTAACTATTGTAATTTCGAAAGTTTGTCTGCCTGAAAATGTACTGTTGTCCCAAGCATATTGCAACAAACGGTGTATTTCTATCGCTGCTCGTTTAGTTTTTATTGACGTTTCAAATATACCGGTCATTTTTGAAACACCCTGTAGGTTATTGGTAATTGTATTCCCTAAGTATTTAGTTGAATTTACAGCCTTCAGATTTGTGTGACTTATCGCGTAATCGAAATTTAGCTGATTTCTTTCAGTACTCATGAGAATAACTTCACACTTTTCCTTATTCAGGGTCAATTGCCACTTTTCGCACTATACAGATATCTTACGTAAATCATTTTGCAAGTCGTTTTGATCATCTGATGACTTTAGAAGACGGTAAATGACAGCATCATCTGCAAACAATCCAAGACGGCTACTCAGATTGTCTCCTTTGTCGTTAATATATATCAGGAACAACAGAGGGCCTATAACACTTCCTTGGGGAACGCTGAATATTACTTCTGTTTTACTCGATGACTTTCCGTCTATTACAACGAACTATGACGTTTCTGGCAGGAAATCACGAATCCAGTCGCACAACTGAGGCGATACTCCGCAGAAACGCAGTTTGATTAGAAGACGCTTGTGAGGAACGGTGTCGAAAGCCTTCTGGAAATCTAAAAATATGGAATCAATTTGACATCCCCTGTCGATAGCTCTTATTACTTCATGGGTGTAAAGCGTATAGTTGTGTTTCACAAGAACCATATTTTCTGAAACAGTGCAGGCTATGTATCAATAAATCGTTTTCTTCCAGGTACTTCGTAATGTTCGAATACAGTATATGTTCCAAAACCCTACTGCTAAATATGGTGCTATTTTAGCAACATACTCTGAGAGGAACCTGACTGGTATACAATCTGGACCGGAGGCCTTGCCTTCATTAAGTGGTTTAAGAGGTTTCGTTACTACGAGGATATCTACTTCTATGTTTCTCATCTTGGCAGTTGTTCTTGATTGGAATTCAGGAATATTTACTTCGTCTTCTTTGGTGAAGGAGTTTCGGAAAACCGCGTTTAATACCTCTGCTTTAGTGGCACCGTCATCAGTGACTTCACAGTTGTCATCGCGCAGTCAAGATACTGATTGCGTCTTGCCACTGGTGTGCTTTATGTATGACCAGAATCTCCTTTGGATTTCTGCTAGATTTCGAGACAGAATTTCGTTGTGGAAATGATTAAAAGCATCTAGCATTGAGGTACGCGCCATATTTCGAACATCTGTAAAACTTTGCCAATCTTGGCGATTTTGTGTTATTTAAAATTTGGCATGCTTTTCTCGCAGCTTCTGCAACAGCGATCTAACCCGTTTTGTGTACCATGGGGGATCAGTACCATCACTTATTAATTAATATATATCTCTCAATTGCCGTCATTACTATCCCTTTTAAAATATTCCACATCTTTTCTACACTTACATGTTCAGACTGGAACGAGTGAAGACTGTCTCTTAAAAAGGCGTTAAGAGCATTTGTATCAGATTTTCTAAATAGACATTTTAAAGAAACATATGCACGTAAATATCAGGTTACTTTTGTCATCTCAGTGTAAGCTGCACTGATGTTTTATTGAATACAGTAGTAAATAGAAACAAAATCACAGTGAACATTTCTCAGAATTTTTATTTTATTTTACTTTTTTACTATTTTATAAAGGTTCTACTTTTTAGTACTGTCTGGCAGTCTGATGGTAGTAGAGCACAAAGGCTAACAATTAATGAATATTAAGAAGGTAGTTATACAGGGTTACTAAATGGAAGTCAGTACAATAATTTTTCTTTTCAGTGAAACAGAGCAGTACAACACAAAATGAACATATTGGGTGTGTCTAGATTGAACTTCGGGTCTCCCCCCATTCGCTACAAAAGTGATAAAGTGAACACCATTATTTGCTATAATTACATCCTTTGAAGCTGAGGATTCTGATTTCTTCCTTTTATGTATTTCTTTCTGTCAGAACTTGCTTTGCACCTCTTGGGCTGATGTGCTTTGCATTTGTCAGAACTATCAAGCCATTAATTTTTTCTTAATTCCCATTGGTGGAGTCATTCCATGCAGTTCACAGTACAATAAGAGATTTTACAAATTCTGTTTCTCCTAAGCACAGGGCAGGCAGTGCCACCACTTTTTGGATGTCCTTCCCAGCCTACAAGCTGCTGTAGGCTGATCTAATTAATTTATGTAAATTAATTAAATTGATGTCCTTCACATGTATGGGGTAGTTTTTTTTTATTCCCAGCATCGTATTGGTAGAGGAAATCGATGGAATATAGTTTAAACAAAAGATCACCAGTAAAAAACAGATACCGCCACGCGACGCTCAACGCTGACAAGGCCGACTCTGCACCCACTGCCATGAGCTGGGAAGCACCGGCGGACCCCGCAAGGTGACGAACGCTGGGGCATGAGCAACCGCCCTCACGCCGCTATCGCCTACAGCCAGCAGGTGAAAGTCATGTCTCTTTTCCGGTATGAAGTTGGACTTCTTTGAGTGTTATACTGATGTCAAATCTCTATGTAAGTAAGAGGCAAGTCACCCTCTGAGCTGCGTGCACTTCAGCGTTTTTGGCGCGATACCTGTTTACCTGTGGATACCGACGACACAGGTCACGCTATAGCAATCTGTTCCAATGCTTCACAGAACAGCACATGGAAATTCCTGTCCTGGCAGAACCTGTTTACGAAAATAGCCCAGAATAACACCGAATGCATTCTTCCTGATGATTCTAATGGGACAGCTCGTCTCTAACTGAATTTACCCAAAGTTTCAGCGGCAAAAACTATTTTGTAAGGATCGCCATATTGCACTGACAATTAAACCCTGCAAAATGACCTCCAGATCATCAAATACAGAAAGACTCTTACTCCATTACACTACTCTCCCACTGAGGATGGAAGCTTGAATATTAGACTGTGAAACCGATCCCCATCCCGACGATATATAACCATGTACCGTTTCCATGTTGCAAACATACAATTTGTATCCTGCACCAATACCATTTCACCCCTGTTCCACCATTCATACAGCTATCGACCACGAGATACTGGTACATATACCACAAAAACTTTTGTACAATGGCTGAATCTGTTCCCCGTGTCGTCCTATAGATGGCGGAATAGTGAACTAATACTTAGTATGTGTTGGAGAGATTTCGTGATCGTATGGAAATTTGAGAAGTTTCAGTGTGGACATGTGTTTACACAGGACCATATTCCCTCTCCCCTTCCCCATGTAAATTGTCTGATTGACTGCTTCTGCACATTTCCCACTTTATTTGGTTGAGAGAACATCGATTATGGTGTGCACATCTATCAGATGAAAGACAGGTGGAAGACAAGTTTTCTGGTTCTCTTGACATGAGAAACACCTTAGTTGACTTCGTAAATCTTAAGGATGATTTCGGATATGTTATATCACCGACATCGGATTCGTGAGTGGATATGTCAATTTCCTCCATTTTTTTCGTGTTTTCATGTAAAGGTCTTCACAGACGGCATAAGTTTCTAGTTACTCAATGGTTTACAGCACACTCCACCTCGCTAAAGGTTTGGGTTTTTAGAGAAATAATTTCCAGGTGTGGCGCACTGGCAGTGGCCTTGGCTGGAATGATTCATGGTACTGGCTGTCTGAATGGAAACGCCTGTTGGGATGCATGAATGTAGTTGACTTAACCATGGCGCCCTCTAGACAGCTGAATAGTGGACTGATACATAGTATGTGTTGGATAGGCTCCGTGATCGTGTGGAAATTTGAGAAGATTCAGTATGGATATGTGTTTGTCCTGGACCATTAATCCCTCCCAGGTAAGTTGTCCAGTTCATTGCTTCTGCACATTTCGCGCATTTATTTAGTTGAGGGAACATCGATTGTGGTGTGTGTGACTAGCAGGTGAAAAGCTGGTGAAAAACATGTTTGCTGGTTCTCTAAACATAAGAAACACATTAGTTGACTTTGTAAATTATAAGAATGATTTGGAATCTACTAGATCACCAACATTGGTTTTGGCGGATGGAAATATCAGTCTCCTCTATTTTTTGGGGGGCTGGGGGGGGGGCGGTTTCACGTAATGTTCTTCGCAGACTGGGTAAGTTTCTACTTCCCCAGTTGTTTACAGCAGCTCTCAAAAGTTTCGTGTTTCTAGAGAAATGATTTCCAGTCTACACCTTACGAATTACACTCTGCAAGCGATATTGATATGCAAGCGATATTGCTATGTGCTTGATATCGGGAAGTATAGCGTAAACGGTACAATATTCTGACAAACCATGTGAAAATACATGTGTTATTGTAAGCCCAGAGTCGGGAGACGGCCGTAGAAAGCAAGCAAGCAAATAGGTCAGGGCCAGAAACAGTGACGTCTTTGCGCCTAGAGGAACTAACCCAGCCTTTGTATATCCGTCTTCGCGGTATATGTACAAGTGTCTCACAGTCGATAGCTACATTAGTGATGCAAGAGGGGTGAATTTTTATTGGTGCAGAATAGGAATTGTATGTTTACTACATCGACATGCTACGCAGTGATTTATTGTCAGGTTGGGGATCGGTTTCACGCTGTAATCTTCAAGCCTCCGTCCTCAGTGGCAGAGCAGTGCAGTTGAGTAAGAGTCTTTCTGTATTTGACGACCTGCAGGTCACTTTGCAGAAAAAAAAAGATGGGCAGTGCTCCCACACTCGCAGCAGCAGTAGTTTTATGGGTAAGAGAATAGCTCCCCCATTAGAATCATCAAGAAGAATGCATTCGGTGTTATTCTGGGCTATTTTCATAAGCAGGTTCAGTTGGGACAAGAATTTCCATGTGCTATTCTGGGAAGCATTGGAACAGATTGCCATAGCGCGACCTGTGATATCGGTATCCACAGGCAGGCAGAGGGTGACACGGCTCTTCTTTACATAGAGATTTGACATCAGTATAACACTCGAAGAACTCTAACTTTATACCCGAAAAGAGACGTGACTTACACCTGTTGGCTGTAGGCAATAGCGGCATTAGGGTGGTTGCTCACGCCCCTGCGTTCATCGCCTTACAGGGTCCACCGGTGCTTCCCAACTCATGGCAGTGGGTGCAGAGTCGGCAGTGTCAGCGTCGATCGTTGGGTGGTGGTATCTGTTTTTTACTAGTGATCTTTTGTTTAAACTACACTCCTGGAAATTGAAATAAGAACACCGTGAATTCATTGTCCCAGGAAGGGGAAACTTTATTGACACATTCCTGGGGTCAGATACATCACATGATCACACTGACAGAACCACAGGCACATAGACACAGGCAACAGAGCATGCACAATGTCGGCACTAGCACAGTGTATATCCACCTTTCGCAGCAATGCAGGCTGCTATTCTCCCATGGAGACGATCGTAGAGATGCTGGATGTAGTCCTGTGGAACGGCTTGCCATGCCATTTCCACCTGGCGCCTCAGTTGGACCAGCGTTCGTGCTGGACGTGCAGACCGCGTGAGACGACGCTTCATCCAGTCCCAAACATGCTCAATGGGGGACAGATCCGGAGATCTTGCTGGCCAGGGTAGTTGACTTACACCTTCTAGAGCACGTTGGGTGGCACGGGATACATGCGGACGTGCATTGTCCTGTTGGAACAGCAAGTTCCCTTGCCGGTCTAGGAATGGTAGAACGATGGGTTCGATGACGGTTTGGATGTACCGTGCACTATTCAGTGTCCCCTCGACGATCACCAGTGGTGTACGGCCAGTGTAGGAGATCGCTCCCCACACCATGATGCCGGGTGTTGGTCCTGTGTGCCTCGGTCGTATGCAGTCCTGATTGTGGCGCTCACCTGCACGGCGCCAAACACGCATACGACCATCATTGGCACCAAGGCAGAAGCGACTCTCATCGCTGAAGACGACACGTCTCCATTCGTCCCTCCATTCACGCCTGTCGCGACACCACTGGAGGCGGGCTGCACGATGTTGGGGCGTGAGCGGAAGACGGCCTAACGGTGTGCGGGACCGTAGCCCAGCTTCATGGAGACGGTTGCGAATGGTCCTCGCCGATACCCCAGGAGCAACAGTGTCCCTAATTTGCTGGGAAGTGGCGGTGCGGTCCCCTACGGCACTGCGTAGGATCCTACGGTCTTGGCGTGCATCCGTGCGTCGCTGCAGTCCGGTCCCAGGTCGACGGGCACGTGCACCTTCCGCCGACCACTGGCGACAACATCGATGTACTGTGGAGAGATCACGTGTTGAGCAATTCGGTGGTACGTCCACCCGGCCTCCCGCATGCCCACTATACGCCCTCGCTCAAAGTCCGTCAACTGCACATACGGTTCACGTCCACGCTGTCGCGGCATGCTACCAGTGTTAAAGACTGCGATGGAGCTCCGTATGCCACGGCAAACTGGCTGACACTGACGGCGGCGGTGCACAAATGCTGCGCAGCTAGCGCCATTCGACGGCCAACACCGCGGTTCCTGGTGTGTCCGCTGTGCCGTGCGTGTGATCATTGCTTGTACAGCCCTCTCGCAGTGTCCGGAGCAAGTATGGTGGGTCTGACACACCGGTGTCAATGTGTTCTTTTTTCCATTTCCAGGAGTGTATATTCCATCGATTTCCTCTACCAATACAATGCTGGGAATTAAAAAAAAACTACCCCATACATGTGAAGGATATCAGTTTAATTAACTTAGATAATTTTTTTAGATCAACTTTGTGTTAGTGGTACAATAGTACAGGGGAAGGTGTGGGTGGGTGAGTAACATTAGCAGAGCAGCAGTTTAAATGCAGAACACTAGGTTAATCTGTATAATTAATGTGCATTATTTTTATGTAAAACGCATTACAATAGTTTAGGAGTGTGGAGGTGGGTTACAAAGCAGAGTACCCCAGAAAGAGAGTTCAAAAGCGTGTGAAATTCGAAGAGTGTACCAGGAAATGGTGGGAGGACATAACTAATAACTTAATATTGTATCAAAGCCTGTACAATAGTTTAAGAGAATGTAGGTGACATGGAAAGCTACTATGTAGAACTATAGGTTAAGTGCTGACAAAGGGGTGAACAATGGGTTAAGACATCCAGAGTGTATTTCTGAACTGTAGGTTATGCAACATATTTGCCCCATGTAATTACTTATAAATAGACCTACATCTTTCCAAACATCTGATAACGATGAGTAACAGATTTCCAAACACTGCAAACTGAATTTTTTATAAATAAAATATATCCTTGAATTTCCTGTTATGAGATGATTCCTCTCCACCACAGAGCCAGCAGACTCCATATTTTTTATACATTTCCTTGAGTCCTATAAACTGTTTAAATAAACAATATTCCATATAATGACTAAATTGTTTAAACAATATTCCATACACTCCAATCGAATTCACTCCAAATGACCGATAGACTGAGTCCTTTTCCTGACCATTTCTGGAAGGGATGTTGGGAGTGGAGGGGGTTTACCAGAGGGTTAATTAATTTATTGATCAATTCAATTAAGTAGTCAACCAAACTGATAAGAGTGGGACGAGCTACTCCGATTGCTCAGACCTGAAAGTGTACCTGCAGTAGCGAGGGGGAGGTTTTCTGAGGGAAAGGGGAGTGGGGAGGGGAGAACAATGGATTAAGTGCCTTTTCAATCAAAAGGAAGGATCCTTTTAGCAGAACAATAGGTTATGTACCTGTCAATCAAAGGAGAACAATAGGTTTGCCCCTGAGGGCATTCCTGCCCTGATGTACGCAACCCACACCAACAAAATGTGCTGAAATGTACTTTGTTCCACTACTGACAGTTTTGTTGTCTTTCCACAAAAATACCCCTATTGTGGATGATGACATCCTATAATGAAAGTCACCTCTCTTCATTTCTTTGGGGAGTGAAAGGCCTGATAGGAAATCTTGATGTTGTTTCTTATAGCGCCAAAAGCCAAAATTTTCTAGATTTTTAGCCTTCCAAGCGGAGCAATGGAAGTAAAAAGTTATCAGAACCTATTCTCCTTGTTTCGCCTCAAATCGTCTTTGATACCCTTTCTCCTACAGCATATTTTTCAAAAGCAAGAATGTAGTCTTTCTGGTCTGCAATACACCAAAGTTTGTAACTATCTCTCACCAGCTTCATTCGATTCTATTGTTTCACAGAGAAAAGTGGTATTTACTTGTAAAAAAAGGAGAATACGAAAACGGTAATCGTGCCAACATTGAAATGAGTCTGATCTTTATTCATGAAGATCAACAGAGCTAGTAAAATATAACGGAAAACATCAAAGAAAAAACAAACTACGCTTGCCTAGCAATATATGAAAGGTGCACACATGGTCAAACGGTACTTTAAAGCACCACCAAAATTTTTCTGTTTATTTAATAAATGAAAACAGATGTACGAGAAAAAATAGTAATTAAGCTGCATCACACCAATGCTGGTAAAGAAAATTACAAATAATAGCATACTCACAACGAGAATGCTCTCTTCGAAGACACTCTTCAGCTGTCCACAAATATTATGCAGACGTACTTTTCGTACAGCAAACAAGATCTAGAATGTGTTGAAGTGTCGCCAACTCAAGATAAGCATGTGCTTAACCGTACCATCAGTCAAGTATGAGAGGTGTATGTGTTTACTGGGAATAAATTAGAATTGAAAGAGATGGTAATAAGTAGTGCCAATAGGCAACAATGGATCAACTAATGACATTTCTGATGCGCAGAAATTACGGCAAATATTCTAAAAATAGAAAAAAGACATTGAAAGACAACTAATCAATGATTCACGTATCAGGAATAAAAAAAATACAAATACCACAATGTGTCACTCTTTTCATTGCTGAGTATCTAATCTTACAGACCTCAGCCTAAGTGAAGA
Source organism: Schistocerca cancellata (assembly GCF_023864275.1). Lineage (NCBI taxonomy): Eukaryota > Metazoa > Arthropoda > Insecta > Orthoptera > Acrididae > Schistocerca > Schistocerca cancellata. Next base: position 455,048,842 of record NC_064630.1, on the reverse strand, counting down.
CGAACATCTCTGTTAGAAAAAGGTGTACACAGTAATATCATGCCACAATAAAATGTTAATAATAGAAATCATATGAGAAACAAAAACATGTAGTCAAATTGTAAAAAATGACTTCAGGTCTCAATTACTTCTGTTAAAGTTAATAAAACTTTACCTCTACAAAAGAATATACCACTATAAAAATGATTTAAAAAATCTCAGTGCTAAACTAAAAAACCAAAAGGTTATAGTCACTAAAGCCAGTAAGGGCAATGCTGCTGATACTCGTATGATATATGCCGACGACTACATTAGCAAAACAGAAACCTTTGCTGCAGAAAAGGATATTACTGAGCTAAATAAGTTCTCAGAGAAAAAAATTCAAGTAGCTTACGTAAAAAATTTACAAATTTACATTTTTACTTACAGAGAGAGAAGAAGAAGGTTCTAAAATGATGAACCTCAGTATCCCTGAGCGTCTGTCTCACTTAAACATTCATAGGAGTGACAACCCAATTCATCCTATCCTTCACAACCGGACATTCCCTTGGTAAAACTTAATAAAATAATAAAGGTAAAATTGAAAGGAGCTTACACATATCACGAAACCTATGGGGTTAAAACGGTCGTTAACTGGCTAACGCCTTTAAAGACATAATCATTCCTAATGGTGCAGTTCTGGCATCACTCGATGTCACTAACCTTTACAACAACATCCTCAATTAATGGAACTATTGAGGTTATAAAACTCAATCTAATGCCTCCGAAGTAAGTTAACAGCAGAAACCACGAAGCTCGTTGAAAATTATGAAGACGTCCTGTCATATAACTTCTTCACTTTTAATAGTAGAATATATTACCAAAAACAAGGCCTTGAAAATGGGAAATTGTTCAGCTGAGACGCTAGCTGAAATTTTTAAATACATTCTCAGACTCTATGACATTACTATAAATGTTATGCAGATGACATTTTGTTGATGCTAAAAGGTAGCGCAAATGACCTCTATGTCTTCCCCTAATGGTTTTCTTTTATGATCCCAGAAATATCTTTACCATCGAAACAGAGAAAAATAACTACTATTTAGACCTAACGAGAACTGAAACTAACAACAGACATACGATCAGCATTTACAGAAAACCTTTGTGCGCAGGTAACAATACTCACCAAATGCTGTCACCCAACATAATATAAAAGATGTTGTAATGTAAAAGTTGCCAAATACTGTCACAAAGTGTAATATAAAAGAGCCTTTCCAAGAGTTACCGACTCACTCGCTTGCCATTAAACATCCAAGAAATATTAAAATAAATTACCGTGGCAAACGTGCGCACAGAGAGGTTTGTCTTCCGACATTACAATAGGACAAAGAAAAAAGAGCAAACTCTCAAGAGCACAGAGCCAACGGAAAGTAAAAAAAAAATTGTCTGGGTGATATTTTATGGAGCTATTTCTCAACAGCTAGGTAAGCAACTGAAGAACACAACAATCAGATGCGGCTCTCAAATAGATAATAGTCTCAAACTGCCACTTAGACACAAGAAAGGTGGCAAACATGATAACTTTTTGAATTCGGGTGTCTATTAAATACACTGCAATGATTGTGAGAAACTTTATATTGGATAGACAGGTAGAAATTTTAATATAGGTTTAGGGAACATACACATCAGCACAACAAAACTGCATTTGGACAGCACCTGAAATGAACGCAAGTATACTGTACCCAACATAGATTACAGCCTGAAAGTCGTACACAGGGCATGTCGAATGTTTTGAAGGAAATAGCGATCTGTGGGAATAAGCAAAGCCACCCCTTAGAAGTTCTGAACGAACATAACGAGTTTACACTGAACGTCTATTTTTCATTGTATGGCAGGTTGTTTTAGCTCTTGCATGTCCTGATGTTCTGACTCTGTCCAATTGTTTTCTGCCCTGGCCCTGAGTTGCACCCTCTGAAATGAAATTTTCTGAGGGGTAGAAACTAAACGATTCGATTCTCTTTCTGTCACGAAGCTAAACTATATTCAAAAGATTATTACTATTGTCAGAGTTTTGTAAGTCTCTAATACTGATTATACACGTTATCAACACTCCACACGTATGTTGTGCTTTGTCCCGTACATAGCTGATGATAAAGGTGAGACATATACTTAACAAATGCTAAATATCTTAAAAAATGCCTTTACAAGTACTAGATAGTAACTGCAGTAGACCATAAATTGCTTCATTACTCACTCCGAGACAGATAAATGAATTAATTGACAGCATGATACAGCAGTAACTAGAAAAAGGCTACTATAGTGCTGTATACAGTGTTATTAGTATTACTATTATTATTGTTATTAGAGTGGTTAGACACAAAGCATTAACAGCATGAAATCGTCCAGTTTCTGCCACGTCAGATGTAAGGAGTGTAGTAGTCAAGTGATTTACAAACAGTAAGTATAGTGCACACATCTGAACCTGTTTTATTTTAAGTGGGTTTGCAATGTGCAGGTCAAGCATGTGCCATAATGGAGGAGAGTAATGCTTAGGAAGTATGTTTTCTAACAAGTGTCTACCCTAACTGTGACAATTAACTTTCTTATCTAAAGGGAGTTGTGAACAGCATTTTCGATGCACCACAAATTCTTTCGCTATTCATTCTAACAGACACACACATACACACACACACACACACACACACACACACACACACACACACAAACTAAACACAACGCATCTTTCTTCATCTTCAATAATAAAAGCGTTCCAAGAAAAGTCTTTCATTCTACAGTTTAGTTAAGTGCTAAAGTTGATAATGTGAGGGAGGAGTGCAAGAGACGGCAGAGAAGGGAGGGGGGAGGGTGCACAGGCACTAGCTAATGCCTGGTTGTTGCACTCGCTGATAATGGTCAAATAATGTTTGGAAATCACTGCCGTAGAGAGTGATTATGGTCAGTGAAACCTATGGGACAAGACTACTCAGCTGTTTACACTGCACCTTGAAGTTAGTGTGCTAACGATAAACCTACATTACGGGTCATGAGAGTTTATTACAGTTTTATTATGTTTTCAAACTGCATAAATGATGCAAATAAAGGCCGAAGAATTTTATGCGTCTCTTTCGTTAACTTCAAGGAGACAGGTATGTTAGTTGTTAGTTGCTGCTCACACACTGTGAAACAGCGCTGCTACTTATAATGCTGCTAACTTATCATAATGCTGGTAATCCTAAATAAGCACATTCTTGTTTAGACCTACTTGAGGATGATCATTACTATGGAAACCGGTCACTGAATAAAACAATTACTTGCGATCATAGACTCTTTGGTTTTCATATATTGTCAAACGTTGGATCGCTATTATCTTCTGTGTGACCAAATCACCTCTCATCAATTCGGTCCAGTTTACAGTATGCCGAGTCACAATTATCCACTTACCTTACCTCTGATGAACTGATCTAGATAAGGGAAGTAACATGAAAATGAAACCATTCCATCAAAAGGGTTCATATAGTAATCAGCAAAAATTTACATAAAAGTAAAGAAGTAAGATTTAGTGAACTTACGGAGTCAGTATGAGCGGCATTTTACTAACATCTTAACCTGTTTAAATTTGTTAAATGTTTTGACTTGTACATCTAAAACTCTAAGAAATTAAATGTGACATCACAGGACAAGAAAAATGAACTAATCTCGTGTAGGTACACGTTGTATGTGACAGAATAATACTTCGTTTTTCTAGCTTATCCACCTCACAGTTACGAATTAGCATCTTCAAACATCCACCTAGGTGGCCAATATTTTCCAGGATCAGGTGCTGTTATCATAACTGTAAAACAGTGACTTTTGCCAGTTTTGTTACAGCAGCATTATACAATCGCTTCTAAAAGCGTCCAAGTTTAGTTTTCATTGCGTTGAGAGCCTACCACTCCTTAAACTTCCTCTAAGTGTTTGTGAACCCGGTTTATACCCTCAAATACATACCCAGACGCAGAATGTGACGCAGTAATAATGCAGTCTGACTTCGAAAATTGAGTTCAGACATGTCGAAGCTAAAGTAAAGTGCAACGAAGGAAGGGAGGGGGTTACTCGGAACACCCCGGCTGGGTCGGGGAATTTTCTCCTCCCAGGGACTGGGTGTTGTGCTGTCCTTAACATCATCCTATCATCCTCATCGACTGCAGGTCACTGAAGTGGCGTCAAATTGAAAGACCGGCACCCGGCGAACAGTCTGCCCGATGGGGGGCCCTATCCATACGATGAAATAAATACTAGGAACATTGTTTATCTCATACGAGATAGCCTCATAGCATAACAAAATTTAAGCCTTATAGGCTCGATTTGTGCGTGACACATCTGTTCGTCATCTGTTGTCTATACTACGCAGCAACCTGAAAATAAAGAGCTTATGTAGCAAAACCAATAATTTACCATGATGTTCATGTCCATCTCCGTATAACCTGGAGATGCCTTACGTCGATTTATGCAAAATTTGCGGGAGATAAATGCGAGTACTGCAGGCACGCATATTGCGCAACTCCGGTGCACGTTGCAGAACAGATTCATGGGGCACATTTTGTAGGAGACCAATCTTAAACACTCGAACATAGAGCTAATGTACACGTGCTAAATTTGTAAACAAGGGAAAAGTATAAGAAATGAAATGAAATGTCGTCTGGCTAGGGCCTCCCGTCGGGTAGACCAGTCGTCTGGTGCAAGTCTTTTGAGTTGACGCCACTTCGGCGACTTGGCGACTTGTACGTCGATGGGAATGATATGAGATTGATGAAGACAACACAACACCAAGTCTCTGAGTGGAAAAATCTGCAAGATATCCGGGAATAGAACCCAGGCCACTTAGCATGGCATTTCATTGCGCTGACCACTCTTTTTTTCTTTGCGAGGACGCTACTGGTTTTTTTTCTTTTTTAAAACGTTTGATGATGTTTATGTAGTGTTTAGACCTCTTCCACTCCCGGCGTTGGCTCCTATCACCCATACTACCCCCAAAATCTATCTAACCTAAAAAAAAAAACGAAAGATAGTGCCACCGCCACTTCCATCCTAAAGCTAACTAGGACAGTCGTGCGCCACCAATTTAGGCTCCGCCCGCGAACAAAAATTCAATGCGCCTCTGATTATTTTATTAAAAAAAAGAAAATGATAAAGGTAGCGGTACAATACTTTATTGTATTTTGTTTGTTGTTTATTTTGTTTTTATGTTTTTATTTGTAATTCTTTTTTTTCTATCTTTTTTTTTATCTTCTTTCGGGGGTGCCCACAGCAGGCAGAAGTCTGGATGTCCAGGTCGACTTCTCGTTCAGAGAGGTTGAAACACCCCATAATTACCGTTGATGTCGCTCATCAGTCCATCATGTGCAATATCTCAGTCTCGTTTCACACCTGGTACACCCCAGTGGTCTGGAGGACGGGTAAGTAACGACCCCAAGTCATTCGCAAAGAGCGTACCATACGACGCTTTGCTCCATGAAATCGTGAAGTTGCTCGTTAAATAATGCCAAAAATCATACAAAAGTATGACAATGCCATATTCTTAACCCACACCGCGGCGTTATGATGAGTAGCGGGGCAGTAAGTGTTTATTTTGTTTTTATGTTTTTATTTGTAATTCTTTTTTTTCTATCTTTTTTTTATCTTCTTTCGGGGGTGCCCACAGCAGGCAGAAGTCTGGATGTCCAGGTCGACTTCTCGTTCAGAGAGGTTGAAACACCCTATAATTACCGTCGATGTCGCTCATCAGTCCATCATGTGCAATATCTCAGTCTCGTTTCACACCCGGTACACCCCAGTGGTCTGGAGGACGGGTAAGTAACGACCCCAAGTCATTCGCAAAGAGCGTACCATACGACGCTTTGCTCCATGAAATCGTGAAGTTGCTCGTTAAATAATGCCAAAAATCATACAAAAGTATGACAATGCCATATTCTTAACCCACACCGCGGCGTTATGATGAGTAGCGGGGCAGTAAGTGACGTCGGGGTGGATCAGTTCGGTGGGCTCTACGGACTGAGGCGTCCGTCGCAGCAACAATGCCAACGTGCGCCGTGTGAGGAGCCAGCAGTCGGTAGCGAAACAGTGCATGTCGATGTCGACAGCGGCGCATCTGGGGCAGAGAGAATCCTCGGGAAGATGTATCACATCATGTGAAACGCTGTCGGGTGGGGAATTTTTCAGTCGTCATCACATACCACAGCGCCCTGAACGTGGTGGGAAAGAAAAGCGAGTGTATGTTACTCCACACTCCCGTCCAGCCAACTGCCGTATGTCGGCGTTCAACCACATTAGCAGGCAGCGTACGTTGAAAATAGCGGTAGAAGTGCTTGGTTCTAGGATCCCGCGTGGCAGGCAAGACATCCAACAGATGACTCACCTTAACCAGATAGATGCGAATGTGACACAGTGCTTGCGTTATGTGTCCCACAGGAATCGGCGGACGGAGGGATTGAGGCACCAACTCCTTAATCAGTGTATGAGGGAGGATGTACGTATGTGATGAATCATCCGCAGGAAGAGAGCGCGCGCTCTATTGTGCACGTTTGTCATTCCAGTGCCACCTGCATGTGCGGCCAACGTTAGCGTCTCGTAACGGTTCTTGAACGCCCTACCCTCGCTGACGAAATGGCCGAAGGCCGCATGGAACTTGGCAGCGACCGTAGCGGCCATCGGGAAAACGTGTGTGTAATGATTAAGTTTCGGATAGAGGTAGGCGTTGGCAAAATGTACCCGCATGATCAGGTCAAGAGTTCGAAAGTTACAGAGACGAACTTGCGCGCGGATCACATTAAGTAGCCTGCAATAAGAATCTGATGCTGTATGCTGCACGTTCCCATGGAAGGTCACTCCTAAACACTTCATTATCTCACAGCTATCGAGGCGGACGGGAAAAGTATACCATAACGAACACACGAGTGCAGATGGATTGAAAAGCTAGTATAATACGTAAAAAACATCTGATATACAGACAGAGTAAACCGTTAAGTTTACGGGCAAACACTGAATAAGGACAGCTGTAATCCCTTCTGAACATCACTCCACCAAATTACATAAAATTAATTTCACAAATTGTTTATAAAAACTGTTGCATTTAAGAGAATCGGTAAGGCACTTCAATTTATAGATTGGTTCAGAGATGAATGTCGTCCACCACTTATTCCGAAGCAATTGAAAACGAGAACAAAGGTACAACATTAAGCACGGTAAGTCCACGTGTGAAATGCAACACGAAAAGGATACTATTTTAACTATCTTCAACACACTCATGGTTTCTGATCATTTAAATCCAGCCGGAATGTTCATAGCAGCCTGTAATCTCACCATTCTGTTGAAAGTTTTTCGTCAAATGTGGCTGCATAAAATACACAAGACCAAAAATGGTTCAAACGGCACTGAGCACTATGGGACTTAACTTCTGAGGTCATCAGTCCCCTAGAACTTAGAACTACTTAAACCTAACTAACCTAAGGACATCACAGAAATCCCTGACCGAGGCAGGATTCGAACCTGCGACCGTAGCGGTCGCGCGGTTCCAGAATGTAGCGCCTGGAACCGCTTTTTTTTTTTTTTTTTGTAATCTCATTTTGTTCGTTATTGTTCGTTTCAATTGTTCGTGGCGGACGTCACCTGACGCCCGTTGAAGTTCGTTATTGATCCAGTCACTCAGTTTTTTTATTACAGAGGGCAGCTAACCCTCTGACCGAACACGCTGAGCTACCGTGCCGGCAGCCGCTCGGCCAACCCGGCCGGCACACAAGACAGAGACTAAGCTACGAGTACATCAGTTTCGGTGTGTTCGGCAGGACGCAAGAAGAAACTAGAATACCTGTGTATTTCAAACTGTATGAGGCGACCAAGAGAACTACGTGCGCCGAGCTTTTTGATTGGCCGTCATCGGTCAAAGCTCTAGCGGTGGTTCAGTCCGATAAAGATGCATCTCTCCCTCGGACAGAGACGGCTCGTGAATGTTTCTCTGTAAGTCGACATGTGATTTATGCACGGTGCAGGCGTGCGATGTATGAAAGGGGTTCACGACAATGTGACCACCTTTCACTGTTACGTGTTTGCCTTGTGTTTTATTTCTGTAATTATCATTAATGTTCTGCATTCTGAAAAGTTTTCCGTGGTTTAATGCGCAGATAGAGTTTCTGTAAGTACATCTCTAACAGAGCAGAACTATTAAGAAGACGTGTACTGGTAACTTCCCTACAGCATTTCAACTCCTCCTAAAGTGAAATAACCTTTCCCGTAAATACTGGGTTCTGTAACTTAAGAGAAGGCGGAAGGCGTAATGAAGCGAACTATAGTCATGACGAATAAAGTATTTACTAAGCTTTCCAAGAAATGTTTTAACTCCTAATTTTTTAAGTTGAACATAGTTAAGTGGTACATAGTTAGCAGAATTCAAATCTTTAACAAGTGCTATTAATTTGACTTTCAAAAAGAACATTTACTGTATCTTTTAAGTTATTTTTCAAGTCAGTTTAAACTCTAGGATCCACAATTTTCAGAGAAAGCCTTTCTGATTTTCAAAAATGTTCAAATGTGTGTCAAATCTTATGGGACTTACTGCTAAGGTCATCAGTCGTTAAGCTTACACACTACTTAACCTAAATTATCCTAATGACGAACACACACACCCATGCCCGAGGGAGGACTCGAACCTCCGCTGGGACCAGCAGCACAGTCCATGACTGCAGCGCCCTAGACTGCTCGGCTAATCCCGCGCGGCTTTTTTGATTTTACAGAGGACTTATAATTATGCCCTGAGAGCACAAAGAGGAAAATTTATGTTTGCTCACGACTCAATCAGAAGGAAGTTTAATTTCTCAGTTTTCTTCGTAATAGCACAGCACCAAAAACTGCTCAACAGTGGTGGATGAAAACTAGATCAGAGAAGTATGGAATCCTGTTTTACTTTAACCTCGTACAGTTTTACGATGGCTTCATATTAGAGAAGTTGCTAAATTTCAGGTAAAATGTTTTATTAGTCGTAACTCCGTACTTAAACATTTTTGGGCACTTATTTTTATATGAACTTTTTCCTTTAGTTTTACTTGTAGAATAACACATTAAAATACTGGCATATTTTCATGAATCACCCTGTATATTGAGCTAAATGGGTACACATGCATATATTGTAAGTAGGCTGTTTAGGTTTATATGTTGGAAACGCCACGTAGTGCTCTGTATGAAAATCGCTGACTGCGATGTGTGCAGTCTGTGGCTGGTTGGACTCATTGTTGGAATATTCGCTTGTGTAGTGTTGGTCAGTTGGATGTGAACAGCGCGTAGCGTTGGGCTGTTGGAGGTGTGTCGCCAGCAGTGGTGGATGTGGGGAGAGAGATGCCACAGTTTTCAGCGGACAACTGGACGTGTGTCCGTCAGAAAAAGAAATTTGTTTAATTGGATAATTATATACATATATAATGACTTTTGAAAGTTATTAAGGTAAATACATTGCTTGTTCTCTATCAAAATCTTTCATTTTCAGTAGTTTGTGCCTTCAGTTGTTAGAATCTTTTATTTAGCTGGCAATATTGGCGCTCGCTGTATTGCGGTAGTTCGAGTAAGGAGGATTTTTGTGAGGTAAGTGATTCATGAAAGGTATAGGTTATTGTTAGTCAGGGCCATTCTTTTGTAGGGATTATTGAAAGTCAGATTGTATTGCGCTAAAAACATTGTGTGTCAGTTTAGTGATGATCAGAATAAGTAAAGAGAAAACTGTATGAGTACTTTAAGTTTTGTTCAGCTGTTTGAAAATCAAATAATGTAGAAGTTTACCAGCACAGTCATCCTTAATTTTTCAAAAGGGACGTTGCAGTATTTCTATTGGTGACTGAGGGGGTGTACTGAACGACATTGCATCAGTATTTGCGCCATTTGCAGACTAATAATGATAGCAATTACATGAAATATGCTTTTAGGATGGGTAGAACTTCGAAGTACATGCGGCAATAACAAGCTATTAATGTTTATTTCCCTCTGGGCAACAGAGGACAAGTGGATGCAAACCGGTTAGTCTATACCGTGAAAGTTTACCGTAAAACTTCCTTGCCTAGTGATGAAAGTTGATGTCGTCAAGCTCTGAATGAAAATTGCGCAACGGGTAACTGGGGAGGGGAGCTTGAGAGCGCTACCTAGAGAGCGTGCCCTATCTGTTCGATACTAGGCAAGGAGCTGGAGGGCTCACACGCTGATGTGTGTGGGTCCCTGCATTCTGTATCTTTTATTTCAAATGAATTCCTGTAACTTCTTTGTGATTTTTAAGATATGTTAAAGACTGATGACAATTGATTACCTATTTATTTTAAACATTATCACTCTATTTTACAGCGATTGCAGCAGTTGTTCCAGTTTACAGGTATTACAATTTTACAACTTACAGCTTGGGTATATTATATACTAATCTGCAAGCATATTTCTACGGGCAAGACGGAATTGCGTTGGCCAAATGTATACCACCAAAGTCTCCCAACATTTTACATAGGACATCCACTATGTGAGGAGGATAACGGGCAAACTGGGGACCAGATACATTAACACAGGGACCAAATTTCCGAAATTAAACGAGAACATTATTTCCTTACACAATCCAAAGCTGGAAATAAAAGAATTAATAAAAATATTCAAATACCTCTCTTCCATGCGTGAACATTGAGACAGACGCACTGAGGGCACGTCTGCTCACCCGTCTTTTGTAACACTCCTCGAATGTGGCGGGCACCCGGACGTCTTCCTGGGCCCCGGTGGAGGGGATGGTCGAACCACTTTGCCGTGACCAACCTCTCCACCTCAGATCTTGTGACACTGGAACGTCTTTGATATTTACCTGCTGTGATGTCTCTCTGATCCCCTACCCAGGAGTGATGTTGGCACTACCATACTACAGAACTACTTCCCAACTAAGATTTGGCCACGCTTTACGGAAAGGTGTGAGGAGGATTAGGAAAGTTCATGTGTAGATTCACATTCATGTACAAGAAATGCATAATACACGTCACATATAAATACGTATTATGAAGCCTGACACATTTCTTTCCACTCGTCCACATGGGTTCTGTTGCACCCGCGGCCGTCCTCGTCGTGCAATAAAATTTGCGGCAGAGCAGCCTCTGTTTGTATTTCTCGGTGCGAGCGAGCACCGAAACCTGCTGCTTATAGAGTGGAAACTACTGTACCGTTTCAACTGATAAGCGTAATCCACTTAGTGGTGTAGTTACGAACAAGCAGAAAACATCAGGTAGGAAAATTTGTGTCTTGTTCGTGAGAAGAATGTTCAACGAAGAGAAAAAACAACCAACATACTGATGTATGTACATATTAAGGTACAACATATAATACACTACTGGCCATTAAAATTACTACAGCACGAAGATGACGTGCTAAAGACGCGAAATTTTAGTGACAGGAAGAAGATGCTGTGATATGCAAATGATTAGCTTTTCAGAGCGTTCACACAAGGCTGGCGCCGGTGGTGACACCTACAACGTGCTGACATGAGGAAAGTTTCCAATCGATTTCTCATACAGAAACAGCAGTTGACCGGAGTTGCCTGGTGAAACATTGTTGTGATTCCTTGTGTAAGGAGAAGAAATGCTTACCATCACATTTCCGACTTTGATAAAGGTCGGATTGTAGCCTATCACGATTGCGGTTTATCGTATCGCGACATTTCTGCTCGCGTTGGTCGAGGTCCAATGACTGTTAGCAGAATGTGGAATCGGTGGGTTCAGGAGGGTAATACGGAACGCCGTGCTGGATCCCAACGGCCTCGTATTACTAGCAGTCGAGATGGCAGGCATCTTATCCGCATGGCTGTAACGGATCGTGCAGCCACGTCTCGATCCCTGAGACAACAGATGGTGACCTTTGCAAGACAACAACCATCTGCACGAACCCTTCGACGACGTTTGCAGCAGCATGGGCTATCAGCTCGGAGACTGTGGCTGCGGTTACCCTTGACGCTGCATCACAGACAGGAGCGCCTGCGATGGTGTACTCAACGTCGAACCTGGGTGCACGAATGGCAAAAGTACTATTTTCGGATGAATCCAAATTCTGTTTACAGCACCATGATGGTCGCATCCGTGTTTGGCGACATCGCGGTGAACGCACATTGGAAGCGTGTATTCGTCATCGCCATACTGGCGTATTACCCGGTGTGATGGTATGGGGTACCATTGGTTACACGTCTCGGTCACCTCTTGTTCGCATTGACGGCACTTTGAACAGTGGACGTAACATTTCAGATGTGTTACGACCCGTGACTCTACTCTTCATTCGATCCCTGCGAAACCCTACATTTCAGCAGGATAATGCACGACCGCATGTTGCAGGTCCTTTACAGGTTTTCCTGGATACAGGAAATGTTCGACTGCTGCGCTGGGCAGCACATTCTCCATATCTCTCACCAACTGAAAACGTCGGGTCAATCGTGACCGAGCAACTGGCTCATCACAATACGCCAGTCACTACTCTTGATAAACTGTGGTACGTGTTGAAGCTGCATTGGCAACTTGTACCTGTACACGACATCCAAGCTCTGTTTGACTCAATGCCCAGACGTATGAAAGCCGTTATTACGGCCAGACGTGGTTGTTCTGGGTAGTGATTTCTCAGGATCTATGCACCCAAACCGCGTGAAAATGTAATCACATATCAGTTCTGGTATAATATATTTGTCCAATAAATACCCGTTTATCATCTGCATTTCTTCTTGATGTAGCTTTTTTAATGGCTAGTAGTGTAATACACAATCTGCACTTCTACTAGTTACACCCTTCGTAGTAAAAATTTTCTTAATGAACTAATGCTTTTTGGATACAAATAACGTAACTTCGTTTCTAAATAGCTCTCGTAGCTGAAAGCTTTCTCTGTCCAGCTGCGGTATTTCTGTATCAGTTCTAGTTTCTATGATAATAAATGGGGAGGCATCAATTTTGTAGAGGTCCTCGCACAAGAAAATAAGCCCACGTGCTCTGGCAAAGCACTGACAAGAATGACAGCGTACTGGCCGTTGATTAGTTGGTGACAGTGTTCCGGGAAAGCCGTGGGTGCGTGTGTATGTATGTGTGTGTTTGTTTGGGTGTGGGTGTGGGTGTGTGTGTATGCCACAGTCACTCGACAGTGAAAACCGTAGCCGTGTTATTAGCAGCGGAACTGTCGGCCAGTACTCGGAAGCACTTGTGGCACGTGCGGGCGCACGCTGGCTACACGAGAGCGCGCGCGCACACACGCCTGATCCTGATGAATGCGCCCGCGACCCATGCGGCAAACGCGACCGGTGTGCGCCCAGCGAGCGCTGCACGCCGGCCCATTCACAATAATTGCCGCGGGGCATCGCTCGGCCCCGAGGAGTGGCAAACATTCTAATGGACAGCACACCAATTACGACTTCGTGGACGCAAATACGCGTCGGTGCAACGGAGGGGGCCGTACGAGCTGGGCGAATCGTTGGAATCACGCCGGTTGCGGAGAGGGCGAAAGAGGGTGGGAGAATAGTAAAAACGCAGACTGAGAGGAAGGGACGTGAAACAGGGGAAAGAGGTGGATACGAGGGGACTAAAGTGGTTGGTTCACGTTCTGTTACTGAATTTTATGGCCGAAAAACAACCAAAAAGGTATAGTGTTGGGTTGCCGATGGACAAACGAAGGGGAGGAAGGGAGAGATAGGAAAAAAAAGCGTGAGAATGAAGTTATTCGATGCACTGGCATCAGCGGTGAAGCGAAACCCGGAGGAGATCCGCGCGGATTTCAGTTACATTTGCTCGTTTTTAAGCCCGGATGAACGGCTTTGTCTCACACAACTTAGCATCGATAACAGCAATTCGTTTACTGATCCCCCGTGGTAGAATGCCTTCACTGACATAGCGGTAAGCGCGGCGGGTCCTGCCCGCGAAATGGAACGTTTTGCTAAAGCCATCTGAACAAGTCTCAATGGTGTGCAGAACACAGCAACTATTAGTAGTTTCGTACAGCATCACAGCGTATTTTACTCTACTGTACTCTCGTATTTTTACTTTTCGTGTTTTCTTTACAATTAAAGCCCGTATCACGTTATACTATAGTGCGCGTCATTTATGACGGCGGCCGGGTTTAGGTTCGTTCTGCGCATCTGACGTCACAAAACAGTGTCAGCCAATGAACAGAGAACGACGTTGCCAGAGCTCGACTGCAGTGCAGAGCATGGACGAGTCTCTCCAGTTTCAGAAACGTTCAGTCATAAACAAAGTAATTGAACAAAAGCAGTGTCTTGATAGCAGACTTTGTTTTATACAAAGTTTGGAAAAAGCATTCTTTATACCAATTGCTTCATATTCTATCAATTAATTAAACCAAACAAGCAATAAGCCTCCTAATTCAGGCAATGTTCGTATCATTCTCACTAACCGCTTTTTCGCAATAAAGAACAGTGGTAATTGTATATTTCCTATTGTACTTCGACGAAATGTGAATAATTTATAGTCATACCAACAGTGTTTGTCGGTATTTCGCGTGGTATTTTAGAGTCCTCCATGCAGGCCCGCATGGTAGCTCAGCATGTTCGGTATGGGAGCTGGTTGGCCTCTGTAATAAAAAAAAACTCAGTGGAAGGATCAACAAACAAACTTTAACGGATGTGACGTCCGCAACGACCAAACCCAACGATCAACAACGGACACAAAAAAAAAAAAGTTTTGAGTTCAAACCTTGTTCGGACTTAAATACTTTCTTTATTAAAAAACAATATCGGAGTGTCTTACTTCATGAACTTTATTCGATTGAATGCAATTTTTTGAAATTGCTAGTGCTTTGCCTCGTCATTATAATCATATTAAGTTTTCGGTTTTTCTGATTTTGTCCTCCAATATTTCCTTTCACAGCAATAAAACAAAGAAAAGGCACACATACAATATTCATGTTATCTGTTTTGTTTGTATATCTTCTCTTCCGCAGACGCTGTTTTACTACTCATATTGAGATATATTCTTTTACAACAATATTAAAAGTATTATTTAGAGCAGAATTTCGGCTCGTACGTTGTCGAGCTGATTTGGCAACATCATATTCAATGTTTTCGTCGACTGATCTATGTTTTAGCGAGTATTTGCTGTCTGTTGTGACAAACACAAATTGTTTGCGCACTGCGCCTCACTGGCAATATATTTTAGTTTCTATGTTTTATTACGTCCACAATTCAGTTTTGTGTACTTCGCCAACTTTGTTTTAATCAGAACGTTTTAGAAAAAAGCGAAGTGACTCAGGTATAAATAAAAATTTTATTACAGTCGCTAAAGATGGCATATTTCCCAATATTACATACGACACCTATCTGGTATTTAAATTAAATGATATATTGTTACACAATAAATTTTGTATGAAATTTAGGTATCTTGTCCACATTTCATTCTCAACATTGTGGCAACTAAAATCGACCATACGGAAAGTGTACGCTATGGACTTTTACCTGTGCAATCTCTTCAAAATCTCGTGCAATGGTTTACTACATTTAATGCTGCACTATAACTGCGTTGAATATCGAAACAAATCAAGAAGATGTGTAAAACTCAAGTTTTTGGGCCAAATAGTTTTTGTGAAATCGAATGATAAGCGTGTCAAATGAGTCGGAACACCATGTGTCCGCACAGGCGAGCAGTGCAGTGATGACAAAATCGCGCACGGCGCGGAATGCAGGGAGCACGTCCCTGTAGCAGCGAAAGGGTTAATGCGGCCGTGGTGGCTTTATTTCATAACTGCGCGCTGCCCCCTAAACGTAAGTTTGCGAACTATACTATACTATGGCGCCACTTCTCTTGGCGCGTGCGTCATTTGCAACTGGCAACGCAGCAATCTCCCGCGTCTGGGCGGGCATGCGCTAGCCGCCAAGATAAAAGAACTGAACTATAATTACTGTTATCTTATTTAGAAACAGAACTGGTTGTTCAGAAGTTTCCACGAGGATGGTGCGAGCATGCAATACACACTTATTGTTTTATTGAATACTGTAACAGTAATTATTATCTGTTCTTGATAAATTAGTGTACATACTAATCATTGCTACTATTATTTCATGTGTTCACAGTCATCCTATATCTCTGAGTTATTAAAGAGCATCTCTGCACCGACATCATCGGATAAAGGCTGCCTCTGGTGGCGACAATGAGTAAAATCGGAACATTGTTAACTGCTGACTAGCGCGCCACTGTATCAGCTTCTCGCTCTTTCTTGCATACTCTACCGTGCATACTTGTCATGACTTATAAGATTCTTATTAACTTTATACTTGTATTACAAGTATTTTGTGCTGCAGCATTTTGATTAGACTCGGTATTTTGCATTTAAATAGGACTGTGTGTTTCTCATAGTCTATTGTGAAGAGAATTATTATACATATGATCATTGTAAAATAGCATTTCCCGTGATAAGACCATCGTTGTCTTTCACCTTGTCCGCATCCTCAAATAACAAGTGACTGCTTCTGTGATAGTGAGGAAGTTACAGCAGTGACTTGTCATCGAAAATCCGAAAACAAACAACATACTACCTGCTGGATGATTTTGCTCTCCTTCTACAGCAACGATGGTGCAAGGCAATTCATTTGGCGTGTACCCATTGCTGAGTGTTGTGGAGGGCTGTTGGACAGTGTAGGCCGATTCAACTGCGAGTTTTGCCGTGCCACATGCACCAGCGAGTACCGACGGGCAAGACACTTACTGTACAAGGGTGCGCAAGGAAATATTACTGTTTCATACTGCAGCAGCTCATAACAAATGTTTCTAGTAATTATTTGCTTTATAATAACTAATGTAGAGAGGAAGCAGTCAGCGACACCGGTTTTAGGTATTATTAGAGTATTTAACAGTTCCATTACATATTTAACATACATTAATTTTAAACGAATCTTTTATTCTTGAAATGAATAATTGTATCGACATTTGTTAGCTACATAAACATAACGCCACCATGACACGGGGGAGAAGCGGGGGCATGTGGTCTCAAAAACACACAGACTGACAAAGAAATCCGAAAGTCGCAATATTCTTATATAAATGTTAATTTAGGAAAAGCACACAACTTAACAAATAATTCATTTTCAACAACTCCCAGATATGCAGCAAGACTACACAAAAGGTGAAAGATACACAACCTAACGATAATGTAACTCGCAGAGCCGACTTCGGCAAAGACTGCTTCGACAAACACTCGTTGCCACAAAAAATTTAGACAGTTGTAGTACAGGAGTTCTCCGACTGGAAATCACAGAAAACTAAGCTTGATACTCCTCTGTGGCCCACCTAACCAACAGTGAAGCGATCTCACCATTACGATCAGTATTCATAACCTTCCAAGTCGAAAGCACAGTGTTCTACGAACAAAATACGCTGTTCCACAGCATACCTTGAGAGCGGTAAGCCTATGAGCCGAAGAGGTGGGCTCCGCGTCGATAACAGAATATTCTGGCGCGAGTATTAGAGTAAGTTGGACACTCTGCAGCCACAGTCAGCCTATCTTTGGTAAGCGCGTGGACATCGTGCGTACACAAACAGAAGAAAAATGAATTGTAAAGTACAGTCCTCAAGCTTTAAGAGGGAATGGTAACCTGCTCTCATTAATAAACGGTCACAATGCCCATATAGTACTAGGGACAGAAAGTTGGCCGAAACCAGATGTGGCCGTGCGGTTCTGGCGCTGCAGTCCGGAACCTCGAGGCTGCTAAGGTCGCAGGTTCGAATCCTGCCTCGGACATGGGTGTGTGTGATGTCCTTAGTTAGTTAGGTTTAAGTAGTTCTAAGTTATAGGGGACTTATGACCTAAGATGTTGAGTCCCATAGTGCTCAGAGCCATTTGAACCATTTTGTAACAAGATGTAAACAGTAATGAAATTCTAAACTCAGATTGGCATGTATACCGCAGAGATAGACTGGACAGTGAAGAGGGAGGCGTGTTTATAGCGATAAAAAGTGCAATAGTATCGAAGGGAATTGACGGAGATCCGAAATATGAAATAATTTGGGCGAATGTCACGGTTAAATCAGCCTCAAACATGGTAACTTAATTTCTCTATAGGCCCCCTGGCTCAGCAGCTGTTCTGGCAGAGCACCTGAGGAAAAATTTGGAAAATATTTCGAGTACATTTCCCGATTATGCTATAGTTCCGGGTAGAGATTTTAATTTGCCAGATATAGACTGGGAGACTACTACGTTTACAACGGATGGCAGGGACAAATAATGTAGTGAAATTTTTTTAAGTGCATTATCTGAAAACTACCTTGAGCAGTTAAACAGAGAACCGACTCGTGGTTATAACATATTAGACCTTCTGGTGACAAACAGACCCGAACTATTTGAAACAGTTAACGTAGAACAGGGAATCAGCGATCATGAAGCGGTTACTGCAACAATGATTTCAGCCGTAAATAGAAATATTAAAAAAGGTAGGAAGATTTTCCTGTTTAGCAAAAGTGACAAAAAGCAGATTTCAAAGTAATTGACGGATCAACACAAAAATTTTGTCTCAAGTACAGATAGTGATGAGGATCAGTAGGTAAAGTTCAAAACCATCGTACAATATGCATTAGATGTGTATGTGCCAAGAAAGGTCGTAAGAGATGGAAAAGAGCTACCTTGGTACAACAACCGAGTTAGAAAACAGCTGCGGAAGCAAAGGGAAATTTACAGCAAACATAAACATAGCCAAAGCCTTGCAGACAAACAAAAAATACACGAAACGAGAGGCGTTCAATGAATTCGAAAGTAAAGTTCTATTTACTGACTTGGCAGAAAATCCTAAGAAATTTTGGTCTTATGTCAAAGAGGTAGGTGGGTCAAAACAAAATGTCCAGACACTCTGTGACCAAAATGGTACTAAAACAGAGAATGACAGACTAAAGGCCGAAATACTAAATGTCTTTTTCCAAAGCTGTTTCACAGAGGAAGACTGCACTGTAGTTCCTTCCCTAGATTGTCGCACAGATGACGAAAATAGTAGATATCGAAATAGATGACAGAAGGATAGAGAAAAAATTAAAATCGCACAAAAGAGGAAAGGCCGCTGGACCTGATGGGATACCAGTTCGATTTTACACAGAGTACGCGAAGGAACTTGCCCCTTCCTTGCAGCGGTGTACCGTACGTCTCTAGAAGAGCGTAGCGTTCCAAAGGATTGGAAAAGGGCAAAGGTCATCTCCGTTTTCAAGAAGGGACGTCGAACAGATGTGCAGAACTATAGACCTATATCTCTAACGTCGATCAGTTGTAGAAATTTGGAACACGTATTATGTTCGAGTATAATGACTTTTCTGGAGACTAGAAATCTACTCTGTAGGAATCAGCATGGGTTTCGAAAAAGACGATCGTGTGAAAACCAGCTCGCGCTATTCGTCCACGAGACTCAGAGGGCCATAGACACAGGTTCCCAGGTAGGTGCCGTGTTTCTTGACTTCCGGAAGGCGTTTGATACAGTTCCCCACAGTCATTTAATGAACAAAGTAAGAGCATATGGACTATCAGACCAATTGTGTGATTGGATTGAAGAGTTCCTAGATAACAGAAGGCAGCATGTCACTCTCAATGGAAAGAAGTCTTCGGAAGTGAGAGTGATTTCAGGTGTGCCGCAGGGGAGTGTCGTAGGACCGTTGCTATTCACAATATACATGAATGACCTTGTGGATAACATCGGAAGTTCACTGAGGCTTTTTGCGGATGATACTGTAGTATATAGAGAGGTTGTAACAATGGAAAATTGTACTGAAATGCAGGAGGATCTGCAACGAATTGACGCATGGTGCAGGGAATGGCAATTGAATGTCAATATAGACAAGTGTAATGTGCTACGAATACATAGAAAGAAAGATCCTTTATCATTTAGCTACAATATAGCAGGTCAGCAACTCGAAGCAGTTAATTCCATAAATTGTCTGGGAGTAGGCATTCGGAGTAATTTAATATGGAATTATCATATAAAGATGATCGTCGGTAAAGCAGACGCCAGACTGAGATTCATTGGAATAATCCTAAGGAAATGCAATCCGGAAACAAAGAAACTGTGTTAGAGTACACTTGTTCGCCCACTGCTTGAATACTGCTCAGCAGTGTGGGATCCGTACCGGATAGGGTTGATAGAAGAGATAGAGAAGATCCAACAGAGAGCAGCGCGCTTCGTTACAGGATGATTTAGTAATCGTGAAAGCGTTACGGAGGTGATAGATAAATTCCTTTGGAAGACTCTGCAGGAGACACGCTCAGTAGCTTGGTACGGGATTTTGCTGTAGTTTCGAGAACATACCTTCACTGAGGAGTCAAGCAGTATATTGCTCCCTCCTACGTATATCTCGCGAAGAGACCATGAGGATAAAATCAGAGAGATTAGACCCCACACAGAGGCATACCGACAATCTATCTTTCCATGATCAATACGAGACTGGAACAGAAGGGAGAACCGATAGAGGTATACAGAGTACCCTCCGCCACACACCGTCGGGTGGCTTGCGGAGCATGGGTGTAGATGTAGATGTAGATGAACCTGGATGTGCGAACTTTAGCCACTTATTTACAATGACCAAGTGCTCATCATTTGATTAACTGACTGAAATATGGATGATTTCTTGTGTATGGCGCCCTGTGACCTGCTTTTAGTTTAAAGCAAAATACTGATTTTAAAATGTGGCTGTTCCGACAAAATGTCATTTGTGTTAGTTTATATATCTATTATAAAGTATCAATACTGATTTAGGTGAAAAATGAATAGGTGCAACCACAACGGAGGGGTATCTGTTAAGAGACCAGACAAAAGTGTGGTTCCCGAAGAGGGACAGCAGCCTTTTCAGTAGTTGCAGGGGCAATAGTCTGGATGATTAACGAATCTGGCCTTGTAACACTAACCAAAACGGCCTTGCTGTGTTGGTACTGCGAACGGCTGAAAGGAAGGGGAAACTACAGGCGTAATTGTTCCCTAGGGCATGCAGCTTTACTGTATGGTTAAATGATGATGGCGTCTTCTTGGGCAAAATATTCCGGAGGTAAAATAGTCCTCCATTCGGATCTCCGGGCAGGGACTACTCAGGAGAACGTTGTTATCAGGAGAAAGAAAACTGGCGTTCTACGGGTCGGAGCGTGGAATGTCATATCTCTTAATCGGGCAGGTAGGTTAGAAAATTTAAAAAGGGAAATGCATAGATCAAAGTTATATATAGTGGGGAATAGTAAAGTTCGGTGGCGGGAGGAATAAGACTTCTGGTCAGGTGAATACAGGGTTATAAATACAAAATCAAATAGGGGTAATGCAGGAGTAGACTTAATAATGAATAAACAAAATAAGAATGCGGGTTAGCTACTACCAACAGCATAGTGAACGCATTATTGTGGCCGAGATAGATACGAAGCCCACGCCTACCACAGTAGTACAAGTTTATAAGGCGACTAGCTCCGCAGATGACGAAGAGATTGATGAAATGTGTGATGGGTTAAACGAAATTATTCAGATAGTGAAGGGAGACGAAAATTTAATAGTCATGGGTGACTGATATTAGATAGTAGGAAAGGGAAGAGAAGGAAACGTAGTAGATGAATATGGAATGGGGGTAAGGGATGAAAGAGAATGCCGCATGATAGAATTTTGCCACAGAGCATAACTTAATCATAGCTAACACTTGGTTCAGGAATCATAAAAGAAGGTTGTATACATGGAAGAAGCCTGGAGATCCTGACAGGTTTCAGATAGAGTATATAATGGTAAGACAGAGATTTAGGAACCAGGTTTTAAATTGTAAGACATTTCCAGGGGCAGATGGGGGCTCTGGCCACAATCTATTGGTTATAAACTGTAGATTAAAACTAAAGAAACGGCAAAAAGGTGGGAATTTAAAGAGATGGGACCTGGATAAACTGACAGAACCAGAGGTTGTAGAGAGTTTCACAGAGAGCATATTAGGGAACGATTGACATTAGTGGGGGAAAGATATACAGTATAAGAAGAATGGGTAGTCTTGAGAGATGAAATAGTGAAAGCAGTAGAGGATCAAGTAAGTAAAAAGACAAGGGCTAGTAGAAATCTTTGGATAACAGAAGAGATACCGAATTTAATTGACGAAAGCAGAAAATAAAAAAAATGCAGTAAATGAAGCAAGCAAAAAGGAATGCAAACGTCTCAAAAATGAGATTGACAGGAAGTGAAAAATGGCTAAGCAGGAATGGCTAGGGGACAAATGTAAGGATGTAGAGGCGTACATCACTAGAGGTAAGATAGATACTGCCTACCGGAAAATTAAAGAGACTTTTGGAGAAAAGAGAACCACTTGCATGAACATCAAGAGCTCAGATGGAAACCCTGTTCTAAGCAAAGAAGGGAAAGCAGAAAGCTGGAAGAAGTATATAGAGGGTCTGTACAAGGGCGACGTACTTGAGGACAATATTCTGGAAATGGAAGAAGATGTAGATGAGGATGAAATGGGAGATATGATACTGCGTGAAGAGTTTGACAGAGCACTGAAAGACCTAAGTCGAAACAAGGCCCCGGGAGTAGACAACATTCCATTAGAACTACTGACAGCCTTGGGAGAGCCAGCCCTGACAAAACTCTACCATCTGGTGAGCAAGATGTATGAAACAGGCGAAATACCCTCAGACTTCAAGAAGAATATAATAATTCCAATCCCAAAGAAAGCAGGGGTCGACAGATGTGAAAATTACACAACTATCAGTTTAATAAGCCACGGCTGCGAAATACTAACACGAATTCTTTACAGAGAATGGAAAAACTGGTAGAACCCGATCTCGTGGAAGATCAGTTTGGATTCCGTAGAAATGTTAAAACACGCGAGGCAATACTGAACTTACGACTTATATTAGAAAATAGATTAAGGAAAGGAAACCTACGTTTCTAGCATTTGTAGACTCAGAGAAATCTTTTGAAAATGTTGACTGGAATACCATCTTTCAAATAATGTAGGTGGCAGGGGTAAAATATAGGCAGCGAAAGGCCATTTAAAATTTGTACAGAAACCAGATGGTAGTTACAAGAGTCGAGGGGCATGTAAGGAGAGCAGTGGTTGGGAATGGAGTAAGACAGGGCTTTCGGAGTAGTAATTAAAATCCATGGAGAAGAAAAAAAACTTTGAGGTTCGCCGATGACATTGTAATTCTATCAGAGACAGCAAAGTACGTGGAACAGCAGCTGAACGGAATGGACAGTGTCTTGAAAGGAGGATATAAGTTGAACATCAACAAAAGCAAAACGAGTATAATGGATTGCAGTCGAATTAAATCGTGTGATGCTGAGGGTATTAGATTAGGAAATGAGACGCTTAAAGTAGTAAATGCTATTTGTTAACATCTAGTATAGATTTTCATTCTCAGGAAGTCTTTTCTGAAAGTATTTGTATGGATTGTAGCCATGTATGGAAGTGAAACGTGGACGATATATAGTTTAGACAAAAAGGGAATAGAAGCTTTCGAAATGTGGTGCTGAAGATTAGGTGGGTAGATCACATAACTTATGAGGAGGTACTGAATAGAATTGGGGAGAAGAGAATTTCGTGGCCCAACTTGAAGGACGGATCGATTGGTAGGACATATTCTGAGGCATGAAGGGATCATCAATTTAGTATTGGAAGGCAGTGCGGACTATGAAAATCGTAGAGGGAGACCAAGAGATGAATACACTAAACAGATTCAGATGGATGTAGGTTACAATAGGTACTGGGAGATGAAGAAGCTTGCACAGGATAGAGTAACGTGGATAGCTGCATCAAACCAGTCTCTTGACTGAAGACAGCAACAAAAAATAATTGCAATAGATTCTTTAACTTGCTGTAAATGATGGGCATTTTGATAAGGGATAGTAATACGAAACGGATTTAAAAAAAATAATACAATAACATTGCGAGTTTACATTTTTATTCATTTATTTATTTACGTAGGTTTTTCCCACATTGGAATACTAAAATCAAACGTGATACAACACCGTCTACATTCATTAAATTTAGGTCTTAGCAGTTAGCAATGTCTTCATTTCCCAAAATTTCTTCATTCGCTGTGATCTGGCTGCTCGTTCTTCTGCAGGTATGACATATTTCTTCCATTCTGATGGTTTGATTATCAGATGTGTGTATTTATTCTTCAGAAGCAGTTCTATTCTCTTTGTTGTATTTGGTGTGTGGTGCTGTTCAGTTCGTCCAGAACACTTTGCTCTGTAAGTAGGCTGTTTAGGGTTTTATGTTGGTAACGGCACGTAGTGCTCTGTAGGAAAATCACTGACTGCGCTGTGTGCAGTCTGTGGCTGGTTGGACTCTTTGTTGGAATAATCGCTTGTGTAGTGTTGGACTGTTTGGATATTTAGGGTTTTATGTTGGTAACGCCACGTAGTGTTGTGTATGAAAATCGCTGATTGGGCTGTAGTTAGTGCCTTCAGTAGTTAGAATCTTTTATTTACCTGGCAGTATTGGCGCTCACTGTATTGCAGTAGTTCGAGTAACAAAGATTTTTGTGAAGTAAGTGATTCGTGAAAGGTATAGGTTATTGTTAGTCAGGGCCATCCCTTTGTAGGGATTATTGAAAGTCAGATTGCGTTGCGCTAAAATATATTGTGTGTCAGTTTAGGGATGATAAGAGTACGTAAAGAGAGAAATTTCTGAGTACGTTAAGTTTTGCTCAGCTGTTTGAAAATCAAATAACGTTTCATATGTCGACCTGTAGCCGAGGATACCTCACTGGAATCTTCCGAGTTTTTCTCGTAATTTAAGTAATTTGTGTAGTTATTGCTAGTGGGTAACTGTAGAGTGAATTTCCTTTGTAGTTGTAGTTTTTCATTGTTGTACAGTAAAACAGTTGTGGCACGCTTGTAGATTTGCACCAAGTATTTCGCAGCCGCACTTGCAGTTAATAGAATATTATTTTCGGTGTTATTTTAATGTGTTTTTTATTTTACTCTTCAAATTGCTCTATTCTGTGTTATCGTGTGAAATATTGTGACAATTATGGTGTGTCAAAAACGGAATACTAGACTCCAAAGTAAACTGAGAAATGACAGTGAACACGAGAGTAGTGTGTTAGCGCCAGCGTGTAATAAATTAACAAATGTTCAAATGTTGGTAATTGTGCACAGGGAAAGGGACCAGGCAATAAATAATGGTATAGACAGTTAAACAATTAGTGAACAGGGAAGTACTGTCGATCCATCAGCGCAACGACGGAATAAAATCTGGCAAATACCATAGATTCATGTTTTGCGTCCTTACCCCTTTCTCAGTTAAGTCAAGACACTCTCTGCTTTTCAAAATTGAAATGTTGCCGGTGAAAATGCACTACCGAAAAGCACTGAGGAACATGTTCCAGACAGTAATTCATAGTTATTGCAAGAAGAGGTTAACACAGGAAAGGAATTCGTGGCGGTCCGCATCAAACCAATCAAACCAGTCAGTAGACTGATGACGAAAAAAAAAATTGCAATTCATGCAACGAGTGGAACAATATCAGAAAAAAATTTAAGAAACACTTCAACAAACACGTGAAAATTTAAATACTGAGTTACATAACATCGAATCGAAAGGTCAAAGTCTGTAATGACGTAGAAACACAAATTTGTGAGCATTTTCAACCTATTTTTTCGCGTCATAAAAAAGCATTACAGAATCACGAAGCAACCATAAAAGAATTGCAAACTATTGTTCATGAAAATCATTACACCTTGAAAACTAAAATTGACTCAGTTGCATCTACCGATTCGGTTACGCAACTTGCAAAAACTCAGGAAACCTTAAAGGACACAGCAGATACTCTGAATCTTGGTTCAGAATGACACACGGAGGAAATCAGTTCATTATAAGAGAAAGTAGTCGAACTTTTGCATCAGCTAAATAATTTATCTACGAAGGTAGATGATGATCTGAATGACACACGACCAGTAGCCTTTACTGACACAGAAGAGTACGAACAACTTAGAAAATTCAAACAAAATCAGATTCAAATTAATATACAACACAAAAGAGAAATCCGGGAAGTACAAGATCAGTTGGCACAAATAATACAAGAATTATATATTTCAGAGGAAACTCGCACTCTGAGACAGGAAGAGGGATTCAGGAATAAGGAAAAGTCACGAAGTAACAATACAGGGTATTTTGGAAATTAAGAAAGAAATTGGCAAGGTGCACCGAACTTTGAGATGGAACCGCCGACACGACGCAACAATGACCGATATGCGACTCGCCGACACCATGACTTTGACCATAAGCTGCTCATTACTGCACGTAAATTCAAAACATTTAAGAATTATGGCAACGACGTTCATTCACAAGCATGGCTTCATCAATTCTCTCGTTGTTTTCCTCCCAACTGGCCACTAGAGCACAGATTAGAATTTATGTGTGGCTATTAGGAAAATGAACCTACAGTAAGAATGCGTTTTATTATTCACGATTGTCAGAGTGAAGGAGAATTTTGTCATGCCTTCCTCTCAGCATATTGGTCTCAAGCTACTCAAGACCAAGTAAAACGTAGCATCATAATGATGAAGCATTCTGAAAAGTCTGAAGCTTCGAGTCCAGTAAACTATTTTGAAGACATTTTGCACAAAAATCAGTATTTGACAAATCCGTACAGCCCCTCAGAACTCCTCTGCATTTGCTTAATCAAATTGCCTGAACATTTACGACATATTATTTTGGCAGGACGCTGCAAAGACGACATCGAAGCTTTTCAGGGACTATTACAAGAATTGGAAATTGACACTGACAATCGCAGGACTCAAGACCAGGAAAACAACAATTACAGGTCACATAGATCACAATTCCGTGCTGACTGAAATAATAAGGACAAGATAAGGCTATTCCTACATCTCAAATCGTGACCAAAATAGGCACCACCCGTATAACAACCATTTGCAGGGTAATAATAATTACAGGGAAAGATCACCTCTCTGCAGCAATGACTATGACAGTGAAATCAGAGAAAATGACAATATGGGAACGAAAATAATTGTTATCAAGGGAGACAGAATAACTTCAGACGCAACGGCCCAACGAGCAGTTACGATTCCTGGAGAAATTCCCCACCACGTGACCGACAAGAAAGAAACTATGGAAACGCCACGTAGTACTCTGTATGAAAATCGCTGACTGGGCTGTAGTTAGTGTGGTGTCACCGCCAGACACCACACTTGCTAGGTGGTAGCCTTTAAATCGGCCGCGGTCCATTAGTATACGTCGGACCCGCGTGTCGCCACTGTCAGAGATTGCAGACCAAGCGCCCCCACACGGCAGGTCTAGAGAAACGTCCTAGCACTCGCCCCAGTTGTACAGCCGACTTTGCTAGCGATGCTACACTGACAAATACGCTATCATTTGCCGAGACGATAGTTAGCATAGCCTTCAGCTACGTCATTTGCTACGACCTAGCAAGGCGCCATTACCAGTTTATATTGAGATTATAAATCATGTATCAACAAGAGCGATGTTCTCCAATTATGGATTAAAGTTAAGTATTACATCAACTACGTACTTATTTGCTACTATACATTTCCTTGTCATTTTCCAGACCTCACGCCAGCCTGCGTGAGCTTTAACGCGTGCCTTTCGGCTACCCGTCACTGTGGATTGGCTGTCTTGCCAGTCCACAACAGTTTGTGTCTTCAGTAGTAGAATCTCTTATTTAGCTGGCAGTATTGGCACTCGCTGTATTCCAGTAGTTCGAGTAACGAAGATTTTTGTGAGGTAAGTGATTCATGAAAGGCACAGGTGAAACGTCCCCTTAGAACAATTATTCAGGACTGTGCTTAAACTGACACACAATAATTTCAGCGCAACGCAATCTGACTATCAAAAATCTCTACAAAAGAATGGCCCTGACAAACATTAAACTATACCTTTCACAAATCACTTACCTCACAAAAATCTTCATTACTCGAACTACTGCAATACAGCGAGCGCCACTACTGCCAGCTAAATAAAAGATTCAAACTACAGAAGGCACTAACTACTGATAGGCATAGTTAGCAATTGAAAGATGATAATAGAGAAGAAACAATGTATTTACCTTAACAGTCATAATATATATAGCAGTTCTTAATATCCAGAATTACAAATTTTCAAAACTCCGCCATCTCTCTCCCCACATTCACCACTATTGGCGGCTCACCTCCAACTGCGCAACGCTATGCGCTGTTCACATCCAGCTGCCGCTGCCCAATACTACAATGGCAGACAACAATGCAAACTAGCCACAGACTGCACACAGCACAGCCAGTGATTTTCATACAGAGCGCTACGTAACGTTGCCAATAAGAAAACATAAACAGCCTACCTACATAGCCCCCATGCTCCCCACAAAAAAATTTTACAAATTGTTTTGGGCAGTGGCCAATAATGATTGGAAAAAATTTTTCATAATTACAGTAAGGAAAATATCAAATTATTAATACAATGTTGGTCAAAAGCTAAAATTTTCTCACAGTCCATAAAGGCAGTCCTGATCATTCATCATAATAGTAATTCCAGTTTTTTTCACAAAGTCTCATTAGTAAAAGAAATTGCACACAGAAGTAGTGGATTTCCATGCAGTCTTGAAGAAGTAGTGTTGTCCTTCCAACGGAAAGACAGTGCTGACTCTTGACATGCAGACAGGTAATGGGCCACAACAGAGCAAACCCACCGCAGAGTCAGTCAAAGTTTTGAAGAATACTGGTAGGTAGGTCGTCACAGAGTAGACCCACTATAGTCTTGGTAGAGATTGTGGTATTGGTGGGCCACCAGAGGTGCAGACCCACTGTAGTCCTTGTAGAGATGGCCAGCAGCCACCTGCTGCGAATGTGCAGGTGCACAATCACCATCGAAGAGCCTTGCAGAGAGGATAGCAAGTCCATAAACCACGACTTGTGCACACACAAAGTTTTTGGAATTGTCCTTAGAACCAGCAATGCTGTTATCCAGTCCCTTGCTGAATTATTAACACATGTGCAAACACTAACAGTCCCTACTTCTCACATATTGTCCATATACTATGACCAACAGAAATGTGTGCAGTGAAATGTAACTTACAAGTTACTTAATTTGATGAACTGGTGTCAATTACAATATTATAACATGAGAATACAATAACAAAGGTACAAAATACATCATTAAAGAACATAACAATACAGATAACATTTGTAGTACAGGCTTTACAAAAGAATCGAAATAACATATACATCAGGGTTACAGGAATTATGACACGAGTACATACAATAAAGATCAGAATAACTTTTGAAACATCAACTTTACACATGAGCATTAAAACAAAACAGAATAAATAATGTCTAAGCATCTTTACAAGGTAAATAACATATTATTAGTGCCAATTATATTTGAGGATAACAGTATTCCTCATCATAGTGAATGTAGCTTAGTATTAGAAGAAAAAAAAATTCTATGAAACTACACAGAGACAGGAAGAAAACAAATACACAAGGGTTCACAAACACATAGTGGGGAAACACAAAAGGAAAGGACAGGGTTCGTTTTCAGTGTAACATTTGGTACTGCGGTCCAACCCAAAACTTCATTCCATAGATCGTTCGTCTTATTTCAACCTTTGCTTCCACCAAAAAAATCCTATCCAAGCATGCTTTCTGTATTTTTCTCGTATAGCCTCTCAGTGCATTTCTTCAAATTCATCGCAACTCATTCTCTTACATAGTCTACCCCTTCTTAAGCTAACTTAAATATACTGAGCTCAGATGCTAAACTAAGGGATGAGGCAATGCAGCAGCACAAAAACAATTAATACAAACAGCAATGACAAAAAAATGGAAATTGGTGAAGCAACAATATTACAACTAAGATAAGGCACTGTGCAGCAAACAAGAAAAATAAATCAGTAGTAAAACTAGCTTAGAAGAATAAGACAAATTAAAATTCAGTAGCACTATGCCTGGCAAACAGCAGCAGCAAATATAAAAAATATAAAAAATATTAAACTTATATCTATACATGACAAAGCTCAAGCAGAAAAAATATTACAGTAAAAATGGCCATGTTTAATACTTACGTCACATCTTAAGACTAGAGTGATGCATCACAAAAACTTACTCTACGAAAAAAAATTACCAAGTAGTTGAAAAGAAAATTATGTATGCCATTCCTGTGAAATGACTTTGTGCTCCCCCATTTTTGGGAAATGTATTACAAAATTAGTATTTACTGGATCTGTAGACAGAAAATATTTATATTAGTACATCTATAAAATTCTATTTTAACCAATGCTGCAGTGCAGCTAGAAACTTGATATTAAACAAAATGTGTAAATAAATACATAAAGCAAGCCATATGGCATTTTTCTCAACTAGCAAGACAATAGCCATGAAATGTTTCTCATCGTTACATTAGGCATTTCAGTAAATATCATAAATTACGAGCTCCACAGTATGCTTTCAACAAGGAAATGTCAATTGCGAGGATAATGGCCTCCCTTTTTTTTCCTACCTGTGCTTCCGAAAAGGCACACCCTAATGGCTTGTTCTCCAGGCGTCTGACACAGCTGGGTGCCCACGACGCATTACGTGCACGTGGTCACTTAACTTTCTTACGGAAATATTTACGACACCAGTTTCCGCTACAGTGACAGTCTCATATACAAAATTTCAAGGCTCGAGAATTTGCGTTGCAAATGTGTAGAAACAAAATCTTATGAATATAGCAGTGTCCAAAAAATTTTCGTCGGCATTGTAATACATTCACGCATTTACATACATTTCATGACTCTTAAAGTACGATTCTTGGTTTCCAACAACCTTTTTCACAAACCAGAGTCCCTAAACACTACTCATTATTCCTTACCTTATTTGTCGACACTTCTTCAATACTTCATCATAAGAGATACGTAGCTTAATCAGATAACTCATATAGCATCAGCTTATTCATTATAAACGTACCTCAGCAGCATAATACACATCGTCGTCGTAATAATAACATCATAACACCTCAGTCAAATCTCAAAAACGTCGTAGCTTTCTGCAATAATTTCAAAACCTAAAGAAAATTCTCTGCTCATTTCAGTAGTGTCATCTACCTCAAACGTACTTTAAAAATCATGATCTCATACCAAATACATCATTCAAAGCTCTCATAGTATCACAATGGTTCTGAAAAAATATGAACATTTCATAAAATACAGACAAAATACCATTTCGTAAGTGTGAAGTTACCCAACTGTGTAATTGCGTAAACATGTGTCACTGATGTAGTAAAAAAAAAAGTTTGTTTCTCTGTTAAATAATCAGGTGGCTGTGTAATTCTGTGTTGGAGAAATATGGTACCGATGTGTAAAGTTGTATAAGCAAATACCATATTAGCTAGGGCTCCTTGTGCTTGCCAAACACATGGTACACAAAGTAGGCGTGTACCCCCCTGAGGATTAATGTAATTATACCCTCAGGTGTTACAGATTACAGCAATGGAATGAAATGTATCATGGAAAACTTACTTTGTAATTCAAAAATCTTTAAAAATAAATGATTTAAGTACAAAATTAATCACTGAAATGCGTGTCCTGTAGCGCTAAATGTGCATCTTGTTGTAAGATAATCTCTGTGGGAGTGTCGTAGATATCGTCCTCCGAAAGCTAAGTTCTGCAGAAGGCAATGTACTTACCTCATGATACACGAAAGTGAAATGATTTGCGTGTAGATATCGTAGTTATTACGCTTGTTGTTGTGATGAAGAACGTACTGTGCTGTAACGTATTGTTGTGCTACGAAAGAGGCTGTCTCATTGTAGCTATACCACAAAAGTTACTACTAAAACATGTTTTACTTTCCAGAATAATACAGAAAAACTGTGCAGATGTGAAACAGAAACACCGCAAAAGCACCATTGTAAATTGTCACTCATCAGTAGCGTCGTGATAAAATCGTGTAGCTGTCACATAAACTAACCACTGTCTCATCTGGTATCTCACAGAAAGTACCTTAAATCCAGAATGTATTTTCAAGTAAACCAAAATGTTGCATTAGAATCTCATTAGCAGTACCAGTATATGTTCTAAGTATGTGAGCCTTATAGTCGTTATGTAATCGTGCAACTAACAAGTAAGAATGTACACACACAATTACACTGTGTCGTCTGTTCGCAATAACAATACATTCGTAATTTCATTTTAAATAAGTTCTCTTGGTTCTTGACTGGATATTTAACTTCAAACATTGTTGCATGGTAACAGATTCTAAAGCATACTAGTAACGTGAAGTGAAACGTTTTATGGCAAAGACAAAGTTAAAAAGCAGATTATCTTTCAATAAACGGTTTTACATGTGAAATGTGGTGTAAACCTTTACTCTTCCTAGTACGCAGAGTTTCAACTTCAACGCAATTATCATGTGGTATACGTCGGATTCTGTAAGGTCCAATGTAAACTAGAAAGAATTTGTGACTCAAGTGTTTCTTCTTATGTGACAATGAATGAGCTTTAATGAGAACTTTCTGACCAATATACAATTTCTTTGCATTTGCTTTACCGTGTAGTTTTCTCCTTTTGTCTGCTGCAGATTTTATATTTTTAAGAGCAAAATCAATTATGTCTTTGTTTCGAAGTTTACGTGTATTTGGGAAAGGTACAAGCTCTCTGATTCTGTTCGGTGGTTCTTCATTCTTTAGTACAAGAGTAGGTGGTAAAGCAGTGGAATCATGAGGCATTTCATTCAGCACATTTTGAAATAAGTGTAAATATCTGTCCCAATGCTAATGCTTTCTGTGACAATAAAGTCTGCAAAGCTTATTGATTTCTTTCATAATCCGTTCAGATGGGTTACAATGTGGTGAGTACAATGAAATAAAAACAGGTTTGATTTTATGATTCCGAAGCATGCGTGACCAAACAGCAGATCTGAATTGCGGTCCGTTATCTGAAATGACTTTAGCAACGTGGCCAACTTCACGTAAGAAATTTTTAACAAAGGCGTTCGATACAGACCGTCCAGTGGTTTTACGTAACGGAGTGAAGGAAACAAATTTTGAAGTAAGTTCAACAGCGACTAGAACGTAAGCAAATCCATTAGATGTTCTGACAAGCGGTCCCAAGAGATCAACAGCAGCAAATTCTTTTAATTTAGAAGGAATGATAGGAAACAGCGGAGCACGATGGGAGATAGTAGATGCTTCCGCCTTTTGACAAAGTTTACAAATAGACAAGACTCTTCGAATTCGCTTTTCCATATTGTTAAAATAACAAGTCGTTCGAAGAACATGATAACATTTTCATGGGCCAAAATGTGCGTAGCTGAAATGAATGTACCAAATGAGCTTATTAACAAAATCGTCAGGAATACAAAGTACCCATAGCTTGTCATCAACAGTGCAGCGTTTGAACAGTATGTTGTTTCTAACCAGATAATAATGCCGAATCTGAGTGTGCGGCTTTTCATGCCATTTACTTTTGATGTCTTTCCAAATCGGATCTTTATCTTGTTCATGAGCAATGTCCTTTAAAGATGTGGTGATGAAGTTTTCAAAGGCGACTTTCTGAATGTAAAGAATGCTGAAATTTTTCTCGAGGTTGCCTTCTGTGTTACTTTTCTCAAGCACAGCCAGTGCGCGTGACAGCGCGTCCGCAACAATGTTCTCCTTGCCGGGAATGTAGACTATTGTGAAGCGGAATTCTTGCAGAAACAATACCCAACGTTTTAACCTATCATGATTTAATTTTGAAGACATAAGAAATTGTAATGCACGATGATCACTGTATACTTCTACGTGCTTACCAGAAAGAAAGAAACGGAATTTGTTAAATGCCGAAACGATAGCTAAAGCTTCTAATTCAGTAACGGAATAAATTTTTCAGATTTTGTTAGCACTCGGCTAGCAAAAGCAATGGTTTTCTGAATGGTAGTGTCATTTTCAATGGCTTCTTGAAATAAATGGGCACCAAGACCGACTTTAGAAGAATCCGTGCTAAGGTAGAAATCTTGGGACAGAACTGGATGAGCTAGTATTGGCGCACGTGAAGTAACGCTTTTTACAAAGAATTGAATTCCAACTGTGCTTGTTCGTCCCAGTTCCAAATAGTATTGTTTCCAGTGAGAGAACAATGTTTTGGTGTAACAAGAATTTGCATATTCAGAAAACAATGGTAAAAATTTACGAGACCCAGAAAACTGCGGACTTGTTTTTTTGTGGATGGAACTAGAATGGCTCTGATTGCTTCTAACTTTTCAGGATCCGGCTGAATGCCTTCAGAAGAAATAATATGTCCCAAAAACTTCACCTTTGTCCCACCGAATTCAGACTTTTCCAAATTAACTGTAATTCCAGATTCTGCAAAAATATGTAACACGCTGTTGAGGATGCGATTGTGTTGTTCCCATGAGGCTTCTGCTATTAGAATATCGTCCACATATAAGGTGATGTGACGTTTTAAGAACTCCGGTAATATGGAATTTAGCCCGCGAATGAATGCTGCTGAAGAAATGTTCAAACCAAAGGGAAGTTTCCGAAACTGATAACAAACGCCGAAACAAAGGAAAGCTGTGTATTTTCTAGATTCTGGATGAAGTTCGATCTAATAAAAGCTGGATCTGAGATCAATGGAAGACAACACTTTTACACCATTAAAATTTTGAAGAAGTTCTTCCATCGTCTGCAGCCTGTCTGTTTCAGGAATGATGATAGTATTGATTTGTCTCGAATCTAAAACAAGCCTGATCGATCCATTTTTCTTCTCAACAACATGTAATGGGTTGTTGTATGAGCTTACTGCAGGCTCAATAATGCCATAATTAAGCATAGATTGTATTTCTGTTCTAACACGGTCCCTATAATGCGCCGGAATTACGGATGGTCTAACACAAAATTTAGTATGCTCACGAACACGAAATTTGTATTGAAATCCCTTGATTGTTCCTGTTTTGTGAGTAAAACTGTGGAATGTGCTTGTAAAATCTCAAAAAGGTCCTGCCTATCAGTGTCATTACAATTCTCAATTGTTTGAATTTTATTCTGAATTAACTCATTAATTTCAAATATGCCGTCGATGTCATCCCTGTCAGTACTTGCAGAGTGATTGTTAGTGTCTAGTTCCGTAGAAAATTCCGAACTGTTGTCTAACAGAAGGTAAAGCCGATTAATTTCCTCGTCATGGTTTGAGAGCCAATCTTCAAATTTCAAAGCTATTGACTTACCTTTTTTCTCTAAACTTATTTCAGCATCATGAAAGTTTAAGATTGCTTTGTATTCATTCAAAAAGTCTACTCCCAATATAATTTCCGTCGACAATAATGGAACAATAAGAAAGTTCATAGAGAAGCAGTGGCTTTGACAAAAGAATTCTAAGTTGGTTTTTTTGGCGTACATCTACACTTTTTCCAATGATTGCACCTTGTAATTCAATCTTACGTAACGGAAGTGTAGGGCAATCGTTCGATTTGTTGCTCTTGCTAAAAGCTGTTTCACTAATTACTGAAATGGGACTGCCAGAGTCAAGTACTGCCGTAAATTTTACGTCATTTACAGTAATGTGAATCACAGTATATGCAATGTTGTTATGTTTTACGTCGTGTTCCTGGAGTAAGATGTCCCTAATGTCTTCCAGTTTTACGTAATTACTAGCTACGGCAGCTGCGTCATCAGTTTCATAAGTACGTTTTGTGGCTGCCAGCGGTGTGAGTCATTGCCTATTGTCTCTTTGTTGGCGCTCGTCGTTATTGGGATTTGGAGACCTAACTTCTACAAATTCACTGTGACGAGATTGCCTTGCTCTGTTTAAATCCCGCCAGTTCTGATGCAGTTCAGGTCTGTCGTTACGATCATATCGTCTGTCATGTCGGTAGATTCCATAGTTCCTTTCTTGTCGGTCACGTGGTGGAGAATTTCTCCCTGAGTCGTAACTGCGCGCTGGACCATTGCGTCTAAAGTTATTCTGTCTCCCTTGATAATAATTATTTTGGTTCTCATATTGTCTGTTTCTCTGATTGTCTCTGTGATAGTCATTACCGCGGAGAGGTGATCTTTCCCTGTAATTATTACTACTCTGCCAACGGTTGTCATACGGGTGGTGTCTGTTTTGGTCACGATTTACATTATAAGAATAGCCTTGTCGTGTATTATTTCTGTCATCGCGGAATTGTGACAGATGTGACCTGTAATTGTTGTGCTCCTGTTTTCGCGTTCCGTGATTGTCAGTGTCAATTTCCAGTTCTTGTAACAGTCCCTGAAAAGCTTCAATGTCGTCTTTGCAACGCCCTGCCAAAATAATATTTCTTAAATGTTCAGGCAATTTCATTAAGCAAATGTGGATGAGTTCTGAAGGGCTGTATGGGTTTGACAGGTACTGATTCTTGTGCAACATGTCTTCAAAATATTTCACAAGACTGGAAAATTCAGATTGTTCGAAATGTTTCATCATTATGATGCTATGTTTTACTTGGTCTTGTGTAGCTTGAGACCAAATCGCTGAGAGGAAGGCATGATAAAATTCTCCTTCACTGTGACAATCGTGAATGACCGATCGCATTCTTACAGCTGATTCATTCTCCAAGTAGCCACACATAAATTCTAACCTGTGCTCCAATGACCAGTTGGGAGGAAAACAACGAGAGAATTAATGGATGTCGTTGGCAGAATTCTTATACGTTTTGAATTTACGTGTAGTAATGAACAGCTTATAATCAAAATCATCATGTCGGCGAGTCGCATGTCGGTCATTGTTACGTCGTTTCGGCGGTTCCATCTCAAAATTCGGTGTACCTTGCCAATTTCTTTCATAATTACCGAAGTGCCCTGTGTTATTATTTTGTAGCTGTTCCGTATTTCTATGTCCCTCTTCCCGTATTGGAGCGCGAGTGTCCTCTGAAATACGTTATTCTTGTATTACCTGTGTCAGCTGATCTTGTACTTCCCGGATTTCTCTTTTGTGTTGCGTATTAATTTGATTCAGATTTTGTTTCAGTTTCCTAATTTGTTCGCACTCTTCTGTGTCATTAAAGACTACCGGTTTTGTGTCATTCAGATTATCATCTACCTTCGTAGATAAGTTAGTGACCTGATCCGAAAGTTCGGCTACTTTCTCCGATAGTGAACACATTTCCTCAGTGTGTTTTTCTGAACCAAGCTTCAGAGTGTCCATTTGTGTTGTGTCCTTTAAGTTTTCCTGAGTTTTTGCAAGTTGTGTAACTGAATCGGTAGATGCAACTGAGTCAATTTTAGCCCACAAGGTCTCATGATTTTCATGAACAATGGTTTGCAGTTCTTTTATGGCTGCTTCGTGATTCTGTAATGCAGTTTCATGCCGCGAAAAAATAGGTTGAAAATGCTCACAAATTTGTGTTTTTACGTCATTACAGACTTTTTGACATTTCGATTCAATGTTATGTAACTCAGTAGTTAAATCTTCACGTGTTTGTTCAAGTGTGGTGTCTAGCTTCCGAAGATTTTGTTCCATTGTGTCTAACGTTTGAAGCTTTTGCTGTGTTTGTCTCTGATTTTGTTCCATTGTGTCTAACTTTTGAAGCTTTTGTTTTGTTTGTCTCTGATTTTGTTCCATTGTGTCAAACTTTTGAAGAATTTGTCCCATTTGTTTCTGATTTTGTTCAAGCATTGTGTCTAACTATTGTAGCCTTTGTCCCATTTGTTGCATTAACTGTAATAACAGTGCACTGGTGTCTGAAACATGTTCCTCAGTGCTATTCGGCAACACATTTGAACCGGCAATATTCGCAGTTTGAATAGCAGAAAATGTGTCTTGACTTATTTGAAAAAAAGGGTGAGGACGCAAAACCTGAATCTACAGTATTTGCAAGATTGTGTCCTGTCATTTCTAAATCCTGAGGCGAGCTTTTGCCGACCGATCGATCGATAATGCTTCCCTGTTCACTAATTGTTTCACTGCCTACACCATTATTTGACGCCCGCTCCATTTCCCTACGCACAGTTACCAAATTACTACTTTGAATATTTGTTCATTCATTACATGGTGGCGTTAACACACTGCTTTCGTCTTCACTGTTATTTCTCAGTTTACTTTGGAGCCTAGTGTTACGTTTTTCACACGCCATTATTGTCACAATATTTCACACGACAACACAGAAAAACACAATTTGAAGAGCAAAAATAAGAGAACACATTAACATAGAACTGAAAATAATATCTAGTTAATTGCAAGCGCAGCTGCGAAATACTTGGTGCAAATCTACATGCATGCCACAACTGTTTTACTGTGCAACAATGAAAAACCACAACTGCCAAGAAAATTCTCTCTATAATTAGGCGCTAGCAATAAACAAAAGCTACACTAAATACACAAACTACAAGATAAAATCAGAAGATTCCAGTGAGGTATCCTCGACTAAGGGTCGACATATGAAACGTCCCCTTAGAACAATTATTCAGGACTGTCCTTAAACTGACACACAATAATTTCAGCGCGACGCAATCTGACTATCAAAAATCCCTACAAAAGAATGGCCCTGACAAACATTAAACTATACCTTTCACAAATCACTTACCTCACAAAAATCTTCGTTACTCGAACTACTGCAATACAGCGAGCGCCACTACTGCCAGCTAAATAAAAGATTCAAACTACAGAAGGCACTAACTACTGATAGGCATAGTTAGCAATTGAACGATGATAATAGAGAAGAAACAATGTATTTACCTTAACAGTCATAATATATATAGTAGTTCATAATATCCAATATCACAAATTTTCAAAACTCCGCCATCTCTCTCCCCACATCCACCACTACTGGCGGCTCACCTCCAACTGCGCAACGCTACGCGCTGTTCACATCCAGCTGCTGCTGCCCAACACTACAATGGCAGACAACAATGCAAACTAGCCACAGACTTCACACAGCACAGCCAGTGATTTTCATACAGAGCGCTATGTAACGTTGCCAATAAGAAAACATAAACAGCCTACTTACATAGGTTATTGTTAGTCAGGGTCATTCCTTTACAGGGATTACTGAAAGATTGCGTTGCGGTAAAAAATATTGTGTGTCAGTCTAGGGATGATCAGAATAAGTAAAGAGAGAAATGCCTGGGTATGTTCAGTTTTGCTCAGCTGTTTGAAAATCAAATAATGTAGAAGTTTACCAGCACAACCATTCATAATTTTTCTAAGGGGACGTTTCAGTAGCTCTTTAAACCGTTCCAGAAGTAGTCAAAAAGTTGCTTCAGGATTCTAGTAATTGGTAGGCGAGATATGTGGCCAAAAAATGCATTCCTTCTTTCCCACATTGTATCAACAATGAATTCACTTTCTTTATACACAACTAAATTGGGCAAATGTCTCCACTGCCAGTTAACTTGGTGTATCTTACTGATAATTTTACAGAGTATTCTTCTATCAAATTTCTGAAATTTGTCAGTCGTTGCTCGAGTATTTAGTCGGAATAGTGTTTCACCTGCATATGTTGCTTCCGGCTTAAGGACGGAGTGTAATGTTGAAATTTGCCATTTATTGAGAAACATAGTTTTTTGTAGGTTGGTCACGTGGTTCTCTGCACTCGCTGAAGTTTTAATATTCGACTACCTATTGACGCTCTTTCATTAACATACCAGGTAATAATCTCACCAAGATATTTAAACATTTTTACTACTTTAATTTTTTGATCATTATGGAGTTTGATATGGGATGTGTCAACTGGGAAGTTGGGTATCATTTCTGTTTTATCAAACGAAATTAGCAAACCGACCTTTGCCACTAATCGTTCTAGTTGTCTTATCTGAGCTTTTACTTCATCAATATTGTTTGATAACAGCACCAAATCATCTGTAAATGCAGGGATGTTAAATCGATTCTTTCTTCCAATCTTAACAGATGGTGGGCATATCTTGTTCCATTCACACATTATTTTTTCCAGCACACAATGGAACAATAATGGAGACAAACCATCACCTTGTCAAAGGGCAGTATGAATCTCAAAAGGTTCAGAGACTTCATTTCTGAACCTTACTCTAGCTTTAGTATTTCTAAGGGTGACTGCAACGAGGTTGACAAGTTTCTGATGTAAACCAAATTTTTTAAGAATTGACGGTAGAGATTCTCGATGGATACTATCGTAGGCTTTTGTAAAATCGAAAAACGTGATCACTAGTTTCTTGTTCCTGACCCTTTGATGTTTCATTATCCATTTGAGACTAATAATTTGATCAGGAAAGCTTCGTCCTGTCCGAAAGCCTCCTTGATATTTGTATAGTTTACAATCAAGCTGTTCATGAACTCTGAAATACAGAACCTTGGAAAAAATTTGATAAGTAATATCTAGCAGTGATATAATCCTATAATTATTTGGATCCAATCTATCTCCTCTTTTCTGTAGTGGATGGATTATTGCAACGTTCCATTCCTCTGGTAACTTATCAATATTCCAGATGTCAGTAAGAATAATTAGTACATTTGCATATTTCCAAAGGTCTGACGCTAGTTGGTTCTCACTTTTTGCTTTATAATTCCAAAATGAGTTAATGGCTGCTTGTACTTCAACTGGATGTGGTGGCATAACTTTTGTTTTTTGGATAGGGGTCAAATTCCAAATGATGTTCAGGTTCCGCGCTATTTAGTAACTGTTTGAAATATTTAGCCAATATCATTGAATTGTCATAATTGTTATGTGCTACCTTTCCCTTTGTATCCTTCATCATAAGAGTAGGTGGAGTGTATTTCGACTGGTTCTGTTTGAATGTCTGATAGTAATCTCTTTTCTTGTGGTGATTGAAAGCATCCTCGATGAAATTGTACTTTGACCCTTCTAATTTCTTTGGCATTTGATCGTCTAGCATTCAATAATTCTTCCCTGGAGCTTTCAGTTCTCTTTTCTTGGTCATTTAACCAGGCCTTATGTCTACGTTGAATAGCTACATCGCATTCCTCATTCCACCAAACATGTTTCTTGCGTTTCTGTGCAGGAGATACTTCTTCAGCCAAGGTTTTTATTCGTTTGACAGTGGCTTCTAGATTGTTGCTTAAAGGTATTCTTGATCTCTCGTAATATATCTGATTATCAATAATATAACTAGGGTCATATGTACTCTTTGTATCTAACTTTTGAGATTTGTTTTTTTCTTTTTGGTGTTAGTTTGATTTTAATTTTTGAAATGTAGTGATCTGAACCAACATTGACGCCACGCAGCACTTTAACATTGTAGATTTCCTCATGGAATTTCTGATCCATGGCCACATGATCTATCTGGAACTCTCCTAGCTTGACGTTAGGACATTTCCGTGTCATTAACTTACGTGGTCTTCTCTTAAACCTTGTTGTCTTCAAAACCAATCCATTTGTAGTAAAAAATTAAATTAACCGTTCCCCGTTCTTGTTGGTAAGTTTATGCGCTGTCCATCGCCCCACCACACCAAGAAATTTCTTCTCTCGTTTTATCATCGCATTACAGTCTCCAATCAGAATTTTAATGTTACTTTCCGGTATGGTCCTTACTAATTGATCAATTTCATCCCAGAATTTCTCCGTTCTATCCTTGTCAGTTCTACTTTTTACATTAGTTGGAGCATGGATATTTAAGAGTGTGTATCTTTTGTTTTCCACCTTAATTGTTGACAATGCCATTAGTGAGGAATTGGATGAAACATACTCAATGGAATCCAATATTCTATTGTGTACCAAGAAACCCACACCGAATTGGAGAAGATTTTCTATTACCCTTTCTCCTGGTGATCCCTTACAAAGTCGATATCCTCCTGATTCGATCGTGTCCTGATCAGTATTGTGTAACTCTTGAAGGGCTGTGATAACTATGTTCTGTTGATCTAAGACATCAGTTAAATGTTTCAATTTACCAACTTTCCTTACAGAATTAATATTTACTGTTGCAAAATATGAAAATCTTCTGGTTTGTTAAATTTTAGCACCTTCTTATGTGGAATAAGTAACATTTTTGTTTGGTCATTCATTGCGCTCCAACTCACCTTTGTCCTCTATGTGACACTCCACCGTTTCCGAAAGGTGTCTTCACCTGGATAATCTCGTCGTGAATGTCCAAATCGTCGGATTCTTTCAATACAAGTCCCCTCATATTTGTTTGATTATCTGATCAATGATCAAGTGTCTGACCAAGGTCAGGGCTTACAATTCCAGACGTGATCTGGAAAGGTGATGGATAATTATGGATGGTGAAAAATGAGAGTGATGGGATGTGTGTTTGGTCCGCGAGAGCTATTTCATTTCGCTCAAGTCCGCCAGAAAGCTAGTGATGACCCCCATGTCCGCCACCTGTGATGCGCCACGTAGGAGTATACCTCTCCTCCTATTACGACACGGAAACGTGTTCGTGGTGTATTTTTATTAATGAAATTATAAAATTGTATTTTAATGTCACGTGGAAAAAACTTACAAATTACAGTGTACATTTGTAGTAAAATAGTTTTTATGAGCTTAAAATAACAATTATGATTCACAATTTGAGGTTCTTCATGGACAAATGTCACAAATGAACACTTTATTATCGTACCCACTGCACAGCACATGAGCTCATTCCTGACACATGGCACACTGAACCAAAAGTTTTCCATATTTTGACTTTTTGAATGACTCACCACAAAACAAATGGTCTGCATCATCTTTTTCAGAAACTTCTTTCCCTACAGATTCCATTAGGTTTGAACTACTGAAGATAGTTCTATTTCCTCATCCTTGGTTAAATTTTCGTCCTCATTTCTTTTTGTTGTTGAGAACAGTCCCCAGTGTCAAAAGCTTTCTCTCTTGTAGGTGTGTTTAACATTGCACTGGTTCCTGGCTGATCTTGATGACCTTTAGGTCTGTAAGAGGGAGAGACCTGATTTGAAGCCATTTTCTTCTGTAGATTCAGTTACATTTGTTTCTTGTCGATGCAACACCTCAATGAGCTATCATAGGGCGAATTGGTGAGGACAGTACCTGAAAGCGCTTACCCAACTCTGCCTGATGTCTACTTTTTTGAACATGGAACTGGTGTGACTTGACATAGCCTACAATTGTTGATTTAACTGATATCTACTCTTCTCGTCACCCCACCCCCACCCCCTGCCCCCACCGACTTCCTTTACGTCATCTCCGGTATCAATTTCAGAAGGTTGTAGGTCTTCATCTTCATCATCACAAAGTGCCTCGCCACTATCAAGGACCTATTCTGCTTCAGATTCAGTTGCAATGAAATCAGCTTCTGTAAAAACACCCCTGTTTAGTTGTTAAATGCCGGTACATTTGAATCCATTGATTGCTACCGCACCACTTTGGATTCTGAGGCATGCCTTTAAGAATTTCTCCGCAGGTGTCCCGCCTGTTCTTAGTGCCTGCCTATTCTCTAGACTGCAGTATGTCTTTAGGGGGGCCATGAATGTCCTATCGCGGAGCTGTAGTCTTTATGTATCATGAGGTGGTAAGCAGAGAATGGCCACATGACTATCATTTGCTTTTATTATCACATCTGTATTCTTGGTGTGAGAATGGTATCCGTCCAGTATGAGCACGACTGGGGATTCACCTGTAGGTTTCGTACGTTTAATCAAATGGGTAAAACATTCAGTGCATCGATAAGACTGTACCCACCATGAAGGATCATATTTTCCAATAGCTCCAGGAGGTACACCTTTCATTAATGTGTCTGCCCAATTGGTGCATGAAAAAATCATCGTCGGAGACGGTAAGTTCCCACCTGCACTTACGCACGCGATCAGCACCACCAGGCTTCGCCTCTCTGTAGCAGTGAAGGCTCTTATCTGTTGTCATCCCTTCATACAAA
Source organism: Schistocerca cancellata (assembly GCF_023864275.1). Lineage (NCBI taxonomy): Eukaryota > Metazoa > Arthropoda > Insecta > Orthoptera > Acrididae > Schistocerca > Schistocerca cancellata. The sequence continues at coordinate 455,005,187 of NC_064630.1, read as the reverse complement.
TTACACGAGGATTTTTGTTTGCACTAGCACTGAGACCAGACTTGTCAAAACTGAAGAACCGGTAAGGAGGATAATGATGTTCAATGTACTCAGCTTCCATAGAATAGAAAAGTTTCATTACATTCTTTCAGTTAAATCTGGTGGCTCGGGCAAGTGATGTTTCTTCAGGCTTTTGTACTGAAAGCTGAGTCTTGTGCCTGTTAATCAAGTGATCGAACCACGCCCTTCCAGCAGTGCCGCCGCAGCCCGATGCAAGGTACTTTGCCCCCCCCCAATAGTTAAAAGTAGGGACCTCGCCTCCCACCCCTCCCCCCCCATATTATTCAAACATGTGTTTCTCACCTCTCTCCCCCCTTCCTCATCCTTTACTGGAAAATTTGTTAAAACTTGCACATACATTTTTGCATAATAGTATGTAATGATTATGTAGGAAAAAATGACGATTTTACGAGCTATTGCGTATTCCTTTCTGCTACTCCTCCAACCTCTACATATGATGAACTGTCGTGACAGGGTTTGTCCCCCACGTCTGTACTATTCGCACACTTTTACTGTACGGAGGTATGCGGAGAACGAAAGCTCACCATGAGTTCGCAGCGCTTTGGCTGCTAGGACGAGCTCCACTTCCTCCCACAGCAGCCTGCTGGCTGCTTGTAAAAGAAACTAATGAGCAATAGTGACATCGAATTTGATGGCGATCGCTAGAAGGATTAGGTAACGTTAAAGACTCTTCATTCATTTTTGTATCACTAGGTACAACACCACACATATCAGCACCGGCTCCAGGGATTTTGCCGCCCCGCGCGAAAATGTCAAGCGCCCCCCCCCCCTCCCACCACACCCCTTTTTCGACACAGTCAACTTTTCCCACAACATATTTCATACATGACGCCTTATTTTCGCATATCACTCTCATTCGTCTCTTTGTTGTGAATATGTCTTTAAGATCAGAGCAGCAGTCAGTGATACGTTACAGTGCAATACGTTTTAATCCATTTTTGTTGGAGGAAACGTTTCTTTCGTAAATCGGAGCACATTGTTTCTGTATCACAGAAAATTTTCAATAAGACGCTTGATTTTATGAATAATTTGTATTTCCAATTTATTCTCACATTCCTTCATTTAGGCAAGATGGATTTGCCGCTCCCAAAAATCTGCCGCCCTGGGCGATAGCACGGATCACCCCTGCCCCCCCCCCCTCGCCCCCTCCCTAGAGCTGGCCCTGACAATAATCGACACTATTGTTACATGGCTACTTCTTGTTAGGCGCACAGTACTGTTACACAGGCCGCAGCTAATGTTGGCTGCGAACGTAAATATTCCGGAGTTGGGCATCGCCAGTGGTCAGTTAGTCTTACTGTGACTCAGTTCAGTTGTTAATCTTTCCTCCCTTACTGTCCAGTTTAAAATAGGCAAGTTTATAATGAGGAAGAAATGTGACAATGTGGCAAGTGTTAGCGATGGTGAAGCTAGACCCAGTGTTAGTGGTGCTGTGTGTGACAACAAAGACACAGATAGTGACGGAACTGTGGCGGTGCCAAAAAACACTGCTCCCGGAAAAAAACAACGCTGTTATCAGCCCTCTTGGAAACAGCAATTAGTATGGATCGATTGCAATAAGGTAAAAGATGTTATTTTGTACAAAATTTGCAGACAAATGTTTGAAGAAAATCGTTTTCAGCTTTCTCACAAAATGGAAGAAACTTTCATGGAAACTGGTTTTTCGAACTGGAAGAAAGGGGTAGAAAAGTTGAAAGCGCATAAAGCATCGGGCTGCCACAGAAAAGCTGTACAGAAATTCAAATCCTTAAAATCGAATGTCAATGTGTTTAGCCAGATTCCAAAGAAAAACTGACACCAATGAAAGAAAACCGAGCTTGTTTACTAAAAGTCATATCTTCCATCCGTTATTTAGCAGTGCAGGGGCTTGCAATACGTGGGTATACTGATGAAACAAGTAACTTTGACAATTTATTTCGCCTTCGATCTGAAGATAACCAGCTACTCTTAATATGGCTACAGCGCGAAACTTACAAATGGACATCCCATGACGTGCAAAACGAAATTTTGGCCATTTTAAGTCATACACTTCTTAGAAAAATTTTGGAGGATATCAAGAGTGCAGACTATTTTGCAATAATTGCAGACGAATCGACAGACATAGCCACCAAAGAAAATTTAGTATCTGTATAAGACTTGTTGATGCTTCGCTAGAGATAGAAGACTATTTTTTAGGGCTATACTCAATACAAAGTACCACAGCCAAGGCTCTGTTTGATATTATTATCAACATTTTAAGACGATTTGATTTGTCTACATCTAATTGTAGTGCCACTGCTTTGACGGTTCAGCTAACATGGCCGGATTATGTAATGGTGTCCAGGCAAAGTTTATGGAAATAGAGAAGACAACTATGTTTGTGCACTGCCTTGCACACTGTTTAAATCTAACACTACAAGACACTGTGAAAGCAGTTCCAGAACGTCAAAATGCATTGAATGTTATGAAGGACTTAATACATTTTGTGAAAGATTCACCTAAAAGATTAGATCTTTTTGCTCACCTGAAGGCAGATATCTCTACAAATTTGAAACCACTCTGTCCTAGAAAGTGGGCTGTAAGATGCTTGGCAATGTCTTCAGTTTTGTCCAACTATACAGAACTTCAGGAATTTTTTCTAAATGTTTCAAGAAATGACAATTCAGACACTGGGGTCAAAGCAAACGGCTTTTTGATTAATATGCAGACATATGGTATCTTTTTCATGTTATCACTTTTGGTAAAACTGTTTGATCGCATTGATACCGTAAACATTGCACTACAGATGAAATCCCTACACTTAGAGGAGGCCAATAAGATGATTTCCACTCTTGTAACTTCTGTTAAATTTATTACAAATAATTTTGAATCGTTCTGGGGTGGAGTAACTTCAAAATGTCAAGATATGGATGTTGATTCCCCAAAATTACCCCGTAGAAGAAAAGTCCCTAAGAAATGCGATGACTCCATCAATTCGTGTGTAGAAACATTCACTGAAGATGTGACAAATATAGAAGATTGTATTATGAAACAATGGATACATCCATAAGATTCTTGGAATCATGGTTCAAAATGCAATAACTCATGTTTCTAAATCAAATTGAACAATTTCTTCTTGGTGATAACAAATATTCATTCGATATTTTATCTTTCTACAAATCAGATATAGACAAAGAACGCTTGCTTCTCCACTGAAGCATGTTTCATGAGATTATCCAAAGTAGTGATTCTGCGAATATTAGTTCTTTGGATGACATAGTGAAATACCTACAAAAGGAAATCCACCTGTTTCACCTACTGCCTGAACTAGTGAAATTCATACGTGTAGTGCTGACGATTCCGGTAACGTCCTGCACCACTGAGTGATCGTTTTCTTCTCTGCGGAGGGTGAAAACGTATCTTCGTTCTATAATGAGGCAGGATCGTCTTAATGCCATCGGCCTTCTCAACGCCTATAGAGATGAATCCATGAAACTCGACCTTGATGCCATATGTGACCATTTCATATGCAGTAATGATCTGAGGAGGAGTACATTTGCCATTAAAAATTAAGGTATGTTTCTCCAACTTTATTTATGTATTTCTTTTGTACCACTACTAACCTATACTCCGACTGAAATGACATTTTGATTGACGTTTCAGCGAGTCGGGGGGTAGGGGCTAGTTGCCAGCCAAAAAAATGGTTCAAATGGCTCTGACCACTATGGGACTTAACAGTTGAGGTCGTCAGTCCCCTAGAACTTAGAACTACTTAAACCTAACTAACCTAAGGACATCACACACATCCATGCCCGAGGCAGGATTCGAACCTGCGACCGTAGCGGGCGCGCGGTTTCAGACTGAAATGCCTAGAACCGCTCGGCTACAACGGTTGCCAGCCAATCGTAGATTGCACGATTTTCAGCTGTTTGGATTTTTCATTATCGTCACAATCTTTTTTTGTTTCTTGTAAGTTGTTGTGCTGTGAGGGTAATTTCCCAAGAATATGATGTCATAACTCAAAAGGGAGAGGATGCGTGAATAATACACCTCTCTTCTTCAGAACTTGTGTTGTTCCATATATTTCTCATTGCATAAGTCATTTTAGATAGCTTAGAATTTATGAATGTGATGTGGGAATCCCATTTCAGATTGTCTTGTAAGTAAGCAAAGCAATTTTGTTTCAGTGACACTTTTAATGGATTTTTAATTTTGCTGTGTGTGGAACTGTATAGTGGCGGTTCGGTTTCTTTTTCTTCTTTTTAAGGGTGAATCAGTAGCTTATTCCTCACAAATCACTCTGAAATCTTTTCATTTGTGACTTCAGTATACAGCCTACGAGCCTTTCTATTTCCACCTTCAATCAATACACTGGTGTCATCTGTAAATAGGACTGGTTTGGAGTGTCGAACATATAGATGTAAACGCAAAGTTTTCTGTCAAATTTAGTACCTAATAAAATTATTCTTGCATCCCCCCCCCCCAAATAATTTCAAATCGGCGCCTCTGCCTTCCAGCCATATCGTCAGTGAACGGACTGCTGATTCCATTTCTTACTGCCAGCTGATAAGCCATTCGTCTCACATCGTTAAGAGTGAATACATAAAACTTCTTTTCCATCAACAGGCAATACTCAGCAAGGTCGTTTCCAATTTCTTGGGGAAGAACAGGCATCTCTACATAATTTTTCATGTTTTAAAGTATTCAAATCTATATCGTTTCTGGTCACTTTTCTAAAGAGTGTAGCTTTTGATACACTGAAACATCTTGATGTTTCATGTAGAGTTTTAGTTTTATCCCTGACAGCCATTATTTTTTGAGCCATATCTTCGAGGCACCATTTCTGTCGCATCCCCCCCCCCTTTTTTCCATAGCCTGGTTCTTAACATGGCGATATCCAAAAAGCAAAAGAGGGGTTGTAATATGGAACAGCATGTTTCATACATCCAACCAACGCCGTTTCCGAAACTAACTAATGAAACTAGACTTCCGATAAACAATTTCATGTAACTAAAACTGTCATATGTAGGTTCAATTCTATTACTAAATCGTAAGGGAGAAATAGTATGCTAACTTGGAAATAAAGGTAGCAGGAAAAGTATATGAATCTAACCTTGCAAAAACGTTTGAAGTATGGAAAACAATGAGATTCGATTCACGGCCATAAACAATGAGACGCTGGCGGAAATAGAACATTACGATTGTGATAACTGAAGCTGCCGCCATTTGTCATTATTAGTCTCCAAACACTACGGTGTTTCTTATTACAATTTTGTTTTATATTACCAGCACATCCCCTACACAATAGTGAGTGGTGGCTCTGGGTGGGAGGGTTATTGACGGCGGGATTTGTTTGGCTTAAGGCTGCCCTCCTGTGATCGTCCCTTCCTTTGTTGCAACACTGTTCTGCCGAATTCCAGCACACGCTGTACACCCTTGACATGCCACATCCGTAAATAACTGTATTTTACTATTATTTGTTGAAATATCTCGTTTAAGTTCAAACATAATTCAAAATGAAAACCTTGACCTGACGCTACAGGAAAGTATGACGTCAGTCAGTCAGCCATATAAATGCAAGACTCGTGTTAAACAACATTCATTTTTTTATCAAAGCATTTTTCTTTATCAAAGCGCTCATGGGTGCTGGGGGATTGTCACTCTGCTGTTGAGACATACACACTCTGTTGTAGCTGTTCCTACAACTTCCTCTCTAATTAACTAATTAGGATAAAATGTGGAATGTTACTGCTGCGATACATTTCTGCGTCGGGCATGCTAACAGCGAATGTTGTTCTTTGACAACGGGAGGTGGTTTGCTTTCCTCGTATCTTGTATGGCTGTGTCGATGTCTCGTCTGGATTTACTTTTCTCTGTCGTACGAAGATCATGACACGCGTACAGTGAACACTGAGTGATGGAATGGTACGCGGGAAACTCTCAACGCTACTACAATGAAAAAAAAGTCTAAAAAAAAAGAATGCTATCTCATTTTATTATAAACAGGAAAACAATAGTCTTTAGAGGCAGTCTAACAGCAATATTTGAAACAAAATTCGCGAAGTCTCATGTCCACTTATAGAGCACCACTGCCTTGCATACAATTTTAATTACCATACGAGATCGTACACATGCTATATCGCTTATAAACGTTTTCCGAGAAACTTTTAATCATTAACTCAGTTTTTCGTGGAAATACAATTCGTTCACAGCACGTAAGTGTTAACTATTGCCTGTCTGAAAAATCGTCCAAGACTGCGTGGTGAGGCTTCAGTGTTTCTAATTGTTCGGTTTAGTCAGCCAATGATTGACAACGATACACAGTATTCTAGTAATGTTGTCAGTGTGGATAATGTCGACAGTTTAGCTGAGGAATGTGTTGACGTTGAAATAGTTGACATTAGTAAACACAGTTATTAGTAAATACGGTTATTCGTTTGCCACCAAACCTTGCAGTGTGACTCACCGTATTGGCTCTGTACTCCTCATCACAACACAGCTCCTTCTCGTTCCGTCATTTACATGTTTCATGACTATCTGTCATTTTGTAGGATGGGAAGTGCTACAGATCTTAGTTGCTTGATGGCTTACAGCAACGTTATCCTATCTACACATATCCAAAAATGTTTTGCATGTCCCCACTTCCCAGAACTCCTGAAGATAGACGTTGACTGGGGATATTGTAGCACAGACACAGTCCCTTTGACTGTTCAGGGATGCCACTAAACCCGCCCAAAGATGTAAACAACCATGAATGAGCAGCGCCTATTAGACGGAGGAGGTCCGACAGCCGAGCTGTTCCAGTCATTCCACTAGGAAGGAGGCACAAGGATCGTGTTGTCTGTAGTTTAACCATGCCTACACGGTCAATACCGTGGTTGGATTGCGTCTGCATTGTTACTTTGTGCCAGGAATTGCTCTCAACAAGGGAAGTTTCCAGGCGTCTCAGAGTGAACCAAAGCTTTGTTGTTCTGACGTGGAGATAAACGGAGACGGGAACTGTCGATGACATACCTTGCTCAGGTCGCCCAAGGGCTACTACTGCAGTGGATGACCACTATCTAAGGAATATGGCTCGGAGGAATCCTGACAGCAACGCCACCATGTTGACTAACGCTTTTCATGCAGTCACAGGACGTCGTGTTACGACTCAAACTGTGCGCAGTAGGCAGTAAGATACGCAATTTCACTTCCCACGTCCATGGCGAGGTTCATCTTTGCAACCACGACACCATGCAGTGCGGTACAGATGGGGCCAACAACATACCCAGTGGACCGCTCAGGATAGTCATCACGCTCCCGTCACCAGTGAGTGTCGCATATGCCTTCAACCAGTCGTCGGACACGTATTTGGAGGCAACCCGGTCAGGCTGAACGCCTTAGACACATTGTCCAGCGAGTGCAGCAAGGTGGAAGTTCCCTGCTGTTTTGGGGTGTCATTATTTGGAGCCGACGTATGCCGCTGGTGGTCATGGAAGACACCGTAATGGCTGTATGATACGTAAATGCCATTTTCCGACCGACAGCGCAACCATATTGGCGAGGCATTCGACATCATGGACGACAATTCGCTCCCCCATCTTGCACATCCTGTGAATGATTTCCTTCAGGATAACGACATCGCTCCACTAGAGTGGCCAGCATGTTCTCCAGACATGAACCCTATCGAACATGCCTGGGATAGAGTGAAAAGGGATGTTTATGGACAACGTGACCCACCAACCACTCTGAGGGGTCTGCACCGAATCGCCGTTGAGGAGTGGGACAATCTGGACCAACAATGCCTTGATGAACTTGTGGATAGTATGCCACGACGAATACAGGCACGCATTAACGCAAGAGGACGTGCTACTGGGTATTAGAGCCATCTGGGCCACCACCTCTGAAAGTCTCGCTGTATGGTGGTACAAAATGCAATGTGCGGTTTTCATGAGCAATAAAAATGGCGGAAATGATGTTTATGTTGATCTCTATTCCAATTTTCTGTACAGGTTCCGGACTTCTCGGAACCGAGGTGATGCAAAATGTTTTTTGATGTGTATATATTGTGTGGTGAAACATAAATAAGCGTCGGTTGCAATGTGGGTTGCGATGGGGCATAAAGGCCGCACTATCCGAGTACTGTATCTCCCCCAGCCCGTCAGAATGCTTCATGTCGTCGCTGTAATTATTCAACAACAGTTTTTTTTTCATACATCAGCACATGACAAATCCTTTATTTGTGGCTTCTCCTGGTCATCCAGAAATACTGTTCAGCATCTTCTATTACCTTACTGATTTGTACGAAGATTAATATTGAGCATATGGGCTCATTTCCTTCGTGAACGTAAGTAGGAATCCCTGGAGGGAAGACGATATTCTCTTCGCGAAACACGATTGAAAGAATTTAGGGAACCAGAATTTGAAGCTGCCTGCAGAACGATTCTGCTGCCGCCAACGTACATTTCGTTAAAGCCAACCCCAGTACCCTAACGTTCTGTTAATCCGAACATGGAAAATGTTAGTCTAAGTATGAAAAACTGTGCGGTAAACTGCTGTACATACACACTATTTTTATTTACACAGCACAGTAAACATATCTTAGGAAAAATTCGCAAGAAAACATCACGTTTAAACAACGCATAACAATGAAAGAAAAGCTGCCAAGCTTACTAAAATAAAGCTGACATTTTATCCCTACTTTTTACATGACAAAAACTCGGCCATTGTTTTTTGGAGTAGTGAAGACAGTCTGTTATATGACGCATAGTTGCGCCATCGCCTCATAAACATCAAATCATCAGGTGTAGCATTGAGCTGTTGTCCAAATAACGTAGCGCGAGGTCAAGGGCTTCTGCTGCGTCAGTGCGTGGCACCAGCTCTTCTTTGTCGCTTTTAGGCTTCTTGTCTCTTTCGTCACAGCAGTTCACTTCTTCCTGGTCTTGAGTCACAGTAGCAACTAAATCAGCGTCAATAAGGTTCTCCACACTTGCCCCATCCGCTACCATCCATTCAGCTACGTCTCCTTCACTAGTTTCTTCACATCCAGTGATTGTCCTTATCATTTGTATTAGATTTTCCTTTTCATTTTTAACTAGGTTGTCCTATAATTCAAGAGATGTCCACTGTTTTCTCCACGAGTTTCTCAGAGTATTTTCTGAAATATTCTGCCATGCCTCAGGGGCCAAATAAACAACATCCTTCACACTGGTTTTTTTTATTTTGTCCACAAAAGGAATGTACCGTCTTGGATCAGCATTCTTAAAACTTGTTAGCTGTAAATCAGTTTTAATGTTTACAGTACGCCCTGGTCCATCGTCTGTAGAAGTGGTGTAACATTCGGCCGCTAAAACTTCGCCACAATTTCTCCATCACATAATTCTTTAGTGCTGGGCTGAGATGGCGTGTTATCAATCAAAAGGATTTCTGGGGATTGGTTTTAAGGCCAGTGTGTTCCCTCTGTTCGATGGTTTTCTATGAAATATTTTCCTTAGAAAACCATCCAACAGAGGCAGCAAACTAGTCTTAAAACCATTCTTTGAACAGATTACCAACCATCCATGTTTTTTTCTGGGTGTGATAATATACGGGCAGGGTCTTCATGTTGCAGTTTTTAAAAGCTCAGGGCCTATCAGATTTGCCGATCAGCATTAATGGCAGCTTGTGATTACTTAAGGCCAGTATCATCAGCGGTTAAATTTGTTGGGTAGAATACTTTCCCTCTCTTATCATTTTTCAAACTCACCCAAGTATTCTTTCGCTGCATCACAATCAGAGGAAAGCTTCTCTCCAGTAATTGTTAGCTGACGGATTTCATGACGTTTTTTGAATCTGTCCAACCAACCCGTACTCGCACTAAAAGACTCATCACCTTTCATTAACTTCTTCAGGTAAACAGCCTTTTCCTGAACCAGTGCTCCGCTCAAAGAAGTTCCCCTTTCTCTTTCCTGCGTAAAACAAATGAAAAGAGCTTCATCCACTTTGTTCTACTGGGACTGTTTCAAAGTCTGCCGAATTTCGAATGTGTTTCCCGAAGTCGTTGCACAGGGCTGTTCAAGCTTCACACAGTTCTTCTTCCAATCACAAATGGTTGCTTTACCAACACCCAGATCCGTTGCCAGTTTAGATACATTCTCACCATTGTATATCCGCTTCAAAGCATTCAGTTTTTCTTTGAGAGTTAACGTTGTACGTTTCCGTTTACTCGTGAGGAAAATACGTAGACTACTACACCTGAGCGAATACAATGCAACTGTTATGCGTACCAGCGATCGATAACTAACATAACCAAGCACTTTGCGAGCCAACTGGCAGTGCACTGACCTCAGACACTACAAAGGTCTCAACAGTGCACAACAACAAGGGCAGGGAGTGAGAGTGAGCCATTGTTCCCACACTTGTTCCCATCTGTTACCATAGTTGTACCTATTTATTTGCTTGGTATACTTCGTTCTAGAAACTCTTCACCGAAATTCCGGCTAATCCGAACAAATCGGTAATCCGAACAAGGTCCGGTACCAATTAATTCGGATTAACGGGAGTCTACTGTAATAGAAATTAGGGCTCTTAATGGAGGCGTACAGGCAGTAGTTTCCCCTTCGCTCTTCTTGCGAGTAGAACAGGAAGGGAAGTGACTAGTAATGGTAGAAGGTACCCTCCGGCACGCACCTTACGCTGGCTTGCGGAGTATGTGTGTGGATGTAATTGTAAATGTCATAGGCGAATCGTTACAAATGATTTAAGACACCTAGTTATAACGAGACGATAATTAACACAGCGCATTAAACCAGCCGCTTTTCACCCGGTAGTGGAAATCAATGTAGAGGCAGCGTTTCTACGACCGTAATACCAGATTGTCTGTAGCGTTACTGTATCGAATTTATTATGAAAGTAGTAGATACGTGTAAGACACAATCATAACGGAACTATATACAGGGTGATTCAAAAAGAATACCACAACTTCAGGAATTTAAAACTCTGCAACGACAAAAGGCAGAGCTAAGCACTATCTGTCGGCGAATTAAGGGAGCTATAAAGTTTCATTTAGTTGTACACTTGTTCGCTTGAGGCGCTGTTGACTAGGCGTCAGCGTCAGTTGATGCTAAGATGGCGACCGCTCAACAGAAAGCTTTTTGTGTTATTGAGTACGGCAGAAATGAATCGACGACAGTTGTTCAGCGTGCATTTCGAACGAAGTATGGTGTTAAACCTCCTGATAGGTGGTGTATTAAACGTTGGTATAAACGGTTTACAGAGTGTTTGTGAAAAGGGAAAAGTTCTGGACGGCCGAGAACGAGTGATGAAAATGTAGCACGCATCCAGCAAGCATTTGTTCGCAGCCCAGGAAAATCGACTCGCAGAGCTAGCAGAGAGCTGCAAATTCCACAATCAACTGTATGGAGAGTCCTACGAAAAAGGTTAGTTATGAAACCTGAACGTCAACTACCCCAGGCGATGGATCGGCCGCCAGGCAGCCCGTGACAGAGCACTTCATCACTGGCCTCCAAGAAGCCCTGATCTTACGCCCTGCGATTTTTTCTTATGGGGGTATGTTAAGGATATGGTGTTTCGGCCACCTCTCCCAGCCACCATTGATGATTTGAAACGAGAAATAACAGCAGCTATCAAAACTGTTACGCCTCATATGCTACAGAGAGTGTGGAACGAGTTGGAATATCGGGTTGATATTGCTCGAGTGTCTGGAGGGGGCCATATTGAACATCTCTGAACTTGTTTTTGAGTGAAAAAAAAAAAAAAACCTTTTTAAATACTCTTTGTAATGATGTATAACAGAAGGTTATAATGTTTCTTTGATTAAATACACATCTTTAAAGTTGTGGTATTCTTTTTGAATCACCCTGTAGTTTCTTGAATAACTCGAATAACAAAATAAGGCGTTAGCATTTGCTGAGTGGAAATTGGTATAACAGCACTCACTTTCCTGCTGCCTTATTGTATTGTTAGTATTTTATCAAGCGGCGTTCCTCCTAAGTAACTCAAAAAGTCTCTTTGACATTGATTTTGTTACGGTGTGTAGTTCTTGTACTCAAATTTTCGCCCATCCTTCTCGAATCGCACTTCACAGATTATATATCGCCCTCAAATTGCCTTCCATTGCGATAAACTCGCCTTGCAATTATACTCCGAATCTTTTCTACCGTGTTCGCATCTGGACTACGTACAAGCCAGGGCAAGGCATCGATATCTTCATGCCGAGCGGTCTAAGGCGCTGCAGTCATGGACTGTCCCGGCGGAGGTTCGAAGCCTCCCTCGGGCATGGGTGTGTGTGTTTGTCCTTAGGATAATTTAGGTTAAGTAGTGTGTAAGCTTAGGGACTGATGAACTTAGCAGTTAAGTCCCATAATATTTCACACACATTTAAACTTTTTTTTATATATATCTTCGTCTTCAAATCACATTTGGCTGTGGCAACAACACAGAAGCATTATCTTATTTAAACATTAGACTTTCCTTACGTAGGTCCTCATATATTCTAATCAGTTCTGTCTCTATTATCTCAGTGTACATGTTAGAGTTCATTTCAGCCTTTAGCCAAGCTATATATGATTTACCTTCAGGGCAGAAGGCTGCCCATATCATAAACTTGCAGCACCAAAACTTTTACTCATTCGTACCTGCTGCCCTGTTCTCAGATCAAGCCAATAATACTGAAATCCATCCAGTCCATCTAAAATGAACGTCTTCTCTTCACTGAAGATCACTTTATACCATTCTGAAGTACAGCAAACTCCAATCTAGCCTATTTACCTTTGTGTGTTAGAGCAGGTTTCTGCAGTTGTTTCTTGAATGCTAGTTTTTGTCATTTGACAAAATTTGTCGTACGCATCTGGCAGTTACGACAACTGTAAATCAGCACCAAGTTGAGAAGAATAACGGTTTGCGGACCTTTCTTTGCTCAGAAGGAGCCGTTTGTATACCTCAAATAATCTTGTACTTAACCTATATTTTACGTTCTCTTCATATCGTGCGCCTAGTGTAAAGAAATTATCAATCACTTACTTCAAAGGTTCAACGTCTCGATGATTTGGCGATTAGAGGGTCCAGTTTCCTTGTACGCACCAAATTTTACTCTTTCATCTCATGGTAACTGTTTTCCGCGTGGTATTGTCACAGTCGTGGTAAATGTACACTACACGGACTGTCACTAATTGTAATTGTCAACATCTATGAAATTCTCCAACAGCAGTGTTACTAAGATGTTATTTTATTTTATTTTGAACTTTACCAGTTTCAGCATTTCGTTATGCCGTCTTTGTGTCACATATGCATTCCTTCAAGCAAACGATTATGTCATGTAGTACTACAGATCCCTGGATGTCGTGAACTCAACCGTTCCAGTTGGTTGATAGCAAGTCCTCGAATGAACCAGTAGTGGAACGATTGAATTCACGACACCTAGGGATTTATGGTACTATATGACATTATCGTTTAATTGGTAGTCTTCAAAATAAAATAAAATAACATCTTAATAACATGGCTTTTGGAGAATTTCATTGATACTGACAATTAATTAACCAGCTGATGTCCCCTGTCCATGATGGATCAACAGTCACTTACGGTGTCTGATTCCTATTTGCAATAAGGGCACGTACAAACACACACTAACACCAAGCAGAGTCGATTACCTTTTTACTGAGTTTCAACATTCACTATCTGAATCGTTGTTGTCTTGTTACATACTGCACTACTGACATCAAATGTGATACCATTTAATTGCGTTCGTCAGTAAACTACTACAACTATTCAAGTCGTTAATGTGAAAGGTTGAAAGGTGTGTGAATTCCTAAGGGACCAAACTGCTGAGGTAATCGGTTCCTAGACTTACCCACTACTTAAACTAACTTATGCTAAGAACAACACACACACCCACGGGCGAGGGAGGACTCGAACCCTCCGTTAGGGGTCGCGCAATCCGTGACATGGCGCCCTAAACCATGCTGCCACTCCGCGCATTGACAATGTGAATTTTCCAACAAATATCGTTGCTTTTATACGATTTCAGCTAGTATATTTTGCTCTCAGGTACAGCCACATTTGAATACTGTTTTCCCGAGTAATATGGAAGAAGTGCAGAGCTCGGATTTTGGATGTAAAGCTCTTCTGAAAAATGACGTCAATGACGTGTATCATATGTGTCGTTATACATTTAACGACATTCAAGAGCGACGTATCATGTTTAGCTCAAGATACCAATCTTCCGACAGATGCATGCCACGGGAAAGAAGGAACGGAGGCCGAGATGTCGCGTAAGTGGGGATGCTCTTTCTCCCCCGAGGCAAGAAACCTATACAAACTCGGCGCTGCTCTGAAGGAAAACATGCGCTCCTCTTCCGCGGAGAGGCCTTTCGGAATACGCAAGTTTCCCAACCGGCGTATTACCGGCGGCTCCCATTGTGCTCCGCGGGCCTAATTATCTCCGGAGTGTCCCCAAGCGCACAGCCGGCTGACGTCGTTATCATCTCTTCCATTACGCGCCGTAATCGCCGCATTACGGAGGCGGCTGCTGGTGCCGGGGCAGTCGTCTCTAATTTGAGTCCCGGCTTGGTAAGCCGGTGGCCACAATGGCGCCCGAGGTCGTTACCCGGTGACGGCGCACATTCCGGCGCCCGCGAGCCGCTGCGGGGCGCCGCCGCCACCGCTCATGCCAATACCGAGGGGCGTACACAGGTCGTGCCCAGGCGTGTCCGGTCGACCGTACTGCTGTGTTCTCCCAAGGAGCGTGTAGTTGCTGCGTCATTAGATCTGCCTCGGCAAAAGCCCAGGGCTGCGAACCTAGGAGAGCTTCTGTAAAGTTTGGAAGGTAGGGGACGAGATACTGGCAGAAGTAAAGCTGTGAGGACCGGGCGTGAGTCGTGCTTCGGTAGCTCAGATGGTAGAGCACTTGCCCGCGAAAGGCAAAGGTCACGAGTTCGAGTTTTAATCTGCCATGAAGTTTCATATCAGCGCACACTCCGCTGCAGAGTGAAAATCTCATTCTAGTACAGACTACCTCTACCAGTCATACGTACATACCACTGTGCGCTCTTCGAATCAGTACTCAGCTTCGCAACTAGCACGTGGGCACATAGACTGAACGTGGTCACCAACAAAGCATCCGTTAGACGAGGGCAGAGAAGTGTCCTACTTAGGCTATCTGGAGCCTTCGGTACCACCTCAGCGGATGTACTGTGTGTGGTGCTCGGAATATGCCCTATAGGTATCACGATCAAATACAGAGCTGCAAGGTACTGGTTAAAGGTGGGGAGACTAGATAAGGTACACACAATAACGGGTGTGCACATAGAGACGATACGCCACCTTAAAAGTTGGCGTTTGGATACATGGCAAGGTGAGTGGGATGTAAGTGATAACGGACGTAGACTGCACGACTTCCTCCCTGACATAAGGGAGCGGTTGAGAATGAGACATATCGATCCCAGCCGCGGTATGGTACATTTCTTAACCGGATACGGACCTTATCCCACGCTCTTAAACCGCGTGAGCCTGAGGCAGACATCTAAATGCACATGCGGGGAAGAAGGTTCCCCAGAACACACTGTCTTTTTCTGCGGGCAATACGCGAACAATAAACATACACTACACTTAGATTACACAGATACAGATATAGATATATACACAGTAATAAGAGACGAAGAACAATGGGCACAATTAAACGGACTAACAAACAGTATTTCAAAAACAACACATGAAGAGTATATGCGGATACGACATTACAGACATGCCTATGTGCAGCGTAACAGCAATCTCCAGAGGATGGACAACGATACCCACAGTGACATCGAAAATAGTGACAATGAGGAGGAACAGGAGGAGGAAGCTCAGATGTGACAGTAAATAAGCAAAAGTACTGGCAATCTAGCCAAGAAAACACCAAATACTGTACATGGATGGGCACCTAAAATAGTTAATACATAGGATTAATAATAAATAGGATAAGCAACATTATTTCTCTACTAATAACCATTTGTGTGTGTGTGTGTGTGTGTGTGTGTGTGTGTGACTGGCGGTCAATGGCTCGAAGAAACCATTCCGAGGTATTCACGGTCAGTCATATTCGGTGATGGTACTAACAAATCTCTCATCTATCGTATCTTCTTTTTATATTCTTTTTAAAAAACAACAAAATTTTATTTATATTTCAACCTTAAATTATTGTTATTTTGAAAAGTATAATTCTTTGTAAATGTTGTAGATAAAACAAAAGGCAAGAAAACTGTAAAAAGATGAAAAACAAAAATTGTAAGATGTACGACCTGTTTTAAACATCAGGTAACATGTCTATGATTTGAGAATAAATAAATAAATAAACAATACCCTGGCGGGTCATAGTTTACATGTGTGTCTATACTAGCGAAAACATCTTCAAATTTGCGTTGAGAAAATTTCTTATTTAAATCGCAATGCTGTGGTGTATGTAAGCTTCCGAGTCTACTTTACTTGTAGTCCGCGTCCGTAGCTGACTGGTCAGCGTGTCAGTATGCGATTCAGGGGGTCCGAGTTCGACTCCTGACTGGGCTGGAGACTTTCTGCACTCGGAGATTGGGTGTTGTGTTTCCCTCATCATCATTCCATCATCGACACGTAAGTCGCCAAAATGGGGCAAATAAAAGGACTTGCACTAGGCGACCGAACAGTCACAGGTGGGGCGTCCTGGTCAATAACGCCACTCGATCATCCATTACAATGTACTTTTTGTAACACCTTGTATCCTATAGTACAGAGGCTGCCAACTACTCGGCTCGCGAGTCATTCCGTGGTTCGTTTGCCATAGTGCTCAGCCTAGCTGCACACTCCAGTACGGTGGCAATAGGAGGAGGGGTTTAGGGAAAAAATTGGAGTACGCACTATTTAGACGGTAATACAGTCGCACTACGTATGAATCGGTTTCGAATTTCGCAGCATCGTAGGTTGCACACGAAACAAAATATTAATTTTTTGAAATTATTTTTGGCTACCTGAAGACATAATATGACGGTCTGTCAATAAGTAATGAAACAAAATTTTGGTTGATTAAATGAAGAATTTGCTGTGGGGTATCGTGGAACATTCCCGCTCCAGCCTCTATAGTTTCGTAAAGGTATGACATGTCGCGGCGCTATACAGGGTATTTCCGTAAGAGGGTGCAAAAATGTAACGGCACATAGAGAACGCTCCACTGGACAATTTGAGATAGAGAACATGGGATCAGAGAAGCCAGCTTAAGGAGACATGGAAGTAAACTTCTCTACCGCTTTGTCTAGTGTTATTGTTGTCCAGCTTAAATGGATCAAATGTCTCTGAGCACCATGTGACGTAACATCTGAGGTCATCAGTCCCCTTGAGCTTAGAACTACTTAAACCTAACTAACCTAAGGACATCACACACATCAATGCCCGAGGCAGGATTCGAACCTGCGACCGCAGCTGTCGCGAGGTTCCAGACTGTAGTGCCTAGAACCGCTCGGCCACCCCGGCCGGCGTTGACCAGCTTATTTACGAGTACTGTGCTGTTTATTTCCACGTACGTTCTTTATTTCCTGAAAGGAAACAAGGAGGACGAACTTGATTACCAGTAAGCCATGATGCAGGTTTTGTTGCTTTACTTTTCCATAAGGTGGTTCTGTTGCATCGTATTTACATTGTACCATGACAGAACGTGCTACGAATCAATGACAGACCCATTCATTACGTAGTGCTATTCAGAGACGTACAGTACAATACGATGGAGCAGTACCGGTGCAGTACTTCCAGGTCGCTGTATTTGAAGGGGAGGTCCTATTCCGTGGCCTCCGAGGTCACATGACCTGAATCCCTCTGATTTGATACCTAGCCACTTGCGTCTGAGGCCTCAGTGCACAAGGAGACGGCATTAGTCGTCAAAATTGTAACTGCCTGTGATGTGATTCGAAACACACAGGAATATTTGTCAGTGAACGTCAGAAACTTGTTGACAGATGTCATGCTTACATTGAGGTTGATGACCTTCAGTTTCAGCAGATTTTGTAAGATACAGTGTGAACAGTACGCTCATTGTGTCAATGATGGTATTTTCCATTAACTAATGTAAATAAAAAAGTACACAGTAATGTGATTTCATTCCTATTATCAATTTAAACTGGATTCTCCTACCCCAGGTTCCGTATCTCAAAATGTTCAGCGCAGCAACGGCTAATGTCCTTGTTAAATTTTTGCAGGCTCTTACGGAAACACCCTGCACAAAGCTTTCAAAATGGTGTTTGTAATGGAGGTGCGTACCTAGCAGAGACCTGACATTGAGTTTCTTTTGGCGGAAAAAAAGAGCATCACATATATTCGTAGGCACTTGTATAATATCCACAGAGACCCGGCAGAGAACGAAGGCATGGTGAGTTGTTGGGCGAGGCACGTGTCATCATCGCAATAAGGTGGCGCAAATCTGCTGTATCTCCCGCGGTTCGCCCGGCCGCAAACAGCTGTGAACCCTGAAGAACTCGAACGTTCGGACATTCTCATTCGGGGTGATGGACGGATCACAGTCAAACACTTTGCTGCTGCACTGGTCGTCTTTGTTGGTAGTGCAGGCATACTGCTCCACAATTTGGGGTAATTGGAGATGTGTGCCTGCTCGGATCCTCGCAGCCTAACAGAAGACCAAAATATCAACGATGGACCGTTTTTACCAATTGCTTGCGCATTACGAGGCTGATCGTGACAATTTTCAGTCGAACATCGTCACAGCCGATGAAACATGGGTTCATCACCACTTAGAACTGGGCGAAAAATAGGAATCCATGGAGCGGCATCACATCACATTTGCTCCGAAGGAATCGTTGGAAGCCGCACCATCAGGCGGTGAGGTCATAACGTCGGGCTTCTGGGACTCTGAAGTGTTTATTCTGTATGATGTCCTCCATCATGGTGCAAGAATCAACTCTGAAGTGTATTGTGCTGCTCTGAGGCAATTGAAGAAACGACTTCAGCGTGTTCATCGACACGAAATCTAAGTTCTCCATCCCCAAGGCAACGCAATTGCGTACAGACGGGAGGAGATCACAAAACTTCACTGGGTTGTTTTTCCTCATCTCTCCTACAGCCTGGATCTCGCACCTTCCGACTTCCGTTTGTTTGGCCCAATAAAGGATGCATTCCGCAGGAAGCGGCAAGTGGATGATGCGAAGGTTTTTCATGCAGTTGGCTCCGACGTAGATCAGTAGAATGGTACCATCCGGCCTAGCAGGCCCTCCCAGAATGGTGGCTGGCGTTAAGGCCGTCGCATTGATTATGCAGAAAAAATTGGATGGGAAGTAAAACGATGTATCGGAATCTCGAATAAAACCAACTTGCTTTAATAAAAAAGAGTGTTGCGTTACTTATTGAACTCCCCTGGCCGGCTGGAGTAGCCGAGCGGTTCTAGGCGCTACAGTCTAGAACCGCGCGACCGCTACGGTCGCAGGTTCGAATCCTGCCTCGGGCATGGATGTGTGTGATGTCCTTAGGTTAGTTAGGTTTAAGTAGTTCTAAGTTCTAGGGAACTAAGTCCCATAGTGCTCAGAGGCAGTTTTTTGAATACCCCTCTTACAATTTTTATGCAAACCATCGTTGTACGGAGAACCACAGAAAATTTTACATATTTTCGAACTCAGGTTGCCTCGTAAACGGGACTTATTTAGTTTCATAATCGAAAACGTCTTTCACACACACACGTTGAAATATTGAGCACTTTGGCAACCTCTTTATGGAGGCATGGAAACTCTACCTGATAACAACAATGTAGATATCCTGGGCAGTTTCAACGTAAACGGATTTGTCTCTAAAACGGGAATTACATTGCCAATCAATAAATTACTTCTGCTCTTGAACAGGGGAGCTTTCAACTAAAACGGCAAAATGCCTCGAAAACAGAAGTTAGATTGGCTGTGTCCACAAAACTATCCCAATGTTCTTTCAAGACCATAACGAATTTTTCAAATCTCGCTTTTTCTTTAACTCTAGTGGGCTTAGGGACTGTACTAACTTTGACAGAATTTGTCCCTTCTACAATGTGATTTTCTTTTGAAACACATTCTCATCAAATCCAAAATAAGTTGTTTCTCACATGCTGTGGGCACTGTCTAGTTAAGTCCACTTAAAACGTGAGATGTGCAATCCATTCCAGGTGCTCTTATTTTCGTTCCTGAACGTATTTCTCCTTAATAAATTCACCGATAGTGAGACAATCCATTAGCGCCAAAATGTTTTTCTTAATGCTAATTTCTGTAAATTTTTTAAGGAAAGGTTTAAAAGGTTTAAAAAACATTTAGCTGAAGTTTAATCTGATTACCTCTGACAGATGTGAAAATAAGCATTGTCCTATAAATAGGACGCTGAGTGCATTCGGAGAGATTTATTTAAATACTCAAAGTACAAAATAAATTCAGCCCTTTAGAAAGATTATGAGAAATAATTTATGAAGATCTGTAGTTAGCTTCTAAATGGAATCACATCATACACTTCGTGAACAAGTGTAACTGTGATTACCTACGGAAGCTAGTGATTAGAGCCTACAGGCCCAATGATTTACTTTTAATAAAACGTTGAATCTAATTATTATTTATCTAAATCTTGGAAAGCAAGTATCCACAGACGTTAGTAGCTAGTTAGATGGCACAATTACCAACAAACCATTTATTTTTGAAGTCTGGATAATTAAAAAATTATGAAAAATAAGAAGTACATAAAGTTACTTCACATTTAGTATAAAATGCTAGAAGCTTCCTCAAACAATTTTGGAATTGGCATTTTCTCTGATTTTTCCTTTTGCCAATAATGTGACCTCTCCCATCCAACTGCACTGTATCCAGAATGTGTGCTGCTGGGGTGCCAGTGCTTCTTCTTGCACACTACCCGTTTTTCGTAAATGTGGTGTCAATGTATCTTGGAATATCCTTGACGCTTTTGGCCTCCTCTGATACATTGTTGTAGCGCATATATGTGGTTCTCACAGCAATATCAACAATTGTTATGAAAATAGGTTAATACCATTTTTCCCACGAACTGCGATCGTATGTTTTTCCAGAAGTCAGTCATAGTGCTCTTCGCAGCCCATATATTTGTTGCAGTTACTCACAAGATAAGGCTGTTTGACAAGCTTCTTTTCATTTTGTCCATTTTGAGGTCTAGGAACTGAAACCAGAGGCTCAATTAGATTAAAATTTGTTGGCAATGTAACATAGACGTGATGTACATGTACAGTCAAGCAAATGATTACAATTTCAGAAAAACTGGATGATTTTTTCTGGAGAAAGAACACCGCAAGTTGAGCAACTTAATGACGTGTTGATTCATTTTCGGCTTGGCACTGATAGACAGGGCTGTCGGATGTCATCTTGAGGGATATTGTGCTAAATTATGCCCAAGCGGTGTGTTGGATCGAAAACCCGAGCTGGTGAGAGGTCCCTGCCGATAACGCGTCGAAAGTTCTCACTTGGGGAAAGATCTGGCGACCTTCCTGCCAAGGTATTATTTAGCAAGGACGAAGACAAGCATTATGAGCTCTGACCGTGTGCGGGCGGTGATTTTCTTGTTGTAATCTAAGCCCAAGATGGTTTGCCATCAAGGGTAACCAAATGGGGAGTATACTATTGTCGACGTACCACTGCACTGTAAAAGTGCCGCGATTGACAGCTAAATGGGGCCTGCTATGAAATGAAATTCCACCCCAAATCATCATTCCTGGTTATCGGGCCGTACGGCGGGTGACAGTTTGTTTCGAATCCCACCATGTCTGAGACGTCTCGAGATACGTCCTCGCTGGTCATCGGGGCTCAATTCGAATCAGGAAACATCACTGAAGACGTTTCTACTTCACTCATTGAGATTGTACGCCAAAGATGTGGCTGCAGACGTCTCGGACAACGGTGGGACACCAACCCGACTGTCACTCGGCATACGTCCCAACAACCAAGTGCTGTTCCACATCTTAGGAGGATCCCTTTGGTCATCATTCGCGGCACTCTTATAGCACTGCATTACGTCGACGACATTCTGCGTCCCGCTTTGTTGCCCTCGATGGCAAGCCGTCCTGGACTTACATTTCAGCAAGATAATGCCCGCCCGCACACTTCGAGAGTTTCTACGTACTGCTTGTATTGGCGCTTGCCAAACCCTACCTTGGCCAACGAGGTCACCCAGTCGAAAACGTTTGGTTCAAATGGTTCAAATGGCGCTGAGCTCTATGGGACTTAACATCTCAAGTCATTAGTCCCCTAGACTTAGAACTACTTAAACCTAACTAACCTAAGGACATCACACACATCCATGCCCGAGTCAGGTTTCGAACCTGCGTCCGTGGCGGTAGCGTGGTTCCGGACTGAAGCGCCAAGAACCGCTCGGCCACACCGGCCGGCGAAAACGTTTGGAGCATTATTGACAGGGTCCTCCAAGCAGCTCGGGATTTTGATGATACAGAGCGACAGATGAAACAGAATTTGGCACGATATCCTTCAGGAGGACATCCAACAGCTGTATCAATCAAGCCAAGCCGAATAACTGCTTCCGTAAGAGTCAGAAGTGGACCAACTCGTTATTAATTTGCTCACTTTGTGAAGCTCTTTCTCTTAAATAACTCATCCAGTTTTTCTGAAGTTGTGATTATTTGCTTGTCTGTACATCTATATCAGATCGACAAATTTCCGTCCTATTCGGATAATTCCTGCATGGTGCGTCGTTTTTATGTCTTACATGAAAGTGTATTTTATGTTTCTGTGTTGAGGATTAAGATAGATTCCAGTCTGTTTTCTTGTTCTTGTTTTTCTATTGTGATACAATGTTTTGTGTAATATTTCTTGCCCAGTTTATTCTGATGTTGGTTAAATTCTAAAGGACAGATTTTTATAGTGTTTTTTAAATGGGTATTAAGTTTTATATTTTGCAAGTAGAATACTGAAAACCTTATTAGTACCACACTGATTGAGAGTTCAGAGTTGTCGAAATAGAGTAATAAATATATTAAAATATTTATAAGGCAGCCACTTTCCACTCCCACCATTTCCTGCACCACAATAAAAAGTAACCACAACTGAGAACAAGCGAAGAAAAGTAGCTGCGGACGTTCTTAACGTTTCTATCAAACTTCACAGTTACCAAGCATACGTAAGTGGTAATCGTTTATACGTACAGCTACACTACACAAGCGTGGAGGGTGCTTCACGTTCCAGTTATTCGTTCCCCCGTTTCTCTATTTCAGTCGTGAAAGGACGACCGCTGGAAACCCTCGGTATAGGTCTCAGCTTCTCCGAATCTTTAGAATTTTACCGTCATGGCCCTTTTGCGAAAATGTGTTGGAGGAGGTAATATGTTGGGTGACTCTTCCAAGAACGTACGCTCTTGGGATTTAACTGTAAAACAGAACGCTTCTCTTCTTGCATCTTTCGCGAGCTGAATGAAAATTCTCGTGGCCCTTTCAGACTTACTAGACGAATCTGTACCGAAGCACACTCCTATTTTTCGAATATCCTCCATCTATTCGATAAATATCACCCTGAAAGGCTCCTCGGCGGACTAGCAATACTGAAGCATCGGTCGGATCAGGCTTCTATAAGCTACTTCTTTCGTATGTGCATACAGTTCTTGAGGGCTTTCCGATGAATCTTACTTTGTCGTTTGCCTTTCCTAAGATTAGTTAATATGTGTCGTCTAATTATAAATTTTCTCTGCTCGCATACACCCAGACACTTAAAGGATGTGATTGCTTCTAATGATTATTCGGCAATCGGACAATCAAATGATAACTAGTCTTTCCAGCTATTTTACGCAGTACGTTACATTTGCTTGTACTCATGGTCCACTGTTTCTCTCTGCACCAACTGTCGATTCACTACGGATATTCCGGCATTTAATTACAATATTTCTTACTGCTGCGACTACTCCATGTACATCTTTATCCGCGAACAGCTTTATGCAGCTTCCGGCGTTATCCACTGGGTCATCTGTATAGACTGTGAACAGTACTGGTCCTGTAACATTTCCTTGTGGTAGTCCGTGGAACTTCTTTTATGTCTGAAGATTTCTGTCCGTCGAGAAGATCATTTTACTGTCATTGAGGAATGTAAGTCTAAACTACACAGCCAATTATATAGAATAAAATATGGTAAGCGTATAAAGTAAAAGGCTCATAAGTGTAGTGACTTTCATTCTGTGAAGTTGATGATACTGCTACCACTGTTTCCTGATTGTACTACTGCATAACTAGCATGATCTGCTATGCCTTCAGTATAGCGACATGCGTAAATTTTCATTGAAGTTGATTTTTACAGTAAGGAGAATGGGATTCCCCTTACCACAACCTACATATCACGCCATCACCACTGGACGTATAACAGATCGCAGATGCCGTAAACCGCCGTGATTTTACCGTAGAAAATCTATTCAAATACCAACATTGGTGACCAGACTTCAATAAACAACTAATTCGTGTCTTAAATACATCAGCTTAGTCTACAAACAACTTAAAATGTCTCACGGGTCACTGTGTCTCTTTTCCTGATTAACTATGGGTCAGATGTCATGAAAGTGTTGCCAGGCATCAGTAGCGGGACAGTTACAGGCATATGACGTGGAAGCTTTCTAAGTGAGCTTGACTGAGCAAAGTAGAGCAGTGGTCAGCACACTGGACTCACATTCAGGAAGACGACGGTTCGAACCCGGTTCTGGCCATCGTGATTTAGGTTTTATGTGATTTCCTTAAATCGCTTAAAACAAATGCAGGGATGGTTCCATCGAAAGGACACAGCCAGTTTCCTTGTCCATCATTCCATAATCCGAACTTGTGCTCCATCTCTAATGATTTCACTGTCGACTAATCTTCTCCTCGTCGTCTAAGTGATTTAAACGACGGATATTTCCATCTTTTATATTTTGTTATCCACTAAAAGGCAGCGTATGTATGTTCTAGTAGAGAGAATATATCGATAAAAGAAGAACAGGTTTGCACGTCAGTTCTTGTTCTCGTTTAGCGTTCAGTAGGGTTCTCATTTGGCCTTATGATAGTTGGCTCCCATTACATATTACTCCATCAACAAAACAACCAAGAGAAGTTAATCAAAAACATGATCTATAACGACAGCGATGATTTCGGATTTGTCTTCCTGCAGTACTCAGTACCACACTATTAATCTAGCATGATAAATGTGATTGACATTGTATTCTTTGACAATTTCTCCTTTAATCAGTTGCACAAACTATGTTACACCTTCAGTGTTTGCTCTCTTCCGATTCGTTAATGTTAGATTTGATAAGCACTAATATTTTTACATATGTGATTAATTCACAATTCTGTACTCTTACATGGGACACGTTTTCATCAGACTTTTCTCTTGGGCTGTTATTAGACATTTTCATCTTTCCGCTTCATCTTCACAACATTTCTGCAGCATTACGTTCCAACATTGTCCTTCTCCCCAATTTACTTTTGACACTCTCTACAACAAACATTCAGGTACAATCATGTTCTTCTTTTCCCTGATCTTATCCTGCATTCGTAATGGGGTTGGCATATTAATCTGGACTTGGCATCGTTACTGGTAGAGTGTGGGCGGATACCATTCCTGCCGCCACCCCCTCCCTACGTACGGAATATACAAAGGGCGTTCAAAAAGTTTTACGCAGTCGTCTCTGGAACATTTAGCTGTAAGTTGGTATATAAAAGTATTTTCTTTTATTTACAGGTGAGCCATAATGGACCGTGAAGTAGATGTCAGGTTGCGACAACGGTCGGTGATGGAGTTCCTATTCAAGACTGGCTATGACTCTGTCACATCGATTCACAGGAAGTTGCTCCCTGTTTATGGGGAGGACACAGTGGATCGCAGCAGTATACAGTGGTGGTTGCACAGGTTTAAAGAAGGTGATTTCCCTTTACTGGACAATCCACGATGCCGTTGACCATCGACGGCAGTGAGTGATGTGAATAAGATCATTGATCAAATCATCCAAAGTGACAGATGTGTGACGACGCGACAGCTTGTTGAAATGACTCGTTTGTCATTGGATAGCGTGGTATCACTGGTACAGTCATTAGGGTACAGAAAAATCTTTTCACGTTAGGTGAATATATTATTGACAAGAGAAACGAAAATGCTGAGGGAGAATGTGTGCGAGGGTATCATGAAGACCTTTACTGAAGAGTGGAAACAGTGTTTTGCCGGCGTCATTACCCAGGATGAAACATGGTTGTTTTTGTCCTAACCTGAGAGCAAAACCTAATCCATAGAGTGGAGTCGTCCAGGTTCCCTCGGAAGAATAAATCAAGATTTTCACGAGCAGCAGGCCGAAAGGTGAAGGCCTCCTTCTTCTGGGATCAGTGTGGTGTCATTGTCATTGTCTTTTTGGAACCTGGCTACAATATTAACCGGGTCCGTTACTGTTTGCCAAGCTGCGACGTGCCATCAAGACCCACAGACGACAGCTTCAGGGTCACCTCATCAGTCTACTCCATGACAATGACAGCCCAATACAGCCCTTGTGACGCAGGACCAAATCAGGAAAATGGGTTGGAAAATTGTTCATCATCCTCCCTACAGTCCGGACTTGGCTCCGTCTGATTTGTACCTCTTTGGTCGTCTGAAGGCCCACCTGCGCAGTAAAACATTTGATAGTGAGAAAGACCTTATTTCCTATGTCAAGCGATGGTGTGAAAGTCAATCACCAGAATTTTACCAGAATGCATTTACATCATAGGAAGAACGCTAGGCCAGATGTGTCACAGCTTAAGGAGGCTACATTGAGTTGGTTTCATGTATAGTTAAATGTTCCAAATATGTTCACAAAAAATTTCATTCTCCTCCTACAAAAAATAAAGAAATTAGAGACGACTGTGCAAAACTTTTTGAACACCCTTCGTATGTACGTCAACTGCCAGCCTCTAGTGTTAGTCCACGTAAAAGTGTGAGAACGATTACGAAACGTTCGTGAATCGTGTAGTTGAGGCGGGACGTGGGAACCATTTGGTAATCACCTAGCCTGGTACTTGGAAACATCGTAAAAACTACATTCAGGCTGACTGGCACACCGGGCTACCTCACTAATAGGCAGTGCAGATTCGATCTGGAGCCGGCGCACCTCCCCCGTTTCGCTGGTCGTCGGCGTCTGGAGTAGAATTGTCTGAGTGATGAGTCCTTCTTCGAAGTGTGCCTCGATGACCAACGAAGCCGTGTTTGCAGACTTCCCGGACTGCAGTTGGATACCCAGTTAACTCTCACCCACCACGCCGCCCGAGAACCAGGAGTGATGGTCTGGGGTGCGATTTCGTTTGATAGCAGGACCCCTTTGGCTGTCATCAGTGGCAGTCTTCCAGCACCGCGGTATGTGAGTGATATTCTACGCCCCTTTTTGTTTCCCTTCATGACAAACAATCCCGGGCTTACATTTTTGCAAGATAATTCCCGCCCCACCACATCGAGTTTCTATACTGCTTGATTTCTTGCTTGCCAAATCGTACCTTGACCAGCAAGGTCGCAGGATCCCTCCCCAGCTGACAAGGTTTGGAGCATTATGGGAAGGACGCTCCAACCATCACGGGATTTTGACGGTCTAACATACCAGCAGCACAGAATTTGCCACAATATTCCTCAAGAGGACAGTCAACAAATCGGTCAATCAATACAAGCCGAATAACTGCTTACTTTAGGACCAGAGGGGGATAAACGAGTTGCTGACTTGCTCAATTTGTGAAGCTCATTCTCTTGACGAAATCATTCAATCCTTTCTGAAATTTTAATAATTTATTTGTCTGTAAATGTAAGTCACGTCTACCTATTTCTGTCCCATTCAGATAATTCATTTGTGGCGGGTTTTTCTTTCCTTTCCTTAGAGTGAATCGAAAGGTAATGCAAGAAGGCAACGGTTGTGGAACAAACGTCAGAAGTTAATATTAAACGAGGCAAAGCGGATATCTTTCATTTCTTGGTTGGATTTTGAGAACATGAGGTTGAAGATTATCAGTTTATACTTGTTTAGTGAAAGTAGATCAGCAATGTTGATTATGTTTTTAATGTCAAATTGTCTGTTACAGGTTAAACTTCGGACTTTCTGTTCTGAATGGTGCACATACCACACATTAAAGCTGGTAGTTTGTCCAACGCTGTTGGACACAAAATTCAGCTGAGAGAAAGAGTACAGAAATCTAGCTGCGAGAAATCAAAGAAAATCATTACCCTTCTCAAACTCTTGTTAACAACAACTCCGGCTATGAACTTTGATGAATTACTTATTGCCGTGAAACTAAATTTGGTCCTTGTGAAATCTAAATAATGAGAGGCAGTTTTCTACGCTATTTGGTTTACCTGGATCGTGTTAGATAATTCGTCGCAAACTGCTGTCATAGCTATAGTGCCTCTCGACAACAGAGCTGCAATATCTGTTATGTTCACAAAGGGGTAGTACATTCTCTAAAAACTTTGCTGCCCTCCTTGGTTCATATTTTTTGACAATGGTTTAAAGTAAATTGAAAACTAATTGAATCTTGCGATGTGGATAATCATTCTGGGTTTAGTGAATTCCCCAAAATCTCTAATGTTTGCTGCTTACTGCTACTATACCACACCTCGTCTATTCATCCCTAACACCCAAGCATTACCGTTTGTCTCCTCTCCTCTCGATAAAGAGCTACCTTTGACACGCGTCTTCG
Organism: Schistocerca cancellata; assembly: GCF_023864275.1. Lineage (NCBI taxonomy): Eukaryota > Metazoa > Arthropoda > Insecta > Orthoptera > Acrididae > Schistocerca > Schistocerca cancellata. The sequence continues at coordinate 454,976,548 of NC_064630.1, read as the reverse complement.
CAGAGCAAAGATCACCTCTAACTCATCTCGTCTCTGCGCATCGTAGCTTCTCAGCCGAGGCTGCACGCGCATGTCTAAGCAATTCCAACTTTACCAGCGCGATTCCAGACATCCGAAACACGTACAGTTCCCATGAAAATGCACACACACACACCCACACACACACACACACACACACACACACACACCTTTCAAGGTGCATATATAGGGGAGATAGCATCAATGACCGCTAAAAGTACATCTTTGTGTCCTTTTGATGTAGCCGCGATAGAAATAGTAGAAGGAATTCATGGAAGCGCTGCCAGGAATGTGATTATTTGGTGTAGTTCATACGAAATATGATTTTCTTTTTTCTTGGCTCGCCCCTAGATAGTGGATGGGATTAGGTACCGGTACTTCTTATGATTCTCTCTCTGCCATTTACCATTCGCTTGGAGGGAGGCAGAAATTACCACGTGTGTGGTTCTCACGTTTAGTGATCCAGCTTATTTCAAACCCTTATTTAATGGGTGTATGGAAGGTGTCGAGGGTGTCGTTGAACTATGTTATGGTGATATGGAGTTTTTGTAGTATGTCGAAATCCTATTGGATAAATTCAAACAATTGTTTTCCGACGTACACCATGGTAAATGGCAGAGAGAGACTAATAATAAGTACTTAATCCCAAGCACTATCTACGGGCGATCCAAGTCAATGAAAATCATATTTAGTTTTTTTCAATCGATTCAAATGCGGATGTTGGTAAAACATGGTTTATTGTGTAAACCAAAGAAAACACTTTCTATCCCTGTTTCGCACAACTTTGTTGTCCTACGATCAGGGTTTCGTGTTGTAAGCACATATCCTACATAAGGGTAATACGATAAAATGATAACACGATTCACAGTATTTACAGATGGATTTCAATGTCGTGCACAGGCGCACTAAGAGTACTAGCCCAATCCTTTCAAATCACTGAGCATAGTCGCACCAAGAGTCCCATAAACATCAGCGCGTTCAAAGCGTCAATAAGAAAGAAAATGTAATATCATTCATGATAAATGTTTGAGTGCGTTACTCTGCACGTAGTATGTGAGTCCGCTGTAAAGAAATCTCTTGCGTCACAAAGATGTAGCTAATACGTCACTGAATGTCACAATTTTCACACCATTTCAAAAACTATGTTGCAATCTTTGAATTATATGGATTCAGTTAAAACAGTCGTTAACCTGAGTGTACCCAGTACGCCACTAGAGAAAACTCGTCGAAGTGTGTCTCGAAGTAAACACGTTTTGTTCTGTCGAGAATCCAGTGCATAAACTCTTTTTGACTTGGATTCTTTTCTTTTTTGTTTGTGTGGAGGCTAAGACAGATTCAGAGGATGCAGTACTGGTCCATAAATATTCCACTGAAAACTCAGACAATAAGGCGGGAACGTAGCATTGGTTTATCAAAACGTGTGTGAAATAATTGCATAAATTCAGTTGAAGTTATCCACATATCGTTGTTGTAAAGAAAACAACTGTTAGTTGCGTAAGTGTCTCACAGTGCAGAAGATTATGCCTAAATATTTCCATGAATGTTCTGACTTCAGCGTAATACATAACAAACATTGAATAAACGCGTAAGCTAGAATAAAAATTGAAATATGTGTATTTGTTACCACACTGTTACACAAATAAATAGCTAAGATAAGTTTCAATAAGTGAATGAATTTGGTGGTGTTCAAAACCAGTCTTCAATATACAACTGAAGTTGCACAGTAACATGTAATTGAAATTCTCTACATCAGTAATATATAGTATACTGGGTAAGAAAAAATTAATAAAACATTTTATGCATACAAGACGTGATCTGAGAATAAAAATCATAGCATTATCGTGTAAATATCTGTCAAAATACAGTAACAGAAATAAAGGCTTCCTTAAAGTTGTCTTATTTACAGTATACAGCCAGCATAAAACATAATATTATTTCCTATAAAGATTTCTAGGTCGAGCAACTGTTCAGCAGGAAAGTGGATGAAGTAGAGAATAAAAGTTGGTGCGCAAAATATTTATTGTAATGCCAAAAAAATTACTTACCATAAACCTTCAGTTATCTGTACGTCATAAAAAATAAAGAAACTGAAAACGTGGCCACAGACGGTTATTTATGCACTTACTAACTAATCATTATTATCTTAAAAATGCTCAGCATACCACAAATGCAAGAAAGACGATGTGGTACCAAGAAAATACGTTACAGCTCTCCATTAATAATATAAAGAATAGGTGTGCTAAATGGTTAGCAAACATATTTAAATTTGTTAAGCTGAAAGGAAAAAGTAAGAAAACGCCAATAACATGTTAAGAGAGAAGGAACAGTTGCTAGTCAAAGCAAAATCAAATAGTATTCAAATAAAGTACGCGAACAGAAATGTCAACTCCCGTAAATATCACCACCCACACAGAAAAATGCTTACAGGCCACCACAGCGTAAAGTAACAAATTTCCTAATACATCTCGTCTCCATTCAAAAGAAATCTCCTACCCCATCGCAGTGTAAAGTAACAAATTTCCTAACATATCTCGTTTCCATTCGTAAGAAATCTTCTACCCCAAACGAAAATCACTAAACTACAACATACAGTGTCCACTACAAGCAAATCATAACGTAATCGCTAATAATTCGTAACCTCATCACCTATTTCCTGAAATCTTAAAACACATCCCTTCAAATAAATAATTCATAAAATCATAAACTTTATCATGTCATCCAATAATATCATAGACTCATAATTACTTGCGTAACATTCTATATATTACTCAAAAAACTCATATGACGTCGTAGTCGTAGTTCTTACTCCACATTATTTTGTTCATTGGTCTAGGCTGGAAATATGAAACCTCCACCGGTTAGTGTCAAAAGATGTTAAACCAACTAAAGATTCCCTACCTCTTGTAAACTATGTATTGTACAACATTTGCCAAATACCGTCCAGTTGATACATAATCCAGTGTGTCAGCCTGTAAGAAAAATTCAATTACTTTACGCAGTATAAAATGTTACAATCATGGTTTTGTGTCATTACGCAATTCCACTCGACCGAACTTCCCCGGACAGGGCCTCCCGGCCAACAAGGTCATACGATAATTTCATGTTTCCACTTGACTAAATGTTGCTACTTGTTTTCTGTAATGCCGTTTTGCAAAAATCTTTGTGAGACATATACCGCTAGAAAGTTTCATGATTAGTGACATTGTAATTTGTATCTGACTGTTAAAGAGTATCCTATTAACAAAAAGACATAATGTGAAAGAAATACAAAGAAATGGCCAACCTCTTCTTCCTCATGCAAGGGGAAAAATTACGATCCACGCACATATACGATGAAACGGCGCAAGACTTAACTTCTACATATTTAAAACAATCCAGACATGATTGAAAAAAGCACATGTCTCACAACATGACTGCGCTAAAAATGTGTACTGAATACCAAAAAGAAAGACCAAAGAATTACTCTACGAAATATGGTACAGACCACGCAGTTTCTTTCTTCTCTTTCTTTCTTTCGTTTTTTTATTTTTATTTTTATTTTTATTTATTTATTTCTTTTTTTTTCTTTTTTTTTTTTGCACAATATTTCGTCTTCAGTCTCACTTGGGCCAGTGAATATGAAATGATCCGTGGCAGATTAAGAAGAATTTTGGAAACATGTTCTTTGATTTTCATGATAACTGGTGGGATCGAACAAAAATCTTTTGACCTACATTGAATTCTTTATTGTGCACCCCCTCTTCTATAGCCGTTTTCTCTTCTCTGCTGCCTGTTTTATGTTTTTAAGAGACATTCCAATGACTCCATGATGTCTTAAGCATTGTGACTCCGGAGAAGGTACAGTTTCTCTGATTTTGTCAGGCAGTTATTTATTTTTCAGTACCAAATGTGGATAGAATAAAGTGGAATCCTTATGTAAAGAATTTATGGTGTCCTGAAAGATTTGAAAATACTTATTCCATTCTGTGTGCTTTTTGTGACATTACAGTCTGCATAATTTTCTTATTTCTTTCATGATTCTTTCAGAAGGGCTGGGAGAAGTATGATACTGGGGAATGAAAACTGATAAATTTTTGTATTTTTCGATGTACATATCCAAAAAGCCGAACGAAATTGAGGTTGATAACATTGCCGATGTGTCCAACTACTCTTAAAATATCCTTGGTAAATGCTGTAGAAACAGTCGCAGTCGCTTTACGATGTTGTGTAAAAGAGACAAAATACGAGGGTCGTCTAGTAAGTAAAATTGTATTTTATTCAGTTGCTGTCAGACGGTCCATAAGTAAAAATTATCAACATACCGCAATATTACACGCAACTGAGGAAGACAGGACTACAAAAGTTGAAGATATAAAGGCTCGTTTACGCTGTGGCAACATTTTGCAACATTGTGGCATGCTACGGAAATGTGTCGTGCGTCGTCTTGTAGTATGCTACAAAAGGCACCATCTTGCGGCTTATGTTGCATGCGGCAGGTTAATTTAGATCAAAGCAACAGAAGTTGCGCCACACTGAGTTGGTCTTGCAGGAGAATGGGTGATAAAGTGATTGTGGTGGCTGCTTACTTGGTCATCGCACATGCCGTGGACAATGGAAATGAAAATAAACGGAAAAAGAAACGTTAGTAGAAGAGACGAACATTTAAAGAAGGCCCACGAACGAGTATAATAGGAGATCCAGCAGCAGATGATGGTGCATTATTTAGTAATTTTAGGAGAATGTCCAATGACGACTTCAATTATTTACCACAGTTAACTACACCTCTTATTCTGAAGAAAAATACCATTTGCCAAGACAGTATTTCACAAAGAATTCGACTGGCCTTCGCATTAAGATTATCACTGGGAATTCGTACAATTCACTAATGTACTTATTGAATGTATAATATTCTGCTATTTCCCTCATAATGCCAGAAGTATGTAAAGCTATTTCATTAGTGTTGAAGAATTACTTAAAGGTAAATAGACAACATTCAATACTCACTTTATTTAGACAACTTTTTATTTTCATAAATCGTTATAATCGTTATTAAATAATTGGTAAAAAATATATCATTTATTTTTTAAATCGCAAAAATTGACGGAGCTCTTCTGATGTACATGGTACTTCAATGAATTCTTCACTCTCACCAATATCATTGGCAACGTATATAACTTCGCAGTTAGCTTCTGGACAGCTTATTTCTGCACTGTTTTCCGATACGACAACCGGTAATGATGCGATGTTGGGAGTTCACTTCTAATGCTCCCCCAACGCTGCTTTGAATAGCACATTTCCAGTAGTGTGCTTCACATCTACATATACATCTACATTTATACTTCGCAAGCCACCCAACGGCGTGTGGCGGAGGGCACATTATGTGCCACTGTCATTACCTCCCTTTCCTGTTCCAGTCGCGTATGGTTCGCGGGAAGAACGACTGCCGGAAAGCCACCGTGTGTGCTCGAATCTCTCTAATTTTACATTCGTGATTTCCTCGGGAGTTATAAGTAGGGGGAAGCAATATATTCGATACCTCATCCAGAAACGCACCCTCTCGAAACCTGGGCAGCAAGCTACACCGCGATGCAGAGCGCCTCTCTTTGTTTGGGTTGTCGAGGAATATTTCTCATCTCATTGGCGATGAACTCTCCATACACTCTCCATTCATACCTGTTGTTAACAGTTTTTAAAATCTGGTAACCTTCCGCAACTCGAGCATCTTTCTCTGTTTCCTGAGCTGTTCTTTTTAGGTTTAATAATTCTCTTTCTCTGTGTTTCCCCACGAGACGTAATTGCTGTCTGAGGCACATTGTCTTTAGAAGGCTGACTTGAATCTCCATCTTTGTTTCTGTGTCCTCCGTGTCGTCATTCTGAAAAAAATAGGGAAAGTAATGATAATGTTTTACTTTTCAGATTCCAAGGGATACTGAAGAATGGAAGAAGGTTGCCAGAACTTTCAAACCCTCGCTGTCAAGGTGCCATAGATGGCAAACACGTGCAAATTATATGTCCTGCCAATACTGGACGTGGATATATTAACTACTGAAAAACATTTAGCATCGTCCTCATGGCGATTGCAGACGCTTATTACTACTTTCAACATGTACATGTTGATTGTCAGGGCCGCATATCGCTTCGTAAAGCGTTAACGTAAAATAAATTAAACATTTCTCCCCCAGAATCTTTTGCAGAAAGAGAAAATTTTGCACGATGTTTTAGTAGAGGACGAGGCATTTCCATTGCCCACAAATATAATGAAACCGTATGGTGGGCAGTTACCAAGGGCAGAAGAAAGAATATTTAAGTACCGACTTTCTCGCACACGACGTAATGTCGAAAACGCTTTAGGAATAATGTCCCCTGTTTTAGAGTGTTTGGCAAGCCATTATTACTTAAAGTTGAGAACACTGAAATAGTTACAAAATCTTGTACTTATCTCCATAATTTTTTAATGTTAAGTACAACGTCCTGAACTATTTATGCTCCTCCAAATAATTTGGATACAGAAGACGTAGATAACGATGTAATTACTCTTGGAGAGGGGAGAGAAGCTACTCGCAATGTACAGGCTTAACGAATTTATCAAAGGTACCTCGAGAACCATCCGGTGATGCAGAGGCAGTGCGAGAGGAATTCAAAGAATATTTTATGACACCACATGGAAATATTGAGTGGCAATAGAGATACCAGTAGTATAATCAAAATGGTTCAAATGGCTCTGTGCACTATAGGACTCAACTGCTGTGGTCATAAGTCCCCTAGAACTTAGAACTACTTAAACATAACTAACCTAAGGACAGCACACAACACCCAGCCATCACGAGGCAGAGAAAATCCCTGACCCCGCCGGGAATCGAACCCGGGAACCCGGGCGTGGGAAGCGAGAACGCTACCGCACGACCACGAGATGCGGGCCTTAGTATAATCCTGATCCAATGTATATTAATGACGTTCGTACTACAATGTATATTCATTTACGTAAATAAATAGAATCATCTAGATGAACTCAAACTTTTTAGTTGCTTTCTTCGTACACACTTGTTTGTGTAGTCCACTGAAGTAAAACGTGTTTTAAAACTACAGTTTACATCTACCGATTACATACTTATTCGAAAGCATTTGGTAGAGGGTACTATATGTAGCCTATTCATCACAACACTTTTATAAAAATGGAACTTTCTGAGAACAGAATAAAATTTCCTATTTTACAAATATACTTATTGGTAATTTTGTTGCCATGGTTAATAGATTGATTAACTGAGAGGGGTTATGGGACCAATTTGTTGCCATGATTAGGAATACTACAGAAATATGAATAGTTGTGGAAATCGATATACTTACAATTCAGCTGTACATTCCTGCACTTGTTTCCGTCACGTCTATGATGAATTTCCATGATTCATATGCGAACCATTTTCTTTCCGTATTGTCCGCTGAGCCTCTTTTTTTATTCGTCACACGCATGTGTTCGCGATGAAACGCACTCTTCAGGTTTTTAATCTTCTTCATTATTGCAGTCTCATAGATCTCATATATTGAAGTGAGATTTCGTATAAGCCTCTTTTCACTAACACTATTTTTATAATTACTTTCAGGTGCGCTCCACAGAACCTCAGCTTGTCAGTAGTCCTCTATGAATGCTGAATACTTCTCGTTCGACCACTCCATATTTTCGAATTTACCGGTGCCGCACACAAAATGTCGCACTCGAACCACTCAGCTTGGGGGTTAGCTGCGGCACACTGCGGCAGCTTGCGACATGACGCACGGTGTTTTCTATGCCGCAAGAATCATGCGACAAGGTGCATCTTGTAGCATGCGGCACTGTTGCATGCCACAATGTTGCAAGATGTAGCCCCAGCGTAAACGAGGCCTAACGCCCCACAATTTTTTTCTCAGAATATACACTCCTGGAAATTTTAAAAAGAACACATTGACACCGGTGTGTCAGACCCACCATACTTGCTCCGGACACTGCGAGAGGGCTGTAGAAGCTATGATCACACGCACGGCACAGCGGACACACCAGGAACCGCGGTGTTGGCCGTCGAATGGCGCTAGCTGCGCAGCATTTGTGCACCGCCGCCGTCAGTGTCAGCCAGTTTGCCGTGGCATACGGAGCTCCATCGCAGTCTTTAACACTGGTAGCATGCCGCGACAGCGTGGACGTGAACCGTATGTGCAGTTGACGGACTTTGAGCGAGGGCGTATAGTGGGCATGCGGGAGGCCGGGTGGACGTACCGCCGAATTGCTCAACACGTGGGGCGTGAGGTCTCCACAGTACATCGATGTTGTCGCCAGTGGTCGGCGGAAGGTGCATGTGCCCGTCGACCTGGGACCGGACCGCAGCGACGCACGGATGCACGCCAAGACCGTAGGATCCTACGCAGTGCCGTAGGGGACCGCACCGCCACTTCCCAGCAAATTAGGGACACTGTTGCTCCTGGGGTATCGGCGAGGACCATTCGCAACCGTCTCCATGAAGCTGGGCTACGGTCCCGCACACCGTTAGGCCGTCTTCCGCTCACGCCCCAACATCGTGCAGCCCGCCTCCAGTGGTGTCGCGACAGGCGTGAATGGAGGGACGAATGGAGACGTGTCGTCTTCAGCGATGAGAGTCGCTTCTGCCTTGGTGCCAATGATGGTCGTATGCGTGTTTGGCGCCGTGCAGGTGAGCGCCACAATCAGGACTGCATACGACCGAGGCACACAGGGCCTACACCCGGCATCATGGTGTGGGGAGCGATCTCCTACACGGGCCGTACACCACTGGTGATCGTCGAGGGGACACTGAATAGTGCACGGTACATCCAAACCGTCATCGAACGAACTTGCTGTTCCAACAGGACAATGCACGTCCGCATGTATCCCGTGCCACCCAACGTGCTCTAGAAGGTGTAAGTCAACTACCCTGGCCAGTAAGATCTCCGGATCTGTCCCCCATTGAGCATGTTTGGGACTGGATGAAGCGTCGTCTCACGCGGTCTGCACGTCCAGCACGAACGCTGGTTCAACTGAGGCGCCAGGTGGAAGTGGCATGGCAAGCCGTTCCACAGGACTACATCCAGCATCTCTACGATCGTCTCCATGGGAGAATAGCAGCCTGCATTGCTGCGAAAGGTGGATATACACTGTACTAGTGCCGACATTGTGCATGCTCTGTTGCCTGTGTCTATGTGCCTGTGGTTCTGTCAGTGTGATCATGTGATGTATCTGACCCCAGGAATGTGTCAATAAAGTTTCCCCTTCCTGGGACAATGAATTCACGGTGTTCTTATTTCAATTTCCAGGAGTGTATTTATTCATAAGAGTCAGAATTAGGTGAAAATATACACTAACATGCCTTGTCCATGTCCTGTTTTTCTACATAGTCTCCATCACGTTCTGTGGCCGTACGCGAACGTTGTGGAATAGCCTATATTCACTGCTGATAAAAGGATAAAAGCTCTTGTCCCGTAGTCGTAGCCATGTTTTCACTGCATGACTGACACTCTCGTCATCTTGAAAGTGTTTCCCCATAGAGAATCCTTAAGCAGCCCAAAGAGATGGAAGTTCGTGGGTGCCATGTCTGCACTGCAAAGTGGGTGAGACAGCGATGTCCAACCCAATTTGGCGATGTGTTCCCGGGTTCTCAGACTTGTGTGTGGGCGTGCATTATCATGCTGGAGCAAGATTATTACTGGATTCTTGTCCAATCGAATACGTCGGAATCGGTTCTTCATTTTATTCAGAGTCTTCACGCATGCATGGCTGACCCTCTTGGCATCACATCTACGAGAAAGACGCCATCACAATCCCAGAAGACTGTCACTATGACTTTTCCGACAGAGAGTGTTGTCTTGAATTTCTTCTTTTGTGGTGAATGAGGATGATGCCACTCCATGGACTGCCTTTCTGTTACCGGCGCAAAGTGGTGCACCCAGCTCTCGTCTCCCGTAACGATCCTTGACAGAAAAGCCTCTTCGTCGGTCTCAGAACCCTCCACAATTCAGATGAAATGGCCTTTCCTTGAATCTTGTAGTCCTCTGTGAACATTCGTAGAAGCAATCGTGAGCACCTTTTTAAATATCCGAGAGTCTTGATCTTTGCAGACTCACTTCCAATGCTGACCGACACTGTAGAGCCAATTGTCGAGTTGTGATGCGCCGGTCGGCACGAATAATGGCATCCGCACGATTCAGAATGTCTGGAGCAGTGGCTGTGGCAGGACGTCCCGAGCGTAGCTGATCAAGGAGCTCTGTTTCTGCATTTCCTGAGGCTGTAACTTTCTTTACCCATCGTTCAACTGTACTCCCATCAGCTGCAGCATCGCCCCACACTGCACACAAACGTTTATGGATGTTCACCACGGTTCCTTTTTCTGCACACAAGAATTCAACAACAGCACGCTGCTTGTAACGTGAGTCGCTGTACTGCGATTCTGCCATCGGCCAGAAAGGTTCGAAACTTCACCGACGCACAGAACAAACATCAAAGTGAAGCACCAACAAGGACGTTTGTCTGTGTACATTAATGGCTTTTAAAAGAAACGTGGAACATTACTTATTGAATATACGAAAAATCTTATCTGCTAATTGTAACCGATCCATACAGGTCCACGCCTGATAAATAATATAATTTAACTGAAATGATGGAAAACAGACGATCAAACTGTGAAGTGACCATTGTTTTAGCTTTTTGACAGAATTTACATTTGGCAAGAATGCGTCGGATGAGGTTTTTCATGTTGAGTAAGTAAGAGGTCTGACAAAGGATGTAAAAATATTTTCTCGCTCCATAGTGTGTATAGCTAAGATGAATGTACCAAACTAACTTGTTGACTAAATCACGAGGAATGCAAACAAGCCACGTATCCCCGCCACGTTTCAAATGTTTGAAGAGAATGTAGTTGCTAACCATATAACAATGTCTAACTGTCGCGTTGTTTGCGTCTCGCCACAGCTGCTTGATATTCTTACATGTTGTTGTGATCTTCAGCGCCAAGATTGCTTGAATGCAGCTCTCCTTGCTACTCTATCTGTACAACCCTCTTCATCTCCGAAAAACTACTGCAACCTGCGTCCTTCTGAATCTGCTTACTGTATTCATGTCTTCGTCTCCTTCCATGAGTTTTACACCCAACGCTTCCCTCCACTACCAAATCGATGATCCTTTGATGTCTCATAATGTGTCCTAGCAACAGATCCCTTCTTCCAGCCAGGTTGTGCCACAATTTATTTTTCTTCCCATTTCTATTCAGTACCTCCTGATTAGTTACATGACCTACCCACCTGATCTTCAGTATTCTCCTGTAGCACCAAATTTCAAAAGTTTCTATTCTCTTCTTCTCTAAACTGTTTGTCGTGCATGTTTCACTTCAATACATGGCTGCACTCCATACAAATACTTTCAGAAAAGACTTCCTAACACTTAAATCTATACTCGATGTTAAAAAAATGTCTCTTCTTCAGGAAGGCGTTTCTTGTCATTGCCAGGCTACATTTTACATCCTCTCTAGTTCGACCATCGTCAATTATTTTGCTGCCCAAATAGCAAAACTCATCTACTACCTCAAGTGTCTCATTTCCTAATCAGATTCCCTCAGAAGCACCTGATTTAATTGGACTACATTCCATTATATTCGTTTTGCTTCTGTTGATATTTATCTCTTATCTTCCTTTCACCGTCCATTTTGTTTAACTGCTTTTCCAAGACTTCTCCTGCCTCTGACAGATTTATACCGTCATAGGCAAACATCAAAGTTTTTATTTCTTCTTGTTTATTTCTGGACTTTAATTCCTACTTCAAATTTCTGTTGCATTTCCTTTACTGCTTGCTCAAAATAAAGATTGAGTTACATCACGGATAGTCTACAACTCTGTCTCACTCCCTTCTCCACCACTGCTTCCCTTTCATGCCCCTCGACTCATGTAACTGCCGTCTGGTTTCCATACAAATTGTAAATATGCATTTTATCCTTGTATTTTATCCTAGCCATCTGTAAAAATGGAAATAGAGTATTCCAGTCCACACTGTCAAAAACTTTCCCTAAGTCTACAGATGGTATAAACGTAGGTTTGCCTTTCCTAAACCTATAAGAGAATTCGTAGGGTCAGTATTGCCTCGCCTGTTAGTCCATTTCTCCGGGAACCAAACTGGTCTTCTCCGAGGCTGGCTTCTATCAATTTTTCCACACTTCTGTAAAGAATTTATGTTAGTATATTGCAATAGTGTCTTATTAAACTGACAGGTTGGGAATTTTCACATCTGTCACCATCTGCTTTCTTTGGAACTGGAATTATTTCATTCTTCTTGGCGTCTGAGGGGTGTTTCGCTAGTCTCATAAACCTTGCTCATAAAATGTAAGAGAAACTGTAAGAGTTTTGTCATGGCTGTCTGTCGCAAGGCTATGGGTAGTTCTAACGGAATGTTGTCTATTCCCAGGGCCTTGTTTTGACTTAGGTCTTTCAGTGCTCTGTCAAATTCTTCAGGCAGTATCATATCTACAATCTCATCTTCATCTACGTCCTCTTCCATTCCGTAATATTGCCCTCAAATAACACCTTCCTTGTATAGACCATCAATATACTCCTCCCACCTTTCTGCTTTCCCTTCTTTCTTAGGACTGGTTTTATATCTGAGCTCTTGATGTTCATGCATGAGGTTCTCTTTTCTCCAAAGTTCTCTTTTCCTATAGGCTGCATCTGCCTTTCCCCTAGTTATAATTGCTTCTAAATCCTTTCATTTGACTTCTAGCCGTACCTGTTAGCCATTGTGCACTTACTATCAATTTAATTTTTTAGACTTTTTTCTTTCGCCTGCTTCATTTACTGCCTTTTTATATTTTCTCCTTCCATTAGTTAGATTCAGAATCTCTTGTCTTACCTAGGGATTTATACTAGCTCTCGGCTTTTTATCTGCTCGATCCTCTGTTGCCTTCACTATCTCCTCTCTCAAAGCCACTAATTTCCCTTCTAGTATTCCTTTCAAGTGTTCTTGTCAAACGTTCCTTAATGTTAACTCTGAAACTGACTGTAACCTGGGGTTCATTCCATTTATCAAGGTTTCATCTCGTTAAATTCCTACCTTTCTGCAGTCTGGATGATTGGCTGATATGGTCTTGTAACACTAACCAAAACGGCCTTGCTGTGCTAGTACTGCGAACGGCTGAAAGCAAGGGGAAACTACAGCCGTAATTTTTCCCGAGGGCATGCAGCTTTACTGTATCGTTAAATGATGATGGCGTCCTCTTGGGTAAAATATTCCGGAGGTAAAATAATTCCCCATTGGGATTTCCGGGCGGTGACTACTCAGGAGGACGTCGTTATCAGGAGAAAGAAAACTGGCGTTCTACGGGTCGGAGCGTGGAGGGTAAAAAATTTAAAAAGGGAAATGGATATGTTAAAGTTAGATATAGTGGGAATTACTGAAGTTCGGTGGCAGGACGAACAAGACTTCTGGTCAGGTGAATACAGGGCTATAAATACAAAATCAAATAGGGGTAATGCTGAAGTAGGTTTAATAATAAAAAATAGGAATGCGGTTAAACTACTACAAACAGCATACTGAACGCATTATTGTGGCCAAGATAGATGCGAAGCCCACGACTACCAGAGTAGTTCAAGTTTATATGCCGACTAGCACCACAGATGACGAAGAGATTGATGATGAAATATGTGACGAGATAAAAGAAATTATTCAGATAGTAAATGGAACCAAAACTTTAATTTTCATGGGTGACTGGAATTCGATAGTAGGAAAAGGAAGAGAAGGAAACGTAGTAGGTGAATATGGAACGGGGAAAAGGAATGAAAGAGGAAGCCGCTTGGTAGAATTTTGCACAGAGCATAACTTACTCATAGCCAACACTTGGTTCAACAATCATAAATGAAGGTTGTATACTTGGAAGAATCCTGGAGATACTAATAGGTTTCAGATAGATTATATAACGGTAAGACAGAGATTTAGGAATCAGCTTTTAAATTGTAAGACATTTCCAGGGGCAGATGTGGACTCTGACCATGATCTGTTGGTTATGAACTGTAGATTAAAACTAAAGAAACTGCAAAAAAAGTGGAAATTTAAGGAGATAGGATCTGGATAAACTGACAGAACCAGAGGTTGTAGAGAGTTTCAGGGAGAGCATTAGGGAACGATTGACAAAGATGGGGGAAAGAAATACAGTATTAGAAGAATGGGTAGCTTAAAGAGATGAAATAGTGAAGGCAGCTGAGGATCAAGTAGGTTAAAAGACGAGGGCTAATAGAAACCCTTGGGTAACGGAAGAGATGTTGAATTTAATTGATGAAAGGAGAAAATACAAAAATTCAGTAAATGAAACAGCAAAAAGGAATGCAAACGTCTCAAGAATGAGATCGACAGGAAGTGCAAAATGGCGAAGCAGTGATGGCTAGAGAACCACTTGCATGAATATCAAGAGCTCAGATGGAAACACAGTTCTAAGCAAAGAAGGGAAAGCAGAAGGCTGGAAGGAATATATAGAGGGTCTGTACAAGGGCGACGTACTTGAGGACAATAATCTGGAAATGGAAGAGAATGTAGATGAAGACGAAATGGGAGATATAATACTGCGTGAAGGGTTTGACAGAGCACTGAAAGACCTAAGTCGATACAAGACCCCGGGAGTAGACAACATTCCATTAGAACTACTGATAGATTTGTCAGAGCCAGCCCTGACAAAACTCTACCACCTGCTGAGGAAGATGTATGATAGAGGAGAAATACCCTCAGACTTCAAGAAGAATATAATAATTCGAATCCCAAAGAAAGCAGGGGTTGACAGATGTGAAAATTACCGAACTATCAGTTTAATAAGCCACGGCTGCAGAATACTAACACAAAATCTTTACAGAGAATGGAAAAACTGGTAGAAACCGACGTCGGGTAAGATCAGTTTTGATTCCGTAGAAATGTTGGAACACGTGAGGCAATACTGACCCTACGACTTATCTTAGAAAATAGACAAGGAAAGGCAAACCTACGTTTTTAGCATTTGTAGACTGAGAGAAAGCTTTTGACAATGTTGACTGGAATACTCTCTTTTAAATTCTGAAGGTGGCAGGGGTAAAATACGGGGAGCGAAAGGCTATTTACAATTTGTACAGAAACCATATCGCAGTTATAAGAGTCGAGGGGCTTGAAAGGGAAGCAGTGGTTGGGAAGGGAGTGAGACAGGGTAGTAACCTATCCCCGATGTTATTCAATCTGTATATTGAGCAAGCAGTAAAGGAAACAAAAGAAAATTTCGGAGTAGGAATTAAAATCCATAGAGAAGAAATAAAAACTTTGAGGTTCACCGATGACATTGTAATTCTGTCAGAGACAGCAAAGGACCTGGAAGAGCGACTGAACGGAATGGGCAGTGTCTTGAAAGAAGGATATATGATGAACATCAACAAAAGCAAAACGAGGATAATGGAATGTAGTCGAATTATATCGGGTGATGCTGAGGGAATTAGATTAGGAAATGAGATACTTAAAGTTTTAAAGGAGTTTTGGTATTTGGGGAGCAAAATCACTGATGATGGTCGAAGTAGGAAATATAAAATGTAGATTGGCAATCGCAAGGAAAGCGTTTCTGAAGAAGAGAAAATTGTTAACATCGCGTGCAGATTTAAGCGTCCGGAAGTTGTTTCTGAAAGTATTTGTATGGAGTGTTGCCATGTATTGAAGTGAAAAATGGACGATTAATAGTTTGGACAAGAAGAGAATAGAAGCTTTCGAAATGTGGTACTACAGAAGAGTGATGAAGATTAAATGGGTAGAATACATTACTAATGAGGAGGTATTGAACAGAATTGGGGAGAAGAGGAGTTTGTGGCACGACTTGACCAAAAGACGGGATTGGTTGGTAGGACATGTTCTGAGGCATCAAGGAACCACCAATTTAGTATTGGAGGGCAGCGTGGAGGGTAAAAATCGTAGAGGGAGACCAAGAGATGAGTACACTAAGCAGACCCTGAAGGATGTAGGTTGCAGTAGGTACTAGGAAATGAAGAAGCTTGCACAGGATATAGTAGTATGGAGAGCTGCATCAAACCAGTCTCAGGACTGAAGACCACAACAACATCCAGTAACTTGTGGTCAGAGTCTACATCTGCACATGGAAATGTCTTACAATTTAAAATCTGTTTCAGAAATCTCTGTCTTACCATTATATAAACAACCTGAAACTTTCCGGTTTCTGCAGGCCTCTTCCATGTATACAATCTTCTTTCATGATTTTTAAACCAAGTGTGAGCTATGATTAAGTTATGCTCTGTGCAAAATTCTACCAGGTGGCGTCCTATTTCATTTCTTTCCCCCAGCCCATATTCATCTTCTATTTTTTTCTATTTTTCTTCTCTTTCTTTCCCTACTACCGAATTCCAGTCCCCCATGACAATTAAAATTTTGTTTCCCTTAACTATCTGAATAATTATTCTTACATATCTTATTCTTACGTATCTCATTCTTTCTGTATGACCTTTACAGCAAAAAAATAAATAAAATAAAATAAAATAAAATAAAATAAAAAATAAATAAAAATAAAAATAAAGGGAGAGATGTTATACGTATGGAAGACGGAAATTGGACTGACAGAATTCTGTAGTTGAACCAGTTTGTGAGCCACCAACAGATCGTGAAAAACCGTGAGCAACAACATCCTCTTTTCCTGGAATGTGTAAGACAGTGGAGTGAAATTCCTTTTACTGTAATGCCCATCTTCCCTAGCGATTAACAGGAAGTTTGGCGGTCATAAGAAATAGTAATTGACGATGGTCTGCGTATATTTATGTATGTTTGCCCAACAAAGAACATATTTTGTAAAAGCCCGATCTACAAACTAATGCCCCAAGTTCTGGGACTGAATAACTTCGTTCAAAAGGGTAAACGACGTGGCTGGCAAACACGATGCTCTTAGTAACAATAACACTGCTTTCCTCTATTCCTTGAAACACATGAACGCCAAGGGCTGCCTTGGAGCTGCTAGTCGCAATGCAAAATTAATACCAAAGGTCTTGGCGAGAAGGCTAAGGTGCAGTTAGTAAGGCTTGGTTCAGGTTATCAAATTGCTTATGTGCTTGTTCGTCCCAAAAGCAGTTTGAATTTTTACCACATAAATGACGTAATAGTGGAGTGTCCAGAGATGTGGTGTCCAGAGAATGAAACGGCCGAAAAGGATTGACGAAGCCTAAAAAAACTTCCAACGTGGCGTTTAGTAGTTGGAACCTCCATGTCACAAACGGTCTGAGCTTAATCTGGATCCGGTTTAATACCAGAATCTGAAACGATATAACGTAAATATTTAATAGACGATTTTGCAGACTCATATTTCCTTAAATTGACCGTAATTCTATGACTGAAATTGTTTCCAATAGGAATTTCTAGACGCTGTTATGCTGGTACCAGGTTTCCTCAGCATCAAGTACGTCGTCGACGAAAGTAGTGGTTCTGTCTTTCACATGTGTTGTGAGAATGGAGATCAAACTTTTGATGAAAGTTTAAATACTAAGACCGAAAACTAGTTTCCAAAATTGATAACAAATTCCGAAGCGTAAAAAGATCAAATATTTGAGACAATTGTGGATGTAATTCGATCTGCCAGAATCCTGATTTTAAATCGAGTGTGGAATATAAGCTAACTTAAGAAATTTTTGGAGTAAATCACCTAACGTTTGTGATCTTTCTGTTTCTGTTATTATTATATCTTTAATTAGACTGGAGTCTAAGACAAGTCTCAGAGAACCTTCTTTTTTGGAATAGGGTGTAACGGGCTGTTACAACGGCTAGCTACTGTTTCAATTATGTCTTGTTGGTGCATAGATTCAGTTTCCTGTTTCCTTTGTTTCTATAAATGAATGGAATGTTGTAATGTCTAGAAACAACAGTGTTGTGGAGTTTCACCTGAAATTCGTAAGACAATCCCCACATCGTACTTGGAACGTTGTCATAAACGTGGGAATGAGCCTGCAGAACTACCTGTTAATGTTTCCTTTTTGCCTGTTGCAGCTTCACACATGTTTTTCGTTGTATTGTCTGAGAAATGTTTGAATCTGATTCTTTATGTTCATTAATAATAGCAAATTATGTATCAATGAAGAATGACGTGTTCCAGTTCATGTTGTATCATTGTTTTGTAGCGAAATATATGAATTTTCAAAATACAATACTGCTCTTTGTCTGTTTAGGACATCCATACCAAGCATAATCTCTCTTGTTAGTAGGGAAACTATCCATAAATGCGAAGAAATTATGACCTTGCACAGTAAACTCTGAATGTGTTCGCGAATTTACGCCGACACATTTCCCCGAAACAGCTCTTCTAACTTTAGATCTGTGTAATTTTAAAGTAGGACAAGTTTCAACTAAATTACGTTTACTGAATGCTGTATAAGTAGTTACTGAAACTGGAGAGCCTGAATCTAAAACTGCGCTCAAAGTGTTTGCCTATTTGTATGCTGATGACCGGATGATACATTTGTTTATGAGTTTCCTCTTTTTCTTGTAGCAACGTATCAATGATGTCTTCTAAACACATGAAATTTTCAGTAATGTCGGTGGGATTGGTGGTATATCGTGTTGTCTCTTTGTGTGAATCTTCTGTAGTCTTCTCCCCTAGCCATTGTTGTCCGCCACTGTCGTGTCGCTGTGAAATATTTGTACACATGGTCTCCGTTTTGCATAATTAGAATTGAAGTTGGCGTGAGTGAAAACGACTGTCCGATTCATTCAAAACATAATTTTGCTGTTGGTCTGTAATTTTAATTTCTCCTATTTCTATACGTGTCATTTTCTCGGAAATCGTGGTTTTGTTCTCTGTTGTCATGACAGTTATGACTGTATGAGTGCTGCCTATGTATATGCAAATTGTTATTCCTTTGCATATAATTCTTTCCAGAATTACTATGTTGCTGTGGAGGACTCTTCATCCTGTCCCTTAGATTATGGAAGTGTTGATTGTTATGATAAAAATTCGGGTTTTATTGCTGGTAGTACTGTGGTGGTCTATTGAAAATGTTATGTCCCTGGTAGTGTTCCTGATACTGTTGGCTATTTCCGTATTTGTGCCTCCGTTGTCACTGAGCGATATGGATTCTCCTTTTTTTATATTTTTATTGTAATAGCCGTTATTCTGATAAAAGTTTCTGTTTTTGTCCGTATAGCCAGATTCTTGAAATTCAAGCGATTGTAAATTGCCACGGAATGGATGAATGTTTTCTTTCTGATGTCCAATCAGCAAAGGAATACCTAAAGATCTTGGAAGTTTAGAAATAGAAAGAAGGATTAACGCAGATTTGCTGGACGGTTCCGTCCAATATGGGTTCTGTTGTATCACGTGCTCGAAGAACTGCGGTAAGGTTACCAATAGTGAATTTTTAAAATTTGACGAGATGATGAGTTTGTCTTCAACTCCACGCTATGTTTTTCTTGTACCTAATATTTTTCTCGTCCGCGATAGCTCTCACTACAATCACGTGTATCTTGTCTTGTGTCAAATGCATTTCAATGTCAGCCAGATGTGAGCATAACCTATTTATTACTTGTTTGTTTTGGCCATTTGTCTTTCTTTAAAACCATCGGAAGACTGAAAATTTTCTATCTCTTTAAACTGTATTATTGATTTACTAGAGTCTTATTACACTCTTGTAAAACGTGTTGAATTATAAATGCAGTGTGCGTAATCTAAAACTTATATGTCTCTTTCAGTTGATGATACTACAGATACTACATTTTCTACAGTACTTAGAAAAAGGTTCAAATAAATAAATATATATATATATATATATATATATATATATATATATATATATATATAATTTTTTTTCTGCTTGATGAAAGTGACCTTACAAATTTTCATTCCTATGGGTTGCAATTAATTCGTTTTTCATTACTATGTACTTTATCTTAGTGTTCATGCTGTTTTACATTTTGATCCTTCTTACTAATAGCCAAAGTACTAGAAGTCGCGAATGACTCCTTTCCTAATGACAGAAAGGACTTTTACATTAAGTGATATGATAGTACATTAAGTTACTTTCTTACATTGCCACCTGGTGCATCGCCGAATTCAAATGTAATGGAAATTATCTGCCTCATTTTATAACAGGGCTCCTTTGGTTGTCATCCCTAGCGCCCTTACAGCACGGCACTGTGGCGACGATATTCTACGCCTTCTTGTGTTGACCTTCATGGCAAACCGTGCTGGGCTTACAGTTCAGCAAGATAACGCCCGTCTGCACACGGAAACAATTAATACTCGTCATCGTTCTTACCAAACCATTCCTTGACCAGCAAGGTCACTGGATCTCTCGCTTATTGAGAATATCTGGATCATTATGGGAACGACCGTCCAAGTATCTCGGGAGTTTCATGATCTAACACATTAATTAGACAGAAATTTTCACGACATCCCTGAGGAGGACATCGAACAACTTGCTGTGTCAGAGGTGGACCAACTTGTTATTCACCTGCTCAGTTTGCGAAGCTCTATTTCTTGAACAAATCAGTTTCTTTGAAACTGTAATCAGTTATTGGTCTGCATATGTACATAACATCTACCGATTTCCGTCCTATTGGTGTAATTCCTTCGTGGTGCGTAGTTCCTCATTTTATTTTATTTTTTTCACAAAGCATATCCGCACTGCACAAAAAAAAATTAAAAAATATTGGTAAAATTTGCGTCATCACGCGTTGCTCCTTTGCGTAAAGAATAATAATTTGGAAACAGAGCCAAAAATTAATTTGCTAAATCAGCAACTTAAACAGACATAAAAGAGAAGGCAAACTGCAGCGCAGTGATCTATCTCGGATCATCGTTTGCATTGCAACCAGAGAAAACTGGAGTTACCGGTTGCAGATTAAGAACTTGTGCATGGGGTGTAAATGAACATTTTTAACAGAATTTTAGGAGCAGTTTTCAGTTAATGAAATTTCACTTAAGTTCAACAGGTTCCCTAGGCAGATATGGTAACCACTACACTACCGTCGCACAGTTGGTTTGCACAACTTCACGGACTACCCTCCTCAGATCTCGCCTCCTCAATCCATCCGCACACCTGCTTACTGACCCGGGTTCCAATCTCAGCCTTGGCCACATTTTCATTCGTCGCTTCAGTCTGCATTCATACGTCATTCTGAATATTCTTGTGAACCATTCTTTTATGCAATCACATTTACAGACAGCCAGATACATTTCAGATTAATTAACTTCACATTGCTGCAAAGTAACTTGCATGAATAAGTTCATGTTCAAATGTAGGGTAGCTATGGCGATTCTAGATCTCAATCTGCAATTGGAATTTTAGAAGACAGACAGTTTTCTGACTGTTGGCGAGAAATTAATCTACACACAATTTCAGCATACAGCTTACAAAAAAAAAAAAAGAAAAAAAAGAAAGAAAAAAAAATACCGGTAACTTTCATGATAATGATACTAAGCAATTGCCGAATTTTTCTAAGCCACATTTTTGACAATATATTCAGCACTTGAGCCATCAAATTTCGACTTTTTCAATCAGAATGAGGTCCATCCTAAATAGACTCACGGCACCTCAACATCCCACTTTCGCCCGGCGCCCCCTCCAGTCGCGCATTGTGCGGGCGTGTTGCGCCATCGGCCACCAGACGGCTAGCGGCGGCGCGAACGTAACTGGCTTATGGTTATTGCTATCGCCAGTTGTTTACAGCGACTATAATTGCACTTTATGTGCTTTGCGAGGTTACACACCGCCAGCCGTTGTGCCACAGCCGCCAACCTACACCCCAAATTAACATCTGTTCCCTCGAGAGTCTTCATTAATGTCCGAGCGTTTCCTCTCGTCGTACTGTGAGTTAATTAAAGAGCAATCTGCGCCGGTATGGTGCGCTGGAGGCTGCGACCCCGTGACACTCTGGCGAGACCCCTCCCTCCACATTCGACCAAGAATGCAATATCTTCTCCGGCCCGCCTCCGTCGTACCGCACTTGTAATAAACGCAAAATTATAAAAATTTTTGTCCTCCCTACCGGTTAATGAGAAGAATCGTTTGTGGAACCGCAGCCACACCTACCAGCTTGCGCCCTTCAACACCGCACACCCCTGCCCACCCCACCATCCCCATCCCCACCCTCTCTCATCTGACCCTTCCACACTCCCTCCACCAGTTCCTGCGGTCTGGAATTCCGTCTGGGCATATTCTCATGAAGTAGCTTTCCAGCTCCCACGGAGTCAGCAACTCGGCGTTCTGCCACCTCACTCTTTCATTTCCCGCACAGGAAAGAAGGGAAGCGTTTTCAATTTTAGTTCGTCCTCCGTGAGGTGCTAAACAGGCATTAATACACCGATACAGAGTCTCAGAGGCAAAAGTGCAGTAAACGCGAGAGCATCAGATTACAAAATTCTCGCTCGATTCATTCTCGATTATTGCTCGTGAGTCTGGTAGGACTAATAGTACACTTAAAGAATATTCATAGAAGAGCAGGCTGTTTCGTTTAGTAATTGTGACATGGGCACGGAAAAGCTCATTCAACTGCAATGTACTATCGTATACAAAACTATCCGAAAGACCTGAATTGCATAACGAGGACGTGTATGCAGCATGCTGCCCACTTAATGTAGAGCTTTTCTAGGTCCTCTCATCTCTTCACAGTACAGTTGTTTGACTATACAAAATGGATGTTGTTGTTGTTGTGGTCTTCAGTCCTGAGACTGGTTTGATGCGGCTCTTCATGCTACTCTATCCTGTGCAATATTCTTCATCTCCCAGTACCTGCTGCAACCTACATCTTCTGAAATATATACTCCTGATAACGACGTCCTCCTGAGTAGTCCCCGCCCGGAGATCCGAATGGGGGACTGTTTTACCTCCGGAATATTTTACCCAAGAGGACGTCATCATCATTTACCCACACAGTAAAGCTGCATGCCCTCGGGAAAAATTAAGGCTGTAGTTTCCCCTTGCTTTCAGCCGTTCGCAGTACCAGCACAGCAAGGCCGTTTTGGTTAATGTTGCAAGGCCAGGTCAGTCAATCATCCAGACTGTTGCCCCTGCAACTACTGAAAACGCTGCTGCCCCTCTTAAGGAACCACACGTTTGTGTGGCTTCTCAACAGATACCCCCGTGTTGGGGTTGCACCTACGGTACGGCTATCTGTATCACTGAGGCACGCAAGTCTCCCCACCAACGGCAAGGTCCATGGTTCATGGGGGGGAGGGGGGGGGGGAGGGGGTACAAAATACTACAAGAATTCACAAGAAAATACTGTTTTTTAAGGTAATGAATCTAGATGTAGACTACCACCACAATGTTGCCAATATTAGGAAACGCATCACTAGAGGTCAGACAGTCCTTAACGCTTGTAAACTTACTTTTATTACAGTAAGTGAAATTTCAGTCACTACCACACTCATCGTAAGTCCGTCACGTAAGCCATTCCAGCAGTCTTTGCCGGCCAGAGTGGCCGTGCGGTTCCAGGCACTACAGTCTGGAACGACTGACCGCTACGGTCGCAGGTTCGAATCCTGCCTCGGGCATTGATGTGTGTGATGTCCTTAGGTTAGTTAGGTTTAATTAGTTCTAAGTTGTAGGCGACTGATGACCTCAGAAGTTAAGTCGCATAGTGCTCAGAGCCATTTGAACCGTTTGAACCAGCAATCTTTAGACAGAATCAAATATTTTTATGAACAAGAAAATATCTGAACTTCCCAAGCTCTCTGACAATTCGAAGTATTTTCGATCTTTAAAAGGGTTTCCCACACCTGTGAAACGTCGTTGCTGATACGAGTGTTTTGCCATAAGCTGACTGTTAAACTAACTGGTTAAAAGCAGTATGATTAACAGCTGCAAGCAATTTTGAAAACGTCAAAATTAACGTCGTATCACCAGCAGTATTTCTGTACTCATGATTGAGCAATTATTTGTCCACATGTGTGAACTTTAAACGACATGACAAACTTTTTTGTTCTCCATCTGGATTGAAACCAAGCACTTATAGCCACTGCAACTAAGCGACACTTTCGTTCCTCACCATACTCGATCAGAACAACGCTCATCATTGGTGATGAATCAAAAAGAGTCGTAAAATATCGAAGTTTTCACCAGTATCAGTTTTCAAACCTGATGTTGAAAATTTTTGTTCTCTGCTTGAAATCCTGTCATGATTTTTATATCCCTGTCAACTAACCACGAACCTTGTTTAATGTGTTTTCAGGTAATACAGCTCGCACGAGTTTAAAAGGAAGTGTCATGATGTACAGCTTTGTGACAGGGACTCGAACAAAGCTCGTATTAAGATCGATATTAAAGAAAAATCGGATGTTAGACATCGAATTTTTTCAGCAGAAGCAATATGTTTGAATGTGAAATGGGGTACAACGTTTTTGCCTTACTAAGAAACCAATCCAACACCTAGCCCCGTTGTTTTCTATTCATGAATGGTTTGTTCACTATCAGAGAGATATGTGAATGTTTGACTAGGAATAACGGCGTGTATGGTTATTGTTGGCAACACATGAAGCGAAATTAAAATGGCAATATTTTATCACTACTAGTTCAGTGTGCATGAAATGAAACAATAAATATTTTTGGGCTGGACCAGGGTTCGAACCCACATATGTGCCTTTCGTGGAGACCTAGAGGAGTCTGCAATATTGATGAAAACAATGAAATGATGGAACTACATTATTTTGTGTTGGTCAGATACCGCGAAAGAGGAGATCCGAATTCGAGTCCCAGACCAGCATGAAATTTGTCAATGTCTCAAGTTCAAATGAAATAAGAGCAGCCATTGGCTCATTAAAGAAAATAAGGTTTGTAGTGCAAGAAAGTTCACTGGCAATAGAGTTTCTGTTTGCCGCGATTTCCACCTCTGCTATGGTCCAAGAGATATGACATTTATAATGTAGATTCTGAATACGGTGCAACCTGACGTTCTTCGTTTGGCATTACTGTATATTAGGGAGGTCTCTTCGTGTGTGTTTAAAATACTTGACGTAAGTTTGAATCTAACCCATATCTCGCAGTTAATTAATTACTTATTAAAATCAGCAGAAGAGTTTTTCGTATTAATAAGTCAGATGATGTACAGGTAATTCGAATAGGAAATTAGACACGAAAAACTAATAGATGAGTTTTAATATTTAGGTAGCATAGTAAGTTACGATAGCCCATGAGAAGTAAATATAAAATGCTGGCTTGTACTCTTAAGAAAAACTTGTTTGAAAAGAGAAATACGTTAACATCTACTGTAAACTTAAGTTTTAGGAAGTCTTCCCTGAAAGATGTTTCTTGTCTATGGTCTTGTACGGGAAAGAAAGGTGGATGACAATCAGTACAGACAAGAAAAGAATCAAAGGCCTTGAAATATGGAGCTGCAAAAGAATACTAATGATTACGTGTGTATATTGAATGAATTGGAAAGAAAAGAGCTTTACGGCACAACCTGAATTTAAGACCTCTTAATAGTACTTTCGTGTGGTACAATGGCCTGGGACGTATTTATCATCTGTTTACTACTTCAGCTACTTCAGCAACTTGTCCCTAATTTATCTCAGGGGTCCTATTGGGGAAAGTGGACACGTAGTTTAACGTAGAAATATAACTGCATGACGTTCCTGTGGAATCAATGCATCATTGAGAGATAGAGGTAAGCAGCTGAACTTCCATTGTTGGACCGGGATTCGATCCCGCGACCTCTCAGTTTCCAGGCATGGTGGTCTAGGAATAACTAGACCACCCGGCCCGATACACCTCACAAGTTAACAGGGCTCATCCTAAGGAAATAAAGAATACTAATGTGATAATGGAGGCAAGTGTGGAGACGTAAAAGCTTTAGAGAGAGACGGGGGACTATAGGTACAGATGGATGCGGATTGTAAAGATTACGCAGATATGAAGAGACGTGTGCAGGATGAACTGCCGTGAGGGCTACTCCGAAACATTGTTCTGAACCAAGATCAAAACAACAACATGCTCCATGTGGAACGCTGTCTCATGTGTTCCGGTATCAACAGAGATAGTGAGATCGTGCTTTCGATGAGAGCAAACGAATGTACATCGTGTTCGTGTATAATTTCCGACAACTCTTGTCCTGCATTTCGCTTTCAAGTAGTCTGTGCAAACATTCAAATTTAGTTTCACTTTGGACAATAGATGAATATTTTATTTCGTGGTTGTCATGTCCCGGAGCAAGCTTTCTATAATTGACGACACTTGTGCGACTTACATGTCCTACCGCAAAGTGTAATTGTTATGAACATAGTCTACTCTCCCGAATACCACCAAGGTAGGCCGATGTCGGTGTCTCAGACTGCCGCACGGATCACCGTCAACACTGCAACACGCTCTCACTCCACGAGACAATGCAGAGGTTTTTAGATTTTAATAGGAATTTTGCATAGGGTCTGGTGATCGTTTACTGTAGGCGTCCATCTCACTTCTCGTTGCCGGCCGTATAGTAGTGGTAAAAATTTTTTCCACCTAAATTCGAGCCGGATACCTCTGGATCAAGTGCCACCGCATAAGCGAGTGAGGATAAGCTAGCGACCTCTATCCCAAGACATGATGAGATAGTTAATATGTGAATGAAACTGTTAGTAGAGGAGAAAGTTTGAGAACGTTTGAAAGACAGCGTCAAGCTATCCTGAAGACCGGAAACAGGCGGTAATGTCCGATTTCAAACAGAAACGTAAGAGCACAGAATTGTGTGGTAGCGAAACATGGACTGTGGGAAAACCGGAGAAGAAGAGAGCAGAAGTATTTCAGACGTGGTGCTACGGAAAAATGTTGAAAATAAGGTGGATTGATAAGGTGCGTATGAGGAGGTTCTCCGCAGAACCTACGAGGAAAGGAATACAGGGAAAGCACTGACAAGAAAAAGGGATAGAATGGTGAGACCATCTCTTAAGACATCAATGAATAACTTCCATTGTGCTAGAGGGGGCTGTAGAGGATAAAAATTCTAGAGGAAGAAAAAGGATTGGAATACAGCCAGAAAAAAATAGAGGACTTAGGCTGCAAGTGCTAGTCTGAGATGAAAAGGTTGGCATTGGAGTGGAATTCGTGGTGAGGTGCAACAAACCAGTTAGGAGACTGACGACTCAAAAAAATAAAGTCTTATTATTGCGTAGGAAAGAGTGTTGCTGAATACTCTGACACCCAAAGCGAACATATTGTCAGACACAGACCGAATTCTTTCCGAAGTAGTGAAATGCTGGTTCTAGTGAGAAACAAGTGGAGACAGAATTCATGAAAATTTCGGTTCTCCTCCGGAAATGTTAATCTGATTCTTATCAAGTGAGACTAATATGGTAATAACTCTCATTCTGTTCTGGGAGTGAAACAGGTATACCAAGGAAATTCGAAGAGTAACTATAGTTCGCTAAAAATTTTATTAGCCTCAGAGTAATAATCCGTCGTATGCTAACTCAGTGAATTTGACAGATACATTAAACATGTGATGAGGCCACAACGTCTGCCCATACCGCTCCCTACCACAAAGGAAGAAAGAGTAATAAAATTAATCCTTTAACGTTGATCACAGATTCGACTACCGAGGTATTGTTTACGTAGCGGATCATCTGTTGGAGGGGTCAGTGTAATTTTGGCATTCCCCATTTATTCAATATAGAAAACGCTCAAGACATGATATCTAGGTTGGTTCTCTTTATTTTACTTCGAATCGTCGTTGAAGCCATGTGGTGGCGGTGCAAACAACGTGTCTCGTTCTGCGAATCCGTGCCAGTTCGGGCCACCCAACTTGGAGGCAAGAAATATGTCGCAACAGTCGTCCAGAACAGCGGGAACATTTAAACCTCCACCCTGTGCTAGGATGGCTACAAGGACCATATTGTTTGCTGTGAACGTGTACTATAGCTAGAGGACCGTGTCTTTAAATAGTCTGCAGACTCCCCAATCCGCTGCAGTTACTAAAGGTATCGACATCTCAAGGTTCATCGTGCTTCAGTTACGTCCTTTGTGGCAAGTGTTGTCTTCCATTACCTTCTGAGAAGCCTTGTATTAACCATCGGCGAGTTCCTCTTGATGGTTACACTTACAAAGCACGCTGCATCTACGATGGCTGAGTCCGTGCTGTTGTTCACTAACACGGCGAGATACCTGTGCTGCAATAGGCAGTAACGTTGTAAGTTTTATAGCCCGAGCCCTGTTTCTGTGATCGAATTCTTGACCAATGGCTGGCTTCTCCTTTGTAGTGATTCATACGAATTCATTTTGCTCTCTCGCTAGGGACTGGTCATTATACCGAAGAAATTATTGTTTGTGTGAAGTTTTGTTCTTTTGACTTGTCCTACAGTAGGGCCCACGCTCGTCTAGCGGCTGTTTTATTGTGGGTGATACATCAGAAACGACAAGAAGTTTGCAGTCTCACTTATGTGTCCATTCCTGAATAGACTCATTGCCAGACGATACTGATTTTCATTGATCTGTAGCTTCCCTGCTGTTCCTTTAATCAGTTCTTTACTGGCAACGAAATGTCAGCTGTCAGAAACGAAGTCAGACCCCTGGGGAAGAAAATCAGCAGGGAGTGATCTGCTGTTTGTATAATTAATTCAGACTATTGAGAGGAGAGATGACAGACAGACCAGCCATAGTTGCAGCTACCCTCCCAACCAACACACACGCTACAGTATATTTCATCGCATATTTCTAACGAGAGTAGGGGTCATTTGGCAGTACAGTCTGTTAATGCAGTTTTAGGTGAAGTTTAAAATTACATCAATGAAGAAAATTTTATGCATATAGACTGAATTGGCGAATGAAAATTTGCACCAAGGCTGGGAATCGAACACATGTCTTCTGCTTATTTGGCCAGTGTGTTAGCCACTAAGCCATGTAGGCACAGTAGTTTACACAACTGGCTCTCCATGTTCTGGACAGCACCTCAGCATCGTAAGTAAATGGTGAATCCAGCCTGGGCAGAATAAAATCTTCTTGGTTTTCAAGCCATGTAATTCAAATTAAATTCTCGAGCTTTCGATGGATGACTTCGCCATCTTCGTCAGGAGTAAAACTACTGATTGCTAGGACGGTTCTTTTTCTTTTATTGTTATTTCATTCTCCTACCCCATCAAGGCAGAGAAGGGCTGTCACCCGCACAATACGGCGCTCTTCAACCGAGAGATGTTAATTAAAAAATAACATACAACATGGGGATAAAAGGAGAATATAAGAACATAACAATGGGGGAGATAATCGGGGTTAAAAATATGCTTACACGGACAAACCCATTGTGGAATACAGTTAAAAAAAGTCCACATAAAGATAAAAACACAGTTGACATTGTGTGTAGTGTATAAAGCACATCAACGTCACAAGCACAATATAAAAGTATGCCACAACAGTAAAAGTCCACACCAGAACGATGGCACTTCAAAAACATTGCACTAGACGGAGCACTGCCGGAAGAGACCTGCTGAGGGAGGGTAGACCAAAGAGGAGTGATGAAAAGACAGAGCTGGGGCCAGCTGGGGATGGGGACTGGAAAAAATGGGGTCACGTGGCACATCAAGGGCCAAGAGACAGGCGGGATGGGAGAGGGAAAGCAAGCCAGGAGGGAGTGCAGAGACACAAAAGGGCTTTGCTGGGAAATTAGGGGAAGGGAAAGGTTGGGAGATGAAGCCCTGAGGAGAGGTGAAGTCCATCATCTGGGAGCGGTAGGTACCAAAAGTTGAATTGGTAGAGGATGTGGAGATGGAGAGAGGGTGGGACACAATGGTAAAGGTGCAGCTACAGGCAGGGGTAGAGAGGATAGGAGACACCAGAGAGTGAAGGGTATCAAGTCTGTGGGCGGTGTAAAGGGTTCAGATGTGTTCAAGGAAAAGAGAATGTGGGAAGGAGAATATAGGATTCACGTGGGAGACAGGTGGTTGTTACAGAATGACAGGTGGTGTGCATGGTGTTCCATGATTTGGAGGCTGTTACAGAATCTGCGAGGGGTGGAAACGTAGGTGACACTGGCAGGACAGAGAATGGAATGAATCAATTATTTGTAGGTGTGAAGGCTGGTGGAAGGATGCAGCCCCCATGTCCAGCCAGACAGGAGTTCCAAGAGGTGGAGCCTACTGTGGGCTTTGTGTTGGATTGTAATGAGATGGGGAGTCTGGGTGAAGTGACAGTCAAGGGTGAGGATAAGATATATCAAGGCAGGAGTGAGTTGGATACGACGACCATAAATGGTAAGGTAAAAATCGTGGAGCCAGAAGGAGGGGGTGGCACATCCTGTGATGATTGCCTGGGTATTGATAAGGTTGACATGAAAGAGCTACTGATTGCACCAAACAGTAAACAACTAGTGGAGGTGGGTTTGAACGGTATGTTGGGACTGTTGAAGGGCTCGATAGAGCGCCAGTATGGCAGCATCATCAGCAAACTGGAGGAGGTGAACAGGTGGGAGAGGTTTGGGCATATCTGCAGTATATAGGAGACAGAGGAGAAGGGAAACTACAAAGCCCTGGGGCATGCTCACAGTAGGTTAAATTTATGAGAGTTGGTATTGTGGGTAATGACTTAGGAAGGACCATGGAAGAGGAAGGAAACAACGAGACAGACGAAATTGATAGGAAGGTCGAAGGTCTAGATTTTAAAGAGGAACACTGGATGCCATATACAGTCATACGGGTTCTGAAGGTCGAGGGAAACAAAGCTGGTGTGGAAAGGAGATTGGTCAGGGTAAGGAGCTGGTCGTCGGCAGAGGAGGGCTGGAGCCCACACTGGGTAAGGGGAAAAAGATGCTGCTCGTTGAGGTGGTGATAAATAAGTCGGGAACGAATGAACTCGAACACCTTACTGAGCATATAGGTGATGCAGAGGGGATAATAGGAAGAGGTGTTAGAGAAGGTTTGTTGAGTTTAAGGAAGAACAGGATGTGGGACGCCTCCCACAGGTCAGGGTAAATGCTGGTGGAGAGGATGGTGTTTTACAAGATAGCAAGGACACCCAGGAAGGAGAGGGGGTAGGGAATCCTTGAGGTGGCGGTAAGTGATGCAGTCATGTGCAGGGAAAGTGTTGTGTTTGGAGTGCAGTATGAGTTTGTTGTCAAGTGCTGTAAAGAGAGTGTTTGAATCTGAGGGGGGGAACTGATCAAGGTACTGGAAACAGGGAGTGAGTGGTGGGTTGGAGGTATCATTGCATTCAAGGACTGTCAGTAAGAGGGAGTAATCGAAGTTGGGATCATGAGGAATGGAGAAGACCTCTAAGAGATTGGATGTAAAATGGTTAGCCTTACTGATGTTGTCAGGGAAGTTTAGTCGTTGTGCAGAAGGAGCAATGTGGAGCAGAATTGTTACCAGTAAGGCAGTAGAAGGCAGTCCAGTACTTGGAGTTCACAGGGAGGGTGGCATTGAGCCACGTACATATATGGCGCCAGTCCCGGCGTTTCTTTGCTGTTAAGAGGTTCTGTATGTGTCGTTGTA
Organism: Schistocerca cancellata; assembly: GCF_023864275.1. NCBI lineage: Eukaryota > Metazoa > Arthropoda > Insecta > Orthoptera > Acrididae > Schistocerca > Schistocerca cancellata. The sequence continues at coordinate 454,945,157 of NC_064630.1, read as the reverse complement.
ATTGCCAGTGGTGGAGAAGTGTATCCTGGTGATGAGTGTGGAGGAAGGAGCAATAGAACCTGTGGTATTCGTGGAGAAGAAGGACAGCCTGTGGAGGAAGAGTAAGGTGGTGAGGATGTATAATTTTGGTACTAATGTGTGCCTTCATGGCGTCAGTGGTGATTTTCTGGAGGAAGGACGAGACACAGGTTACGTCAGCAGTTACGTCAGAGGATGCCTTTCGGTATGGGAGTCTAGAACTTCCGCAGCAGCACGACCAGGGAGGTTGGGGAAGCAGGAACGACACCGCAGCTGAATTCACTTTTGTGATGTGTGTGCTGTATGAGGGGAACAAGGTCACCTTGGAGGGTGGCAAGGAACTGATGCTATCCCCAAAAGGCTGTGTATGTTTAGGCCTGTGGCAATCACAAAGGTGGAGAAGGTGTGGTCGACATGGGTGAGAGAAGTTGCTGAACAGACATAGATTGTCGCGCAGATGACAATGAAGGGGGGGGGGGGAACGTTGAGGATGAGGTGTTCATTGAACAGGGGCTGTGGTCGGACAGATATATGCTTGAGGTAGCCAATAGCGACCCCACATTGCACTAGGGTAAAGGGAGTTTTGGTCCAATGAAGAGATAGGGAAAGGTGCAGAAAAAATACTGAGGTTGCAGGAGGGTTTCATTAAAGATGAAGGAGTCGACCTGATGGTGATACAGGGTATGCATGAAGAAGTATTTGTTGACAGGGAAGGAGCAGAGGTTTTGATAGAAAGATGCGCCAGTGTGAGGAAGAGAGAAGGGTGTTGAGGAAGAAGGAGAGAGCCTTAAACGAGGGCGTTGAGGTGGGTGAAGGTGAAGTGGGCATGGTTGTGGTTGCATAGGTGTTCAAATGGAAAACAGAGTGAGTGGCAAGGGAGATCTTCTGGGAGGATGTGGGAGGCATTGGAAGGGGTGTACATTCTGATGGACGATGGTGATGAAATGGATGATGTCTTCAGCTCTAGGAGGTGGGTGGAGGGAGTTGTTGGGATGGATGGACTAATAAGTGTAGCGAACAGGGACAATAAGCTGAGGGTTGGTGGGAGGGGGTTTGGCCTTGTATTTTTAGAAGTAGGTCAGATGGGATTCATTACAGGTGTTGCAGGAAGGGGGAGAGGGGAGGTTAGTACACCGTCTTAGGAAGTGGAAGGCTTTACAGTGGGGGTAGGTGGGGAGGAGTTTTGCAGTTTTGGGTGTGATCATTGTATAAGAGTCATTTCTGGCAGTGGTGCGATTGACGAGTGAAATGGAAGGGCTCAGGGGGGTGGCGATGATCATAAAATCAAGACTTCCTAAGTGAGGAGGTGATTAATAGAGGAAGCGGACTCAGTAAACTCCCGCATCAGGGAGACAGGACCGCATTTGCTGTAGATTCATCAGGCTGAGTGGATTTCTAAGATGGGGTGGGCATTCGACTCCGCCAACCCCTCCGCCTTCGTGACCATGGGGCTAAGGTTCGTGACGATCGCAGTGATGGTTGGAGGATGACGCGGGGTTTGGAGCTGAGCGGTAGAGGAGGAGGTAAGGAAGGGTGTAAGAGACGAATGGGAGTCAAAGATGATAGGGGGGAAGTTTCAGGAATAGGTCAGTGTGGAAGGGGGAGAGGGGGATTTGATAAGGGTGGAGTCCCTGTGTGCTGGGGCTGGCACTATTTCCCGCTTATATAACTACGATTTCGGCCGCTGGCACCAATCAGAGAGGGCCGAAACGACGCGTGCGCAGAAGGTGAGTTGGGGAGCTCATAGCAGCTCCGGCCCGCCGCAGGACTGAATGACGTCAGGTGACGAAAGGGGGCCGGCGCCGCGTTTGGAACTGCCGATCCCGCCTCCCTACAAGCGTTAAACATCCTTTCGTTACTTCCTTCCGACATCCAGAGTCAGCTGTCACGCCTTACTCAGTGTGTCTCTGTTGAAACTGTTGCTGTTCATTCTAATCTCAACCGCCTCTTTTATAACGGAGTCCCAGTACGTTGACGCGTGAACCAAAACTCTCGTGTTCTCAAACTGTATTTTGTGCCAGTTTTCGAGGCAATGCTCAGCTATGGCCGACTTGTCGAGCTCCCTTTGCTTAGTACGTCTCTTGCGCTCAGTACTACGCTCTGCAGCTACGGAATTGGTACAAATGGCTCAAATGACTCTGAAAACTATGGGACTTAACTTCTGAGCTCATCAGTCCCCTAGAACGTAAAACTACTTAAACCTAAGGACATCACACACATCCACGCCCGAGGCAGGATTCTAATCTGCGACTGTAGCGGTTGCGCGGCCCTAGATTGAATCGCCTAGAGCCGCTCAGCCACCCCGGCCGGCAGCTATGTGAATTTTCTAGTCTATACAAATGCTACCGCACTCACAAGGGACACCATGTACACCGGGCACACGAAGAGCTATGTCGTCTGTAACAGGGCGCAACATATCTCCTATCTTGGAAGTGGGCCAGAACACTGGTCTCAATCCACGTCTCTGAAGTACACGTTCTAACTTGCTGTTCCTTGCCTCACAGTATGGCAGAAGGGCAGCCGGTTTGGTTTCTTCTGCCGATTCACAAGGCGTCCTTCTTTGGTGACAGCTGACAGCGTTTGCAATGTGTCTTTTGCTGGAGCAACCCTCCCTGACACTTGCCTCAAGCGCTGCAGTTCAACCTCTGATTCGTCGTCGTTAGAAATAACATTAGCTCTGTGCATTAAAGTGTTCAGGGCCGCTTTTATGTGTACAGTATGGTGAAAATTACTTGCATTCAAAAAAAATTGTTCAAATGGCTCTGAGCACTATGGGACTTAACATCTGAGGTCATCAGTCCCCAAGAACTTAGATCTACTTAAACCTAACTAACCTAAAGACATCACACACATCCATGCCCGAGGCAGGGTTTGAACCTGCGACCGTAGCGGTCGCGCGGTTCCAGACTGAAGCGCCTAGAACCGATCAACCACACACGCCGGGTTACTTGCGTTCAAATATCGATCTGTGTGTATACGTTTCCTGTACACTCAATGACCAAGCCGGCCTCCTACCTTCCACTCAAGTAAAACATCTAAGAACGGTAGCTTGCCATCCTTCTCCACGTCAATAGTAAACTTAATATTGGGATGACACCGTCCAAGTGAACCACGGAAATACTGCCAGCCCCAGCAGTCAGTAGTTCTCCTGCTGACGACGATGGCGGAGGTAGCAATCGAAAGGTCGACAATTTTATTCCAAGTGACGCCGCTTGAATACCGAGAAATTTTTATTCTGTCATGCCGCTGCGAAACGCTCACAGGACCCATATGCAGATACTTATACAAATGAAATGACACTATTTAAGAGACTTTAGTGGCCTCATACAGATATGATTTTATCTATATAGACTGTGGCGGCGAGGGAAAATTTGTACCAAAGCCGGGAATCGAAACCGGGTCCCCTACTTACTAAGAGGGAGGCGTGCCAGGGTAATCCGCGCAGTTGCGTGAATCGCTGTGCGAACTTGGCTCAGTGGCTAGCGCACGTGTGTAGTCAACAAGAGACCGGGTCTCGATTTCCGGCCTACGTACTAATTTTCACTTGCCGCTTCAGTCTACATACATAAAATATTATCTATATGAGAGCAGTAAAGTCTCTGAAAGTGTGTAATTGCATTTTAATGTGGGAAAATCTGAGTTAATTTAATACAGTTCCTCTGTCGTTAAGGGCGTTGACGAAATTAGAATGTGTACCTACAAGAGAAATAGTAAATGTCGAGCAATGCCTGAGAGGGCGATTTGTAGTTTTTATTCTGATATGAAAGCGACCCAGTATCGCACACGCCAGCGTAGTATTAGCTTGCGTAGCTGCGTCACATCATACGTAAATGTCATTTCCTTGCCACGAGGTCATGATGATGTAAGCCAGCGAATCGTAACCTGACTGCTGGATATAAAAGCAGTATTACTTCCAGTTACGTCTTCCAATGGTAACAGCAAAGACAGAGATTGAACATATACGGTTCTTCTATATTTGCCTCCAGCAAACCGGTAACATAATTTTTATCATTTTTTCATAGATGGCGTTGTGAGAGCCCTCCTAACAAATTTCATCTCTTAACAAACGAAGTGAAGCGGAGATTGAAATGTCATTTGGTGATAATGTTGAAGATGTTTCTACCCCCTCAGTGTTACCTATATGTGTATGTAAGGAGTGATGTGAGATTGTTTAAACGAGATGTCATAATATCTCTCCAGTTGGTGCCTTACTCGTGCTCAGCCAGTAGGACTGTTATTTGTGACTCACATGTCTTTTAACTAATCTGTTTGCACCAAAACATTCGAAATAGCTGAAGATGGCTCGAAAGTGGAGGGGCATTTTATAATATGATATACATATGCAATTTTTATCAACTCACATATTGAAGCGGTAATAATTTTTAGCTGATGAAAGGGTAAAATATAAGAATACAACCAAAGAGGCACGTCTGGATATTTTTGTCTTGTGCTTTTTTTGTTACTGTTACTGACTTGAGCATCCATTAGGTTATGACTTCCCCAAGTACAGAAAGCTTTCAAGTGGTTCTACAGCATTGCTTTCATTATTTATACCTTCTGTCCAGTGTCTTGATTAAAATTTCTTAGTCTTATTGTAAATGATTATCTAGTCTATTTACAAATTCGATTCACTAACTTGTTCCAATTTTTCACGGAATGTCTCTTCACTAGAGGAAATTACAACTGTGTCTTCATTAAGGCAAATGTAATCCGTGCATGTCTAGTTAACAGATAATCTTTCTGGTTTTCAAACTCAGTGGTCAGAAAATTATCTCTACAGCGGCTGAGACTTGTTTAGGTGTTGTGAAGTCTCCTAGCCTCACCGCCTTTTTTATTCAAATGCTACATTGTAATGATGAATTCTAATGGAAACTATAACTTTAAAAAAAAATCATTGCCGTTGTGTGAGATTCTAGTGGACCTTTACAACATGAAAACGTGAATATATTTAGTGTTAGTGAAAGTGCTGTGTGCTAAAATCTACCTCATACGTAGGGAAGAACGTAAAGAATGATGTAAAAAAAGCCTGAACCGTGAAGAGGCTTTAAAATAAAGCGACCGCTTTCGATCTTAATGAGACTTTTATTACGGTCACAAAAGACGGTACTGTGTTATGTAACTTGCATAACTGCCACTGGGAAACTAATAGACCGTAAAACAAATAAGACAACATGTATGGCATTGTGCTATTTGATGTAGTTGGCCAGAATGAACTGACAACCAGTTTCTTAATGGATTCCACATTTCGTCGCGAAATTTTCTGCTTACGTAACAATTCCGTCCGACAAGGAATTTATAAATATTTTTATAGACGGGAAAGAGAACAAAACAAACAGTATTATGGAAGAATTGGAGTCATTTTCATCTTTATGTTTATGAAACGTAATGCGTCAGTACTGCGTTTTCAGATTGGCTTCAAACCAAAAATTAGCGAGCTTTAAAAAAACCTACAGCATTTTCTTGTCGTATTTTTTTCTAAGACTTCTCGAACGTGGCGACGGCAAGAGTATAAAAATGGAAAGAGGAAGTTCGCTTTTAAGAGAAGCTAATTATAAAAGTCTGCCCGGTTGATTACATCTGGCAGGGGGAATATAGTGCACCTCTCCCTCCGTCTCGTTAACTCGATCGCCATCCGCCGTCATCCGGCGACGGCCCTCCTTACTTTCCGGATCGGCTCCGCCAGCTTGCTGTTCGTCGCTCACGCGGTACCCTGCCCTAGCAACGGAGACAGTCGTCCACTGCTCCTCTCTGCTCGTGGGGCTCCATTCCATCAGCGTGATTAGCTGGCACGTCGTAAGCCCAGCGGTTGACCCAGCGCGGGCGACATCAAAACACTATCCCTGGGGTGGGCGGGGCATGCGAACACCAGCCGACTCCCAAAAACACACACACACACACATACACACACACACACACACACACGCACGCATAGACATACACGTATATAAACTGAGAGAGTGAGTGGAAGAGATAGAGGTAGAGAGAGAGAGAGAGAGAGAGAGAGAGAGAGAGAGAGAGAGAGGGAAGCAAATGCAAGAGTGAGGCGAGGGTTTGGGAGTACGTGGGTGGAGGCCGGCTATTGACTGTCGCTGGAGAGAGGTGCCTCGTTCGATAGCCTATTCCAGTGGCTGCACACACAGTGGCCCGTCCCCGCTCACGCCTGGCGCGCGGCCTCGACTACAGATTGTAAACACGGCTCCCTGGCTTGAAGGATGCGATGCGGCGGCGTTCGGGCCCCATGTTGGCTTAATTGAGAAGGAGGCGGTGGCTTAGTGGGCTCCATCGAGACCAGGAGCCAGCAATTAAAGTGGTTACAGGCAAGCAGCCCGCAGACCGGGACGCTCTGATCGAGCCGTCTTCTCATGCTCAATTCCACCTCTCCCCCTCCTCCCCCTATCGACCCTCCATTCTCCCCCAACCCCCCACCCTTCTACCCTCTCGCATTCCCCACGTGGCAACCTCTCCAAACACCTTCCCTTCCCCCGTGCCGAAGGCATCCCGACCGGGCCGCTTAGGGCAGCAGCCGACTAGTTTCTCCGGCGTGTTCACACGAAAAACAGCGGTCATTATCGCACGGAAACATGCTGCATCTAAAGTCGAGCGTGAGAAGGTGGGGAGAACACACGTGCCGCTCGGAAATTACAGAGGCAGAGCCTCGGACACAGCAACGGATGCAAAGGGAAGTGAGGGGGCGAAAAGAAAACGACCGAAAGTGATTACTAACAAGATTAGGCGAGCGGACACGGAAAGACCATTACCTGTGATTAGTGGCCGAGGAACGCCGGTACAGGAGGACAGGCTGTTTCTTTGTGGCCGCTGACGTGGCAGATGCCGCGTCATTGCCTGTTCTTGTGAACTACATACCTGGAAAAGGTCTCCTCAAAATCTTCAGTAAATTACGATCGTCCTCTTTCTAGAAACGTAAATTAAATCCTACAAACAAGGGTAAGAGAGGAAAAGTGAGAGGCCTATCGAACAGATCAGCTCCATGGCACTAGCTACCGTTTACTCGTGTATACGTATCATCAGTAGATTACCGTAGAAAAAGATGATCCAGGTAACAGGAGTTAAAATGTTTCAATCCCAGGCTATTATTTTCTGAATTTTATGAAGCAATACACCGCTTAACTGTATGTGACAGGCCTAAAATTATATGTGTATATATCGGTACAAATTATTAAAAAATTCTTACAGAATATAGAACTGGTGAAATTTAGAATCAAAGTCGTATAAAGATGTGGAGATGTCTGCAAAGTGGTGTACGTCCGACATTAAACTTTCCCAGCACAGCAAATTTAAAGTTTGCAGCTCATAATTATATAGGTCTCGAGTAAGTTAGTACTCGGCATTAATTTGTAAGTGTAAATTTCCTATAGCATTTTATAAACCTAATGCTGAAAGGTTTGAACTATCTCAAAATAAAAACATTGAAACTCATTATCTTATAACAGATGTTTTGGGAAAAGGGATCAGCTTAAATAAAAGTTACAACCTGCTCCAAAACCAGAAGTTTTATTTATTCGCAAGCAATTCTAGGGCTTCATAACAGTTTTCGTCACTGTATGAAACGCTGCCACATCCACATCTAAATCTGGCAAAAAATGATGACGGCAAGAAGTTATAAAGTTCAATAGGTGTGCATATTTTTTTGTTTTGCTTCCGTTACGAGTTTACCGTCAGGTGAATCTGTCTGAAATTAATGCCGAGCAAGGATCGTTGACAGGCGCGTAGTCCTGTTACCAGAAGCATGCCCTTTTGTCAAGTCAAGCTCCTGGAATTAAACCATGACATTCAGAGTTTATTTATAAAAAATATATGTTCTATGCGTTTTATCTTACTTCGTGTTACGCATTTTCAGCCTGTTGCTTTCATTTACACCAACATTTCTTCCTCTCTTCGTGACACGCTCTTTAACGTCTTTGTCAGCCCTGTTTCCAGGAACACTCCTTTTTCTTAAGTCACACTCATGGAATTGAAACGTGGCATTCAGAGTTTATTTATAAAAAAACAGATGTTTCATGCATTTTATCTTACTTACTATGAAGCAATTTCAGCCTGTTTCTTTGATTTCCAGCAACATTTTTTTCTCTCTTGGTGAGACTCTGTTAGAGACCTTTTTCATAAAGCTGAACATTATGTTGCATGAACCACAAATTTATTCTTTATCATGTGGTGGTAGAAGACGTGACGGCCATGTGTCTATCCCAAGGTGCTCAGCAGTTCCCTCCAGTGTGCATAAACTATTGAACTACAATCCAAGCCACTAAGATTCATACATCGTCGTGTCTAGTAATTATAAGTGGTTCAGCCCATTCTTCAACTTCTTTAACTTACGCCTCTTAGTAACCAACCGACCCATACATCCGGAAATAAATGCCTGTTAAGATAGGGAGCATTCCATTCTATGATAGTCATGTGTCTCTTCATACTACAAACAGTTTTCAGTGTCGACACCGTACAATTTTACACAAATTACAACACTCATTCTCAAAGAGTAACGAGTTCGGGTAAACTCACTTGGCTGTGCTCGGATTTGTCCACATGCAAAGGACACTGCCGATGGCAGTGGGATGCATCAGGTTCTATCAGCGTCCCTATAGCCATAAATCTAAGCGATTAAGTTAAGATGAAACGGGAGGAGTTGCTAATGGACCTCCTTGTCCAAACCATTAATCATTAATAGTTTCTGTTAGGTAAATCCGCAAAAGGCACTGGATGGTAGCCCGTCTCACGTAAACCACATCTGTTAGAGCAACTGGACGCATACCTCCATAAAATCAAAAAACTAGAATCTACGTTAAATGAACAGACAGATTTCGCAAGCCACAGCTATTTCAGAAATTTTAAAGACCTATTTTAAAGTTACTCCCTGCATAGGTCAATTGTTAATAATTAAATCAGTGGCACTGTGAGTAAATTTACCTTTGATCACATCTTGTACAACAACATCTGTAAAGAGTTTACAAAAATGTGTATGCACATATGCGTCTTGAGTGAAGTGATATGAATCAACAGGATGGAGGAAACAATGTATGATGGTGTTAAAAAGTCAGTAACGTTTATCTTGGATCATGTGGTACGTCTACACTCTTCATTTTTTCCATTGTTTCGCACATATTTTCCACATTTGACTTACGAAATTCAGAACCTAGCATCAAGTCTTTTCGTGACTTGAACATGCAAAACTAAATCATGTATTAAGACATCTTACACCTGAGGATGGGCTCACAGAGTCCGAAACACGTTGTGTAGTTAGTAAAACACGAAAAGTTGTCACTGAAGGCGTTTTTTAATTCATACTTCCAGTGTACTGAATACCGTCACATTTGCAGCTGCAAAATATGGATAAAATTAAAAAAACCACATCTCTGGTGCAAGGGTAACGTTCTCGAATAGTATAAGTAATTTGTCGTACAGAAACAGGTTGTAAAGAACACTTCTTGCTTCGTCTGATAAAAAGTATGGCCCTAAATCACTTGCATATCCTGCCTCACACATTGATACTAACGTGAACCTCATTTTCTTCTGGATGGGCCCCAACAGCATCGATAAATTTGACAAACACACCATTTCATCGGTTTGTATTTTAAAATTGTAGTTCATTCTGCACCACATTCTATGTGTGAAGAGAAGAGATGCGTTACAGGTTCACTTGAAAATGGGCTAAGCTCGAATCTAGTAATTCTGAATAAAGTACAGTTTTAACATACAGCCCGGTGGAATGATTTATTTATTTAAAGTGAACCTGTTGCTTGTTTCCATGATAGCTTCAGCATCTGCATCTGCGCTCTCCTGGTTATATCGGTGATTATCCCACACCGTATGAATCCTGCCTCATCAGTAAACGGGAAATAAGATTAGAATTGTAGAACCTCAATGGTTCATCTTAAAAAAAAAATGGTTCAAATGGCTCTGAGCACTATGGGACTTAACATATGTGGTCATCAGTCCCCTAGAACTTAGAACTACTTAAACCTAACTAACCTAGGGACATCACACACATCCATGCCCGAGGCAGGATTCGAACCTGCGACCGTAGCAGTCGTGCGGTTCCGGACTGAGCGCCTAGAACCGCTAGACCACCGCGGCCGGCGGTTCATCTTAGACTCTATTGGCAGAAGTGTAATCTCACATTGTGACCTAGTGGCATGAGATCTCGAACTCATGCAGTAAATGATAGGGTAAACTAGTTGCTTGTGCAAAATTGACCTGACATGAGCGTGGTTCAAGCCTTCAGCAGCTCCACTTTCTCATACATTTGTTTCAGAATAGTCATCTATTCGTCGTAACAACTGCTCCTCCATATCCGGCATGAGAACTTTTCGGTGGTCTACTGCGATCTCTTATCTCATTGCAAACGATCGCTTGTCTGTAAGTCGCTGCAGGAGCCGGCTCGACATTTCTTCAGACGGCTGGAGCGGCTGATAATCTCGTCTGGCATACACGACCCAAGCCAGTTGGACAATCCTCCTGGCTAAATTACAGAAGAATATCATGTCTTCCCTCTTCTGTGCGGAGTAATATGATTCTACAAGCAAGAATTGAACTCACGCGTATGAAACTTGTGTTTCACGCATTGCAATGTTTCTCTCCTCATACCTCCGGAACTTCGGGTCGTAAAACGACATAATTTTGCAGGTACATTCATTGGTGTGGACGAATAAATACTGTCAGTATAATTTGTTGCTAATAGAACTGGTAGGGAGAAAGCAATAAATTAAAGCTTTATGCTCGATCTGATGCAAGAGTTAATGGCATGAGTATCGAAAATGCGGTAAGCGATAAATACATTTTTCTTTTCATTATTTTGTGGGGTTGTCAGCAGAAAAAGTTTTTAAAAGATTTGAAACTATGTGAAAAGTAGGTTCAAAGTCGCTAAGTACTCTCATTCTCAAATACTGGATGAATATATTGTCTGGGTAATTTGCAGGCCATGTGTTACGCTGTCTGAAACCATATACTCAGTCTGTAACTTTAATACGTGATTTTTATCTTAAACTTTTCTATAATTGTTATGCCTGTTAAAGAGCAGATTGTGATAGAATTTTAAACCTTTATATTTCGCCAATAGTTACATGAATACTGTAAGTGCTTTGGCGCTTAAGGGGAGCCAGAGGTGGTTAAATCCAAAAAATTACGATTTTTTTTGCTACCGAAAATTAATTGGAACATCCTCTTTAATGTAAACTTTGAATTATTGTTCTACTCGCCCTAGAAGTGGAGCTATTACCATTTTCCCCCAAGCCTGCAGAGGAAATGGGCGGCCGCTGAATGCATCTAACACCCTCTCGTGACTTCCTGGTGAACTGCTTGGGATTTTCTCGGCCTGTTACGCATACAGCGCCTTATGTTACGCATACAGCGAGTGTGCAATGGTTGGCTACATTGTTTTCCGTGACAAATGAAGCGCTAAGAGCGCGGAACATCGTCTCTTTGCTGTTTACCATTTCGAATTAGTTCAGACTTCAGTTTTGCGCCTGTTGTTGGTAGTATTATACTTCTTGTGTAAAGCATTGTTCTGATTACGATGCCACGTTTTAGTAACCGTGTATATAAGAAGAGGAAGAACGTAGGGAAAATAAAATTAACAGTAATACCAAGTTGCGATACTACAATTACTGAAACAGTGCGTTCTTCTGCTAAGCAACACATGGCCGGCCATCTCCCTGTGACATCTTCTAGCAAATACTACCTTGGGGATTGTGATTCCAAAGGTTTCAAGACTATAGAGGAACTGAAACCATATGGAAATGAATTTGTAGTTGAAAAGTTGGAATGCATTGGGCATGTGCAAAAGTGTATGGGTGCACGGCTTCGAAGGCTCAAACAAACTTTGGGTTCAAGTAAGCTCAGTGATGGAAAGACAATAGGAGGGAGAGGCAGGCTTACTGATGAGGTGATTGAACGTCTACAGAGATACTATGGGTATGCTATAAAGCAAAATACTAGTAATGTTATGCGAAAATCAATGTGGGCATTGTTCCTTCTTACTGCCTCTTCCAGTGAATATCCTCAACACAGCCTGTGCCCAAAAGATTCCTGGTGCAAATTAATGCAAAAAAGGACTATGATCACAAACATGGTTTGCCAGCAGCTGTGATAAATGCAATAAAACCAATTTTTCATGACTTAGCACAGCCAGAATTGTTACACAAATGTCTACACGGAAAGTCGCAGAATCCTAATGAGAGCTAAACAATTTGATTTGGAAAGTGATTCCTAAAAGGGCGTTTGTAAGCATAAAAACACTGCACTTTGGCATTTATGATGCAATAGCAACCTACAACCAAGGGAACAGTGTGAAGTGTGAAGTTCTGAAGGCATTAGGATTTACAGCTGGGGTGAACACTGTACGAGCACTAAGAAATATTGACAGAGAAAGGATAAGAGGAGCAGAAAGAAGAGAAAGGCATATGAAGTATGATGGAACAACAGGCCAGAAAAGAAGACAGAAGAGGAAGCTTTTGGAGGGTGAAGAAGAAGACCCTGATAATCCATCCTATAGTGCAGGAATGTATTGAGAAACTTTGATAGCCATTTCCTAAAATCAGAATTTTTCTAATATAACGAACATTTTCTCAAAACCCACTCAAGCTAGAGAAGTGAAATTTTTGTACAGCACTCCTAGTGGTCAAACTTACATTGTTACACAGCCATTGCGCAATATGTTCAGTAGTTTCATTTCAGTTTAATTATAAAGCAATTATTTGTAAAAAAATTTTGGTCATTAATGGTTGGGGTTCAAATGGCTCTGAGCACTATGGGACTCAAATGCTGTGGTCATAAGTCCCCTAGAACTTAGAACTACTTAAACCTAACAATTCTAAGGACATCACACACATCCATGCTCGAGGCAGGATTCGAACCTGCGACCGTAGCGGTCGTACGGTTCCAGACTGTAGCGCCTTTAACCGCTCGGCCACTCTGGCCGGCTTTGGTCATTAATAAAAAAAAATTATTGGAAGGAAACTAAAAAAGGTACTCCAAAATCCTTCTGTCATAACTGCAATACTAAACCACTCTGCATGTAAAAAAAAAATCTATTTGGTAGTTTATTCATAAATCTTCCTCAAACTTAGTGATTTTAACATGGGCAGCATAGGCACCTCCGGCTCCCCTTAACGCTATAAGATAGAAAACCTGCTATTGGGACTATTCACCATTAACCTTATTAGCCGGTTACTAACATACACTGAGGCGACAGAAGTCATGGGATATCTCCTAATATCGCGTCAGACCTCCATTTTCCCGGCGCAGTGCAGCATCTCGACATGCCATAGAGTCCACATGTCACTGGGAGTCCAATGCAAAATATGGAGCCATGCTGCGTCTATAGCCGTCCATAATTGAGAAAGTGTCGTTGGTACACGCTGTGAGCCCGAACTGACCTCTCGATTACGTCCCATGTCAGTAGATCTGGATAGCCAAACCATTCGCGCGAATTGTCCCGAATACCCTTCAAATCAGTTCCCAACAATTGTGGCCCGGTGACATGGCACATTATCATTCATAAAAATTCTGTCGTCGTTTGGAAACATAAAGTCCATAAATGATTGAAAATACCCTCCAAAAGTGTAATCATTTCCGATCAATAAGTTCTTCAGTTGGAGCTTTGGACCCAGTTAATTCCATTCAAACATATCCCACACCATTATGGAGCCATCACCCGCTGGAACAGTGCGTTACGGTCTCAGGTTGGAATCCTACCTTGGGCATGGATGTGTGTGATGTCCTTAGGTTAGTTAGGTTTAATTAGTTCTAAGTTCTAGGGGACTGATGACCTCAGATGCTAAGTCCCATAGCGCTCAGAGCCATTTGAACCATTTTTTGGAACAGCGGCTTAGTGACAACTTGGGTCCATTACGTCGTGGGGGCTGCGCCACACACGAACCCTACCACTAGCTCTTACCAATACAGATCGAGAATCATTTGACCAAGCCATGGGTTTCCAGTAGTCTCGAGGCCGATACGGTCACAAACCCTGGAGAGGCGCTGCAGGCAATTCCGTACAGTCAGCGGCAGGCACTTTCGTTGGTCGTCTGCTGCAGTAGTCCATTGACGCCAATTTCGCCTCACTGTCCTAACGGATACGTTCGTTGGATGTCTCACACTGATTTATGCCGCAATTTCACGCAGCCTTGCGTGGCTATTAGCAATGACAAGACTACGCAAACGCTGCTGCTTTCGGTCGTTAAGCGAAAGCCGTCGGCCACTACGTTGTCCGTGGTGAGGTGTAATGCCTGATTTGATATTCTCGGCGCAATCTTGATATTGTGGATCTCGGAATAATGAATTTCCTAAAGCTTTCTGAAATGAAATGCCCCATCTGTCTAGCTCCAACTACCATTCTGCGTTCAATTTCTATTAATTCATGCCGTCATATTCACGTCAGACACCTTTTCGCGTGAATCACCTGAGTGCGAATGACATGTCCGCCAATGCGCTGTCCTTCTATGTCTTGTGTACATGATACTATAGCCGTCTGTATATATGCACATCATCCGCATATGTCCACTTTCGTCACCTCAGTGCAGACTGCACTGTTTATACTATTTACATCCTGCGCCACCGTTATTGTCGTGCTGATGTGATGATATAGTCTGAAAACGATACGTACAGAATGGATGACGTGGCAGACATTTGTAAGTGTTCCGTCTGACTACAGTATTACAGTCATAGGACTAAGTACAGAGAGAAAAGTGAGCAATAAGATACTGATAATGACAATCCACAGGAAGGTTGTCTACTCCACTGAGTACTGATCATTCTCAGTACAAGTAAAAAGGTCCAAATCTCAAAAAAGTAATTGTTCTCGGTATACGAGTTTCTGGGCCCTTTGTTATCTTTCAAAAGCGCTATTTCTTTCAAGAATATAGACTTTCAAGCACTCTAAATTGTTTGCAATTTTGTTCCACGTTCTTGAATCGGCATTAAAGTGGAGCGGGTCAGTTTGATAGCAGTGTTAGATAATGATAGCGACAGACATCACGAACTGTAAATCCACTAGATGAAGTGCCATCATAAAAAAATATTGTATGAATTCAAAGTGTGATATAATGTGGCGAAATGTTTATAAGTTGTCAGCACTGAAGCGGTTTGAACGGGTTTCCACGCCACGGGAATGGAGACTGTGGAGTGAGTCTCGTGCCAAGTGGTACAGGCAACACTGAAAAAGACACTACTGGCTATTAAAATTGCTACACCAAGAAGAAATGCAGATGATAAACGGGTATTCACCGGACAAATATATTATACTAGAACTGACATGTGACTATATTTCCGCGCAATTTGGTTGCACAGATCCTGAAATATCAGTACCCAGAACAACAACCTCTGGCCGTAATAACGGCCTTGATACGCCTGGGCTTTGAGTCAAACAGAGCTTGGATGGCGTATACAGGTACAGCTGCCCATGCAGCTTCAACACGATACCACAGTTCATCAAGAGTAGTGACTGGCATATTGTGACGAGCCAGTGGCTCGGCCACCATTGACCAGATTTTTTCAATTGGTGAGAGATCTGGAGAATATGCTGGCCAGAGCAGCTGTCGAACATTTTCTGTATCCAGATAGGCCCCTCCTGAACCCACCGATTCCATATTCTGCTAACAGTCATTGGATCTCGACCAACGCGAGCAGAAATGTCGCGATACGATAAACCGCAATCGCGATAGGCTACAATCAGACCTCTATCAAAGTCGGAAACGTGATGGTACTCATTTCTCCTCCGTACACGAGGCATCACAACAACGTTTCACCAGGCAACGCCGGGCAACTGCTGTTTGTGTATGAGAAATCGGTTGGAAACTTTCACATGTCAGCATACTATAGGTGTCGCTACCGGCGCCAACCTTGCGTGAATGCTCTGAAAAGCTAATCATTTGCATATCACGGCATCTTCTTCCTGTCGGTTAAATTTCGCGTCTGTAGCACGTCATATTCTTGGTGTAGCAATTTTAATGGCCAGTATTGTATGTACCACGTTCGTGATTTAGTTGGGGCGCTAACGGTTCACACCAACAAAGACTCAGGCTTCACAGAGCAATTACCATAATGAGTTTCATGAACGACCACAAATTTGTGGATCAGAGGTGGAATCTAGGGTCAGTTTTGGAAGTGGGGGCGATGGTGGTGGTGCGGGGGAAGGTTTCCAAATGATCTACAATCTGCGCTTTACCTCTCAACCCTCCGCCAAAATATAATTTTTCATGGCTCCACTTTTCACGTACAACGGATGCCACTGTTTCAGTAATAACAAAATATGTTTATTCATCATTGTCAGTGTTTTATTAGCACTACGGTGTTAAACACCAGTCTGCAGAGTACGGCAATGTGAGCGTGTGAATGAAGGGAACATGGTTTTTTCAGTCGCTACTCCATCGTTTGAGAAAAGCTTATTATAATTAATTTCATAAGGGAGCCTTTTTCCCTTTCTTGTTTGCTTTACTCAGCTTCATGTGATTTGCCGATTATATCTGTGCATACAAAATTTTTGCGGTATTTGTTCTCAGTAGCAGACACATATGCTCCAAGCCTGCCAATATGCGCCTTTACGTGGCCGAGATGTTCTCGGTAGGAGGTCAGGACGGAAGCTCAACCACGAAAGTAATAAACCTATGTAGCTTATAATTTTCTGGAATTCCTTGCCATTTTCGAGACTCCGCTATTTCCTGTTGGTTTTTTGTCCGGAGAAACGCTAAAATTGATACAAGTAAAACTCTTAACATTTATAGTAGAAAAAATTGGGGGAAGGTGGGGTGGTTGGCGTGTGGTGAGGGGCTTTGGGCGTATGAAACTCCCCCAACACCCCTTCTCTCCTTGAACCTGCGCCTTCTCTGTACAGATGCGAAGCTAAAAAGTATTCGATGGTGTTGAATTACTGTAATGCAATACTTTTTAGAAGCGTAAACCGTCATTTGACTCTGTATTACTGTATATTTATCTTTTGGACCTGTTTTGGATTCGTCGTAACAGATACAATAGTGGTCCAACAACTTTTAGCATTGTACTTGGTAATAGCATAAAAGCCTAAATCTAGACAATACACAGTAAAATGGTGGATTTCTCTTTTAAAAAATATGTGAAGCTGTTTCTGAATCAAGTCAGTGTCACACACACACACATCTGTAGTTAGTGCTTTCTGCTACTGTAAGGTCGAGAGAGTTGATGATTCGTCCACCACCAACCTGATGGCAACAGTACGCTGTCTTGAACGTTTCGTGTCCTGTACGGAGCCTCGTCGAAAAATACGAGACTACGCGAGACCAGTTGTAACTGTCATCATCTAGAGTTCTCAGTCTGCAGTTAATCACTTGTTACGGATCGTAGCTCCGACCAGACCGCAAATGGATTCTGTTGTTGTTACGAACGCTATTGAGATGACATTAATTATGAACTAAGGTTTCCTGCAACCTTTGGACCCTAGTACACAATGCTACAAGTGATGTGTTCGATTCTGAACTAACGCTCCAGTAGCTTTTGCACAGTACAGTCATGCCAAACTCCCAAAAGTTTTTATTTTTTACATATGAGACATCTGTCAGTGCTGCGTCTTGTAGGCATATGGAACAGTGCTTTTATCTCCCTTTATAGAGACCCCCATGACTACTAGTTCCCGTCTCCATTTTCGGACTGAATTCCCCTGCTCGATATTCTCATATCCTCTTATTCCCCTTCTCGATATTCACACATCCTCTTCATTTTATGTTTGAGACGTCTGTACGTATACCTAAACAGCTGTTGTTAGTGTTGATTTGCTGTCGACTCTGATGAGAACAACCCTATCACTGAACTATTCACAGTAATCCACATTTTTCCCTAACAGCCTATTCATAACAAATCCTACTCCCGTTACACCATTTTTCACTGCTGATCAGAAATTTTTGTCTTCTTCCCATTGCGCTTCCTATATCTAGACTGATCCTTCGCATTTGTCTTTTAAGATTTTCTAGCTTCCCCGCCACATTCAAACTTCTGACATTCTTCATGGAACGTTATCCTTTCTTTGTTACCCAATCATTTTGTCAGGTGCCCCCCCCCCCCTCCACGAGCAGTCGCTTCTCAGAGTTAAGAATGGGAGATATCAGCATCCTCCTCATGGACTACAATCTTAAAGTTAGTGAGGAGGCTTCTGTCTCCGAACGATCCACAGAGCAACGCTGGCAGGAGCTATGCTTCTCTTGGGATTACCCATGCCAGATTGGTCTGCTGGTGAGAGTCTGGACACCCCTGTTGGGAGTATTTGGGTGGCTACTACATGGGCCCTTAGATAAGTCTGCTAGCACTTACTTGTGACGGACTTATCTTGTTGTCTTTTCTGTCGGCCTCCCTTGACCAACTCTTCTTTTTCCGATACCGACAATATTATTTTTAGAGACCAAGGATGTCTTTCATTCTTCTTCTTCACGTTACTCTTCCCCAGGAAAGATCTGCTTGCTAACGATTGCAAGGAGAGCTTGGGACACGCAATCATCACTGCTGTTTAAGGAGGGAAAGCCTATCCATTGGACTTTTATACATAGGAGGAGAAGGAAATTCCGAAAGTAACCCAGGAAGGGGACTTCCGTAAACCCAAGAAAGGTAACAATCGAATGGTAGGAGGCCCGAACAGAAATCTCCCCGGCTCATCAGGTTGGAATTTTACTCGTAAGCCGCAAATAATATAAAACCTGGACAGATTGTATGGATAAAATGTCGGCAGGATAAGGCCACACGATTTGGAATACCAAAATACTCAATATAAAAACCTGAAATATCATAGGTACTTACACGGGAAAGTTGAGTTACAAAATCAATTAAAAAAAGAAGAAGATGCATGTAGCCGTATTAAGCGAAAAAAAAGGAAATTACCGGGAAAGGTAGACCTACAAGAATATACATTACCGCACAGCCGAGTGAAACAAAACCTAAGAGCTCAAGCATCATTTGCCGTAATGATAGACCAGAAATGGAAAAAAGAATAACAGAATAAGTCTTACATAATAAGAGACTCAGTTCGTTTTAAAATACCTAGAGGACATACGACGATAGTAGGTGTTTACAACTCAGAAGAAGTCGGAAAAGAAGAGATGTAGATATTCTACGAGAAATTGCAATCTATCATCAAAGAGATCGATGAAAGAATGTGCTATGCCTCTGTGGAGTCTGGACAGTCCGAGTTGGGAATATTTCTATCAGAGATATTATAGAAAGTTCGGGGAAGCAAGAATTAACAATAATGGTGGGAAGATGCGTGAAAGTTGTACGTTTCGTTCCTTAAAAGTAACTAATATGTTCCTTAGGAAATGAAATATTCGTAAGTACACATGGAGCGATAGAGGTTCTAGATCAATCACAGACTATGTGGTAATTAATAGAGTATCTAGTCAATGACGTGACAGTATTCAGAAGATGTTACACATACAGCGACCATTATCTGCTGGTGGCCAGAAACTTTCCAAGAACTAGATAGGCAAAAACTAGGAAACATTTTAGTACTTGAAAAGAAACCGAATGAAGTCACGGAATTACACTGGTGAAACAAAAATCAGTAGCGGACCTCTAGCAGATTAAACAGAGTAAACAGATATTTGGTAGAAAATGAAGCTATGAAGGATATTAATGAAGAATGGCCTGGGATATAGAACTGAACAGAAAAAACAGCAGATGAAGTGTTGTGCAGTAATATGAATATGGAATGATGAAATAGAAATCTACTCATGGAAACGTAAACAGCATATGAAACATACCCACAGCTAAAAGCATGTCAAGCTAGACATCATTACACAGCTGCTCGAAATACTGCAAAATTTCTAACAGGAAGAGTACATAGAGACAGTTGGGAAAAACTCGTGAGTGATGTTCAACGCGACGTATACAAGAGAAAAAACTTGCCTATAAATTATTAAAAAATTGTAATAAACCAGAAATGGACAACGCACTAATGAACGTGATAACACATGATGATTGGACTGAACATTCTAAAAGTATTTGACTAAACCCTGAGATAGACATTTCTACTAACCCTGAAGACAGGACCTCACGAATTAATTAAAAACACGACTTACTTAATTTATGTAAGTTAGAGGCAGTAATAAAAAAGCAAAACAAGGAAAAATCTGGAAGACCTGAGAGCATAAATAAAGAACTCACAAAGAATAGAGAACTTTTACGTAAACTCCACCTTCTTCAACCATTAAAGCCCTGTTGGCTTATAATGATTGTTCCCAATGCATGGTTAACGGCAACCGTCTCTATAGTTAAGAATGGTGGAAGAAAGAATCCCACAAACTACAGAGGTATAAGTATATTAAATTCAACCTATAAACTATACCCCGGTATACTGAATAACCGATTAAAGCCAACGGTAGAGTCACTGTTGCAAGAAGAGCAGAATCGTTTCCGAAAACATCTCGTACTGACAATGTATTTACTACGAAACAGCTAATGTGGAAAGAAGAGTATACAATTTGCCCACCTATATGGCATTCGTAGTTCTAGAGAAGGCTTACGATAAGGAACACAGTTATAAACTATGACGTATACTGGCTAAACGAGGCTACCATTAATATATAATAATGTGTATATAAGGTTTACATGATTGCACCTGATTCAAAGTCAGTTTATCTAATTATAGAGGGGCAATTGTAGTCATTACCCAAGCAGTAAGAAGAGGTTGCGTAAAAAGTCATATGGTAGGTTTCCTACCTGGAATGATGGATCAGGCACTCATTTGGAATTGAGTTTGGAAGTACAATTTTTAATGCTCTAGCATATCCCGATGACATAGTGAACATACAAAGCGTGAAATATAATCTTCAAAGAGCTACTTATTTACTACATAAGGTCTGTACAAAAATATAACTATAAAATTTTTACCTTAAAATCAGTAACCATGGCAATCCAGAGAAAACACCCAATACAAGAAATGATTATTTTGGATTATAAAATTTTCGATCAGATTAGAAATTTTAATTATTCAGGCTGTAATACCTCGTTTTATTAAGATAGAGATATAAATAATAAATTAAGGAGATGCCAGGCAGTATGTAGAACAATTCGAAGAACACTGAAAACAGCGCAGAGCGACACACAGTTGAAGCTGTACACGATAACGGCAGCGTTTGTTATTCTATACGGCAGTAAAACGTTGACTTTAAGGCAGAAAGACCACAGTTGGTATACAACCCTCAGAAATGATATTCCTTAGGGCCCAACCTTCCCACGCACACTTTGATAAAACAAAAAATCACGATATGAGGAAGAAGTTACAAATATTGGCAATACGGGATAAAACTGACGAATACAGAAGCAAGTGGGAATAACACTTAGAAATAAAGGACAATACATGGACTGCCGGCTGGTGTGGCCGAGCGGTTCTAGGCGCTTCAGTCTCGAACCGCACGACCGCTTCGGCCGCAGGTTCGAATCCTGCCTCGGGCATGTGTGTGTGTGTGTGATGTCTTTAGGTTAGTTAGGTTTCAGTAGTTCTAAGTTCTAGGGGACTGATGACCTCAGATGTTAAGTCCCATAGTGCTCAGAGCCATTTCTGAGTACATGAACTCCGAAAGTGGCAACGTAATACATACCGATTGTTCGAAGAGACCCATGTAGATTGATACAAAGGTATATTGAAACAGGGACATTCCGAAGGGCTTAATCCCTGTAATCATGACGATGATGATGAGATATGATAATGACGCTTATTCAGTTACAAGCCACAGGTCCCGTGGATACACCTTGCTTGTCTTTAACGCAGACGTTTCTTTTGCTTTCTTTTGTGTTGGTTTCTCACCTCAGGGCAACGGGGTACCATGGGCCTCTTTGCCACGGCCACTGGCATAACGAAGGTCACTCTTCAAGCTGGAACAATTTAATTAAAAATTTAACAGTTGTCTGGGATGAAATATGAGACACAGGACGTCTTGTTTATTAGACAAAGTCCTAACCATAGACCAAAGCGGCGGTACTATAGACTTAATCAAATTGAAACCCCAGTCTTTCACTAGTATGAATGCTATCCTCCTGTCGATAAATACGATAAGTTGTTGATTCATAGTGGGTTTCTTAAGAGTTTCTAATGCACATACACATCCATCTGTACTTGCGGAGGGCTTCTGTATCTCCTCGTGGGCTATCTATTAGGTGGTAGTGCCGGATGCAGCTATTCGGAATCATTATCCTAGAGAATCCAACATTTGACAAAGAATATCAGTAATGTAAAATGTGTTTGTTGCCACTTAGCATGAAGTGCTTTTATTATAAGCAGTCAGATATTACGTATGTTGTGTATCCTTAAACTTACAGTGTACTGGGAACGCCACGCTTATGGAAGCAGAGAAAGAACCGTGTTATGTAGGGAAAAATCTAGTTTCAGGGCGGCTGAAGCAAGGAAGATATCAACAGAAGACGGGAATCTGCGGAGAAAGCTTTTTTCTATAAAATGGAGCTCTATTAGTACCTAATATTGAACAAAAAGTGGAAAGTTCCTGAAATTTTACGTCTGGATCAGAGGATTGTATGTCGTGAGGAACAATAAACTGGAAGCACTGAGTTGTGTTGCTGTCGAAAAATGTTAGAAACTAAGCGTGCTGATGAAATAAAATAGTGTAAAAACGAAAAAGTTTAAAGAAGGGCGGATCGTTTTGTATCACCACGAAGCAAGAGAGAGAGTGTGATGGATGTAATAAGCCACTGGCGGTGGCAAACATTAAAACAAAGCTGTATTACGTTGCTATCGAAAGAACATTCCCCGAATTCCTATTCTGAAAGCCAAAATATTTTATTGATTGCCGCGTAGTTATGGAGGAATAACCATCCATTTCTATGAAATAAGAGAATCTGAACTCCCACGGAGAGATCTAGCTGTTCATCTTTCCCTTGTGCTATTCGAAAGTGGAATGGTAGGGTAGCGAGTATGAACTGCAGGGTAGTCTTGTAGATGTAGATGTAGATGTAGAAGAACACGGATGTTCGTTGCCAAAAGAAATAACGTATTAAGAGAGCATGTCCAGCAACATCGAGGAGAAGCAAACTTGGCCATACAAGGCGCAACAGAGAGGATCAATAGCAGAAGCAGTCAACGACTAAAATATGCATTTTTTTGAGGATCTGGAGTGGGACGGTAGGTGTTAAAAGGTTCGAACGAGATGGCAAAGATAAAACACATGATCAATCGAAGCCGCGTGGGATTAGCCGAGCGGTCTAGGGCGCTGCAGGCATGGAATGCGCGGCTAGTCCCAGCGGAGGTTCGAGTCCTCCCTCGGGCATGTGTGTGTGTGTGTGTGTGTGTGTGTGTGTGTGTGTGTGTGTGTGTGTGTTTGTCCTCAGGATAATTTAGGTTAAGTAGTGTGTAAGCTTAGGGACTGATGACCTTAGCAGTTAAGTACCGTAAGATTTCACACACATTTGATCAAACCAATCGGAAGACTGAAGCTACTCTACAGTAATCTGAACCGTATCATGTACCACTCTGCGGCAATTAAACGGAGAGGAAAAAGTGGTATGAAGACTACCTCAAGCCTCATTTCTGGGTGTATCAGATATTCGTGGCAGAGAAATATATCTAGCGGGGCTGACACGCAAGAGCTAACTTCAGTTTTTCATTTAGTCACGACACAGACCGAGAGTTAATCATCGGTTACAACTTACGCGCGAGCATTGAGTTTGCATCTATTACTTCTGTTGTAGTGCACAAATAAATTACATGTTGAGACTGAAATATGGGTTATGAGTGAACTACCATTAATTTATAAACCCTGGATTTGGCTCAGATTTCTTGGCAAGATACGAAAGAAGTTGGCGAAACTGGTGCATTGCCGACGGCGGTAAGCTGCGCGCAGTTTCGCCTTGCGGCAGGACATGTCCGCTGAGCCCTGCTGGCTCGCGCTGCTGTTTCTGCCGCGAGCTTCGCGAAGTTTGCGGACAAGTCGCGTTGTGACGCCTCGCTGAGGAACTTGCTGAAATAACGATCTGCAGCGAGCGGGCTGCAACAACACGAAAAGTGCGGCTGAAAAGTCTCGCAGGCAGGCTGTATTGTGAGAAGTCGCGCATTCAAAGTTGTACGAGTTCTACCTATAATTTAACTCGGCACTACCTACTTTTGCTCTCCCCTTTACTGCATTTTAGTAGTACTTCAGATCTAGTTTCTCTAAATTTTCTAGCGAGCAGGTGCTGTAATACGATTAACGCACCGAGAGAACTCTACGAGCTATAAGGGGAGCCTTTCAAAGGAACTCGACTATTTCTTGAGAAGTACTCGTTTCGAGGAGCTGCTACATTTCATGTCAACAGTTGTACGTTAGATGGCGAAGAAAATTATGCTTTTTGGCGCTCGTTTACTTGCACAGAAGCAATGAGGGTGATGTTTCATGCATGCATGAGCTATATCTGAGGTTACGCAACCCATCAGCTCTTGTGGGAAAAAAATAAGAAATATTAACGCAACAGAATTGCTCCGACCTTGTTAAACTTTTGTCGCTGTAGGAGAAAGAGTAGAAGAAGTGTTAAGGGGGAATATGGCTTTGGTAGTAGGAATGAGAGATGAGAAAGACTAAGTGAGTTCTACAATAAATTCCAGAAACCAATAGCGTGTACTCTGTTCAAGAGTCACAACAGGAAGGGGTATTTTTAGAGGAGGCCGGGGAATACGGGATCGTTACAGTCAAGTTACATCAAGCTCAGGCAGAGATTCCGAAATCAGATACTGGATTGTAAGGCGCACGCAAGAGCTGATATAGATCCAGATCAAAATTTAATGATGATGAAGGGTAAGCTGAAGTTTAAGAGACTAGCCAAGAAGAATCAGTGGGCAAAGAAGTTGGATATGGAAGTACTAAGGAATGGAGAGATACGATTGAGGTTGTCTGAGGCTAGAGATACAGCAATAACAAACATACCAGTAGGCAGTTCATCTTAAGCGGAATAGAAATCTCTAAAAAGGGCAGTCAAAGAAGATGGAAAGAAACTTAGGTACAGGGAAGGTAACTGTGAAGAAATCATGAGTAACCGAAGAAATACTTCAGTTGATCGAGGAAAGAATCGACGAAATAAACAGGAAGTGCGGGGAAGCTAATTAGAAATAGCTGCATGAAAGACATGAAGATATGGAAGAAGAAATGGTTGTCGGAAAGACGGACTCAGCATACAGAAAAGTCAGATAAATTTTCGGAGACATTAAGAACAAAGGAAGTAACATGCAACGAGAATTCCACTGTTAAATGCAGAGGAAAGAGCGGATAAGTTAGAAGAGTACATTCAAGGCCTTTGTGAGGGGGATGACTTGTCTGATGACGTGAGAGAAGAAGAGACAGGAGTCGATTGTGAAGTGGTAGGGGACCCATTATTAGGATCAGAAATGTTAAAAAGCTTTGGATGACTTAAGACCAAATAAGGCAGAAGGGGCAGATAACACAGTATTTGAATTTCTAAAATCATTGGGGAGAATGGAAGTAGCAACAAAACGACTATTTACATTTGTACGTAGAATGTATGAGATTGGCGATACACCGTAAGACTTGCGGCAAAACATCAACCATACAATTCCGAAAATTGCAAAAGCCGAAATTTGCTAGAATTGTCGCTGTTAGCTTAACAGCTTATGCATCCAAATTGCTGACAAAAATAGTACACAGAAGAATGGAAAAAAATGAGGATCTGTTAAATGACGATCAGTTTTGGCTTTCGGAAAGATAAAAGCACCAGAGGTGTTTTGACTGGAATGAGCAGTCTAAGAGCACAGAACATCGGTTGAGAGTAAATTGAAGCAAGACTTATCTAGAATTGGTGATCACGAAGTAGTCAGTTCTGAGTTGCTGTTGGTAATGGAAGCAAGTCTGAACAAATATCATAACTAGTTCAAAGGATGTGTCGACACTGGAAAAGCGTTCGGCCATGTCCAATAGCGCAAGATGTTCGAATTGCTAAGGAAAATAGGAATACTCTATAGGGAATTACGGTTAATGTACAATACGTACAAAAAACCAAGGGGGAGCAGTAGGTGTAGGAGACCAAGGACGAAAACGCTCGGATTAAGAAGGGAGTCAGACAGCGATACAGCCTTTCACCTCTTGTGTTCAGTCTATACGTCTAAGAAGCAATGGCAGTCATAAAAGAAATGCTCAAGAGAAGGATTAAAATTAAAGTTGAAAGTATATTAAAGATAGCATTCGCTGATGGCATTGCTATCCTCAGTAAGAGTAAAGAATAATTACAGGATTTTTTGACTGGAATGAACAGTCCAAGAGCACAGAATATGGGTTGAGAGTAAATTGAAGCAAGACTTATCGAGAATTGGTGATCACGAAGTAGACGAAGTTACGGAATTATGGCGAATGGATGGCAGAATAACCCATTACGGATGGAGTAGGAAGGACATAAAAAGCAGTCTAGCACTGGCGGCAAAAAAGGTACTCTTTGCCGAGAGAAGTCTACTAGCATCAAACATTTCATTTGAGTAGGAAAGTTCTGTGAACGTACGTTTTGAGCGCAGCATTGTGTGGTAGAGAAACATGGACTGTGAGGAAACCGGAAAAGGAGAGAATCGAAGTGTTTGACATGTGGTGCTACAGAAGAATGTTGAAAATTAGGTAGACTCATAAGACAAGCAATGAGGAGGTTCTCCCTAGATTCAGCGAAGTAAGGAATGTATGGAAAACAATGGCAAGAAGAAGTGACAGAATGACAGCACATTTGTTCAAATGGTTCAAATGGCTCTGAGCACTATGCGACTTAACTTCGGAGGTCATCAGTCGGCTAGAACTTAGAACTAATTAAACCTAACTAACCTAAGGACATCACACATTTCCATGCCCGAGGTGGCCGGTCAGAGTGGCCGTGCGGTTCTAGGCGCTACAGTCTGGAACCGAGCGACCGCTACGGTCGCAGGTTCGAATCCTGCCTCGGGAATGGATGTGTGTGATCTTCTTAGGTTAGTTAGGTTTAATTAGTTCTAAGTTCTAGGCGACTGATGACCTCTGAAGTTAAGTCGCATAGCGCTCAGAGCCATTTGAACCATCTGAACCATGCCCGAGGCATGATTCGAACCTGCGACCGTAGCGGTTGCTCGGCTGCAGACTGTAGCGCCTAGAACCGCGCGGCCACTCCGGCTGGCTGCACATTTGTTACGACAGGGAATAATTTACACGGTACTATAGAGAGCTGTAGAAAGTAAAAACTGTAGAGGAAGACTGGAATACGTCTAGCAAATAACTGAGGGCGGAGGTTGTAATAGCTGTTCTCAGCTGAAAAGGTTGGCACAGGAGAGGAGTTCGTGGCCGGCGGTAACTGAACTTGCGCAGAGTATCTTCTCTACATTTATATCAACATTGTGATAGCGCCAATACCGAACTTCTGTGAATTCACCCCTTCTTACTCTATCGTCACGTTGACTTGCAGACACTGAAGGCCTACAGAAGCTGCAGCTGTTATACCTTGTCGCGTTATTCGAGACAGCTACTGCTAATTACCTGCCCTTTTCCTTTGGCGTACTCTCATGGTTGCCAGATAAAGGTTGACCGCTAGTTATTCAGCTGCTGAGTCTGCCATCTATCATCATTTCGTAACACGTACCGAAATGACATGTATTTTATTATGATGTGTTACTAATTACACCTACTGTACGTCCGATTCACGTAGTCAGACCAGTCTGACTCGTATTCACATGGTTTCCACATCACCAAAATATTTCCATGGTTGTATACAACCACTTTAACGTTATCGGTTCTTAGAAATGATGAAGGAAGTGGTATCCTCACCTCTTAGTCATTGCTAAATCGCGCGATGACAATCATTCTCGTACGAGACGTGTTCTACTATCTTCCATTGTCCCGTTTTGTTCGTTCGATTATTGGATTTCTCACAACTGCAAACAATACCGTGTTGTATACATTGTAACCTGCTGGTTTATTGTCCTGGTTCCTGGGACAATCAGATCGAGTGGAGCCAGGGTAATTCCACAGACTCCCGCGAAACTCTGCGACACACATCACCCGTTACGCAGTTACAGATGGACGATTTCTCCTCTTTCAGATCTCGTGACCATGCGCTCGCTCGGTCAAACACTGTAACATCCTAGTCTCTAAGCACTCTGTTAACTAAATGTGTGAAATGTAGTTAGGGGTACGAGATATGACCTGTGGTATTTGCTGGCTGAGCCCGTGTTGATATTTTAAACTGTGGATAGTTGGCAAATAGACTGACTGGCTTTATATGAGGATACGTTCTAATCCCTAGTCGACAGGTTTATCGCAACGTATTTTATCATATACCACGAGTATCTGCACAAATGTTGTCCAATTTTTTCTGTGATGAGCTTACTATTCTGTTTAGAAATATTGCTGAAGTAAATATCCACATGAACTAGAATAATTTTCATCGTCATGTATTGATCCTTAGTTCAAATGAAATTAAACAGAAATATATTCAAAAATGGATTTAACGTTTTGTTGACGTGAAACACCTAGTTAAATACTGATCTTCTAAATTTAAAACATCGTCAGCGTGCGGGCCATCTTTAGTATTATGAACACTAAATTCTCAACAGCCAACTTCGCTAAAATCATTTATTCATATACGCTATGTGACCGAAAGTATCGGGACACCTGGCTGAAAATGACTTACAAGTTCGTGGCGCCCTCCGTCAGTAATGCTGCAATTCAGTATGGTGTTGGGCCACCCTTAGCCTTGATGACAGCTTCCACTCTCGTAGGCATACGTTCAATCAGGTGCTGAAAGCTTTCTTGGGGAAAGGCAGCCCATTCTTCACGGAGTGCTGCACTGAGGAGAGGTATCGATGTCGGTCGGAGAGGCCTGGCACGAAGTCGGCGTTCCAAAACATCCCAGAGGTGTTCTATAGAACTCAGGTCAGGACTCTCTGCAGGCCAGTCCATTACAGGGATGTTATTGTTTTGTAAACACTCCGCCATAGGTCGTGCACTAGGAACAGGTGCTCGATAGTGTTGAATGATGCAGTCGCCCTCCCCGAATTGCTCTTCAGCAGTGGGAAGCAAGAAGGTGCTTAAAACATCAATTTAGTCCTGTGCTGTGACAGTGCCACGCAAAACAAGTGGTGCAGGCCCCCTTCATGACAAACACGACCACACCATAACAGCATTGCCTCCGAATTTTACTGTTGGCACTACACACGCTGGCAGATCATGTTCACCGGCCATTCGCCATATGCACACCCTAGCATCGGATCGCCACACTGTGTCCCGTGATTCGTCACTTCACTCAACGTTTTTCCGCTGTTCAATCGTCCAATGTTTACGCTCCTTACACCAAGCGAAAGGTCGTTTGGCATTTACCGGCGTGATGTGTGCCTTATGAGCAGCCACCCGACCATGAAATTCAAGTTTTCTCAGCTGCAGCGTAGGTGCCATAGTACCTGCTGTGAACCCTGGTGCAATCTGGAATTTCTGTGTGATGGCCTGGATAGATATCTGCCTATTACACATTACGACCCTCTCCAACTGTCGGCGCTCTCTGTCAGTTTATAGACGAGGCCGGTCTGTACGCTTCTGTGCCGTACGTGTCCCTTCACGTTTCCACTTCACTATCACATCGGGAACGGTGAACCTAGGGATGTTTAGGAGTGTGGAAATCTCGTGCACAGACGTATGACACAAGCGACAACGAATCATCTGACCACGTACGAAGTCCGTGAGTCCAGCGGAGCACCGCATTCTGCTATCTCAAATGGTTCAAATGGCTCTGAGCACTATGGGACTTAACATCTATGGTCATCAGTCCCCTAGAACTTAGAACTACTTAAACCTAACTAACCTAAGGACAGCACACAACACCCAGTCATCACGAGGCAGAGAAAATCCCTGCCCAGTATGTTTTTTTTTTTGGAGGGGGGGGGGGGGGTTGTGTTAAAATTTTCAAATGTTCAAATGTGTTTCAATCCCTAAGGTATCAAACTGCTGAGGTCATCGGTCACCAGACTTACACACTACTTAAACTAACTTATGCTAAGCACAACACACACACCCATGTCCGATAGAGGACTCGAACCTCCGGCGGGAAAGGCCGCACAATCCGTGACATGGCGCCTCAAACCGCCCGGCCACTCCACGTGGCTTTTGGGTGTGTCCGGATACTTTTGATCACATATTGTAGATGACCGTTTCGGCAATTTTCCGTTGCCTTCTTCAGATCTGCAAAAAATGATACCGAAGATGTAAAGATAACATTTTCGGGCCAATATTTTGCAACTCCGAAGATGACTACAGAGTTGCCGAACCCGGTCGTCTATATGAATAAATGATTTCAGCGATCTTGGCAGTTGAGAATTTTTTCAGTGTTCACAATATTAACGTCACTGAAAGGTTCTTGCATTGGATACAGAGTCCGTAGTGCTGTACTAATTGAGCGGGGATGAATAAGGAAAACTGAAGTATAAAGGTCCGTCGTTGACTGGGTAATTATAGGCGGTGCTCAATTTCAGATAGAACAACTACTGAGAAGAAAATCAGTCTTTTTTTTTTTACACTGAAACAATGTAAAGAGATAAAACGGTGAAATCAGTGGCTGGACTGAGACTGAAGTCCACTCGTGACAAAAGCCTACCTGGTGCCATGACCACTGAGGTCAAACGGAAAACATGTGTATCAACAGGTCCCTGTTTATTGTATGGACAACTTCAACAACTAGATTTCTCAGCTCTTGAAGATTAGCTACCATAGGTGTGACAAAGGCTTTGTCTTTTATCTACCCCCAAAGAAAAAAAAATCGCATGGTGTGAGGTCTCATCACGTGGGAAGCCGTTGGTAAAAAACAACATCTTGTCTTCCATCTGCTCCAAACCAACGTTGTGGGATGATGTTATTAAGATAAAACCGCACCTCAAGGAGAAATTCATACATTAAAAAAAATCATAGGACTTTTCGTAAAGGTGAGGAAACAAGCAATTTTGCAGCGTGTCCAGGTATGACACTCCTGTCACCGTTTCTTTCGAAAAAAAAAGGGTCCATACATTTTGTGAACACAAACGACACAAAATACATTCAGTTTCGACGAATCTCTTTCATGTTTGACGACGCCAAGGTTTTGGGCCCCAAAATTCTTACATCATGACGGTTTACATTATGCTAAACATGAAACTAAACATAAGTCATTCGGAATAATTCTGCTCAGCCATACAATGCAGAGGTGGAATGCTAAATTCGTAAGTCGCCGGCACGCAATAGCTGCGGTATCTGCAGCTTGTAAGGACTGGTATTCAGGCGCAGTATCAGAACGCGCCACACCATTGTTTTGAGGAAGATGAAATTCCTGTCCTGCCCTGCCCATGACTCTGTGAGACGCATCTGGGACACGCTCGACATTTTCATCAGATGCCTGGCCGACCAGTGATTTTTCCCTTTGCGTATGCAACAAGTTTCCAAGAATTCTTTCCACCAGTCATAAATATGCTTGTGCATAGGCGAATTCTTGCTGAATCGACTGCGGAATGCACGTTGAACTTCAACTATGGACTTCGCGCGAAACCCAGTACACGAAGTTGTTCCTCTTAAGTTGTAGTGCCCATGTTGCTACAAAGAAACTATAGCGAAGCAGTGTCAAAATTGTGAACCTTCCTCCATCCACGACATGCAACATGTTTCTATCTTTTGTAGTTTGTCTGTACTAAATAACTCATCTACATCTGCGTCTACCTTATTAACCTGAAATTCACAGTTAAATACCTGGCAGAGGATTTATCGAACCACCTTCAAGCTATTTCTCTACCGTCACGCTCTCGAGAACTAAACTAAACTCCGCCCTAACAGGACATGAAGACCCAACGGTACCAACCATCCTCAGCCCAAAGGCGTCACCGGATGCGGATATGGAGGCGCATGTGGTCAGCACACCGCTCTCCCGGCCGTATGTCAGTTTCCGAGGCCGGAGCCGCTACTTCTCCATCAAGTAGCTCCTCAGTTTCCCTCACAAGGGCTGAGTGCACCCCGCTTGCCAACAGCGCTCGGCAGACTGGTTGGTAACCGTCCAAGTGCTAGCCCAGCCCGCCAGCGCTTAACTACGGTGATCTGACGGGAACCGGTGTTATCACTGCGGCAAGGCCGCTGGCACGCTCTCGAAAAGCGCGCGGGAGAAACAAACACTTAAATCTTTCTGTGCGAGCTCTGATTGCCTATATATTATTATTATGATCATTTCTCTTTATGAAGGTGTGCACCGAAAAAATATTTTCACACTCTGAGGAGAAGATATCTGATTGAACTTTTATGAAAAGGTCCTGTTTTAGTGACTGCCACACCATTTCGTTTACCGTATCCGTGACACTCTCTCCCTTACTGCGCGATAATAGAAAACGAGCTGCCCTGCTTTGAACTTTTCCGATGTTCTCTGTCAATTCTATGTGATGCGGATCCCACAACGCTCAGCAGTATTCCAGAAAAGGGCGGACAAGCGTTCTGTAAGCAGTCTCTTCAGTAGATCTGTTACATTTTCCAAGTGTTCCGCCAATAAACTGCAGACTTTGGTTTACTTTCCCCACAACATTATCTATGTGATCGTTCCAATTTAAGTTATTCGTAGTTGTAACCGTCAAGTATTTGGTTACGTTTACAGCCTTTAGATTTGTGTGATTTATCGTGTTACAGAAATTTAGCCGATTTCTTTCAGTACTCATTTTGGTGACTTCAGACTTTCTATTATTTACAATCAGTTACCACTTTTTGTACCATACAGACATCTAAATCACTTTAAAATAGGTTTTGATCGTCTGATGATTTTATAACACGTTAATTGACAACATCATCTGCAAACAGTCTAAGAGGGCTGCTCAGATTGTCTCTTAAATCGTTTACGTAGATCAGAAACAACAAAGGGCCCAAAACAGTTCCTTGGGGAACGCCGGCTGCTTGCGAGGAACGGTATCAAAAGCCTTCTTGAAATCTAAGAATATGAAACCTGTTCTCTCTTTTTGTATCATCCGGTACTTTGTAACAGAAGCGGAACCCAGACCGGGAAGCATACTGCGCAGGAATGTTCTCGGAGACAGCTACGACAAGTAGATATTGCATATATTCCATATTCTCACAGTGAATGCAGCATTCATTATCACTTGTTTTCTTGACATATGATTACCATCAGTAAAACAGAAGTTACGTATTGAGGAAATTTTCTCGGTTATCAGCCGATTCGTGGCATCATGTTGTCACAAAGTCACAAGTCGCCTGAAGATGACGAGTAGGGAACTCGTCGAAAAGCTGAGATAACATGACGCCACTGCTAGACTGATAACTCCAGATTTCATTAATGACATTCACCGAAGAAGGCTATAGTACTGTATTGAAATTATGGTACAAAGCTATACTAATACATCACATTATAATGAAAAATATTATTTATCCATCATAATGCCGGATATTAACGTAAATAATTATTAATTTCAAAGGGACCAGAAATAATGTAATAACTTCGCTGGCTGGTGGATTCTGTTCTCTTAAAACCCATTGTCCTACGGCGAGAGCGCAGAACGACTAGTATGTTTTCGTATGGAAAAGAATTCAGTAGAGGAATAAAAAAGTTTCTCTAATCTGAGCGTCTTCCTGGGAACCCTAACAATACTCTGCCGGCTTACGGAAGCACGCCCGCACCAATAACGCGCGCTACAGCCAGGAATGCCGCGTACACACCGACGAGGATGTCCAAATTAAATTCGCTCGAGAAATTCCTCAACTCCTTAATAAAAACGTCACCAGGCGGCGGACGGGGAGGTCCTATATTCCGAGACACGACAAGCAGGGAGTGGGGTACGCGGCGGGCAGCGCATAAAACCCAGCCACGCCCGCCCCTCCTTCCCCCCTTCTTCCTGTCTCCACCATCGTCTCCGTCGCCGTTTCCTCAGGGCGACCCCTAAGTGATTGCGCCGGCCAACTCTGAAAAGGAGCCGCTGCACTGCATCGCATTCCTCAACTTTAAGGGACTCGGCGCCCCCCAGAAAAGAGTGGAGTGAAGTTGTGGCACGCCCAGTATGTCCGCGGAGGTTGCTTAATGTTAGTTGGGAACTGGCCTGGAGGCGCGTCGCTTCCGGCCGGCTGACGGATGCTCGCCTCATTATTTCGGCGCCGTCTTTTGTTTGTCCGCGGCGCACATGCACCGTGGCTGGGGGTTGAGGACCCGTGCTCCTCCGGGACGCGTCTCGTGCGCCGTGACCACCACCGGCTGCGGAATCAGCGAACGAGTGCAAAAGCCGCCTCCGCTGAAATACCAGAATATTCTGCTCACTGGATCTCAATGCGCTCTGCCACTGTAGCCACATTTCCCGTTTCTTTTCCTCTTTTTTCGGTACATGAGACGGAGTTGAAAACTGACGTATGCGTTCTTTAGGTCAGACTTTCATTAATCCTCTTCGTTCGCAATTTGAAACCCCACTGGGATATATATAATTTCTTTGGTTGGAAACATCAGTTAAAGACGAAGAGCTATCATAACGAATCCTCTAAGTGTAGTTGCGAGACAGCCTTCGCTTATTAGAGTCTCGTCCCTCAATCGGTAAAAACGGAACCTTCATACGATCACTCTGTTGTCTGCCCGTGCGACTGTTAAAAACCCTTTTCCTCGGGAACGGGGTACGTATCAAGTTGAAATTTATGTGACATACTTAAGTCTACGCTCTCTTAGTGGTGTGAAATGTTAAAGCTTCCAAGTCCAGACAGACTACAGATACGGCTATTTATGCCAGATATTTTGATACTCGCAAACTCTCTCATCAGAACCTATAAGGTACTTCCCTTCGGCATAAAATCGTGAAATTTTTCACAGTACAACAGAAGGAAAAAAATCCAAAAACTGCAAAGCTATACTCATATCACAGGACTTTTTTTCATTTGTTAGCTGACTATCGGTTCGTCTGTCCGTTAAGACCTTTTCTTCTCGGGAATGAATAGACGTATCAAGGCCACATTTACGCCACGTAGTAAAGTCCATGGTGCTGGTTGACTGGTTGGCTGAAAGGGGGAAGGGGACCAAACAGCGAGGTCATCGGTCCCATCGGATTAGGGAAGGATGGGGAACGAAGTCGGCCGTGCGTTCCCTTTGGCGTGGATCATGAAATTTGGCAAGAATCAAGGTTTCACAGTACAACCAAAGGAAAACCCTAGAACTGTAAATCTGTAATCACGTCACACGAACTTTTTTTCTTTTGTTATTTGTTATCTGACTATCTGTTCGTCTGTGTGTCAAGACCCTGTTTTCCTCAGGAACGGACAGACGTAACAAGTTGATATTTATGTCACGTACTAAAAAATGGTTCAAATGGCTCTGAGCACTATGGGACTCAACATCTTAGGTCATAAATCCCCTAGAACTTAGAACTACTTAAACCTAACGAACCTAAAGACATCACACACACCGATGCCCGAGGCAGGATTCGAACCTGCGACCGTAGCAGCCTCGCGGTTCCGGACTGCAGCGCCAGAACCGCACGGCCACCGCGGCCGGCTATGTCACGTACTAAGAAGTATGATCTCTTGGCGATGCAAAAAGTGAGGATCGTAAGTCAATGGAATCAAAAGATACGCCTTTTATCTCATATATTTTGATACTCGCTAACACACTTATCAAAACCTGTAGGCTACATCCCTTTGGTGTTGAATCATGATTTGGCAAGAAGCAGTGTTTCATAGCACAACCAAAGAGAAAAAATATGAAAACAGTAAATATGTAAAAAAAATTTCTCATTTGTCAGCAGACTGTCTGTCTGTCCGTTCGTCGGTTAAGACTCCTTTTTCTCAGGAACGGGCGGACGTGTCAAGCCGAAATTTATTTTGAGTACTATGGTCTACAGGCCTTTGTAGTGTAATGTGTGTAAGCTTCTAAGTCAATGCACCCAAAATATATGGCCATTTATGTCATGTGTTTTGGTAATCGTAAACTCACTCATCAAAACCTACAGGGCAATTCTTGTTGACATAAAATTATGAAATTTGATAGGAAGAAATCTTGTACACTACAAGTAAAGGAAAAAATCCTGAAAATTAATAATTCATAATTATATTACGTGAAAAAAGTATTTCTTCTACCATTTGTTATCTAACGTGAAACATGAACTTAAAACTTTCTCGAAAGTCCGTGGTACGATAACTTGCCAGTACAATTCTGATAACAAGGAAAAATGCTCGGTATTCTCCATTCCCAGAGGAGGCGAACTAACTGTGGACATAACTAAGTTCGCACGGAACCCCCAGTGCGGCAGTCCCATTCACACATGGCTAACTTTTTTTAGTAATATCTCCGGTGCTCCATCTTCGGTAGTCAGGATCGCCGACAAACACTTGCTTGCGGACGCTAGTCATGGTCATAGTCTTAAATCGGACAGTGATCAAAATCTCATTATCAGATGTGGTGGAGCAGGTTCTTGACCACCAAACTGAGCACCAAAGACTTGGATTAAATTAAAAATCAGTCCACGGTCTCTCATGGACAATGGGCAAGTGTGATTCTAATAATAGTGATCTCTCAGTAGGACTGGGATGTTAAGCTCGGCGACTAAAAATTTGGAAATGTGGGGTAAGGTCTCATGGGACCGAACCGCTGAGGTCATGCGTCCCTAAGTTTACACAGTACTTAATCTAACTTAACCTAAGGACAACACACACACACACACACACACACACACACACACACACACACACACACTCACATGCCCGAGGGAGTTTCGATTCCTCCGACGGGGGCAGCCGCGCGGACCGTGACAAAGCGCCCTGGACCTTTCGGCTACCCCGCGCGGCTTTCGGCGACTACTTTGGTGCTATTTTACCCTCTCCTTTCACCCGTGAACAGTACGAGGGGAACTTCTACAATACACCTACGACGTAATGTAGCTACTTACTGAAAGTACAACAACGTACAACAGTCAATAGTGAATGTGGAACAATCGGCATCCCAGTCACATCGTCTGCGAATGTGTCATTACACAAGATGGTACACATCGGACAGCACCATATTTTGTAATAGAGAAACTGCAGCACAAGCTGAGCTGGCTGACGTTTAAAACATCAGCTTGTGAACTGCAAGCGTACGTGGCTGAAAGAAAAGCATATAGAGGCCACACATCATGACAACAGGACGCACCACGGCAGAACATCCACTTGAGGTAACCTTCCGGAAGCAGTGAGATGAGCCTCGGGGAGGACCAGGAAGGATTTCCTGAGACCCTGACAGCCAACTCCCAGCCTTTATGCAGCAGCACAACCCCTTTGAATCCCGAGCTGAATCCCGCTGGAGGCTTAACTATCCAGATAACTGAGAAACCTAGCTTTGTTTTGAGCCCAAGTATATTGATCGGCCAGAACATTATGACCACCGACCTACTGTCGGTATAAACCCGTCCCGGAAATTGCAGCATCACCTGGCGAAGACTGACCGCTAGTCAGACACGTACACGGTACATGTGGTGTCAGTGAGCGTGCTGTCCATCTGTAGAATGGGAAAGGCGCGCAATCTAGCTGAGTTTAACTGAGGGCAGATTGTGATGTGCCGCCGGCCGGTGTGGCCCTGCGGTTCTAGGCGCTTCGGTCTGGAACCGCGTGACCGCTACGGTAGCAGGATCGAATCCTGCCTCGGGCGTGAATGTGTGTGATGTCCTTAGGTTAGTTAGGTTTAAGTAGTCGTAAGTTCTAGCGGACTGATGACCACAGATGTTAAGTCCCATAGTGCTCAGAACCATTTGATTTTTGTGATGTGCCGGAGGTTCGGCACTAGCATTTCGGAAACCGCAGGGCTTGTCAGGTGTTCCAGGAGAGCTGTGAGAAGTGTCCTCAACACAAGGTGGAACTAAGGTGAAACCACGTCCAGACGCCGTGGGGTTGGAGGCCACCTCTCATTACAGATGTCAGACGTCGTAGGATGGGCAGACTGGTAAAACAGAACAGGCGACTGACAGCCGCAAAACTAGCATCAGGCTTTAAAGCTGGACAGGGTACACGTCTGTTTGAAAACAATGTATCGAACACTACCGATGCATGTGGCAATGTTAAACCACGACATCGGCAACTACGACTGTAATTGGCACGTGACCATCGGCACTAGACGCTAGCACAGTAGCAGAACGTTGCATGGTCTGATGAATCCCGGTACCTTCTTGATCATGCCTACAGGAGGACGAGAATCCGTCGCCCTGTAGGGGAACAGCTCCTTCACACCTGTACTGCGGGACAGAGACAAGCTGGCGGCAGTTGTATTGTGCTCTGCAGAAAATTCACATGGGCATCCATGAGTCCAATGGAGCTCCTGCAAGGCGCCATGACTGCCAAGAAGTTTAGAACGCTGGCTACAGACCGCGGAAAGCCCTTGGTGACTATTATGTTTCCAGACGGCAGTGGCATTTTTCAGCAAGATGGTCACAAGGCCACGAGTGTGATTGATTCGTTCGAGGAACACAGTCGTGAGTTGCAGTTGGTGTCCTAACACCTCAACTGAAGAGATCTGAGCCCATTCTTTTGGGAGGCGACTGAACGTGGCGACAGAGCTCGTCGCTCCCTTCTTCGGGACTTTCTGGAGTTAGTGACTCGGCTGTGCAGATGTGGTGCCAACTGCCTAGGTACCTACCAAGGCCATATTGATTCCACGCAACGACGCATCACGGCAATTATCTGTGCCACAGGTGGACATACCTGCTATAATATTCTGGATCATCATTGTATAGTTGCGAATGTATTTTAGTGAGATGTAGTGCTGTTTAATGTAGTGTTATAGAGTTCAGAACTATAAATTACGACATTTATGATCCAGCAACGCAGCATAGTGTAGCTGAACAGTAGCATGTGCCTTCTGGAATCCAGATGGATTTTTATCTGTGCATCAGATGGCCAAATGGAGTATGCGGAGTTTTTATCATTTTATTTTTAGCTTTTTTAAAAACTTTATATAAATATTTTATGAAGTTTTTTTGTCCCTTAAAAGCCACAATGCTCAGCTATGTTAGCACATCTGAAACAATGTTAAAACAATGTGTGCTATATTCATAACAATTCATGTGCAACATTTGGTCTGTTCTTGTATCTAGATAACAGAGTAAAAGAAAATAGGAAATAAATAAATAAATAACTAAATATAATGCATTATTATGACAGGTGAAGTAACCTTTATTGAATACAGCAGTACACTTCAAAGTGACATAGGTACATGACACCTGTTTTCAACATAGTTATCAAATCTCTGTATGCAACGGTCGGAACGTTTCCGATCAGTATTGCCCACATCCTTGGGGCCTTGATCGGATTGTTGACACCATATCACTATTGTGTGCGACTGTTTCGAAAAGATATATAAACATCTGAGTAACAGTCGGTTTGAAAGAGTTGACAAACTTTTAAT
Organism: Schistocerca cancellata; assembly: GCF_023864275.1. NCBI lineage: Eukaryota > Metazoa > Arthropoda > Insecta > Orthoptera > Acrididae > Schistocerca > Schistocerca cancellata. Next base: position 454,905,833 of record NC_064630.1, on the reverse strand, counting down.
TTAGTTAATGATCTGCAGGAGGGACGGTTTAGTAATGTATTGACAGGTAACTTTGCGAATGGAATAATAACGTGAATATAGTAGCAATGGAAGTTAGTTGTTGGACGGCAAGCGACGAAATTGGCTGTTTCTAGCAGCAGCAGCATTGTAGACTCTTTTCGGTATATAGTGTTCTATCTTACTTTAATGGACGTGCGTGTCAAAATGATTCTTGCTGTAAAGCATTATCTCAGAAAATGATAATGTGAATGCTACAAACTCAGAATAGTGGAGAGACGGACTTGCTAAGCAGATTGCTTTCCATGCACAGCGCGAATTGTGAAGTACTTTTGTCAAGGGCTACCATCTCACGACGTAATTTGAAAGCTACCTTGTTCGGACATTGTAGCAAAGGGTTTACTAGGTAGACTGTTTTCGACACTGAGTTCGTGCTGCGAACTGAAGGTATAAATGTGCTGGATGGTTCTCGTTGTAAATAAATATTTAAGAAAGTAAAAGAAAAAGTACTATGATTGAACAGAGGTGAGAAATATTTACTAAGCTTAGTAACGTTGGTGGACAGCACGTTTTTGTGTGAGAAATGTCTTTGTTCCACATCGCCGACTGCAGCTACTTCGATCTACGAGGAGAATATCGCTACTGAGGAGCCTATTCTCAAGAGGATAATTACAACAGGAATTCCTATTAAGGATTACACTATTGAGATACGATTTATGGGCCGCCAGCCTGGGATGCCGACACGCCATATCCCAAGGCTAAATATTTTTTCTATCGAATATTCTGACAGTTCGAAGCTCTCCTCTCATAACTGCATTTGTATAACAGTGAAAAATATCTTGCTGAGGGATTTCATATACGTCTTCTTATTGTTCATTTCTGTCTCATTCACTTTAACTCAATCTGTTACTAATTAAAAAACTGAAACTTTTTGTTAAAGCCGGCCGGGGTGGCCGAGCGGTTCTAGGCGCTACGCTCTGGAAGCGCGCGACCGCTGTGGTCGCAGGTTCGAATCCTGCCTCGGACTGGATGTGTGTCATGTCCTTAGGATAGTTAGGTTTAAGTGGTTCTAAGTTATAGAGGACTGATGACCTTAGAAGTTAAGTCCCATAGTGCTCAGAGCAATTTGAACCATTTTGTTAAATGCATGTTAATTGCAATATACATTAATGTGCGAATTGCTTTTTTTCAAAATTAGCTTATCTTGTTGTGTATTTACGTGTATTACACAATCGTCAACTTTCAGCAGCCAGACGAAGTTTTCTGTTTTGTATATTTTTCATTTTTTAACGTATAATAACAAGTATTTGCAGTGTTCGTGCGTGTTACGCTTTCGTTATGGTGTTTGTATATAAGTTCCATGTCGAATTATGCGTTCTTTTATGCAGTGTGCTAGTAAAACACGTATATCATATAGTGACTCCCATGAGGAAACCGTATATGCACATTCATTGATGAGGTGTTTAGACTGCATGAAAACTTTAAATCTGACAAGTACATGTTGACCACAACTCGTTAACATCTCAAGACTCGTCATACTACAGTATTGCTGAGCCACTGTGAGCGCAAGCTGTTTTGGTGAATATCGCTAATTGTTTGAGTTCACGTAACTGCAATATTTAATGAATTATAGGAATAGCATAATGTTTTTAGCTGTTCGGAGATCACGTTCAAGAGAACTTAGGGTGATTCCGTTAGTATTGTAGCACGTTTCCTTTCCCTCTTAACGGCTCTGAACAGATTATGCTTAAATCACAAAGATCAGTTACTTCTAAAGTTAAATGTTTTACTCGTAGACGATCATTTCTGGTAGAAGTAATATTAGGGGAGGGGAGTCCTGTTTCATTACAACTTTTATACTGCAGGGTATTGACTTAGACACTACAATTGATAAAGACACTTATTATCACCGGAAGCTCAATCGAGGCTTTGCCTCTGACAGCAATGATAGTTAGCAGAAGCCATATCCGCTAACCTAACACAGAAAGTCCACTTCAGACTGCGATGAAAAGGCAGAAATGGCTGCAGTCTTCACGCACACTGCCCGATATACTACCTGCCATCTCACGTGCGCAGCACGAGTTGTCTTGGGCCACCAACAGACCATCATCTTCTGATAATTTGATGCACTTTAGCATTCCCTTTATAGACTGCCTGCCAAAGTTTCGCTTGTCTCAGAGCAACAGTAACTAAAGACTCTGGTAGCGCGTACAAAATAACTAGGCCCATGCTCAGAAATATATTCTCATTCTCATTGCTAAGCGAGTCTGCTCATTTGTTCTGAATGGACAGCTGCTGTACTTAACTCTCATCTGCTGAGTGGTATGCTTCGTGTGTTAAGAAAGAAACATTCTTTACCGACTTCAGCCCTGCTGGTGGCCGGCTCACTCCACTATCGGAACAGTGGCATGCACATGGTGGCTACACTGCAGTCTTTCTCACATGACGTTAAAGAAACCATTCAGCAAGGAAATGACATTACAGCTTCATTCGTCACCTTGGTACTAAATTGTCTACTGTTTCACAATCTGTCATGTTCACTGTGGTATTTCGTAACGAAATAACTCACAACACGACATTAGAATCGTTTGGAATAAAAACATAGGAGACGCTACGACTTTCCAATTGATACATGTTGGGTTGTACACGGCTGTAAATGAAATGCGGCAGTTTGACTTTAAACTTGTAAGGTTGTCTATTCCTGTCTCCAATCTCAAGAAAATTGATTGTATGTAGTGAATTAACTTCCACTCACGTGCGCAAACAATACAGCAAGAATGAAATATTCATAAGATCACTCATGTCTCATAAATGGTTAAAGAAAGTGAAACGAATCTCGACAGGTAATAGTATGCATTTCAGTGCGGCAATGTGTGACCCAACACACACCAAAAGGATACAAGTAGTGACTCAAAATTTTCGTTGACAACTGCTCAAATTTCATGCTCTGGAATGATTTCGAAATATCGCCATAATTGTGATCATTGACGAAAATATTGGCAGTTCACCATGAAGCTGATGAGCGACACTGTAGGAAGTGAAAGAATAACTTTTTTATGCTATAATTTCCTTAACATCGTCAGCAAAAGATTGCAGGGCAGCCAGATTGCACGTAACATTTTACCCGTACTGGCGTTACTGCAATTTGACTAACTATCATTTTGTGTGCGCATCTGCAAGACGGTAAAAATGTGACCAGCTTACTTTGTGTTCCCATTGTTAAAAGAGTCTATTTCACTCGTTTACTCATTGATTTTTCTCATTCAGTTGTGACTGGTCAAATTATTGGTAATAATGGCATGTCTGCAATCATTTGCAGACGTGCTAGCTATAGTTCTTAAGTTCTGCTCATAAGCAGGTTTCAGCTGTTGAAGCGCACTTCCCCTGGCACACGGTGGCTGGTCGTAGCCTAACTTTCACCTATAAAGTTGCCCCCTCCCCTGCCATACTGGTTGTGCAGCTATAGACCACGTTATTTTATGCACACATGAACAAATGCGAAGGTTATATTAATATTGTATATTAGATGAAACTATATGGTTCCAGAGACCTTTTCAAGTCTCCAACATCTATAATGTATATATGCAGAGTGAAGCCGTTCGAGTTTAGGGGAATACCAAATGGGCTGACGCATTAATGGAAATCTGGACTGAAGATGGAGGCGTTCAATGATAGTCCGTGCAGTTGTCAAAACCACTGTACAAGGGTGGCAGAGCGGTTAGTGCATCTACCTAGTGAGCAGGAGACCCGGGTCCGAATCCCTGACTTGCTACAAATTTTCATTTGTGACTTCAGTTGAATATATACATAATGAATATATCATTATTTTATTAATTCAATAGCACTGATTGACTCAGTTGTTCGTAATAATGTTTTTGAAGGATCATTGGAGTTAATACCTGTATTCGATCTTACCATTTCGTAAAATTGGCTACAATGTACTTCATTTACATTCATGCTGCTGGCGAATGTAATCTCTTTATTTATTACACATTTGCAAATTCTGCATCAAAGTACAATGATATTCCTATTAATAAATTTAATTTGGGCTAAAATTCCTTCACTACATGATATCGAGCCAAATGGAGAGTTACTAACTGTGAATCGATGCAGTACATCTTAAAGGTACTTTTCATTTGAGGAATTACATGCCTTGTGTTGCACTATTATTGGTTCTTTGTTTCAATCCCACTAGGATGGTCGTTCTCACCTCCGAATTGTTAGCCACCACATTTCTTACTCGCACTGGCTGGAAATGGATGACAGGGAGCACCACACAAAGTACAACATTATGTGCTTAAGCAATAATTGTTGACCATTTTTTATCCATATGAATTTGAACGTGTAACGAGGAAGGCTGTGAAACTATGAAATAAAGAAAAGTAATGTCAAAAATAAAATTTAAAAAACAAGGCTCTCGTTGAATAGCTGAACGGGTGTCTAGGCAAACGGTACGTTGCACAGGTAACTCTGCTGAAAAGTGAAGATAATATCGGCAGTGCGCGCGAATAAAACGCATTTATGAAACTTAAAAAGGTTTGCGATTATCAGATGGTACGTATTGCGTCGAGTTCACAATAAGGATTAGGAATACAGCAGTCTGCTGGAGGAACTACAAGCTAACTGCTGTAGCCACATATCGTTTTACGTTCAGAGAACGAAAGGATGGTATCAAACTCAGGAAATGAGAGGAACACTCGAAAGAGCATTTGAGTTTCAGAAATCGGTCTACTGAATCTACAACTATGTGGTAGACGATCAGACAGATTTTAATGCGAAGAGATGACCAGTTTCTCTTGGAATTAACGAAAATTCAAAACTACTTTGAGCGCAATGTGCTAACGTTTCGTCGTTGCTGTTGCTGTTAAACAGGCTACTGTCATCCAGGCCGCAGAAAGATTAAGCTTGTACTTCTTCCTTTTTCTTGTGGGAGGGAATCCAGTATTGCTTACGACAACGTAGGTCGAGATGAAATGCACTAGAGCGATTGCTAACACCATGTGTGGAAAGTTAAAGAAGTAGGCCCAAAATGTCGTAGCTTCGGAGAGACAATGACAGAACACAAAAATTTCATATTGCTTACTCTCAGTAGCTTACGGTTCGTTGAAAACCTTTACCTTGTTCGGTTTATACACGCTAAAGATGCTTCACTACATAGGGTCAGGTGACCTTAATCTATCAGTAATAACACGCAGGAATTGGATTAGTTCTCGTCCGAGATTTCTGGAGGGTTCTCGAGAAAATATCGACGCTAATGCCTATTCTGGAGCATCCTTCTTAAAGTTTTGCATGACGGGCATCTTTCAGGTAGAAGAAGTGCAGATCAATAAAAACATAGTTTTGGTTAGATTTCATAGCATAGATTCTTCAAGCAACTTTTGAAGAAAGTATCCATTTAATTGAGTCTTTGTTAAATAATATTTTAGATTTTAGTTCACAATGAGACGAGTTGCCATTTTGTTGTATGTTTTCTTGATCTACATACATTTATGGAAATATTTGTCTATTCCACTTGTTTCGTAATTGTAGAGTCAGGATTTTCGAATGGGTACACGACCACGTGCAACGTACCAGCATTAAAAAATACACACACAGATCATCTAGTTGTATTTTTTCCGATTCAGTTTTACAAAATTTTCGCGCAAGCTGTTTAAAGTAATTTTCAAGTCACATAATGATTGAAAATCTATATTCTTATTACGTTTCTTTTTTTATACTTAAATTTGTAGCAGTAGAAATGAACAGAAACATGCCAAAGATATTACTTGTGTAAAGAGTTATGTACAATTGCGAACCAGTTGGGATCGATATGTATTTATCTGTGAGACTGGTAGGCACTGACCACGTGGAGGGCGCGTCAAGTTCGCGAGTGCACCAAAATATTCCAGTAGGAGCAGACTTAGCCGGTTTATGGTGGCAGTACGGTTAGTCAGCCTGTCTATCTATGTAGCTAGCACTGAACGATTTTCAGTCAATAGTGACCTTTTTAACGCGTGAATCGTACTTATACACTGGAAGACTGGGCAGTGCTCTGCGATAATAATTTTGTAAAAAATTTCACAGTCCATCGTGGCAGGCTGTTACAGCAACCGGTTTAAAAGTGTTTCAGAACGAAAACAGTCTCGGTTGTTTAATGCCAATGCATCGTTACGGAGAGAGCGAGTGTACATCCGTTGGACACGGGTAAGTTTTCTGCTTTCATTTATTTCTCCTGTTCCTTCTCTCTCCAAAGAACACCACACAAAATTAGAACCAAAGTTTTTCTTGGAAAATATGCCTTATTATCTGTCTGCAGAATTCCATGTTCCATTATGCGGTACACTACTTAATTTTAAGTGGCGTAGCATGCCTGTTGCTTTTTCCATATCACCCCGAAAGTCATATAGTTAATATATTGCACCAAACATCTCCATACTCCCTGAAACATTGCCAACTGCATACGGTTTTTCATTTTACCCTTAAATAACGCCTAAAGATGGTCGTTGATTTTCAGTAAGAGTGGAAACCTACAGCGGAGTAATTACAGTCACTTCAGCAACAGCTGCGAATGCTTAGTGTCGAGAAATTGGACGTTCATGACGAATGTAACATAGTTAAAGAATGCACACTGTTTGCAACAACGCACAAAGTTTCTTAACGTTTCTCGATCTCTCATCCAACTTAAAATTTAGACGCTTTGGCACGTGTGTGGAACATGAAGACGCTGTCTGTGAAAGCTTACATTGTTTTAAAATGCGCTGCTGACAAGGAATGACTGGGAGATACAACGTGTTTACTCCAGTTTGCATGGCATTGCCGTAAGCACTATGTCCGTCGCCCCATTTGAGAATGAGTGCGGTCTCAGGTGCGTTCCAGACGAGGCGAGTTTCCAGTCAGTATGAGAATACTGATAGCTGCCTCATGTTGTTGGAACGAGTACATCTAATGCCTTCCGTTCTGTATGATAGTTGCAGAGAATGGTTTTAATCACTACCCTGTGTAATGGCATTTTGAATGTCTTTTACAACAGCGAAACTGTTAGGGAGTTGACTTTTGTGGAAATGTTTGGGGAAAATTATATTTCACACTAAATAAGCAACACCAGTATGTGAGACTGTCGAAACGTGTATGGGGTTTGGGAAATATATTTGACAAACAATACTGCTCTATTGTATTGTATTTTATAAGTGTAAAAGTCTTTCATTATTCGAGTAACTGTTTACAGCGACCCTTTGGTCGGAGTCGTTTGCAATGAATTTATGATGTTTAGCTTGGAACTCTGTCTAGTTCTGAACCCCATGAGCCAGACGAAAGACACCGGAGACACGAAAGTTTTTCATATGTTTTGATTCAGGCTGCATCCATTCCATTTGAAGTAATATTGGATCATTATTAAATCGAATCAGGGTGTTAAGATACCAGGTAAAAGAACAAACTCGCACAGTAATCAGATACTCGTCTGTTACTGTGATGAACTCTGAACTGTGGTATACACAGACATTAAGCTACATGCAGTGAAAGGATCAGACCAATGTGCTCTTTGAGAAAGCCCTTTCAATGAAACAGAACAGTTTTTAATGCCAACCTTTGATACTAATTTTTAAGGCTAACATGCGATACTGGAAGCTGCAGACGGTAAAAACTATAGGGGAAAATGGCGATTGGAGTACATAAAGCAAATAACTAAGATCGTAGTGCACAACCGGCGCAGTGAGGTGAAGAGGTTGGCACACGAGAGGAATTCGTGGGTGGCCCATCGAAAGAGTCCGATGACTGATAATGGTAAAGAAAAAAAATCAACCATTTCCACCAGTTCTAGCTATTTACGGTCCCCACACACGAGCAGTCATCAATAAACAGCTGAACGATTGTTTTGTAGTGTACCTATTACACGGATGAATTACATTTCGATTCTTTCAATAAATCTTTGTCATTTTCACAACCAGCGTTCGATGTACTTTTAATTTCTGGACCTTCCCGCTTAGCATCTTGATGCTGAAGGAAAAATTGTCTAAACGAAGAAATTATACGTAAGTCGAGGCTATGGCTTGAGTTGGAAAGGACTGTAGTCACGAATTGTGTAGCTTCATATTGTTTGGATTGATCTGTCTAACAAATTTATTAATGCTGCCACAGTTTTTTGATCACTCAAGGTACGTGTAAATCATCATCACAGAAGCTATTAAGAACACTCTTTAACTTTCAATGCCTGTCGTCCTCATTGAACATCATCAGGTGCCAAGTCTGTGGAATATAGTAGAGAGCTTTGATATCTATCCAAACGTGCTGCCAAGAGTGTTTTACGTAGCTCAACGTTCTCTGCAAGATCCCTGGCACCTGATGATGTTTGATGAACGTAGCTGGTACCAAAAATTATACATTTGTAACAGAAAGTGAGTTGGTGATGTACATGTAACTTCAAGGTGATTTGTGTGTTTGATTTAGTCAAGTACTTTAATTGCGAATGGATGTAGCAGCATTGGCTGCAGATAAAGTAAAAAGCAAGAAGTAGTTATACATTGTCATCTAGTTCCTCCGACAATGATTTCAGGCTGTTAGTGATGACACGAAAATTCATAGCGCGCTGGTTTTATCAACTATGAAGCTGTTGGAGTGCGTGTTTCCATCAGGTATAGTGTTATCACTGTGGGCAGCCTCATTTTGTACGGAAACCATATTACCGAGACAGACTTTTGCAGTCTAATTTAGGTATTAGTAGAGGAATTAATCGAATAACGTTAATGTCAACCGATTCGTTCGTCACATTTGGGAAATGAAATGATTTAATAGCTTTCCATCTTATCTAACATCCATCTGAACGAAGTTACAGTCCCGATACGAATTTATTACTCTGTTCATTATTGAGTTCCTACACTCAGGAAATAAAAATCGGTAAGCAATATACATCTTACTGAATACCTTTCCGATTCTTCCTTCGACGTTTTCGCTTTCCATCGTTGCTTCCTTCGCAGGCGTCTCTCTCGAAAATTCTGGGCAGGTTTCTAAAATGTTACTCTTGTTAACGTAAGGCGTCAATACGACTTCAATTATCCGTCACCTAACTAAATCCACTTACATTATAGAGAAATCATTCAGAGTGTTTTCGTAATTCTGTAGTATCATCTGTTCTTTATCCTGCATGCCGTAGAGCCTTTGACGCTAAATGATATACTGGGGAATAGAATGGAGTTTCCAATATACTGCGTGCTTGTACCAGAAGACAGAATGGAAGATTCGAATGAACTACTTGTGTCTTAAACCTGATGGGTGTCAGTTGCGGACATTTTCATTGGTATAACAGAGCACTAAGTTTATGTTGTGGGGGAAACAGACTTGTAAAGTTTTTCCGTGCTACCCAAATGTAGTATTCGCATGTCTTTTTGTAGAGCTAGTTGTTCTTCCGTCATCGTTTCTGCGACTGATTATCGGTCCTCCGTCTTTTCTTCCCTTATTTCCATCTTTTACGTATCTTCCCTTATTGTGTTGATGGTACTGCGTCTCCCTGTGCTAAGTTAGATATTGGCTGTTATACTCTGTAAGCTATTAACGCATTGTTTTTCGGTACAGCCTTCTATGTCAGCATATGACTCTGATTTTCCCGTCATGCTGACTTCTTGATGTGTGCAATCAAGTAATACGCTCCTTGGCTCGTCTTGATATTTTGTCAGTAAATCTCTCCGTGAGAACAACATCTCTCATAGAGAGTACTAGCAACCCAGTCCGGCTTCACACGGGTTGTATTAAGCATCTATGGCCAGACGACATTAGAGGCGTAGTGTATTTTGATGGGGGCCTCGAATAAATTAAGAGAATGTTAAACTGGTGAATATCATCACTTTCATACGATTTACACGATGCAAGCTGCGGACGCCAGAAAAGTGGTCTGGAGGCCCGAATGTTATGTGTACCATAGTGTACTGCCGTCTGGAGCGACATCTCATGACAGTGACAGGAACTTGCCGTGATGAAAATAGCATGATTACTTCATTGTAAATATTGTCTGCGAAACATGGGTATATGTGTGCGTGAGTGATTCAATATCCATCAAAGGCTGCCTGACGTGGCACAAACAAAGGAAAAAAAACAAGAAAAAAAAAGCAGGAATAGAGGGCCATACGGGGGGAATGGCCAACGGCTGTGGTTCTACAATTTCTTATTTTACCGCGCTGCCTGTCAGTTGACAGTGAGTCTTTGTCGCGAGTCACACGTTGATGCTCCACTTAACTCTTTATTTCAATTAGTAAGTAAATATTTTTCATGATTTTAGTTTTTAATACACCTTAATACTACACGGCATGTCAATACTTTTCCATTGTCCCAGTCTGTGAGCAGTTACGGAAACATACGTTTCAGGCTGTACAGGGCTAGCTGCATACGTTCATGTTGTTTCTCTTTGCGTTCTCGTCAATCATGTTTGATGACGCTCTATAGTGGCCATCTCTCTCTACCGATTGGGAGAGAATACCACATTACCTTTCGGACAGTTAGCCATCGTGTAAAACTTTGTTTACTTTTTTAATTTTGACAGAATTCATTTCTTTTTACAGGTGCCAACTAAGTGTGTCCCCACAATTGTTTCTACTAAAGACGGAGAGAGAGAAGACGCTTTGAAATTGCTATTAATAAGATAAAAAATGATAGCTATTCAGTCAGGATAGGCTCTACAGAATTTAATATTTCAAGGCAAACGCTAGATCAAAAAACAAACACCGGTTGTGACTGAACTACTGCAATGGATCTAGGTTGCTGTCTGGGTTTAATTAATGAAGAACGACATCTGTGAGTTCCTATAATTTTCCCTACGAAACTTACCTATAAAAGCAGTTCAATAAAACATGCTAACATTGTTGGACACTTTTTTATGACGAATTTAAAGTGTTTTGCCATCCAGTCATATATCCCTTTGTGAGTCTGATCATCTAACCATAATCCTCTGGTGACATGGTCAAGTATTACATAAATAAAACAAAACGTTATTACGGTATATTAATAATTTTTACTTATGGACCGTCTGACAGCAACTGAATAAAACACAATTTTAGTGCCATACGCGTTTCGCCTTTATTTTCTGCAAGGCATCATGAGTGGCAGGTTGCGTAGACAATTTCCTACATATTACGCTCCTGTTGCATTTTTGGTGTTGTTCTTCTTCTTATGAACGCCAATTTGCGGTTTTTTTCGCCATTCCACAACACTATGCACAGAAGCTGTCAGACGGTCCATAAGTAAAAATTATTAATATACTGTAATATTACACGCAACTGAGGAAGACAGGACTATAAAAGTTGAAGAAAAAACAAAACGTAGTTGCTAATTTGGTCCAAGTTCGTGAACAAAGTCTTATTTTGTTTTTTTATGGATATGTAAATCAATATATGTACATTTCCCAGTGTTTTTTGTGTATTAGGGTTTCAAACTGACATTTGAGAAAATCACGGCCAACTATCCCTGTTTTACCCTAAATGTTTGGGTCTTGTTACAGTACACTTTGTTATAGTACACTTCTTGTGAAGCTTAGTAGGCGATATGCCTCACAACACAGCCTTATGTTGACGTGGTGCTATTGGCGATACCTGTTACGATACATCAAAGCTGGGTAACTTACTGTCCATTGTTCGAAGAATTTGGAGTTAATTATAAGTGGGAATGGCGGTGGTAACCTGATGGAAGCGAAATTGACAGTCTGAAATTGTCATCATATTTTGAAATGCGTCTCTCAACCATCAGTAGAAGTATATTGGAATATGATGTATACAAGCACAAGAAATTTCTCAGTTCCATTCAAGAATATCGTGGTTTAAATCCCTTTCTCGTCAGTGGAGATTCGTTTACTTCTTAAAGTTCGAAAGTAGCCAAGCAAATAATATATTTCGCTCCAACACGCAGAGAATCACGTCTGTGTTTGATTTAAGGAATACAGGAATCTTGAAGTTATTTGCTGTGTTGCTCAAAAACGTTTCTTCTACATACGAAGTGAAGCTGCGGCCCATGCTAGTGTTTTGTTCCACGCATAAATAACTGAAAGTCACAGGTTTTGAACCTGGATGTTTTCTCGTTAAACTGTTGTTCTAATATGACAGCAATCAATTGGATGTCAACCGACCTGCATGTCCCTAAGCAGTTAGCAAAGGGGGGGAGGGGGGGGGGGGGGAAGGGGGAGCTACAGTGTAATATACAATCCGCTTCACTTTTTGTTTCAGGTGGATCTCCACATCATTCAGAGGTGAATGTTAGGTTTAAAGGCAAAGTGAAAAAAAAAAAAAAAAACTGACGTAGCAGGGAATCTTTCCTACAGTCTTTCGGTGTCTGGGCAGACGCTCCACCACTAGACCATAAGTCCACATACGAGTTAGTTCACGCTTTCTGTTAACTCAAAGCACTGCTGCTCACTCGAGTTATGACGGCTGTTCGGGACGTTTTCAAAACCTAATTTTAGCGTGGGGTAATGTAGACAATCTGTAAGAAATTTTAATAAACTATTTAGAAGAATCTCCCTCGCGAATCAGCGTCTCTGTTAGTGATAATCGGGTCAAAATTCCCGCAGCAGTTCCTGAATTTAGCGTGCACATAAAGATTCACGCTAGGAGGTGACTTCATTATATATACTAGTATACAGGGTGTTACAAAAAGGTACGGCCAAACTTTCAGGAAACATTCCTCACACACAAAGAAAGAAAATATGTTATGTGGGCATGTGTCCGGAAACGCTTACTTTCCATGTTAGAGCTCATTTTATTACTTCTCTTCAAATCGCATTAATCATGGAATGGAAACACACAGGAACAGAACGTACCAGCGTGACTTCAAACACTTTGTTAAAGGAAATGTTCAAAATGTCCTACGTTAGCGAGGATACATGCATCCACCCTCCGTCGCATGGAATCCCTGTTGCGCTGATGCAGCCCTGGAGAATGGCGTATTGTATCACAGCCGTCCACAATACGAGCACGAAGAGTCTCCACATTTGGTACCGGGGTTGCCTAGACAAGAGCTTTCAAATGCCCCCATAAATGAAAGTCAAGAGGGTTGAAGTCAGGAGAGCGTGGAAGCCACGGAATTGGTCCGCCTCTACCAATCCATCGGTCACCGAATCTGTTATTGAGAAGCGTACGAACACTTTGACTGAAATGTGCAGGAGCTCCATCGTGCATGAACCATATGTTGTGTCGTACTTGTAAAGGCACATGTCCTAGCAGCACAGGTAGAGTATCCCGTATGAAATCATGGCGGTGAATCGAGGAAGTACAGTACATTCTGACGAAACTAAAATGAGCTCTAACATGGAAATTAAGCGTTTCCGGACACATGTCCACATAACATCTTTTCTTTATTTGTGTGTGAGGAATGTTTCCTGAAAGTTTGGCGGTACTTTTTTTGTAACTTCCTGTATAAGAGAAGAAAGAATGTTCTGTTGATTTCAAAAACATGTCAGTGGCGCCCTCGCGCTCGCTGAACAAACACTTGGCGGAATGCACAGCTCTTCTCTGGATCTACTCTACCTCCTCCACTAATCTGACAGGTAGAGAGAGGTTTCAGCCAGCCTTGACCGACGAACCATAATCAGAACTTAGTCGAAACGTTTTTAAACCCCGTATTTCGTGAGCACATTGAATACGTTTATGTTTTTTCGAGTTAATCTGAGTCAGGCATTTACTCTACTTATAATTACTTTTATGTGGGCGTTCCCGTTAAGGGCATTCCGGACACATACTCATTGAAGTTTTACAGTTTTGATTGATCGCCAGTCTTGTAATCGAACATTAATGTGTAATTGGTCCTGTTTTTGAACAATTCGCCACATTTTTGTTTTCGATCAGTCCCTGCACCTGCACACACTCTCTCTCTCTCTCTGGACTCTCTCTGCATATTTGATGATTTCTTTCACTTAGTGATGGTAAAAGGTAAATTTTCTTATATGCATTTTGTTAACAGCAATTTTTAAATTTGTAAGATTATTATTTTCATTACATTTAATTCCCCATATGTTGGCAACCATATTGGCCATCTCGGGATATCGGTTCACTTGTTATTTAGTTGACGGTAATAAATAATTAAATTAGCGTCTAACACGCATAAAGGGTTTTCGCACTGAGAATGTGATATAATTACTGATAAATGATTTATTTGATGCTATCCATTTAGAAATGGTTTGTGGAAGGCTGGGGCTGTGAAAACACTGGGCCCGTTTATAAATAACTTTTCAGCTAGCAGTCACAATTTTATTTAATTTATATTGTACATGACGCGTTTTGGGAAAGGATTCCGATTTCCAAGTGCATTTTTCTCTGTGTGGTATTCCCCTTTTTCGTGATGTTTCTGATGTGTGAGGTTCTGTAATTTCCTGTGGACGTTAGTGCAATATACAAAAAATGCGCAGTTTTTTAGTTGCTTACCGATCTTTATGTGTAGTTAGCGGAGAAATTTGAAAGAATTCGTACTGAAAGAGACTGGTAGCAGAAAGGTATTTATAAACAAATCCTAACGAATGATTATCAACGGATGGGAATAGTGGATTAACTGATGGAGTGCTGTGCAGCAAGACTTGGTGTATCAAATGTTAGTTGACCCTATTGGAGTGGTTTTAATAGGTCTTGCGATCTAAATTTTATGGATGCTGCATATTACTAAATGGTAGTTGATGATTTCAGCTGTGGGGCTTTAATTTGTCGAGAGGAAGTGGTTATGGCTAATAGGAATGGCAGGTGTCTGCCGAGATCAGCAAGCGCGAATAGTTTAGATTTGCCGGATGTGGAATATCGAGGGGGAGGGGTGGCCGCATCAACGGTAGGAGCGTACACTGGAATAAATCACGTGCAAACTGTAGGCTACTGTTGTATGAGGAGTGATGAGACCCAACTGAAATTCTATGAGGCTCTAGATACTGTGATAATGAACACCGCCGCAGAAAGTTGAAGAGAAATGGGAAACCCTAAATGAGCAATCACACAACATGGACAGACAGACGCAGGCAGAAGTACGTTAACAAGCAAAGAAACACTGACTAACCGAGAGAATCAACGACTCGACGAAAGAAAGAAATATTTTCTGGAAAATAATATAACACAGAAATACAGTTCAAGTAGGAATAGAAATGAATAGCAAGTGCAAGGAAGCTAAAGTGGAATGGCTACAGGAAACACAAGAAAGGTCGAAAAGGAAATTGATGTACAAAAAGGACAGATTCGGCACAAAGAGAACTCCAAATAACATCCGATGATATTAAATAGAACGACGTCCACATTAAGAGTGCTGTCATCACAGCGGAGAGGATATAGAAAGATACATTAAGGATGACCAAGAGGGGCCGCAACCACTACTGACATCACAGAAGAAAAGGTTGACGATTTGGAAAACATGGGGTAAGTACGGAGCCGTGCTACAAAGTAATGCCTCAGTGTTTTTTTTATGAAAACTGTTAATCCATTTTAAGTAACACATTATTAACATTCGTCCACAGCTCGTGGTCTCAGGGTCGCACTCTCGCATCCCGAACACGGGATCCGGGGTTCGATTCCCGGCGGGTTAAGGGATTTTCACCTCCCTCGAGATGACTGGGTTCTTGTGTTGTCCTCATTAGGTAATCATCATTCATACACGTGGCAAGATTAGACTGAGAAAAGGTTGGGAATTTGACCGGGCGCTGATGGTTCAAATGGCTCTGAACACTATGGGACTTAACATCTGAGGCCATCTGTCCCCTAGAACTTAGAACTAATTAAACCTAACTAACCTATGGACATCACACACATCCATGCCCGAGGCAGGATTCAAACCTGCGACCGTAGCGGTCGCGTGGTTCTACATTGAAGCGCCTAGAACCGCTCGGCCACCCGGGCGCTGATAACCGCGCAGTTGAGCGCCCCACAATCCAAACATCATCATTATTAAGATTCTACATCGTTTTTTTCAACATATTTGCATCACGCTGCCAATAGAGGGCTCGGAACTGTAGTGTGTAATATTTCGGTGTGTGAAATAACTATGTTAGTGGTTGGGAAACAGTGCGCTGCAATCGAGTTTCTAATTCTAATAATTCCTCCAGACATGAAGCACCCTCTGCTTCTGCAACACAATGCCAGACCGCACACGAGCGCTGCCACATCTGCAATAGTCCGGCGCCTTGATTACAGTGTCATTCGCCGGCCGGGGTGGCCAAGCGGTTAAAGGCGCTACAGTCTGGAACCGCGTGACTGCTACGGTCGCAGGTTCGAATCCTGCTTCGGGCATGGATGTGTGTGATGTCCTTAGGTTAGTTAGGTTTAAGTAGTTCTAAGTTCTAGGGGACTGACCTTAGAAGTTAAGTCCCATAGTGCTCAGAGCCATTTGAACACTGTCATTCACCAGTCTCCACCCAGTCCTGACTTGGCCCCATCCGATTTTCATATGTTTCCAAAGCTTAAAGAACATCTTCGTCGATTTGACTTTGATAGTGAGAGGTGACGTTGTGGCTCCGCCAACAATGTCAAACATATGACGGTATCAACTAACTGGTCTCCCTTCGGAGAAATATGTTCATCGCCAGGGTGACTATGTTGAGAAATGAATATGTAAGCATGAAGAATAATTATAGAATGTTAATAATGTTTGTGTTATTTAAAAGCCTTTATGAGGTTTCACGCACAAAATTGGAAGGCATTACTTTTCAGCACGCCTTCATAATATCAGTGTTTGAACTTTGGAACACTTTCGACCAAACCAGGTAAAATATGTGTAGAAAACATTCAACTCAGTTTCTAAAATCAGGGGCTGAAGTGCCAACCAAATCATTTTTCAAGTAAGCGTGTAGAAACTATGAGACTAGACCTTCAGAAGAGCATCGCCCACAAGATCTCGGACGTATTAAAGACAAATAAACTACGACCTTAAAGCGGATCTAGTTAAATAGATCGGGTGTTGTAGTTGCAGACTAGAATAACTTACAGAAGAATGGAAAAGAAAACAGAGGACGTTAGATGACGATCAGTTTCGCGTTAGGAAAGGGAAACGACACTAAGCAGGCAATTCCCTACGTTGCATTTGCTAACGGAGACAAGACTTACGAAATACCGAGACACCTTTACAGGACTTCCCGAATCAGGTAATACATTCGAATACATATAACAGTGGTGGGTGTTTGAATTTCTTTAAAAAAATGCCTCTAAATAACGATACGTGTAAGGTCATCCACATGAGCACTAAAAGAAATCCATTACATTTCAGTTACAAGATAAATCACACAAATGTAATGGCTGTCGATTCAAGTAAATACCTAGAGACACAAATATGAATAACTTAAATTACAACAATCACACAGGTAATGCTGTGGGAAAGGCGAACCACAGGCTCGTTTTTATTAACAGGAACTGCATAGAGTAGGGTTGTCCTCCCTGTGCTGAAGTATTTGAGTGCGGTAAGGGTCCTAACGAGATAGGATTAACGAAGGATATCTAAAAAGTTAAAGGAAGGACGGCTCGCTTTGCCTTATCTGGAAATAGGGAAGATAACGTCACGGATATGATACGTGAATTGGGGTGAAACTCACTAAAACGAAGGTGTTTCTCGTTGTGGTGAGATCGTTTCTTAAGTTTGGTCTGATTCTTAGATATCAATATGTGACTCTGTCAGACTAAAGTTTAATGTACAGTTAGGAGGATTGAAAGGCTATGTGGAAAGCTGAGAATACGCTTTCGTTAGCTTAATTGAGTAGGCTGACAGGGAGAGTTTGGAACGGCACAGAAGTTGTGTAAAGGGCATGAAGTACTGGGAACCGAATGGATCCTAGAGACACAACTGCGGACGGATGAAGAAGCTGTATAATTGGTAGCAAGGAATGTACAGCAATGAAACAGAAAGAAGAGTCAAAATGACAAAATTGGTTGAAAATGTTACAGTATGATATAGTTTGTATCCTGCTGGATTCCATTACCGTGTCGATGGAATTACTTGTGTCCCGCGTTTGAAATTAATTAATGTTGACTGCATTTATTAATTATGAAACGATCACACTTGAGTATGATACATTTATTTAATAATAAGTTAGGTGATAATGTGTGCTAGTTGTCACAAATAAATATTCATTAGGATTGTTTCATTTACACAAATAGACCCGTGTCGACCGCACTCAGTCGAACACTGAAAGCTTACATTAAAGAACCCGAGTTAGCTTCAAAATATCAGTAACATGTTTAATGGAAAACTAACGTGTAACAGAGCTTCCTTTCACACACGTTGTGAAGTAACAGATGCTTTGATTACACTTTACCATGTATGTAGATTTGTAGTAAGTTGTTACATAGGTAAAGACCAATACATCTGCAAGAATTACGACAGTATATTTTATATACAACGGACGACATATGTACTTATCGAACGGTTGCCGATATTAGCTCGATGACAGCATCATAAAGGTGAGATTTTTCACTAACAGAAAACAGTCCCGATGCTACGCGCGTTGTACCTTCATCGAGGAACTGCGAAAGTTAAAGCGACACAAGGACGGAAAAATACGAAGTATTATCTTCCAAATTGGCTGTATTTATTGGCGAATATGCATTTTCTCACCCACAACGCGTCGATTTCAACCGTAAGCCATTATCGGTGAACAGAAATGCGTACGTCAGATATCAGCAATGATACGGTGCGCTGCCCTGTTCAACTGATAGTGGCTTACTGGCAATATCGGCCGATGGTGAGTGAATAAACGAAGCGAACTGATGTGTATTTTTTGTAAAAAAAAAAGTTGGCTTATAACCTAAAACAACAGAGCTTCTGAAGTATCAAATGGCTATGGGTATCGTGCACGCTAGGGATCAGAGCAAGCGTCTGTCAAGGCCCCAGTTTGCATCAGCATTCATTTGAATCCATACAAATCGGTGCAGTACAGCTGCGTTGCTGTTACTACAATGCTACACGTGGTATTATTATTGATACAGCTGTATGATTGACAGTGCCTAGATACGAAACACTAGCGACCCCTATGAGCCATGATTGGCCATCATTGGCGAATAGGGAGCAGAGTCCTGTCTTCCTCATGCACGGCTTCTGTGAAGCAGCACCAACCTCTCATTGCTTACGCTCACGTCTCATACAATTAGAGAGGCCTTCTGAGCTTTGTCGTCCAGCACCCAGGATGTTGAAAGCCTAGAGCAGGACCGCACAAACACGGAAAACCGCACGCGTGCAAAGCGAGGTGTAGCGAGTAGAGATGGGGTATCCGCTCTTGAACTAATTCATAGAGTTCAATCTTTCAAAGGAGTGAACAATCAGTGATTCAGAAAAAAAGAACGGTAGCTCCAAACGTTTCCCACGGCAGAGAGAGAGAGAGAGAGAGAGAGAGAGACGGAGCATATCAGCAGCGCCTCTGCTGGTCAGAGCACAGTGCACGCCACACAACACAGCCAGCGCCAGCCTCTGCCCTGCTTCTACCTTGGCTGCTTGCATTGTGCAGTGCCCCATTGGATTTTGTGTTTCACATATGCTGTGCCGTCTCTGTGCGTCGTCTGCCGCTTGCAGTGTCTGGCGCAGCTTAACTTCGCATCGCACTCTGTCGGCGATCGTTTCAGTCGCACGTCCTGCCCTCTGGGCAGTTGATGCGAGCAACAGGACAGAGAGCCACCTAGCGGATAACATAGGAACTACTTGCAACAACCTGCTCGCAAGGGAACGGACGATTTGTCTTGGAGCGGGTGTGTTCACCGCTCCCCCCACCCTCGCAACTCGCCCGCTCAACGCTCACCCCACCGTCTCGACTCTAGCCAGAGCGTTGAGCAAAGCGACTCAGGTGTCACTCTGGTCTCTGCGGTCTCAGCTCACACAGTAATACAGCTCGCGGCTCGACCTGCTCGACTCAGCACCTCTGCATCGGAGTTCGTCCCTACTGGATATTGTTCTTCGTAGTAATACCGCTATGTATATTACATTATTATGTTATGTATACATCAATTGTTTTTATTTTATTTTTATTTGTTTAAACTGATTAGATTAGGTTCCTGATGACTCCTCTTACTATAGGATTTTTATTATGGACACTCGAATTTACGCTTTAATTACGAGCGAACCGATAAACGTATCGCAAAATGTGATACACCAATATTTTCCTTGTTTTATTCTGCGTAAGGCTATATGCAGCACTTTCGTTTTACAGTCAAATTTATATTTTTTTTTCTTATTCTGGTACGGATTTTGCGATTTTAGGCGTCTTCGGAAGGAAACGTTCACTTTAAAAATATATGGCTTGCGATGTATTTGTATGAGGTTAATGAAATTTTAATACATTATAGCCAAATATATTGGTAATGTAAATCTCAAGTTACAACATTTTCCGATCACCCAGAAAACCACGATAGTGCAAAATAAATCATAATCAAAAACTTTGTCATATCGTGGAAATTTCAATAAACAATACAAAATTCTTACTCATTATCTGTGTTACTTCAAAATAGGATCAAGTAAGATCAAAATACAGGTATAGTACTGGAATAAACCAAGTTTAAAGGGCAATGTGCCTTCCATTTATTTTCTATTGTAAATGAGTGGTGAGTCATGAAAAAGAGCTAAGTCATTTCAGGGAGTGAACAGTTCTGATCCAATCTCTGAAAAGAACAGTTTTGCCCATCTCTAGTAGCGAGTGCCTGCACAGTGCATCGGTTCAACTCGGCATACTTCGCCTCAACTCGGCTTGCTAGGTGAGGCCGACATTGTGCGCTGCCGAATGCACTGCCAGACGGCTTAGTCAACATTGTAATACGTAAGCGCAAGACAATTACCGAAGTAATGGAACCATCTGCTCCAAAAAAAGGGAAAATTGCCGAAAGTCAGTTTAAACCGGCATGGGAACTCTCCTACTTTTTTGTGCGTTGTGACGATAAAGCCAAATGTCTAAGCTGCGGTACACTAATTATGTGTGTCAGAAAATCGTCTATTGAAAGTCACAACAGCATATTCCGTTCAGAAAAGTATAGTGATATAACAGGGGATGCCAGAGAGGAAGAATTACGGAAGTTGGAAACTCTTGCAGAAGAGAATTCTGTATCTACAAACGAGGTTTGTTGCAAGTACTTTAGCACGTATATTTTGGTTAAAGCTCATGCGAAACGAAATAAAATTTGTTTAGCTTCCTTAGTTTTCGTTCTCGCATAAATTATTTCTAACGTATCTTTTTTTCTCTACTTTAGGGTGAAGAAGATGAGGGGTGTTGCGAAAGGACTCTCAGAGCTAGTTACAAAGTTGCTCTACGTTTAGCAAGAGCTGGGAGGCCATTTATGGACGGGCCATTAATAAAAGGGTTCAAATGGCTCTGAGCACTATGGGACTTAACTTCTAAGGTCATCAGTCCCCTAGAACTTAGAACTACTTAAACCTAACTAACCTAAGGACATCACACACATCCATGCCCGAGGCCGGATTCGAACCTGCGACCGTAGCGGTCGCGCGGTTCCAGACTGCAGCGCCTTTAACCGCCTGGCCACCACGGGCGGCAGGGCCATTAATAAAAAAAAAATTGTGTTGGACGTAGTAGAGACAATGAATCCCACATTAGCTCCCGCGTACAGCAGAATACCGCTTTCCAGAATGACAATACATCGGAGAATCAACGACATTGCTGAGAATTTGCATGAAAAACTGGCAGCCCCAATTGAAAACTTTCTAGCGTACTCCATCGCACTTGATGGGTCCAGGGATATTAACGACACAGCTCAGTTAGCAATACTTTTGCGTGGCGTGGACGACAGGGGCGGATATTTTAGAAGGTGTTGAAATGGCAGCTGAAGTAATAGGACTCCCTTGGGAAAAGCTGTTTTCCCTAACCACAGACGGGGCACCAGCAATGTGCGGTAAAGCAAAAGGGTTTATTGGCCTACTGCGGAAAAACTTAACATGCCGAATTTACCTTCCGTTCATTGCTTTGCACCCCAACAGGCTCTTTGTGCGAAAGTTATCGGTCTTCAAGATGTGATGAAGGTAGTGGTGCGTATCGTGAACTAATTCGTTCTCATGGGCTCACTCATCGTCAATTCAAAGAATTTTTGATTTTATTTGAAGAGGAGTATCCAGATAGTCCCTACCACGCTGGCTGAACAAAGGGAAAGTAATTTCCCGAATTTTTCGACTACGCCACACTGTGGCTCAGTTTTTGGAGAGCAAAGGACGTCCGGAGCCACTTTTTCACGACCCTGAATGGGTAGCTGATTTAGGATTTTTAGCAGACATTATGGCTCTCCTAAATGATTTAAGTCTGAAACTCCAAAAAGAAAACAATCTCATCAACGATGTGATCAGCAAAATAAACGCATTCTCAGTATAAACTGAAGCTCCTCAAAAACAACCTTTCAGAGAAAAATATGCAACACTTTCCTGAACTAGGTAAGCGAGATATAAATTGTACCTTTATTAAAACAGACTAATCTTTATAACCGCTCTAATCAAAACGGTACTATGGTTTTGTTTGACAGCATGTGTGCAGGATGGAGCGCGCTTTGAAAAATACGTCGAGGTGCTACAATCCCTGCAAAATGCGTTTGACGACAGATTCCAGGTAATGGGGCGGTATATGACATACAGCTAAATAAATGAGATTGCGTTACAAATGCAAGTGTAACATTACATTAAAACTAACAGCACACATTACATGTTTATTAAAATCTATCGCATTTTAGTACTTCGAAACAACGGCTTACATTACTTTCATTTATTAACATTTGCTTTGTTATTGTTTCAGGAAATTACCTACCTGCAGCCAATTCTCGATGTTTTTGTGAAACCTTTTTCGATGGATATTCAAAGTGCGCCTTCAGATTTACATTTCGAACTGATTGATTTGCAAAGCGATGTTCACCGAAAGGATGTGTCTTACAATACAAAAGGCTTGCTCCAATTCTACCAGAACTTGCCGAAGGAAGAATTTCCCAAGTTACACAGAGAAGCAGCGAAGATTATTTCTATGTTTGGTTCCTCTTGTGTATGTGAAAGGTTTTTTCTGTTTTGTCTTGTACAAAAACTGGATTGCGTGCGAGTATTTCTAATTGTAATTTAAAAAATTCTCTCAGAATTGCTGTTAGTCAATCACTTGTTCAGATCTTTGTAGCATAATTCCCAATAAAATAAAGAGCACATAGGAAGACACATTTGTGTTGAAACCAAATTTAAAATTGTTACCATTACAGTTATTATATGTAAACCTCTTTTGTACCGGTACACCAAACTAAGCTCTCCACCTAGTGTACATTAATATTTGGCAATGACGAAGACAACAGGGTAAAAGCTTTGAAACAGGTCGAGACAGGCGGCGCTAGCGACACAAGCTGTTGCGCAAAGCCGAGGAGTGGGGGGGTCTGCACCGTCGTCAACATCGCGCAGCCGTCTTCTGCACTCTGCACTGTGCGATGCACCGGTGCATGCACCTTGTGCGGCCCTGGCCTAGAGCCATCCTCTCCATTCGTAATGTGCGGCTGTCAGAGGCCAATAGGCCCCACAAACTACATTAGGCTCGCGTATTACCACCGTTAGACGAATGCCACCGATGACTGCAAGTCATGGCTCTTGCAGTAAGGGAAAATAGATCATATGACGTCCCTGTTCAGTCCACCACAGGACACCACGTAGAGGTGTAAAATGTGGTATAAGGGCACGGACCCGAAACACTTTATTTCATGCCAGAGCTCATTTCATGCTTCTCTTCATAATCGCACTTATCGCAGAAAACCACGAAAAGAGAAAGTACCAACATTACATGAAATGTTCAAAATACCCATCTGGTTACGTTTGGTTAGAATGTACAGTTAGTTGTAATTCTTAGGTTTCCACCAGTGCTTGTTTTTCCAATGGAATGAAGGTAACGTTGGCATGTTACTCACTTCATTTCTTTTACTGACATGAGACCAACTTCAAGCACGTAGCACAAACTGTTCATTGTTCAACACGGAACTGGTTTCCACTACCTTGCAACGGAAGTTAAATGGAATAAGGAGTTGGCAGTTATCATTTACTGCACGTATCGCCAGATAGTAATGGCCGTGGCGCTCAACGTTTGTATCGGGATTCCCAGAACGACCGCCGGCCACTGTAGCCGAGTGGCACTAGGCGCTTCAGTCTGGAACCGCACGACCGCTACGGCACAGGTTCGAATCCTGCCTCGGGCATGAATGTGTGTGATGTCCTTAGGTTAGCTAGGTTTAAGTAGTTCTAAGTTCTAAGGGACTGATGACCTCAGGTGTTATGTCCCATAGTCCTCAGAGCCATTTGAACCATCTGAACCCAGAACGACGGTGCCCAGACAGGACGGCGTTTAAAGCAATCGATCATCGTCTTAGAGAGCATTGAACGTGTTGTGACTTGGCAAGACAGCCAAGCCACTATGAGAGGAAGCCGAAAGGCACGCGTTAAGATCACGCAGGCTGGCGTGAGGTCTTGAACAGTTAAGGGAATTTATAGTAGCAAAGAACGTAAGTAACTACTGGAATACTTAACTTTAATTCATAATTGGTGAACATCGGTCTGACGGTACATGCATCACAAGATAAATAGCAAATGATAATGACGCCTTGCTAGGTCGTAGCAAATGACGTAACTGAAGGCTATGCTAACTATCGTCTCGGGAAATGAGAGCGTAATTTGTCAGTGAACCATCGCTAGAAAAGTCGGCTGTACAACTGGGGCGAGCTAGGAAGTCTCTCTAGACCTGCCGTGTGGCGGCGCTCGGTCTGCAATCACTGATAGTGGCGACACGCGGGTCCGACGTATACTAACGGACCGCGGCCGATTTAAAGGCTACCAACTAGCAAGTGTGGTGTCTGGCGGTGACACCACATTCCTCCACCGCAAATCAGCGGACGATTGTGGCATAAGGCTTCCGCCCACCGTGGGGAGGACCCCATGTTGACGTATGCGACGAGGTGGGGAGACTAACAACAGGCGAGGCTGTGCCACCCGCACCCTGCCATTCGGTCCGAGGGGAGCTAGGAAACGCCTGAAAACCTAGTCCAGAGTGCACGCCAACATGCGGTGTACGCGCCCGTAGAGAGACAGGAGGGGCCGAAGGGTCGACCTCCCTCGGGTTGGGGCACCCGACGGGCGAAGACGACAGATGGTCCGGAGCGGGCAAGAATTCCATAGCGGAGGACAACTGGTCACGGAAAGCGATCGGCGGCGCGTGACCCAGGGAGGCGCACGGCGGTTGCAGCGACGCGTCCACCGCGGGCGTGGCCGGCGGGAGAACAGGCGGCGGCGGCGGCGGCGGCGGCGGCGGCGGCGGCGCGTCGCCATGGGGCAAAATGGAAGGCAGCGTCGGTAACAGCTGGGGCTGAGGCGAGCCAGTAGATGGGTCCCCAGGGCGCTGACCGGACGGCACCGTCGCTGAAAGAAGACGGGGAGCGGCAGATCCCGTGCGACGACAGAGGCGCAGCTGATTAAGATGCCGACGCACCTCACCAGAGGCCCCCAAAACCAGATACATAGCGCGGCCGAGGCAGCGAAGAATGCGCCCTGCGAGCCAACGCCGTGAAACTCGATAGTTGCGATAACAGACAACGTCACCTGGAGCAAAAGCAGGCGGCTGGCGCGGCACAGGAACCTGATGCTGCGGATGTTGCAAAGACATCAAGGTTCGATGAGGGCGACCGCGAAGCAGCTCAGCCGGCGAGCGACCATCTCGGGGCTGAGAGCGATAAGAGGACAAAAAGAGCAATAACGCGTCCTCCCGAGAATGCGACTATTTCAGCTTCAATATCTGTGACTTGAATGTCCTGACCAAACGTTCAGCGGCACCGTTTGACTGTGGCGAAAACGGCGCGGACGTCAAATGTTGAATACCATTGGCCTTGCAGAATGACTGAACTTCTGCGGACATGAATTGTGGGCCATTGTCGGAAACAATTGTCTGTGGAAGACCTTCAATGCAAAAGATAGCGGATAACGCTTGGAGGGTGGCAGATGACGTCGTGGAAGACATCCGGACAACAGAATGGACCAGCAAAATCGATGTGTAAGCGTTGCCAAGGGGAGGTGGCTTTTGGCCATGCAAAGAAATTCCGCGGTGGTGCTGATTGGTGTTCGGCACACACCATGCAAGAAGAGCACATATTCGTAATCGCGGCATCGATTCCGAACCAACTACAGTGCTGACGAGCAAGTTGTTTCGTTCTCACTATACCCCAATGTCCTTGGTGGAGAAGCTTTAAGACAGAGGACTGTAACGAACGTGGGACCACGACCCTGGACTGATCATTATCAGAACGCAACAGCAAAACACCACGTCGTACAAAAAGTCTCTCCTTGAGAGCAAAAAATCTGCAAACCAACGGATCTCCGATCCGTGACTTTGACAAGGGCAATTGCATAGCAACAAAACGCAGAACTTTATTGATTGGCGACTCCATGTTGTCTTGTGCACTACGACCAGGTAACAGGTATACTTGAAAATAGAGACAGCATTGGTCGTATATTTTTTTCTATTGCAAAATCGATTTTCTGTCACTGAGTGACCATCTTCAGTGCTATATTGTATAACAAATTGGGATGCACTGTTGTCACTAAGCTTACGGCAATCACATAGACTATGAGTCTATGTGATAGAGTCTATGTGATTGCCGTAAGCTTAGTGACAACAGTGCATCCCAATTTGTTATACAATATAGCACTGAAGATGGTCACTCAGTGACAGAAAATCGATTTTGCAATAGAAAAAAATATACGACCAATGCTGTCTCTTTTTTCAAGTAAAACGCAGAACGGAAGCAAGGACAGAGTCGGCAACTGTGGCTGTAGCTACATGACGAAAATCAATCGGAAACGATTCGACCACGTCATCGATTTCCGAATCAATGAACATGCAAGCAAGTTCAGAGGAATCGAATGCTCTATCCTCAGCAACAGGCAAACGGGACAACGCATCGGCGTTTCCGTGCTTAGCAGTGGACCGATACAAGATATCATAGCGGTACTGCGAGAGGAAAATAGACCAGCGAATGAATTTCTGTGCTGTACGGGGAGGTACAGGCTTGGTCGGATGAAAAAGCGATGTCAAAGGTTTGTGGTCTGTGATGATGGTAAAGTGACGACCATACAAGAAATCATGATACTTTGTAACACCAAATACGAGAGCCAATGCTTCTTTCTCGATCTGTGAATAATTTTTTTGCGCAGACGAGAGCAATTTGGACGTAAAGGCAATAGGGCGATCCTGCGAACCATCTTTGTGCGCAAGCACAGCACCGATCCCGAAATCCGATGCATCCACCATCAACAAAAGGGGCTTCCGGGGATCGAATGGCATAAGGCAAGTATTGGAAAGCAACACCGATTTCAACTGGCGAAAGGCGCGTTCGCATTCCGTCGTCCAGACGAACGGAACACCTTTACGGCGTAAGCGATGAAGCGGAGCTGAATGGAAGAGGCGTGGCGCACATAGCGATGATAATAATTTATTTTTCCCAGCACACTCTGTAGCTGCTTCAAATTCTGCGGCGAAGGCAAGTCTTGTATGGCACGGAGGTGCTCTGGACTGGGAAGTATGCCTTGGGCATTGAGTTCATGTCCCAGATATGGCAAATCACGAGCAAAAAACACACATTTGCCCTTCCGCAAGCGAAGACCATTTTGTCGCAAGACCTGAAATAATGTTCGGAGATTTGCTAAATGTTCTTCTTCCGTCTTTCTGGAGATCACAATATCGTCCAGATAGTTTGCTGCAGTAGGGACCGACGCACAAACATTTTGTAGATATTGCTGAAACAATGCAGGGGCGGATGCACACCCGAATGGCAGTCGTTTGAATCGGTACAAACCAAGATGCGTGTTAACCACCAAAACGCGCTGGGATTCTTCGTCCACCGGTATTTGCAAGTACGCATCTGCTAGGTCCAACTTCGAAAAATATATATACCCGGGCACAGTTTGTCAAAAAGATCTTCCGGGTGGGGTAAAGGAAAAGTTGCAGTCACTAGTGAAACGTCCCCTTAGGAACAATTATACACGACTGTGCTGATAAACCTCTTACACTATTTGCTTTTCAAACAGCTGAGCAAAACTGAACGTACTCAAACATTCACTAAAGTGACACACAATATTTTTAGCGCAACGCAATCTGACTATCAAAGATCCCTGCAAAAGAATGGCCCTGAGTAACATTAAACTACACCTTTCAGAAATCACTTACCTCACAAAAATCTTCATTACTCGAACTACTGCAATACAGCGAGCACCAGTACTGCCAGCTAAATAAAAGATTCAAACTACAGAAGGCACTAACTACTGATAGGGATAGTTATCAAATGAAAGATATTAATAGAGAACAAACAATGTATTTACCTTAATAGTCATAATATATATAGCAGTTCATGACAAATTTCAAAACTCCGCCATCTCTCTCCCCACATCCGCCACTGCTGGCGGCTCACCTCCAACTGCGCAAAGCTACGTGCTGTTCACATCCAGCTGCCGCTGCCCAACACTACAATGGCAGACAACAATGCAAACTAGCCACAGACTGCACACAGCACATCCAGTGATTTTCATATAGAGCGCTACATAACGTTCCCAATAAGACAACATAAACAGCCTACCTACATAAAGAAAACATAAACAGCCTACTTACATAGCCCCCACGCTCCCCACAAAAAAATTTTACAAAATATTTTTGGGCAGTGGCCAATAATGATTTGAAAAACTTTTTCATAATTACAATAACAAAGATAACAAATGCACACACTTATTTATACAATGTTGGTCAAAAGCTAAAATTTTCTCACAGTCCATAAAGACAGTCCTGATCATTCATCATAATAGTAATTACAGTTTTTTTTCACAAAGTCTCATTAGTAAAAGAAATTGCACACAGAAGTAGTGGATTTCCTTGCAGTCTTGAAGAAGTAGTGGTGTCCTTCCAACGGAAAGACAGTGCTGACTCTTGACATGCTGACAGGTAATGGGCCACGACAGAGCAAACCCACAGCAGAGTCATTCGACGTTTTGAAGAAGATTGTTAGGTAGGTCGTCACAGAGCAGACCCACTGTAGTCCTGGTAGAGATGGCCAGCAGCCATCTGGTGTGACTGTGCAGGTGCACAATCACCATTGAAGAGTCTTGCAGATAATATAACAAGTCCATAACCACCACTTGTGCACGCACAAAGTTTTTTTCGAATTGTCCTTAGAAGTCTTGCAGACAATATAGCAAGTCCATAAACCACCACTTGTGCACTCACAAAATTTTTGGAATTGTCCTTAGAACCAGCAATGCTGTTATCTAGTCCCTTGCTGAAATATCAACACACATGTAAACACTAAGAGCCCCAACTTCTCACATATTGTCCATATATTATGACCAACAGAAACGTGTGCAGTGAAATGTAACTTACAAGTTACTTAATTTAATGAACTGGTGTCAATTACAATTTTATAACATAAAAATACAATAACAAAGGTACAAAATAATCATTAAAGAACATAATACAGATAACATTTGTAGTAATACAGGCTTTACAAAGGAATAGAAATAGACATATACATTAGTGTTACAGGAATTATGACATGAGTACATACATAAAAGATCAGAATAATTATTGAAACATCAACTTCACACATGAGCATTAAAACAAAACAGAATAAATAATGTCTAAGCATATTTACAAGGTAAATAACATATTATTAATGCCAATTATATTTGAGGATAACAGTATTCCTCATCATAGTGAATGTAGCTTAATATTAAAAGAAGAAAAAATTCTATGAAACTACACAGAGACAGGAAGAAAACAAATACACAAGGGTACACAAACACATAGTGGGATAACGCAAAAGGAAAGGACGGGGTTTGTTTTCAGTGTAACATTTTGCATGGAGATCTCCCTTCGTTCATCATTATTCCCAAAAGTCCTATCTAAGCCTGCTTTCTGTATTCTGTTCACATCCTCTGTCAAAAATAGTTTTTCTCCACTGTACAGTATCCTTTTTTTTTTGCCCAAACCATTTTCATATAGCTTCTTAATGCATTTCGTCCAATTCATCATAGTTAGTTTCTTATATAGTCTACCCCCTCTTAAGCTAACTTAAATCTACTGAGCTCAGATGCTAAACTAAGGGACGAGGCAATGCAGCAGCATAAAACAATTAACACAAACATCAAGGACAAAAATTTTAAATAGGCAAAGCAATTGCAGTACTACAACTAATATAAGGCACTGTGCAGGAAACAAGAAAAATAAATTAGTAGTAAAACTGGCTTAACAGCGTAATACAGCGTCAAATTCAGTAACACTATGCCTGGCAAACAGCAGCAGCAACTTATATCTAAACATGACATAGCTCAAGCAAAAAAATATTACAATAAAAACAACAATGCAGAAAAGGGAAATGTCTATTCACATCTTAATGTCTATGTAATTAAAGTGGTGCACCACAGCTTATTCTACGAAAAATATTACCAAGTAGTTGAAAAGAAAATTATGTATGCAGTTACTGTTATTAGTCCCTTCTTATTTTTCTTTCCATTCCAAGAGCTCCTTTATCGAAGAATGTGGGTCATAAAATAATTATTTAATAGATCTGTTGACAGAAAGTGTTCACATTAGCAAATGCATCTAAGTTTATTTTATAAAACTAATGCTGCAACACAGCTGGAAAACAGGTATCAAATGAAATAAGCATTTACGCAAACCAAAACATAAAAATACCATTCAGTAGTCATGTGACATTTCATAAGTTAGTAGAAATTCTCTCAACTCTCATGGAAAGACGCTTGTCATAATCAGGTGTGCAGATGTAAGTATCCTTCCAAGTAATGAGGGTGTCGCATTTGCAATGTTTTCTCTAAAGGAATGTCAATGGCGAGGATAATGGCCTCCCTTTTTTTTTCACCTAATGGCTTTCTTTTGTCAGACGACTACCTCTCAGCTGGGCGCCCAAAACGCATTACATGCAGGTGGTCACTCAACTTTCTTACGGAAATATTTACGACAGCCGTTTCCGCTACAATGACAGTCTCATATAAAAATATTTCACAGGTCAAGAATTTGCGTTGCAAATGTGTAGAAGCAAAATCTTACAGCATAATACACATCGTCATCATAAAAATATCATAACATCTCAGTCAATTCTCAAAATCGGCGTCGCTTCCTCCAATAATTTCAAAACCTAAAAAAATTCTCTGCTCATGTCAAAAGTGCCATCTCCCTCAAATGTACTTTAAAAATCGTGATCCCATACCAAATATATCATTCAAAGCTCTCATAATATCACAATAGGTCGAAAAAATATGAACAGTTTACAAAGTACAGACAAAATACAATTTCGTAAGTGTGAAGTTATCCAACGGTGTAATCACGTAAACATCTGTCACTGACGTAATAAAAAAGTTTGTCTCTCTCAGTTAAATGATCAGATAGCTGTGTAATTTTTGTTAGAGAAATATGGTACCGATGTGTAAAGTTGTATAAGCAAATACCATATTAGCTAGGGCTCCTTGTGCTTGCCACACACATGGTACACAAAGTAGGCGTGTACCCCCCTGAGGATTATTGTAATTATACCCTCAGGTGTTACAGATTACAGCAATGGAATGAAATGTATCACGAAAAACTTTCTTTGTAATTCTAAAATCTTTAAAAATAAATGTTTTAAGTACAAAATTAATCACTCAAATACGTGTCCTGTAGCACTAGATGTGCGTCTTGCTGTAAGATAATCTCTGTGGAAGTGTCGTAGTTATCGTCCTCCAAAAGCTAAGTTCTGCAGAAGTCTATGTACTGACCTCATGATAAACAAAAGTGAAATGCTTTGCATATAGATATCTTAGTTATTACGCTTATTGTTGTGATGAAGAAAGTACTGTGCTGTAACGTATTGTTGTGCTACAGAAAAGGCTGTCTCCTTGTAGCTATGCCACAAAAGTTACCACTAAAACATGTTTTGCTTTCCAGAATAATTCATAAAAACCGTGCAGATATAAAACAGAAACACCGCAAAAGCAACATTGTAAATTGTCACTCATTAGTAGCGTCGTGATAAAATCGTGTAGCTGTCGCATTAACTAACCACTGTGTCATCTGGTATCTCCCAGAAAGTACTTTAATTCAGAATGTATTTTCAAGTAAACCAAAATGTTGCATTAAAATCTCATTAGCAGTACCAGATATAATGTTATTTTTCTCGGAGCCAGCCGGCGCACGTGTATGCCCACGGTGCGAGTCATTGTCTGTCTCTTTGTTGCCGCACGTCGTTACTGGGATTAGGAGGCCTAACTTCCACAAATTCGCCTTGCCGAGAGGGCTCTGCTCTGTTTAAAGCTCGCCAGTTCTGATGCAGTTCAGGTCTGTCGTTACGATCATATCGTCTGTCGTCATGTCTGTAGATTCCATAGTTTCTTTCTTGTCGGTCAAGTGGTGGAGAATTTTTCCCTGAGTCGTAACTGCGCGCTGGACCGTTGCGTCTAAAGTTATTCTGTCTCCCTTGATAGTCATTACCGCGGAAAGGTGATCTTTCCCTGTAACTATTACTCTGCCAGTGGTTGTCATATGGGTGGTGTCTGTTTTGGTCACGTTTTACGTTGTAAGAATAGGCTTGTCGTGGCCATTTATTGTTTCTGTCGTCACGGAATTGTGACGGATGTGACCTGTAGTGATTGTTTTCCTGTTTTTGCATCCCGCGACTGTCTGTGTCAATTTCTAATTCTTGTAAGAGTCCCTGAAAAGCTTCAATGTCGTCTTTGCAACGTCCTGCCAAAATAATATGCCGTAAATGTTCAGGTAATTTGATTAAGCAAATGTGGATGAGTTCTGAGGGGCTGTATGGGTTTGACAGGTACTGATTCTTGTGCAACATGTCTTCAAAATATTTGACAAGACTGGAAAATTCAGATTGTTCAAAGTGTTTCATCATCATGATGCTATGTTTTACTCGGTCTTGTGTAGCTTGTGACCAATATGCTGAGAGGAACGCATGGTAAAATTCTCCTTCACTGTGACAATCGTGAATGACCGATCGCATTCTTACAGCGGGTTCATTCTCCAAGTAGCCACACATAAATTCTAACCTGTGCTCCAATGACCAGTTGGTAGGAAAACAATGAGAGAATTGATGGAGCCACACTTGTGGATGAATGTCGTTGGCAGAATTCTCAAACGTTTTTAATTTACGTGTAGTAATGAACAGCTTACAGTCAAAATCATCATGTCGGCGAGTAGCATGTCGGTCATTGTTACGTCGTGTCGGCGGTTCCATCTCAAAATTCGGTGCACATTGCCAAATTCTTTCATAACTTCCGAAATGCCCTGTGTTATTATATTGTGGCTGTTCCGTATTTCTGTCCCTCTTCCCATATTGGAGCGCGAGTGTCCTCTGAAATACGTAATTCTTGTATTACCTGTGTCAGCTGATCTTGTACTTCCCGGATTTCTCTTTGGTGTTGTGTATTAATTTGATTCAGATTTTGTTTCAATTTCCTAATTTGTTCGCACTCTTCTGTGTCATTAAAGACTACCGGTTTTGTGTCATTCAGATTATCATCTACCTTCGTCGATAAGTTAGTGACCTGATCCGAAAGTTCGGCTACTTTCTCTGATAATGAACTAATTTCCTCCATGTGTCTTTCTGAACCAATTTTCAGAGTATCTACTGTGTCCTTTAAGTTTTCCTGAGTTTTTGCAAGTTGCGTAACTGAATCGGTAGATGCAACTGAGTCCATTTTAGCTTGCAAGGTCTCATGATTTTCATGAACAATAGTTTGCAGTTCTTTTATGGCTGCTTCGTGATTCTGTAATGCATTTTCATGACGCGAAAAAATAGGTTGGAAATGCTCACAAATTTGCGTTTTTACGTCATTACAGACTTTTTGATATTTCGATTCAATGTTATGTAACTCAGTAGTTAAATCTTCACGTGTTTGTTCAAGTGTGGTGTCTAACTTCCGAAGATTTTGTTCCATTGTCTCTAACTGTTGCTGTGTTTGTCTCTGGTGTTGTTCCCGTGTGTCTAACTTTTGAAGCTTTTGCTGTGTTTGTCTCTGATTTTGTTCCATTGTGTCTAACTTTTGAAGCTTTTGCTGTGTTTGTCTCTGATTTTGTTCCATTTGTTGCATTAGTTGTAATAACAATGCATTAGTGTCTGGAATATGTTCCTCTACGCTTTTCGGCAGTGCATTTGCACCGGCAACATTCACATTTTGACAAGCTGAAAATGTGTCTTGACTTATTTGAGAAAACGATGAGGACGCAAAACCTGAATCTACAGTATTTGTAAAATTGTGTCCTGTCATTTCGGATTCCTGAGGCGAGCTGTTGCCGATCGATCGATCGATAATGCTTCCCTGTTCACAACCTGTTTCACTGTCAACACCATTATTTGCCGCCCGCTCCATTTCCCTATGCACAATTACCAAATTACTACTTGGAATGTCTGTTAATTCACTACACAGTGGTGCTGATAAGCTACGCTCGTCGTCACTATTATTTCTCAGTTTACTTTGGAGCCTAGTGTTACGTTTTTCACACGCCATTATTGTGACAATATTTCACACGATAACACAGAAAAACACAATTTGAAGAGCAAAAATAAGAGAACACATTAACATAGCACTGAAAATAATATCTAGTTAATTGCAGCTGCGAAATACTTGGTGCAAATCTACATGCATGCCACAACTGTTTTACTGTGCAGCAATGAAAAACCACAACTACCAAGGAAATTCTCTCTATAATTACGCGCTAGCAATAAACAAAAGCTACACTAAATACACAAACTACAAGAAAAAAATCAGAAGATTCCAGTGAGATATCCTTGGCTAAGGGTCGACATATGAAACGTCCCCTTAGGAACAATTATACACGACTGTGCTGATAAACCTCTTACACTATTTGCTTTTCAAACAGCTGAGCAAAACTGAACGTACTCAAACATTCACTAAAGTGACACACAATATTTTTAACGCAACGCAATCTGACTATCAAAGATCCCTGCAAAAGAATGGCCCTGAGTAACATTAAACTACACCTTTCAGAAATCATTTACCTCACAAAAATCTTCAATACTCGAACTACTGCAATACAGCGAGCACCAGTACTGCCAGCTAAATAAAAGATTCAAACTACGGAAGGCACTAACTACTGATAGGGATAGTTAGCAAATGAAAGATATTAATAGAGAACAAACAATGTTTTTACCTTAATAGTCAAAATATATTTAGCAGTTCATGACAAATTTCAAAACTCTGCCATCTCTCTCCCCACATCCACCACTGCTGGCGGCTCACCTCCAACTGCGCAACGCTACGCGCTGTTCACATCCAGCTGCCGCTGCCCAACACTACAATGGCAGACAACAATGCAAACTAGCCACAGACTGCACACAGCACAGCCAGTGATTTTCATATAGAGCGCTACGTAACGTTGCCAATAAGAAAACATAAGCAGCCTACTTACACTAGTTGTGGATTCACTGTTGCCTTGAAGTCCACGCAAAGTCTCAATTTTCCGGAAGGTTTTTGCAAAATTACTAAGGGTGACGCCCAGAGAGAAGCCTGCACACGTTCAATTACACCATGTGATTCCAAATCGTGTAATGTTCTTGCGACCTCATTATGCAATGCGTGGGGAACATTGCGCGCTCTGAAAAATTTCGGTTGCTCATTGACTTTCAGTTCCAAATGTGCTTTATAGTTCGTAGCGCAACCGAGGCCCAGTGCAAAAATGTCTGCAAATTCTTCACATAGACGAGAAACACTGGCTGAAGGCACAGTCTGGTTCACTGGTAGGACCTGATTTACTAAAGCAAGTTAAACAACTGAAATAAATCTAAACCAAACAAGTTCACTGCAGAAGAAGAACGAAGTACATAAAAGGACACAAGTTTTGTTTGTCCCTTGTATGTTGCAAGAAGGCTGCACTGTCCTAACGCAGGGATCACCTGTCCGGAATAACTGGTTAGATTAACATTTGCGGCACGCAACAGAGTTGTGCCCAGCTGTTTGTATGTGTCGTGATTGAGTAGTGAACCTGCAGCTCCGGTATCGAGCTGGAATGGTATCACTTTGCCGTTAATGTCCAAGTCTACAAAAAGTTTATTGTCCCGCTGACGACAAGAGTGACTGTCTCGTGCAACGTGAACTGACACAGGTACAGAATCATTTGCGACTTGACGGGATTTCTGTCGATGTCGACGCACATTTTTTGTGGGACAAACACAGTCACTGTTAGAGAGATTGGCACTGGGAGGAGTGGCATGATCTACATGAATTTCCATGGGTGAAGGTTCACGAGCCTGAGTATTCTTGGTTCGATTCCGGTGCGAAGCAAAAGGCCTGGAATGGTTGTGAGTGTCCGTTCTGAGCTTTTTCTGGCAAAAACTTTGAACATGTCCTTTTTTATTACAGAAAAAGCAAACAGCCTGGCGTGACGGGCAATTCTCATGTGAATGTCAAGTATCACACCGCGGGCATGATTTCACCGCGTTTGCATGCTGGCGCGGGACACGTGGCTGAGAGCCAGGCGGCTTTGGCGCGGCCGGGCGTGAGGACTGTTTACTGTTCCGTGCAGCTCGCCCGGCGGGCTGGTTAACGTGACACACAGGAGGCGAAGTTTCAAATAATTCCTGAGCAAAGTGAAGTGTGTCCTGCCGATCCAATATGTCCATCACTGGTTGAAGGGAGGAATTGACTAGTTTCAAAATCTGTTCCCTTATACGAACATCAGAAACGTTCTGTGCAATAGCATCATGCACCATAATATTTGAATAAGGGAGGCCACATTGACACTCAAAAGCACAATCCCTAGTAAGGCCTTGCAAGGTTGCAACCCACTCCCTATTAGTCTGACCAGCCGTATGTTTTGTACGAAAGAAGGTATACCTTTTCGCAACTACATTGACTGATTCTTTGAAATATGCATCTAATGCAGACAAAATTTCTTCATACGACAGAGTTGCTACGTCGCGTTGGGGAAACAATTTGACTATCACACAGTATGTGGACACTCCGACAGAACATAATAAGAACGGCTGCCGCTCGTTACCTTGAATTCTGTAGACGGCGAGATGGAATCCAAATTGGCGTGACCACTCCGTCCAGCGTTCCAGTGCCACATCAAAAGGACGAAAAGGTGGTGCAACTGTGTGTTGTGGCTGCATAAGCAGTTGAGCTTCGGCCGCCGCATCGTTGTGCATTGCACTTTGACCCTGGACGAGCTGTCCAAGGGCATCCAATAAGGCCTGCGTCTGCTGATTCTGTAAGCGATAAAATTCGGACAGTACATCGGTAGATTGTGGCGAAGCCATGACACAAGTAAACCAGGAAAATCAATACGAACGCAAAATTCTCGTCGCCAGACTGTTGCGACTTGGCAATACAGCCAGGCCGCTATGAGAGGTAGCCGAAAGGCATACGTTAAGTTCACGCAGGCTGGCGTGAGGTCTGGAACAGTTAAGGGAATTTATAGTAGCAAAGAACGTAAGTAACTACTGGAATACTTAACTTTTATTCATAACTGGTGAACATCGGTCTGATGGTACATGCATCACAAGATAAATAGCAAATGATAATGGCGCCTTGCTAGGTCGTAGAAAATGACGTAGCTGAAGGCTATGCTAACTATCGTCTCGGGAAATGAGAGCGTAATTTGTCAGTGAACCATCGCTAGCAAAGTCGGCTGTACAACTGGGGCGAGTGCTAGGAAGTCTCTCTAGATCTGCCGTGTGGCGGCGCTCGGTCTGCAATCACTGATACTGGCGACACGCGGGTCCGACATATACTAACGGATCGTGGCCGGTTTAAAGGCTACCACCTAGCAAGTGTGGTGTCTGGCGGTGACACCACAGAACGTATAGGCCTACTACTAGCGAATGCGGAAGACCTACAAGGACGAGGAT
The DNA here is from genome assembly GCF_023864275.1 of Schistocerca cancellata. Classification (NCBI taxonomy): domain Eukaryota; kingdom Metazoa; phylum Arthropoda; class Insecta; order Orthoptera; family Acrididae; genus Schistocerca; species Schistocerca cancellata. Next base: position 454,868,034 of record NC_064630.1, on the reverse strand, counting down.
ACATCAGTTGAAGGACGAAATTGTTCGTGCAAGTTGACGGTAACCCTAGTATCAGCGTAAGACAGTTAGCTGCAACAAGTAATGTTGACCACTTAACTGTCTGGAGTGTGCTACTTCAGAAACTGCTGCATCCCTACCATGTACAGTGTGAGGCGAATAAAAGTGATTCGGACAAGTGGATACGATTCCGCGTGAATGAAGGCATATAATCATACACTGTGACGTCCACATCACGTGTACGCCCCCCACGTTATCCACATGGGTTCAGAGCGTAGTACGTGCTGTGTCAGCGTCAGTGGAGCAGTGCAAAGGGAATAATGATACTCATAGTGGAGCAGTGAATTTTCGTTTCTGAAAATTACGTGACAACAAGGTCTTGTAAACGGTGTAGTCAGTTGTTTGTTGAGAAGTTTATTGATTTTCAAAGTGCTAGCAAAGAGTGTCATGCAACGCTTAGTCCGAGGACGGCATCAGATAACATTCCGAAATGTGCCTGCACCCCAGGGCCCAAAATTGCCAAGAGGTGAACGATTGTCACTTTCAACATTAGCTATAGTCAGGTTAGTGGTATATTTGCTTTCTTGTGCTGTGTTTGTTTGTAACCTGGAACTCCGTTCTCTGAGCGAGTTTTATTTGTTCCTCTCTTCTACATTGTGTGCAGGCACTATCAGCAGCTGAGTTTCTTGCACAGGTGCACCTCTGCGAATCGTTCCTTCAACAGTGCGTTATCTCTCACTTTACTGTAGACTTACACTCCTGGAAGTGGAAAAAAGAACACATTGACACCGGTGTGTCAGACCCACCATACTTGCTCCGGACACTGCGAGAGGGCTGTACAAGCAATGATCACACGCACGGCACAGCGGACACACCAGGAACCGCGGTGTTGGCCGTCGAATGGCGCTAGCTGCGCAGCATTTGTGCACCGCCGCCGTCAGTGTCAGCCAGTATGCCGTGGCATGCGGAGCTCCATCGCAGTCTTTAACACTGGTAGCATGCCGCGACAGCGTGGACGTGAACCGTATGTGCAGTTGACGGACTTTGAGCGAGTGCGTATAGTGGGCATGCGGGAGGCCGGGTGGACGTACCGCCGAATTGCTCAACACGTGGGGCGTGAGGTCTCCACAGTACATCGATGTTGTCGCCAGTGGTCGGCGGAAGGTGCACGTGCCCGTCGACCTGGGACCGGACCGCAGCGACGCACGGATGCACGCCAAGACCGTAGGATCCTACGCAGTGCCGCAGGGGACCGCACCGCCACTTCCCAGCAAATTAGAGACACTGTTGCTCCTGGGGTATCGGCGAGGACCATTCGCAACCGTCTCCATGAAGCTGGGCTATGGTCCCGCACACCGTTAGGCCGTCTTCCGCTCACGCCCCAACATCGTGCTGCCCGCCTCCAGTGGTGTCGCGACAGGCGTCAATGGAGGGACGAATGGAGACGTGTCGTCTTCAGCGATGAGAGTCGCTTCTGCCTTGGTGCCAACGATGGTCGTATGCGTGTTTGGCGCCGTGCAGGTGAGCGCCACAATCAGGACTGCATACGACCGAGGCACACAGGGCCAACACCCGGCATCATGTGTGGGGAGCGATCTCCTACACTGGCCGTACACCACTGGTGATCGTCGAGGGGACACTGAATAGTGCACGGTACATCCAAATCGTCATCGAACCCGTCGTTCTACCATTCCTAGACCGGCAAGGGAACTTGCTGTTCCAACAGGACAATGCACGTCCGCATGTATCCCGTGCCACCCAACGTGCTCTAGAAGGTGTAAGTCAACTACCCTGACCAGCAAGATCTCCGGATCTGTCCCCCATTGAGCATGTTTGGGACTGGATGAAGCGTCGTCTCACACGGTCTGCACGTCCAGCACGAACGCTGGTCCAACTGAGGCGCCAGGTGGAAATGGCATGGCAAGCCGTTCCACAGGACTACATCCAGCATCTCTACGATCGTCTCCATGGGAGAATAGCAGCCTGCATTGCTGCGAAAGGTGGATATACACTGTACTAGTGCCGACATTGTGCATGCTCTGTTGCCTGTGTCTATGTGCCTGTGGTTCTGTCAGTGTGATCATGTGCTGTATCTGACCCCAGGAATGTGTCAATAAAGTTTCCCCTTCCTGGGACAATGAATTCACGGTGTTCTTATTTCAATTTCCAGGAGTGTATTTCTCAAGAATGAGGCTTCGTTTCAATGTGATCAGGTTGTAAATTTTCACAATCAGCACGCATGGGCAGTCGAGAATTCTCACGGAATAGTGCAATAACAACGTCATCAACGAAGATTGTCTGTCAACATTTCGCCCGGCATCGTTGGTGGCTCTGTTCTTACACCCAGACTCAGGGCAGAAACTTACCCTACTTTCCTAGAGAATAATCTTCCTGCCTTGGCAGAACATATGCCTCTACGTGTGTGAAAAAACTCTTCATATGAGTGTTAATTTTCGTAGGCTTCTAAATAACAGATTCCGGCGGATAGATATAGGTGGACCTAAACCTTGGTCTGCACGCTCTCCAAACCTAAACCCACAAGACTTTTATTTGTGGGAGCATTTGAAAGCTTTAGTGTTCAGAACCTTTGTGCCCAGCCTTCGTGTCCTCATTGTAAAACGCTGTGAAACAATACGTAAATCTCCGGGGATACATCAGCTCATCAGGGACTCAAAGCGACGGGGAACGGAAACATGTATCCTTGCTAACGGAGAGAATCTTGAACATTTCATTTACGGAAGGTTTCATGCTGTGCTCATACGTTATTTCTATGTGGTATTCCTAAGGCGCTGCAGTCATGGACTGTGCGGCTGATCCTGGCGGAGGTTCGAGTCCTCCCTCGGGCACGGGTGTGTGTGTGTTTGTCCTTAGGATAATTTAGGTTAAGTAGTGTGTAAGCTTAGGGACTGATGACCTTAGCAGTTAAGTCTCATAGGATTTCACACACATTAGTTTTTTTATGTGGGTTTCCCATGATTAATGTGTTGAAGAGTTGCAGAAACTGAGCTCTAATATGGACGTAAAGTGTTTCCGGACTCATGTCGACATATTTTCTCCCTCTATATGTCAAAAATGGTTACACCTTGTATTAACTTCGATATTTTTAAAGTTGTGATGCAATGTTACGCTCAGTAGAGTGTTCATTACGAAATATGTTGGTCCTGGACAATAAAGCACACCAGGAAACATAGAAGAAAGCTACAACAATGTTCGCCTGAACATCGGCTTCTCCTAGCTAGTTAATTAATTACTTGTGCCACGCGTCATAATCGCGATAAACATTACGAGACGGAACGTGTGGACAACACAAGCAGGGAACACACACTCACACACACACACACACACAAACACAGCTATAATTTTTTATTTGCAAATGAAGTAATACTGATGTAATGTTGTCCTTTGTTATTGGCCGAGCGGTTCTAGGCGCTTCAGTCCGGAACCGCGCGACCGCTACGGTCGCAGGGTTCGAATCCTGCCTCGGGCATGGATGTGATTGATTTCTTTAGGTTAGTTAGGTTTAGGTAGTTCTAAGTTCTAGGGGACTGATGACCGCAGTGCTTAGAACCATTTGAACAGAGACCGACGAACTGCTGAGACGGATTCCTGACGGGAAATGGAGGGAAAAAGTCCTTTGAACATGTGTCCGGAAATGGACAGTGTGCGCGCAACAATAACGACAACAAATTGTCCCGGAACCCAGTACACAGCTGTGTCGCATCCGTGTCGCAACAAATATTCAAAGTGACCTCCGAGGGAATGCAATGCACGCGTTCACACGTCGCATCATGGATCAACTTACACAATGTTGGCGGGCCACTTGCCTGGAGCTTGTACTAGTGTTCATCTCAATATCCTGTAGAGCCTGGTTCAAAAATGGCTCTGAGCACTATGAGCCTTAACTTCGGAGGTCATCAGTCCCCTAGAACTCAGAACTACTTAAGCCTAACTAACCTAAGGATATCACACGCATCCATACCCGAGGCAGGATTCGAACCTGCGACCGTAGCGGTCGCGCGGTTCTAGACTGTAACGCCTAGAGCCGCTCGGCCACACCAGCCAGCCTGTAAAGCCTGGTCCTCTAAATCTGGTGTACGCGCAATCCGCTGCCTCCCTGCACTTTTTTCTATCTGAATGGACACGTGATAACACATATATAATGTGATGCGTCTGTGATAGTACTTGTTCTTGTATAGCCATGCTGCTTCTCGACCGTACCTGCTTGACCGTACACAAGCACCACCTCGTCTGGCTCCCGAAATGAATTCCGGACCATTCTGCTGCTTACAGTACGCCACGTCAATCACACAGACTGCATCAGACTAGGGATACACGGCACGTAGTCAGAGGAACTTTCAATCATCGACCCCATCTACAGCGCAACGTTGCATTTCACGACACAAGCTCACAGCACCGTCTTTCCTTCATTTCCAATCAGGAATCCGCCCCCGCAGTTTGTCGGTTGTATTAATGTTCATCCTGTATATATAGGATGTAAGAGTACAAATACTGAAATTTTTTATTGGTGTCTGAGGTTAGTGTACTGAACAAAATTATATCAGCATTTACTTCATTTGCAGATTATATTTTTATATCTCTCAGTAGTTATATACTATTTGGCTGGTTAGTATCTCCAACTACGTAAGGCAAGAGCCCGCCATTAATGCCGTTTTTCGCGTAAGCAGCACGTTCAGTCTGGAAGTGCAGACAAGTGGATGAAAAACGGTTGATCTATGCTGCATGCATTATCCACTTATTTGTACAGTTATGACTGTACAAAAACATCTGGTAGTAAATTGTGTGATGTGTTTGCTGTAAGACTGTTACAGAGAGAAAACAACCAACACACTGGTGTTTGTAGATATTAAGGTACCAATTTTGCACATTTACCAGTTACACCCTGCCTTAATGAGATATATATTTATATGGCTATATGCTGGCCATTTACCCTTGTTTTCTGTAAAAACATCTGCTCGTTTCTATTCAAGAGTAATATCTCTCTGATTTAGAGAGAATAGTTAAGGAGAAACATCTTTAATCCATATTTGAAAACACTTTTGCCATTTGCTAGATATTTAATTTCCAAAGGTAGATTGTCAAAGCCTTTTATAGTAGAATATTTCACCCTTCATTGTGCCAAAGTTACATTCATTAGAGAGCATTTCAGACTATTTTTCCTTCTAGTCTTGTACTTCTGAATATCTCCACTACGTTCAAATTCAGATGTATTGTTGGTAACACATTTAATACCTGAATAAATATTCTGCGAGACTTTACTTAATAAATCCAGCTGCTTAGAAATGCCTGCAAGATGTATGCGTGTGAACTCTTATCTTCTTTTGTGAAATGCATACTTCTTCTCTAAGTGAGCAGTTATCCCAGAAAATTATCTCGTAAGACGTGAGTTGAGGCGTGGAGTGTCAGAAGACGTTCGAAATTCAGAAGAAAACAGTGGTAAGCTTTAGGGAGAGACAGCTAATATACAACAAGTACAAGAGCCAAGAGGGAATAAAAAGAGTGGATGACAAAGTACCAAGTGTTCGAATTAAAAAAGGGCTAAGACAGGAATCTAGTCTTTCGCCCCTATCGTTCTATCTATACATCGGAGTAGCAATGAAACTCGAGGTAAAGGGATGTCAATGGCTCACTTATGCTATTGCTGCCCTCGAGTAAGAGAAGAAGAATTACAGGATCTGCTGAAGATCTGCTGAATGGAATGAACAGTCTAATCAGTACAGAATTTGGACGGAGTGTAAATCGAAGAAAGACGAAAGTCATGAGAATGAGCAGAAATGACAATAGCAAGAAACTTAACATCAGTGTTGGTGATCAGGAAGCAGATGAAGTTATGGAATGTTGCTACCTAGGCTGCAAAATAATTCAAGATGGACTTACTAAGGAGGATATAAAAAACAGACTATCACTGACAAAAAGGGCATTCTTGCCCAAGAGAAGTTCACTAATATCAAATACAGACCTTACTTTGAGGAGAAAATTTCAAAGAATGTACGTTTGGAGCATAGAATTGTATGGTAGTGAAACATTGACTGTGGTAAAACCAGAATCATTTGAGACGTGGTGCTAGATACGAATTTTGAAAGTTATGTGGACAGACAAGGTAAGGAATGAGGAGAGTCTGTGCAGAATCACAGACGAATGGACTATATGGAAATCACTCTAAAGAAGAACGGACAGGATGATAGTACACCTGTTAAGATATCGGGGGATAACTTTCAAGGTACTAGAGGGAAGTTGTAGAGGGAAGAAATGAAAATGTGCAGAATACGTTAACTTTCTGGATCGTTTATCCCCAAGGTTAGCAACTATGCCTACAGACAAAGTAGCCGAACCTAAACTTTTAGCGCATCTACCACATTGTTCTTCCATGTTATGTGCACACATATGAACTTGAAACTTTATAACCAATTTATTATTTGCAATTGCTTACTAGGTTGATATAGAGAGGGATATTTTTGACGCTAAAAGTTGCAGGTTATTTCGAAGCAGAAAGTTATCCCATTTGTGCAAAAACCGATAAGTAACTTCCACAAAAATATCATTTGCTATTTTATCTGTTATGCTTGTTTGGTCAGCTTTACAACCGCGCTCGGATCACTCTGCAGACACGACTAATTCCGTCTCCAGAATCAAATAAAATGGCAGGTTATTAACATAGTTAAAAAACGGTATTGGGCCAATGATCTAACTCTGTGGGACTCTCGTAATTTCTCCGTGTGGAGATGATGGGGTATCGCTCTTTGTGTTGCAAGAACTCTAAGTTACGTTTCCTTTTTCTGTTTGTTAAATAAGAACGAAAGCATCCCCGTGCGAAACATAGTATTCCGAAACAGGCAACTACTGTAATAGAAAATTATGAATGAGACTCTTAGATATCTTCGCTAAGCCACAGTACATTCAGGGCTAATTGCACCAACGCAATTAAAAGGTAACCACGGTTCAGTCGGCATTTAACTCTGGTCAACGCAAAATTGAACTGCTCCAACTTCGGTCAAATTTAAGCGAGGGAATTGATCGACCGAGATCGGAGTCTCGTTTATGTTGAACTGATCACGATTAGAATAAAGTAAGCACGTTCTCTAGTAACATGGCGGGGCGGTCTGATGTTTTAGATGACATAGAAGACGAAAACTGTTATATCTTGACCACGTAAATCTTCGCGTCATCCATACTGGTTTACTCGAGGGAAGAGGAAATCCTTTCGAAGATTTCGGGGACAGAACAATTGAAGAGAGATTTAGTCGATCAAAGGAAACAGTGTGATGCTTATTAGGTCAAATCAACGACGGTCTAGAATATCCTACTTATCGAAATGGTCCTGTCTCACCCATGAAGAGACTTCTGATGATATTAAGGACATATGCAACTGGTGCATTCAGCATAGTTACCGGCGACAGTGCTAATATTCGTTTTACAACAGCGCGAAGAGTTATCAGTGATGTATCGAGGATCATAGCAGCAATGTTTCCTTCTCGAGCAGAATTACACTCTATGGGGATGGTTTCAGCGTACTGCATAAATTTCTTGGAAACTTTGGTACAGTGGATTCCAGTGCTACGCCACAGTTATAATGTAACAAATGTCCATCGTTTTGATATAATTTGTCGTAGTTAAATATCGAATAATGATATTTAGAGATACTGTCTTTGTTCACTGTATAGTGATGCAAAGAGGCGGGTGCCTCGTTTGAAACCGTGTGTAAATTGATAGCCTCTGGAGTTGGGAAGATGAAGGCCCAGGTTAGCATCCATCCTCTACCAATTTTCTTTCAACTTTTTCTTTTTCTAAAGATTTTGGGTCTTTCTACTTGATTTAATACAAGTATTAAATGCAGTAATCGATGTTATTTATTATAAACTACGTATTTGCTTCACTTCTTGTTCCAAAGACCAACGCCTGTAATGTTAACCCAGTGGCTTGAAATCTTAACATAACAGTCACTCTATGTCAGAAAGCAGACACTAGTGACACACTGGAAGTCTTTGTTACCATAAGTCTTCGTGTGAAATATATATAACAATCACTTGGTTTATGGACTTCCTCGTGTTTTTATCTTGTCTTGAATAGCTTTTTCAGTGACGATGAGCAATTTCGGAAAAGTCTTCTCTTTCATTCAAATGAAATTAGGAAACGAATCTCAATATTGAAATCTAGAAGACGAAGTAAATTACTTCAGGGTGATGGTAGTTAATGCAACATAGGGAATATAAATATTACGCATGCTGCAAACAGACATTAGACACTGTACTTTAGCTACATTCAATTTAATACCGAAAACAGAATGAAGATTCAATTCAGTTAACGAATAGTATCTGCTAATATGTATGTCAGATCCTTGTACTCCAGTATTCGCTCTTCAAGACGTCGACGAGTCCAGAATCATTTTAACATTACTCATGTTCATTTTTTGCATTCCAAAACTTTCGCATTACTTTGGACTAGCTAAAAGTTTCGAATTTTAAAAAAATTAGACCTCCTTTTCTTGCTCTCCGTATCGCAGGAACAATACATATGTTACGATAACAAACTGAAAAGCTCGGGGAAGTACCACGTAAGTGCCACAGACAGTTTTTATCAAAATCTCTAAATGTATTAGGTTCGTGGCTAAGTTAGTAGTGTTACTCCATAAGTTAATATATGCAACAGATACACGTAACACAGACTTTAGGCGTTAGTAACATATTCCTCTTTACTATTTACAACAGTCTGCCACCGCTGGGGTTACTTTTTGTTGTGGATTGGCAAGACAGCCAACCCACTATGACAGGAAGCCGAAAGGCACGCGTTTAAGCTCACGCAGGCTGGCGTGAGGTCTGGAACAGGACAGGGAAATGAGACTAGCAAAAATAATACGTAGCTGCTGGAATACTTAACTTTAATCCATAATTGGTGAACATCGCTCTTGACGGTACATGTTTTACAGCATCAATAGTAACTGGTAATGGCGCCTTGCTGGGTCGTAGCAAATGACGTAGCTGAAGGCTATGCTAACTATCGTCTCGGCAAATGAGAGCGTAATTTATCAGTGAACCATCGCTAGCAAAGTCGGCTGTACAACTCGGCGAGTGCTAGGAAGTCTCTCTAGACCTGCCGTGTGGCGGCGCTCGGTCTGCAATCACTGATAGTGGCGACACGCGGGTCCGACGTATACTAACGGACCGCGGCCGATTTAAAGGCTATCACCTAGCAAGTGTGGTGTCTGGCGGTGACACCACACTTTTCGATTCTGCTACTGTAGAAATCACGTAGTTTTGGGGCGAAGACTTCGCGTCCCACGTTCGGAGCAAATTTTCATCCGGAAATGAAGTTCTTTGAAGGTTATGCGAAAGAGAGTAGTAAAAGCGCAAGATCAGGTGAAAAGGTGGGTGCGGAATTACTTCTCAACCCAGAACGTGCATTATGTTTCCTGTCAGTCTAGCAAAATGTGGGCGGTCGTTATCGTGGTGTAACATCACACATTCTTCTTGGTCGTTGTTCTTAGACTGAATCTGTATGACGTCTGAGCTGTTGACAATAAATTCTAGCAGCAGCAGTTACACCCCGGAACAGCAATTCGCAGTACACCACTCCGTCGCTGACCCACTAGATGCGTAACATTAACCTTTGTGGAAACCCGCAGGTCTTGGCACAGGGAGTTGATCCTTTGTTTGGCCAAAACTATTCCTTTCTTTTCCTTATGTTAGCATAAATACGCTATTTCTCGTCTCCAGTAACGAAACAGGATCGTCGGTGTTGTTCACGAGCCAATTGATGATGAGCAAGCAGAGCTGCACATCTGGCCAACTGCTGATTTTTTGTGCTTCTGACCTAGAGCTTGTGGTACCCACACACCCAATTTTTGAACCTTCCTCACTTCATATGAATGTCGTACGCAGGTAGAATGATCACAGTTCACCACATTTAGCAGTTCTCGATTACACTAATGTGGGTCATTGCGGATTGATACGTTTAAACGTTCTTCATCGTACCCCAATGGGGTTCCTGGACGTGGAGAGTCACTAATGTCAAAACTATCTTCAGTAAAAGGAGAAATCCATTTTCCTGCTGTGCACATGTTCAGTGACATTATCCCCATACACGGCGCAAATGTTTCTGGCTGCCTCCGTTGCTGTCAGCCCTCTTCTGAACTCAAACAAAAGAACATGAAAGAAATGTTCCGGTTTCTCCACTTGGCAGTCCATTTTCTAGCGTTCACAGCTTCACTCACTGTCTCCATATGACAAAATGACAATACGGAAACTTAAATACACTACTGGCCATTAAAATTGCTACACCACAAAGATGACGTGCTACAGTCGCGAAATTTAACCGACAGGAAGAAGATGCTGTGATATGCAACTGATTAGCTCTACAGAGCATTCAAACAAGGTTGGCGCCGGTGGCAACACCTACAACGTGCTGACATGAGGAAAGTTTCCAACCGATTTCTCATACACAAACAGCAGTTGACCAGCTTTGCCTGGTGAAACCTTGTTGTGATGCCTCGTGTAAGGAGGAGAAATGCGTACCGTCACGTTTCCAACTATAAAGATCGGAATGTAGCCTATCGCGATTTAGGTTTATCGTATCACAACACTGCTGCTCGCGTTGGTCGAGATCCAATGACTGTTAGCAGAATATGGTATCGGTGGGTTCCATGCTGGATACCAACGGCATCGTGTCACTAGCAGTCGAGATGATAGGCATCTTATTGACATGGCTGTATCGGATCGTGCAGCCACGTCTCGATCCCTGAGTCAACAGATGGGGACGTTTGCAAGACAACAACCATCTGCACGAACAGTTCAACGACGTTTGCAGGAGCATGGACTATCAGCTCGAAGACCATAGCTGTAGTTACCCTTGAATACCCTTTTATCATCTGCATTTCTTCTTGGTGTAGCAATTTTAATGGCCAGTGGTGTAGCAACAGTGAACTACAAATAGTAAATGACAATCTGTCAATAAATCCATAGCAACTGGAATACCAACACACAAACGAAAACGCTACGCACTTTTTCAACAAACTATTAAAATGAACGCTACGCACTTTTGCAGCAACCTGATACAATATGCGCTCTCCTACGGTAACGGCGAGCGCATTTTGCTAACCGGCGTTTAACATTTTTGCAGCGTACTTACAACTTAATTGCGATTAAGCTTTATGGTGATCACGAGACCCTCGGTGATCCTGCCTCTTAATCGACGTCGGTGCAATTGGCCATCAGCGATATTTATTTTAAAATATAACGTTGCTCCATACCCAGAAAATTTTGTATTAACTGACTCTACCTGCGAAAGCCTACACAATTATCCTTCGAATTTTATTTTTGTTTATTATTATCAATATTATTGTTATTTTGTGTGTTAAATTATTATTCAGTTACTGGAGTTATATCTTCTATGACAATGTGTAACAATGGTTCCGCATAGAAACAAATATAAAACGAAGATTTTCCGTTTTAGATCACAGCCAGTCTTCTTGGTGGTAAAGCCAGAATGTGTGTGTGTGTGTGAGAGAGAGAGAGAGAGAGAGAGAGAGAGAGAGAGAGTGTGTGTGGAGCACATCGTGAGTTTTGAATACTGCGTGCTTTGTTGGCTTCCTTTGGGCGACTGCGGAGTCGCACAGTAGCGCTGTAGCGGGCCCGGCCATTGGCTGCAGCGGCGGCGGCGGCGGCGGCAGCCGGTGAATGCAGCCTGATTGCCCGCCGGGCACAAGCTGGGAGCTGCGAAGCCAAGCGCCGTCCTGTCCATTAAGCGACGGCACGGCAGCGCACGGCTCTGACGCACGCCGAGAACCACTGTTGTGCGCCCACCAAATATACGGGAGCGCACGCTGCCCCGCGCGCTGCGGGCAAGCAGCCGTTTTGTCCTTTTTATCACAGTTTTTAGACGATAGCTAGCTGACGGCTCTCCTCCGGCGAGGCCATTAAGGCGCGGCCGCTTTTGTTGAGTTCAATAACATCCGGGAAAACAATCCAACGCTGGACGGGCGGCGAAAAAATCTAAATTGGTGTTCCGGGCTGAGAACCTGCTCGTGAAAGGTTTCCGTACTGAAATCTTTTTGGTGCACAACAAGTGAGACGGTCCCAGTGACTGACATGTTTGGAAACACCGCGGACAATATTAGCTCTTCCCTGACAATAAAATCTGCAACTTCCGCGAAAATAAAACAAAACAAAAACATATGACGGTATACTTCTGTATCATAAGTAGGAGACAGGGATTGACATGTGGCGTTGGCCGAAATCTGTTACCAAAAAATATGTAAAACAAGAAAACTGTTGATAAATGAGAAAATATACTGAAGAGCCAAAGAAACTGGCAAACCCGCCTAACGTCGTGTAGGGACCCGTGAGGGTGCAGAAGTGCCAGAACACACATCCTTTGAACTCGACTAATGTTTGAAATAGTGCTGGAGGGAATTGACACCACAAATCCTGCAGACTCTCCATAAATCCGTAAGAGTACCACGGGGTGGAGATCTCTACTGAACAGCACGTTGCAAGGCATTCCAGATATGCTCAATAATGTTCAGGTCTGGGGAGTTTGGTGGGCAGTGGAAGTGTTTTCCCAAGTCCGTAGGAATGCACGATGGACATGAATGGACGCAGCTGATCAGAAAGGATGTTTAGGAACGTGTGATCTGTTAGAGTCGTATCTAGACGTATCAGGGGTCCCAAATCACTCCAACTGCACACCATAACAGAGCCTCCTCCAGCTTGAACATTCCCCTGCTAACATGCACGGTCCATGGACTCATGAGGTATTCTCCATAACCGTACACGTCCATGCACTCGATACAATTTAAAACGAGACTCGTCCGACCAGGCAACATGTTTTCAATCATCAATAGTCCAGCCGCGAGGGGTAGCCGCGTGGCGCCTTGTCACGGTCCGCGCGGCTACCCCGTCGGAGGTCGGAGGTTCGATTCCTCCCTCGGGGATGGGTGTGTGTGTTGTCCTCAGTGTAAGTTACTTTAAGTTAGATTAAATAGTGCTTAAGCTTAGGGACCGATTACCTCAGCAGTTTAGTCCCATAAGACCTTACGACCTATTTCCGGCCGGCCGGTGTGGCCGTGCGGTTCTAGGCGCTTCAGTCTGGAACTGCGTGACCGCTACGGTCGCAGGTTCGAATCCTGCCTCGGGCATGGATGTGTGTGATGTCCTTAGGTTAGTTAGGTTTAAGTAGTTCTAAGTTGTAGGGGACTGATGACCACATAAGTTAAGTCCCATAGTGCTCAGAGCCATTTCAACCATTGTTTGAACCAATTTCCAATCAACAGTCCAATGTCGGTGTTGACGGACCCAGGCGAGGCGAGAGGCTTTGGGTCGTGCAATCATCAAGGATACACGAGTTGGCCTTCGGCTGCGAAAGCTCATATCGATGATGTTTCGTTGAATGGCTAGCACGCTGACACTTGCTGATGGCCCAGAATTGATTGCCCCAGCAATTAGCGGAAGGGTTGCCACTCTGTCACGTTGAACGATTCTCTTCAGTCGTCGTTGGTCACGTTCTTGCAGGATCTTTTTCCAGCGATGTCGGAGATTTGATGTTTTACCTGATTCCTGATATTCACGGTACACACGTGAAATGGTCGTACGGGAAAGTCCCCACTTCATCGCTACTTCGGAGATGCTGTGTCCCATCTCTCGTGCGCCGACTATAGCACCACTCCTTAACTCACTTACATCTTGAAAACCTGCCATTGTAGCTGCAGTAACCGATCTAACAACAACGCTAGACCCTTGCCGACCGTAAGCGCTGTATTCTGCCTGTTTACATGATGTATCTGTGTATTTGAATATGCATGCGTATGCCAGTTTCCTTGGCGCTTCAGTGTATATACACAAGCTCGGAAGAAAAATACAGTGACTGCCTTGTAAATAAATTATTTTAATGGTGTATTTCAGTCTCAGGTTACGCACTTGGTGTGAAAATTCATTTTGATTTACTGCCAGACCATTATCAGAAGACCTATTTGAAAACAAATGTAATGCGATAGTAAAATACGGTCCAGTGGCATCAATGTGACCAGCGCGTCTGTTGGTCGTTAACGTGCAGTAGCCACTCACAGACGGCTGGCAGCAGCACTAGCAATGCTGGGTATATAAACGACGTGGGGGGGGGGGGGGAGAACTGCGAAACAGTGCAGTCGTCGCAATGCATTAACGGTGCTATTTATCTAACGTCCAGAAGGGCACGGTCACTGGATTTCGGGACAAGGGTGGAAGTCTTTCTGAAACGGCTAAGTTCATAAACTGTGGGCGTGCCGCTGTGGTTAAAGTATACCGTGCTTGGCAAAACAGCGCCATCCAAAAATTGGCCCCGAGGCAACTGTGGTATACCACGGATCATAGAGGTGACATGGGTGAATGACAACTACATAGATGAGTAGATGCTATTAGACGTGCAATTGTTGAATAACTGAGCGTCCAGTTAAACGAAGGGGATACCTAGTTTATATCCTCAAAAGGCAGTTCACCGAACGCTGCTGCATATGGCCTCCGCAGCAAGTGTATGGCTCATGCACCCATGCTGGCTGCTGTTCATCGGCGACGGAGACAGAAATTTTCGCACGCCAGTATCAGAGCTGGATGCCTGCTGAGAGGCGAAGGGTGGCCTTCTCAGATGAATCGCATTTTATGCTCCGCCGGACTGAAAGCAACCACCCTGCAAAAGTCGTCTGTAGGGAGACGGATCGTTTTGGTCTGGCGAATGTTTTCGTGGCTATTTCTCGGGTTATCTCGTTATTCAAGAACACACAACGAATTTACACAAGTATGCATCTAAACTACTGGCAATTAGAATTGCTACACCAAGAAGAAATGCAGATGATAAAAGGGTATTCATTGGATAAATATACTATACCAGAACTGACATGTGATTACATTTTTACGCAATTTGGGTGCATAGATCCTGAGAACTCAGCACCCAGAACAACCACCTCTGGCCAAAAAAATGGTTCAAATGGCTCTGAGCACTATGGGACTTAACATCAGTGGTCATCAGTTCCCTAGAACTTAGAACTACTCAAACCTAACTAACCTAAGGACATCACATACATCCATGTCCAAGGCAGGATTCGAACCTGCGACCGTAGCAGTCGCGCGGTTCCGGACTGAGCGCCTAGAACCGCTAGACCACCGCGGCCGGCTCTTCTGGCCATAATAACGGCCTTGATACGCCTGGGCGTTGAGTCAAACAGATCTTGGATGGCGTGTACAGGTACAGCTGCCCATGCAGCTTCAACACGATACCACAGTTCATCAAGAGTAGTGAATGGCGTATTGTGACGAGCCAGTAGCTCGGCCACCATTGACCAGTCGTTTTCAATCGGTGAGGGATCTGGACAATGTGCTGACCAGGGCAGCAGTCCAACATTTTCAGTATCCAGAAAGGCCCCTACAGGACCTACAACATGCGATTGTGCATTATCCTGCTGAAATGTAGGGTTTCGCAGTGATCGAATGAAGAGTAGAGCCACCGGTCGTAACACATCTGAAATGTAACGTCCACTGTTCAAAGTGCCGTCAATGCGAACAAGAGGCGACCGAGACGTATAGCCAATGGCACCCCATACCATCACGCCGGATGATACGCCAGTATGGCAATGACGAATACACGCTTCCAATGTGGGTTCACCGCGATGTCGCGAAACACGGATGCGACCTTCATGGTGCTGTAAACAGAACCAGGATTCATCCGAAAAAAAAATGACGTTTTGCCTTCCGTGCACCCAGGTTCGTCGTTGATTACACCATCGCAGGCGCTCCTGTCCGTGCTGCAGCGTCAAGGGTAACCGCAGCTATGGTCTCCAAGCTGATAGTCCATGCTTCTGCAAACGTCGTTGAACTGTTCGTGCAGATGGTTGTTGTCGTGCAAACGTCCCCATCTGTTGACTCAGGGATCGAGACGTGGCTGCACAATCCGTTACAGCCATGTCAATAAGATGCCTATCATCTCGACTGCTAGTGACACGATGACGTTGGTATCCAGCACGGCGTTCCGTATTACCATCCTGAACCCACCGATACCATATTCTGCTAACAGTCATTGGATCTCGGCCAACGCGAGCAGCAAAGTCGCGATACGATAAACCGCAATCGCGATAGGCTACAATCTGGCCTTTATCAAAGTCGGAAATGTGATGGTACGCATTTCTCCTCCTTACATCTGAGGCATCACAACAACGTTTCCCCAGGCAAAGCTGGTCAACTGCTGTTTGTGTATGAGAAATCGGTTGGAAACTTTCCTCACGTCAGCACGTTTTAGGTGCCGCCACCGGCGACAACATTGTGTGAGTGCTCTGAAAAGCTAATCATTTGCGTATCACAGCATCTTCTTCCTGTCGGTAAAATTTCGCGTCTGCAGCACGTCATCTTCGTGGTGTAGCAGTTTTAATGGCCAGTAGTGTATTCCTGAAGACCATGTCCAGCTCTACATGTAGTTTGTTTTTCCTCAGCACGATAATATGTACCAGCAGGACAATGTAACATGTCAGAGAGGTCTTCGTGTACGTGAGTGATTCCAAAGGTACCAGGATGACATTTCTGTACTTACCTAGCCACCAAAATCCACGGATTTAAACCCAACTGAGAATCTGTGGGACGATCTCGGTAGGGCTGTTTGTGTCGTGGAACCTGAACCGAGAAAGCTAACGCAGCTAACCACGGCACCTGAGACGGTATGCCTCCCCACCTCTATCGGTTCCTTCCAGAATTTCATTGACTGTGTTCCTGCACGTGTCACACTGTCCGCACTGCAAAAGGTTGTCATTCAGGCTTTTGAAAGGCGGTCGCTTTAATTTAATTTGACAGTGTGTTTTTCAGATACGTAAGAGTAACTTCTGTAGCTGAAAGTCGCATTCCAACATTACGGGCATAAAACTTCCTGGCAGATTAAAACTGTGTCTCGGTCTGGCACATAGTTTTAATTTGCCAGGAAGTTTCATATCAAGGCAGACTCCGCTGCAGAGTGAAAATCTCATTCTGGATTACGGGCGTAGTTCACGGATATTGTCTGCAAGAATAAAATTACCCGATGCGGGGATGAGTCCAAAACAATACATGATCAGTTATTTACCAACAAACAGAACTGTAAGTATAATCTTTAAGTAACATATACTGGTTTATCTGATCACATAGCATTAAAATAGTAACGAGGAATGAAGACAATAAGAAATGTATAGTCACTGAAAAATATGGATAGAGAAGAATTGGTAATGATAACACAACAAGCATTTTCATTATTATGCTGAAACTGGTGCAACTGAACGGAGTCCAAAGTTATGTGGAGGGTATGTTGGACAAGGATGGAATCTGTCAGGATGCACCGTATCAAAACTCGTCCAAGTTTACCAAGTGATTTATTATTTCCAGCTACAGTTCCCCCGTTCCTCTCAGTCTGTTGGACCAGGTCCCTCAATGCTGAGGACACTACTTCACTGTTCTGCAAAACGACTTCGCGCGGAATGGATGCCTCAGCGGCCCATGTAGCGCACTGCTGTGTGTCGGCCTTGTACAGCCGCAGAGTTGTGTCGATTTCAAGCAGCACCAGCTCAGCAGTCGCTGCCCCTGCCGCCTCGGCGCCGCCCGCAAGGAGCTGCAACATGGCCTGCGGCACACTTCCTCACCGTTGTGGGTAAGATCGTGGCGACAACAAGCGCCCACGATCCGGCATCCGAATCTGCAGCCCTCGCCTTGGGATGCCTCTGGAGTGTGTTGGGAGCCAACAAGATTGCCCGCAGCAGCAGCCGTGGCGTGGCCCGCCGCTGGCTGGCTACGGACCCCGCGTTGGCCTCAGAGGATCAAACCAGCGACCTACTGTGGACTGGAACGCTGGCGCCCCATCTGCTGCTGCGTGTAGCCAGTGGGGTGGCACGCCCCGCCGTCCAGGAGAGCTGTTACACTGGAATGCCTTGGTTAGTGAACCGGCGCCTTTTTACACCCGGCTGAGTGCCTCTATTTTGCTAACCTGCTGCTCTGAGGCATGTACTCATAACACCTAGGTAGGCCACTAGACCCATTCTGCCTGTATCTTGCGCCATGCAAACCACTGCGTTTACTCTTTTCAGCGGGTCTATGGCCCTGTGGCCTCCATTCTACTTTGCACTCGCATTCGGGAGGACGACGGTTCAATCCCGTCTCCGGCAATCCTGATTTAGGTTTTCCGTGATTTCCCTAAATCCTTTCAGGCAAATGCCGGGATGGTTCCTTTGAAAGGGCACGGCCGATTTCCTTCCCTCACCCGAGCTTGCGCTCCGTCTCTAATGACCTCGTTGTCGACGGGACGTTAAACACTAATCTCCTCCTCCTCCTCCATTCTACTTTGCAACCGTTGGTAGCGTAATTTACTGTCAACAGGCCAGCGCCTGACTGTAACTTGTGCCCTCAGAAATATTGCACCGAAGCTAACCTTTCCCCATCTTAAACGATGGTGCCGCTATGAATGGCTCTGAGCACTATTGGACTTACATCTATGGTCATCAGTCCCCTAGAACTTAGAACTACTTAAACCTAACTAACCTAAGGACATCACACAACACCCAGTCATCACTAGATAGAGAAAATCCCTGACCCCGCCGAGAATCGAACCCGGGAACCCGGGCGTGTGGTGTCGCTACGCTTATGACGTTACACTTTTTAGACATCCTTGCAGTCAAGCCAAACAAACAACAATATAATCATCCCTCAGAAAATACAGGAAGGTCTGTAGGAAAGTTTTACTAGTAGCAAAAGGTTAAGCAGTGGTTTATATACAAGTGGTGCCCCTTCTAAGAACCGCCAGGTGCATTTTCTCATATGTTTCCAGATATTTGCAGTACCGTTTCTGCGCTATGTAACTGGAGTCTACTCAGAGAAATACTGTACTGAACGTCTTCCACGCGACGTCCAGTGTCGGCAGAAGGCATCGATTTGTTTCCCGTTACAAACAAAATGAGTTTCGACGCGGAATTTTTCGTAGCCAGTCCGTAGAGCTGTCCCAAACTTTCTCTGTTTAAACGGCATTTAGGAATTAAACGCCGCACTTACGTAAACAAACCTACTGATTTTCTTACACGAAAAGCTAAAGAGTGGATAAACGATTTAACTGCTTTTGTATCTGGTGAAGACAGTGTCAGTGAGAGCGGTCTTGAATCGCCATTTCATGTTATCTACAGACTTGCTAAAATAGCAAAGATTTAGCGTGGCGACATGTAAATGACGTACAACAGTGCATGCTTGGAGAATCTTTCACAAAAAACCGTCAATGTGGCGCCACTCTCCGACAATATGATCAACCACTGGATTAAAGACATACCATATGATGTCGAAAGTGGAATTTAGGAAAGATTTCGTGCCAGTCCTTCTTTTGCGATTCAGTTTGACGAATCACCTGATGCTGCCAATACAGCCATTTTGTTTCTTTTCGTCTGTTGTATTAATAAGGGGTCTATAGCAAAGGAGCTACTCTATATTTAAGTTAACCGTTGCATACTTTCGCGAAAATTCAGTAGACTCGCTGTGTAGGCATTTGTTCCGAGAGTGCGAAATATATGACAGACCAAACTGAAATCGGAAGCGCCAAACGCTACTTGAACGCATTATTGCATTCGTAGGCAGGCTCTTGTTTCTAAACGAATACCAATGGGTTGAAATCTGTGTTGTACGATGCAGTGAAGATAGTTCATTTTAGTATGGCTCGCGCTTCAAATTCCCGCATCCTTGCAGCGCTTTATGAGGAAATGGGAAGCGTTTATAAGCATTTATTGTCTCACACTGAAGTTCGATTGCTATCACGATACAGACTGTGTGAGCTTAAAGACGAAATAAAAGTTTCTTTCACCAGCCAAGTCTTTCACAAAGCAAAGTGTTTGGAAGATAAAATCTGGATTCACACTTTATCTTATTTGGCAGATATTTTATCAAAAAATAATAGTTTGAACTTCCTTCCAGGGTCAAATATAAACGTTTATATTGTGCAGGACCGTACCAGATCATTGATTAAAACACTTAGTTTGTGGAAAATGTGTTTCAGTAGGAATCAAACCGAGTTCGTTTATACCGGTCTCGATTTCCCGGTGGAAAATCATCTTTCTGTGGGCGAAAATGTCAAGAGCATGTTCAAAGAACATCTGAAGACACCTGAAAAAAAAAAAAAAAAAAAAAAAAAAAAAAAAAAAAAAAAAAAAAAACCTTCAGCGAATGTTTCCCTAGTCCGTCCAGCAACAACAATTTGATTCACAATCCCTTCGAAGAGTTCCCTACGAAGAATCTACAATTTTAGAATTCACATTATACATTATGCACAAATCAAAAGCAGCATCTTCTTCAAAATTTCCACTAATTTTCAGTACGGAAAAGTTTTAAATCTTTGTCATGAATTGGTTTTTGGTTAAGTTTAAAGGAGTTGTCAGTGTTACCCAATAAAGCCATTACGGATTTATTATCGTTTTTATCCACACATTTGTGCGAAAAATCTTACGCCTGATTAAAAAATAAATACAGAAACATACTCTATGCTAAAAGTTATTTGTGACATCAAAGCTTTGTGCAGTTGAAAGTAGACGAAACCTTCTCACTGAAATCTAAGGAAGAGGTGAGTAATTACAATGCAAACTTTTATTTATTATTGCAATTAGGCCTGCAAATTTCGTATCTTTTAAGCCATAAGTAGATTAACTTAAGGTTTTGACGGTTAAGAGTTAAGTTAACTTAGGTTATTAAACCTTTTGCTTGGAACTAAATTTTATGCATGTCTACTGCAAACATATTTAAAAGTATGTGGTTTACCCATCTCAGATCGCTGTAGGAGAGGTTCGTGAGTCGAAAACGGTTGGGAACTGCTGTCTATTTCAACAATCAGAACACAAATATTTTTGCACAGTTTGCACTTCACACGGCCTCCTACGTCGACGAGTAACCATATAACGGATTCAGTTACGTAAAGTTGTGTGCAGAAGATAGTTTGATTTGTAATTCAGTTTCCTAGTAATTTACTATCCCCTTTTTTCTTTATTTTAAAAAAGATTGTCTGATACTGCATTGATAATAACTCAAAATATTTTATGATATCTTTTTGGTGAACTGTGGCTGAAGTGTACAACAAAATAATGACACTGTTAAGTGATAGCTGTATCCAAAGTAGACGTTATCATCTGAACTTTTTTGCGTAGCAAGTGACAGAATAGTCGCAAGTCTAGTATAAAGTTGAATCTACGGGAATATCAAGTCTAGTACGGTATAACGATCGAGGTAGGGTAGTGGTTAAAGAAATCGGTTCTTCATTTAAAGAAATGTAGCCGAATTCTGTTTCTCTAAATTACTGTAGGCATCAGCTAGGCAAGTACCTATTTGATTTCTAAGTCTATTACACACCAGAATTATTCCACCCTACTTCTACCAGCTTTTATGTACTGCCTAGAATTACTTTATTAGCACGGCATTTGATTTTTTTATTACTTCTCACAATTTGCGTGCTAAGCAGATTAGTGAGAATTACAAAATGAACAGTCTATTGAGTACATATTATGGATTGAGAGTAAATAGAAGAAAGACAAAAGTAATGAGAAGTAGTTGAAATGAAAACAGTGAGAAAATTAACATCAGAATTGGAGATCACGAAGCAGAAGCCAGTTATAAGAAATTCTCATAACTGGGCAGCCAAATAACTTATAATGAACAGAGCAAGGAGGATACAGAAAGAAGACTAGCCCTAGCAAAAAGGATATTCCTAGCGAATTGAAAGCTACTATTATCAAATATAATTTCTGAGAGTGTTATGTTTGGAGGAGTTCATTCTATGGTAGTGAAAAATGACCTGTGGGCAAACCGGAACAGAAGAGAATCATCTGAGGTGAGCTGCTACAGAATAATGTTGAAAGTTGGGTGGACTGATAAGGTAAGAGATGAGGATGTAATCCACAGATTGGTCGAGGAAAGGAACATATGGAAAACACTCACAAGAAGAAGGAACAGGATGATAGGACGTCTGTTAAGACATCGCGGAATAGCTTTCATGTTACGAGGGGAGCAGTAGAGGAAGACAGAGCATGGAATACATCCAGCAAATTATTGAGGGTGTAGCTTGCAGTTGCTACCTCGAGATGGAAAGATTGGCACAGGAGAGGAATTCGGGACAGTCCGCAACAAACCAGTCATATGACTGATGACTTCAAATAATAATAATAATAATAATAATAGTAAGTTTTCCCTAGAGAAAGAAATCGAACAAGAAGATAAGATGCTAGCATTTTATAGTATCACAGTAAAATATTTCTTGAGACTGATAGTGTGTCATTTACCCTTTCTACGCAGGTTTTAGAGCCATTTCACTGAAAAACCGGCGGCAATCGGTACTTTTGGTAGCTGAGTCGAATTGTCGGTAAGAGACAATGTAATATGACATGACATAATAACCATCTTGAATTTTAAGCTATGTTCGTATGTTCTCAGCAAAAGCGATTAAAAGTGTCTGTCTTGTGGTTAGAAGAAGCCTGTACGTTTGTCGTAAGTTAATCATCATCAGCAGATGTTTATTAGTTTCCACTTCGATCCCATTAATGTGAATTACTTTGCCCCATAGATATATAATAAATGCAGCATTTTAGTTATAACGTAGCTACAGAGCCTTGTTAGGTACTGAGCCTACTTAGCCTTGCTTATGGAGCATCGATGATTGATGATTACATTTATTTCATATTTTTTTCATTTTTCTTCGTTCTTTAGTCAGCTCTGTTATTATTATTATTATTACTATTACTATTACAGTCTTCTTGCAGATGTAGTTCGTGTCTGCATAGGGACCCGATCACCAAACATATAATGCGATTATATTTAATTTATCAAGTCGGGAACGGACATCAAACGGAAGAAAAGATGGCGGATTAGGGTCCAACGTACCGTCGAAGACGAAAAGGACTTTATCGAAGAATATCTATGTGTTACATAGGCATGAATGTCTAAACACCAAATTATCATCTTTCAATCGCATTCAGTACTTCCACTGTCACGTGGATTTAAAACAAAACTGCATGAACGTGTCATATCCAATGCTAGAGTATAATGATTATTGAACAAAGCTGCATATACAGGGCAATCACGTCATGGGGTCA
This sequence comes from Schistocerca cancellata, assembly GCF_023864275.1. Taxonomy (NCBI): domain Eukaryota; kingdom Metazoa; phylum Arthropoda; class Insecta; order Orthoptera; family Acrididae; genus Schistocerca; species Schistocerca cancellata. Next base: position 454,844,945 of record NC_064630.1, on the reverse strand, counting down.
CTTAGGCACTGCTTTAATAGTACATTCGTTGTACTCTCACGTTATAAGCATTTACATGTCATTTGAATTGTTCCTCCAGTTTTGTCACCCAATCTTAACATAACATGAATTTTCACTGTGGATTCGTGGAGTAGAATCATCAGCTACTGATTTTTGTTTCCGGTTACGATTAATTACTATTTCTGTACTATAAATTCATATTCTGTAGTTTCCTCAGTATAGTTACAGCTCATCTGTTACGACTGCGAAGAATCTCCATCCATTTCTGTCTTCCTCTCTCAACTTCTGTTTCATACACCGTCCTAGTAATTTTCCAAATACCCTGAGTATTATTTGCGTCGCTTCTCTGATTTTTGGTTCACCTCTTACGTTACAACGAGGCAGACAGATACATGTGGATCAAATCATCGACTTCATAATTTTACACATACTAGAAAATACATAGGCTTACGTCGTTTTGACTGTGTCAGAGCTGTCCTTATAAATATTTAAGTAGTTAAAATCCATCGTTCCGAGTTGGTTCCAACTAAGTGTATCAGGATATTTTTTTTATGAATCAAATGCTAGAACTGTTCATTCCTTTTCGAACATTTCCAACTGTTACACCTTTTCTCGTTGACGTTGACTGTTACATCTACAAATATTCTGCAGTAACAGTGAAAGTCTGCCCCTTTAGCTGAGTGGTCACGACGTCTGACTGCAATTCAGTGGCCCGTGTTCGATTCCCGGTCGGGTCGGGGATTTTCTCCCCTCTGGGACTGTGTGTTTACATTGAGGGCAATACCTGGAGAGTTTTATTCATTAAACTGGATGTCGGGTTAAAACAATGTGCTGAACTGAGATTCGAACTTGGGACCTTTACCTTTAGCGGGCAAGTGCTCTACTGACTGAGCTACCTGATCACGACTCGCAATCCATCCTCATCTTCTACCTTCCATACTTCACACAAGCTCTCCTATGAAACTTGTAGGACCAGTAGTCCCAGAAGCACTCCTTTCTTTCGGGAGCGCTAGTGCTGCAAGTTTCTGTGAAGTTTGGAGGGTAAGAGATGAGGTACTGGCGAAATTAAAGCTTTGAGGTCGTCAGTCGTGTTTGGGTAGCTCATTCGGTAGAGCACTTTCCCGCGAAAGATAAAGGTCCTGAGTTCGAGTCTCGGTTCGAAACACAGGTTTAATATGCCAGGAAGTTCCATTTCACGGCACACTGCGCTGCACAATGAAACTTCATTCTTGTTTTATTGATGTTGAACTTTACATTCGCTGCTTTCTTATTATTACAAACATCTAATTACAGTATTCATTTCCGTAGCTGCTCGTTGAAGCGCTCTCTGAATATGTATTGATTTCTGTAATAATGTCATACAATTTTTTTGTATTATGGTGATATTTATTTCAATGGTTAACATATTCTGTACCATCCACTTCCACATAGGAGCACCTGACATTTTTTTAAGTGTTAGATAAATCCTCTCATATCACCCCAGAACTCAAATGTTTGGGGAGGAGATTCGGATTGCCGCTCATACTATTTCCTCATCGCCACATTATTTTACTGGTTACCCAACTAATGTTCGACTTACGATATTTCGACAACCTGTTCGATTTCTCGTTATTCGCATTACCTTTACCGGAAGAGTGCTATTATTCCAGTGTGTTCGTTTTGTTTTCCAATGGTAAACCGACAAATACTTGTACTGTAAAAACAAAAGGATTGTGTACTTCGTAGTGTGTATGTATGTATGCATTGAGCTGTGGACCTAGAAATGACGGAGAGGCTTCGTCCCGCTGTAGCCCTCAGTGGGTCACAACCCCACAAGAGGCCACAGCAGTTCACCCACCGCACCGCCGCCCCAAACCGAACCCAGTGTTATTGTGCGGCTCGGCCCCCAGTCCCCCACCCCCGTCATCTGCCCCCCCCCCCCTCCGAAACGTCTTATATCAAACGAGTGTAACCCCAAATGTTTGCATGGTAGAGTAATTATGGTGTGGATGTACGTGGAATAAGGGGAACCAGCCCGTATTCGCCTAGGTAGATGGAAAACCGCCTTAAAACGCATCCTCAGGGTGGCTGGCACATCGGACCTAGACACTAATTCTCCGGGCGGATTCGTGCCAGGGACAGGCACGCCTTCCCGCTAGGGAAGCAGCGCGTTAGACCGCGCGGCTAACCTGGCAGGCGTGCTTCGTACTAGTTGCGACTGCATCCAATTTCAGTTTTAATTCCTGTTCTTCACTTCCCTAAAGGGAAAAGAACTTGTTTTTATGTTTGTCATACTATTGTAAACAAAGAAAAACTCTCTCCCTTAAGTGAAATGTTAAAATCAGAAATTACAGCTGAAGCTCAAAACGAGTATACTACACAGATTAACAGCTATTGAATATCAAGATACTATGTAGTGGGACGAAACTGAATATCTACAGCACACTAATTGGACCAACTGCTTCTCACAGGACATAAGATTGTTCACTAATAAAAGCTAATGAACGCGGTGTCCAAGTCTTCGCAAGGGAAATAGTATGGAATCATGTGAGTGTAAAATAAAGAGAATGAATTACGTCTAGATAAAAATAAGGAAATAACGTCATAGAAAAAGAGGACATAGACATATTTAGAAACTCAGAAAGGCTAATGTAGCCAAGTCAGGTACAAAAACTATTTTATCGAAAGGTACTATCGAACAGGATATTTTCTAATGGAAAACCTAATAGGACAAAATATAAATTGTCAAATGATGTTACAAAAGACCTGGTAATTAGGAATGTGTGGCACTGGAAAGATAAAAAGAGGGGAGGATAAAAATGAATGGTATGGGAAGCCAGAATGTGCTCTGAGTTATGGAGGTGTTTGGCAACGGTTTGCCTGTAGTGGTGGTTCAGCTGGTGTATTTTCTTTCACTGCAAATCAGACAGTATAAAAACTGAGTACGTGACAGGGCATTCGAAAGTTCTCTAATTCCAGTTCCTCGCTTTCAGTGCTTGGAGAAGCTTCTGTTCATTCGTTAAGCCTGTACAACAGCTGGCGGTAATATCAAAGCTACAAAACATTTAAAGACTGTGACAGGAGAAGGGAGAGGCAGAGACGTAAAAAAAGTCCCCGACTGCTGTGTTCAGACAGAGACGTATTAATAGAATATATTTGCTTTCTTTTAAATCACGTGTTCGCATTACAAAGTGCCTACATTTTCCCACCGTAGCAGATGGTGGCACTGTAAGGGGGGACAAAAAAAAAAGATGACTGAATGTGAGGATGGGGGTAGTTTGCAGCAGGCTGCGGCCGGTAGTGTTGGCACTTAAACGCAGGCAGCAGAGGAGGAAAAAGCCTATAAAAGGCAAGGACGAGGGAGCTTTTAATCGCCGCAGCCAGCCGGTCCCTCAGAGGGCATTCACGGGATACCGAAACACTGTGCGCAGCAGCTCCGCAGAACGCGATGACTGAGGGAGGCCGGGGCCGGGTGGCGCGAGCGAGGGAGGTGGCCCCATAAAACTGCTGCCTCGCTCTAATGAATTGCGCCTCGGCCCGTCCCAGGAATAAGAATTATCCCGATGTTAATTGACGGAGGGCGGGGGGCGGGGGGCGGTGAGTGGCGTTGCGTGAGGCGGACCGCCGGGGCGAGGGGCGCGCCGGCAGCCGCTGGGAGCTGAACTCATCGCTGCGAGCCCTTTCATTTTATTTGCCAGCCGGCAAGTCAGCGGGCCGTAGCCGGAGTCGGCGCTCCCCACCATGAATACATAATGCGCTTACAAGACGGTAAATAGCGGTACAGGGTGCAAATAGCAAACACAGAGTGCGAGCGGTCGTCGCCTCGCGTTCCGCACCCCTGAGCGTGAAATCCGCGACCTCCGACTGGCGTTCGCGCCTCGCACCCTTCGTGGGCAGCGTTTTAAAAGCCACGCCTCCAGCGGATTAAACACTTCTCGAGTAGCGGCCCCTCCCGCGAAAACTTTGCTCGCAGCTCGTAGGCGCGTGAGGTGCGAAATGAACTCTCTTAAAGCGTTGAGGCGCGTCACGGCACGTTGCAGCTGAGGCGAACCAGTGAAACATTTGAACATTTCCTATCTTTGACGGTAGTACCTGTTGCCGAAAGAACAGTTACCGTAGATGACCATGCAGCTTTGCCAGAAATGAAATGGTAATTAAATGGACACCCTAGCTGCAAACAGGCGTTGATGTACTTCATTGGGGACACGTTAAAAATGTGTCCCCCGACCGGGTCTCGAACCCGGAATCTCCTGCTTACATGCCAGACGCTCTATCCATCTGAGCCACCGAGGGCACAGAGGATGGTGCGTGTGAACATGCTGAGAATGTGGGTCTGACGGGGAGCGTGCAAGGGGTAAGTCCCTGCAGGCGCACTATCCTCCGGGCCCTCGGTGGCTCAGATGGATAGGGTTAGCTACCCTCTGTAATAAAAAACTGAGTGAACGGATCAACAAACAACCTGAACGGCTGTCATCGGACGTCAGCCACGAACAAATTCATCGACCAATACAGAGCAAAATGAGATTTTGAGGATTAGCTACCCTCTGTAATAAAAAAAACTGAGTTCACCGATCAACAACGAACCAAAGCGGGTGTGTTAACGGTGTACGCCCCGAGCAGATACGACGAACGAAAGAGAACAAAATGAGATTAAAAAAAAAAGATGGATAGAGTGTCTGACATGTAAGCAGGAGATCCCGTGTTCGAGTCCCGGTCGGGGCACACATTTTCGACATGTCCTCAATGAAGTACATCAACGCCTGTTTGCAGCTAGGGTGTCCATTTAATTACCATTTCATTTTCTATCTTGTCTTATATTATCATCAGAGACCTGGGATCTACTTGTAGCATACATTGTGAATTGTTGGTACTATTATTATATTACAAACAATCCTGTCGGTGGAACATCCGCAACTGAGCATTATACCAGAGATTGAAAATACCGCAACAGTTGCAAGATTCTTTTATTTAGAACACGACCGGACTCTTATACGCCCATCTTCGGGTGTTATTAGTTCGTGCTGTGACCCCGAGTGCCGCGGTGGACTAAGTGCTCTGCGCTCGCTGGTAATATACCGCGTCCTGTACTATTCCACCTCGTCGCTCGGGGTCACAGCACAAAGTAATAACACCCGAAGATTGGCGTATAAGAGCCCGAAACCGGTCGTGTTCTAAGTAGAAGAACGTTACAACTGAAGCGTTATTTTCAACCTCTGGGATTATTATTTTCGCTACATACGTCACAGGCCTTTACCAGACCACGCGAAGCATTTATGACTACTTGTTCTTCCTGTTCTTCCAGTACTTTTTCGTTCGTTCGCTAAAGGCCCTCTTCCTTTCTTCGGTCCACTTTGGTCTCTGGGCCTTAGGTGCAGTGTCCGACGTTACTTCCCACATGTGTATTTTGTTGCTATAGACGCTTTTGTCCGTGATGTCCGCTGAATCTACCTGTGTTTTTTCTAGATCAATTTTGACTTGTGCCGTCCAAGGTGTAGTGGTTTTGAGCCTCTCTCTGTATCTTAGTACTCTGTTGGTGAATCTGGTCTGTGGGAGTCTGCTGATGTGGCCGTAGAATTTTAGTCGCCTTTTTCTGATATTCGCTGCGAGGTTGGACAACTTCTCTGTGATGCATCTGGAGTGAAGCCTGTATCCTTCGTCTGTGAGTTTTGGTCCAATAATTTTCCTGATAATTTTTCTTTCCTCTGTGAGGATCTTCTGTAGGTCGTCCATTGTGTGTAGCGTCAGTGTCCCGCAGGCGTATAGCACCTCAGGTTTGATGACAATACTGTAGTGACGAATTTTGATGGAGGCGGACAGACATTTTCTGTATGAGATACCCTGTGTTTTTATAAGGCTCCCTTCATCTCCAGTAAACTGGTGTTTTGCGTGATTTTCTCCTTTCCCTTCGGCTCTAGCACTTCCCCTAGGTATTTAAAATGTATTACTCTGTTGATCTTGCCATATCTTGTGTTTAAATTCAGTATTTTGAATTTCGTCCAGAAGAACTCTGTTTTTTGGAAGGAGATCTGTAGCCCTACTTTTCTCCGCACTCTTTGAGTACTTCTACCTGCCTGATTGCTGTGGTTTCTTTGTCTGCAAGCAGTGCCAGGTCGCCTGCGAAGGCTAAACAGCCAACTTCCAGTTCATCCTTGCGTCGTCCTAGTAGCACTGGCTTCCAGTATCCCTGTAATTTCAGCTCTTTCTCCCATTCATTAATGACTTTGTCCAACACTAGGTTGAAGAGGAGTGATGAGAGACCTTCACTTTGACGCACGCCTGTCCTGATCTTAAAGGGTTCAGACATTTCCCCCTACATTTCACTTTTGATGTCGTGTTTGTCAGTGACTGTTTGATCAGTCGCATTGTCTTGTTATTATTATTATTATTATTTCACTTCCATAAGTAATGACTGGTCCTGCTATTGCTTTATAGAATTTCAGCTGGTTTCTTTTCTGGCTTTATTCTCCAACGTTTTTATTGTGGTTCCACATATGGAAGCAATTTTATTTAATTTTTGGTTCACGTCATGGTTATATTCGTAAGTAATGTTGCATAGTAGATACTTAAAATGTTTCGATAGCCCCAAGATTTTATTATTGAAGACTATTTTAGATCTTACTATTTGTCTGCCATGAAATGCCATCAAACAAGACACCAAGAAAGTACAATAAGAGCTGAATAAATGATATTCCCAAAAAGACTGGAATGATGCACAAGGGAAGATCGGAAAGGAAATGAAGGTATAAAGAGAGTTTTAGGAATATCTGAGTACAACTTAAACAAGAAATTCAAAGAAAATAGGAGGAAATTGAGGGACCGGGCAGACCGTACGGGTGGAGAAAGATTCCCAGTAAAGTCCATAATTTATGAAGCGCCAAAGAAATTGGTATAGGCATGCAAGTGCAAATACAGAGATATGTAAACAGGCAGAATACGGCGCTGCGGTCGGCAACCCCTATATAAGACAACAAGTGTCTGGCGTAATTGTTAGATTGGTTACTGCTGCTACAATGACAGATTCTTGAGAAATATGTGAGTTTGAACGTGGTGTTATAGCCGGCGCACGAGGAAGGGACACAGCATCTCCGAGGTAGCGATGAAGTGTGGATTCTACCGTACGACCACTTCTCAAGTGTACCGCGAGTAACAAGAATCCGGTAAAACGACGAATGGAGAGAAACGTTCAACGCGACACAAGTGCAACCCTTACGCAAATTTATGCAGATTTCGATGCTGGGCCATCAACAAGTGCCAGCGTGCGAACTATTCCACGAAACATCATCGATATGGGCTCTCGCAGCCGAAGACTCATTGGTGAACCTTGATGATTGCACGAAACAAAGCTTTTCGCCTCGTCTGGGCCCGTCAACACCGACGTTCGACTGTACTGTTGATGACTGAAAACATGTTGCCTGGTCTCGTTTGAAACTGTATCGAGCGGAATGACGTGTACGGATATGAAGACAACTTCATGAATCCATGGACTGTTCGAGCCGGTGGAGGCTCTGTAATGGTGTGGGGCGTGTGCAGCTTGAGTGATATGGGTCCCCTGGTACGTCTAGATACGACTCTGACAGGCGAGACGTACTTAAGCTTTCTGTCTCATCACCTGCTTCCATTCACGTCCATTGTGCATTCCGACGACTTGGGCAATTTCAACAGGACAATTCGAAGGCACTGAATGCCATTAGAATTGCCATCAGTGTGTGCCATAAGTCACCGAAATGCCATATACGCCGTGTTTTCAAAGCATTTCCCACACAACGGTTCGCTCAGTTGTGGAATGAGGTCGTTGTCGCATGGACTGGAGTCTGATGTATGGGGTGGGTGGCGGAAATTTCCCACCCCAAAGCTGTTCTCAATTCTTGATGATGTCTACTGTGTACATTAGCGTTATCATGCAGTATGACTGCATTATCCAGCAGTTCCGGACTTTTCACCATCATCTACAGGTGCTCGTAGTCCCGCATTACAATGATTAGCATTTCTGCCAGCCAGATAGGCAATTTTAATGTCTCTTGATTTTGGTGCTGTTTACCGCAGGATTTCTAATGTACGTACTACGATTATAGCGAATCCTCATGTTCGCACGACATACAGTAGTTCCCATGAATTATAAAATGATCTACGAAATTTTGACCAGAAAATCAGCAAAAAGTTTTATGAGCTTAGTCTTCTATCCAAGGTAACAAACATATAATTCCTTGAAAACCATGTATCCACTTACACTCATACGCGTCCAGAATTGCTACAGTGTGGCCCCAGGAACAGACTTCTGTGTTGAAACACTTCCGCTGGCCGCGAAATTCCCCAGACATGAGCATTATTGAGCGTGTGTGCGAGGCCTTGCAACGCGCTATTTGTAAGAGATCTCCAACTCTTCGTACTCTTACGGATTTATGGACAGCCCTGCAGGATTCATGGTATCAGTTCCCTCCAGCACTACTTCGACATTAGTCGAGTCCATGCCACGTTGTCTTGCGGCACTTCTCTTCTTTGTCACGGGGTCCTTACACGATATTAGGCAGTTGTACCACTTTCTTTGGCTTTTCAGTAAACTGCACTGGAAGAAGAAATGAGATGGATATCGTAACAGGCAATTTCTCTAATATGTGAAGTGAAGAAGAAGAACATTGTTTTTACAAGCCTTCTAGCCAGTGTTGCATATTCCCGTTGGCTAAATTACGCATTTAATACAGTTTTTCATTCGACAGGATGAATAATGAAACATGACAGTATAGTAAAATAAATTTTCATTTCCTTTCACGCATGGAAAGTACAAATACAGTACAAAACTTATAAAAAAGTTGTGAATTCTACAGTAAGATGGTCAACTTACGCAGCACCCTTAAAAACCTCCGGGCGTTATGCATCACTCTTTCATAGCCCCCCCCCTCCCCCCCCCCCCCCCTCCAGCTGTAACTGTTACATTTCCTCGAGACAGTCGCCAATCAGCCCAGAAAGAAGACTGGGATTTCAGACTAATATAGACCGTTTTCCATTAATTTTACCTTTCACCCTATCATGTCATATTTCTGAGGGTGCTAGGAAGTCTTCGCTTGAAAGAAAACTATGGATTCCAGACTAATATGGACCCTTTTCCATTAATTTTAGCGGTACTCTCTCACATCATATATCTGAGTGTGCTGGGAATGTCTTCCCCTAATCGTATATTTATTGCGGGTGGTAGGTGGTAAAGGCACTAAGATTGTTTGAAACTGCTCCAGCAGTAACAGAGTTACGTTTTCACTTCATCACAAATCCATGTCCACCTCCCACAAATAGAAGCCCCAGGGGTTTCTTATCCCGCACCGCATATTTTCATAGATATCAAATCCATAATACGTTCGGTTGAAATTTCTCCATGTGTTCCAGAGATGTGCTTTCGTGTCATCACCTTCCCTCTACACCTCCCCGTACACGTTAGAGAGCTAGACATCCCCTAAACACTATAGTAATTTATCTCAGGAAAGAAGCTGTACGTGTGTGAAGTTCGGTTGAAATTGCTCGAGAGGTTCCAAATTTATTCTTTCTGTCAGCCATTGCTATCCGTATCATTATACACACATCCAATTTCATCTAAATTTGCACACCTCAGCCCAGCAACACAAAACTATAGATTCATTATTAATATAGCTCCTTATCGAGCTTTTTTACACGTCACCACCTCCATATCCCACCCTATACATAAGGGTGCTACGGGAAACAGTATACCCCTGAAAAGTGACTTATTTCTGAAACATTTACGAGTTGTGGACTACCTGCTCTAAACATTGTTATTAATATGTATTATGTATAGTAACCTGCTGAAGTATTATTTGCAGGCGTTAATAATGTCAGCCTCCTACGGTAGACAAAAGAGAGAAAAACGCAGTTCTAGATCCTGGACACTTTTCTCAGTTTGATTTTGATTCAAACTTCGATTTCCGCACAGCTTCATCTCTGACTTATCCCTAAATTTGGCCATCTTGTCTATGCAGGTGGCTTGCGAGATGTGTGTGTTTTGGGTACATAAATGGCAATAAGGAAAGTTGCCTGCTCGGTTTCTCGAACATGAGAACATAACAGATCGATTGTCTTGGACTGTTTTAACGGCAATAATGGTGCGGCACATGTATGCTTCAAAGTTTCGTTTTCTCGTGACAGTCGAGGGCATTCTACGGATGTCATTACTTGCGACGCATGATATTACGGTTTTGTGCAGTTACCCTCTCCCGTGATACAGCCTTAATTATTTTAGATGTCATCCTTACCTATAATCTCAATATTATATTTTCGTCACTCAATGGAACCCCGCAGCTTGGATCATAACTTTTCTTACATTCGTTGTCTAGCATTCCGTCGGGCCAGATGCAATCCTTCTGTATTTCGTGTAAACATTTCTAACTACTCATAGGCATTGTGTTAACTGTGTTTCTGCTGACGATTAACATAGTTATTTATTATTGTATTTATTTTTATACAATTATGGTCGACTGTCCAAAGATGCAGGTGAAGACTTTATTGTGACACAAACACACACACACACACACAGAAACTGGAAACTTTATTTTGAGACACTCACATTTTATATTTATTTTGTATCAATCACGTTCAAGTCTTCGTTTCGCATTTCCTCAGCGATTTCAGCCAGTTTACAAATGTCCATTTCGTCACCAGCTTCAAGCTGTTGCAAAGAAAGCCATAGCATGAAATCTTAGAAGCTGGTATTAGCCACTTGATTTGAAATCAAGATTGTTATAATACTGTTAGAAAGTATTTCCACACAAAGCACCAAATCTTCTCCGCCGTGAGGGAGTGGTCACAGAGGTGTACACTGTTCCACACACACGGTAGTAATTCGATGCACAGTTAAGGGAGACATCTTTCCATAGCAAGATAACTAATTGTGAAACATGCATTGTTTGTATTCGTAAATTCATCAGGTCTTCTGCCTAAATACTATTATTGAATCTTCAGATTTTGAGAAGACAGAAGGAGGGATATGTTTAATTTGCTAAAAACATTCAAAAGCCAAGGTCGCATAAGTATTTATATTCCTTTAAAACAACCGGTTTCTAAAGACTTTGCTGTCATGTTCAGGTTATAAGACCTGAAAATGACACCGTAGTCTGTAGAAACAGTTTGTTTTAAATAAATAAATATTTATGCGACTTGGCTTTTGAATGTTATTAGTTAAATACTATGCCGGTAGTGCTGCTACGGATCGCCTAAAACCATGACACTACTGCCGTAATTTTCCTTTTTTCGTTACTGGAGAACAAGTTCCACACAGGTCACATTTGTATTTGAGTTCCTCTCCACCCCTATTGCATTGAGAAACCAAATCAATGGCGATAATTAACACGTGTTGCTGGTTATTCTGGCAACTGATTTAACACCCTTTCGCACGAAGAGAAAGTTTGTCAGCTCTGCGCATCCTACTGTACATGTGGAAGCTTCGTTATTACGAAAATTCCATCACAAATAAAACTGTGACACGGACAGGTAATTAAACTGACGCCCTGACGTTTTGCGAGGAATCCTATTATTGCATGAATTACTCAGGTACGACTCAGTTTCACTCGAGAGCTTCAATTCTGCGTGAATCGCTCTTTTACTTTCCAGATTTCTCAAAAGCCCGCCTGTCTACCTTCCTGTCGTAGCACGCTTGGAAAAAGAGAGTTCTCAGAAATGTTCACAAAATGTTCACTAGAGACACTTAAGGTTATTGAAATTCTTTAATTGTATCACCAAACCCCTGCTATGAGTATTAACTTGGTTTCGGAGCTATTACACTCTATAAAGTATACCACAGTGCATGATTTACAAAAAGCACAAAATAAACCTAAGTTATGGAAATATACACAACACAGTTAAGATGTTACACAGAAAGATATTACAGTCACAGTTACAAAATGGTTCAAATGGCTCTGAGCACTATGAGACTTAACATCTGAGGTCATCAGTCCCCTAGAACTTAGAACTACTTAAACCTAACTAACTAAGGACATCACAGGTTCGAATCCTGCCTCGGGCATGGGTGTGTGTGATGTCCTTAGGTTAGTTAGGTTTAAGTAGTTCTAAGTTCTAGGGGACTTATGACCTAAGATGTTGAGTCCCATAGTGCTCAGAGCCATTTGAACCATTTGAACATCACACACATCCATGCCCGAGGCAGGATTTGAACCTGCGACCGTAGCGGTCGCGCGGTTCCAGACTGAAGCGCCTTTAACCACGGGGCCACACTGGCCGGCGTCACAGTTACATATTTTGCTTAGTCCTCTGATACAATGACGTAACTTTCACTAGACTGCTACCTTGATGCTACTTTGCTTCGCACATTTCTAAATAAAAAGTTAATTTTTTGCGAATACGTGTCTTTTCTTCCTTTTTTTGCCCAACTGTATCTATTCATGCAGAATGCTTTCCCTTCTAGGTGCAAAGGGTTTTAGTATGGTTATTAAATCACGTGAAACAAAGTTCTGATGCTTAATGTGCAATTAGTATAAAATTATTAATCGTAAGGAAAGTAATAAAAATATTTAAATGGTTGAAGAAATAAATACAAACTCATATGCCATGTGTTACTGCCATTACCAAAGCGTCATCTCCCTAACTAAGGTGTAGTCACGTTTTAAATTTTAATCGGCGTCAGTATGCTGAAGACTCAGTGATTAAGGGGCTGTATTGTGCGTAGTATCGGTTAGCTTCACATCCACATATTGCCAAGGTTGTTTCGAGCTCGCTGCAGAGGTTTCGCTGGGAGGCTCTTACACATCCTCAATAAAGTCCCGATCTCACCCCATACGATTTCCATATTTTTTTGGAGCCCTGAAGAAAGACATTCGTGAATATCGATTTTCTTCCGATCGAGAGGTGCACGCCTGTGTGCAATCTTGCATTCGTAGGCAACCGCAAATATTTTTGCATTTTTCCATTAACAGTCATGGTGATTACTTTTGAAATAATATACAGTTCGCTTACATTTTAGCATCTGTCTTATTTTTAATTCGACTCCTGGTTTTATTACAGTGCACTGGTGTCCGATACGAAGACTGGGAAAATACAAGAGAGATTGAATTTGCTTTGCAGTTTGTGCACAGCTTTTCCGTATTTTACTCGAAATTATGGAAACGTGACTTACCTACTAACGGCACCAATACCTTCAACTGATATCTGAGTCTGTAAGTATTCCTGGGTGCACCTCGTAAACCACTGTCTGATTTGGGATATCTGCCTCACCATGACGTAATCCAGCTTCAATCTTCCCTTGTCTGCAGACTGTTTCGTAGTTCACATCTCCTCCTCTAGTGGTTTTTGAACAGTGTATTCGCTGTTGCTAGCTGAACTCAAATACTCTTTCTCTTCTCTTAGTCTAGTCTCCGAGTCTATGATCTCCCGCAACTCTTCCTTCCGTTCCCTTCCCCGCTACAGCACTCCAATAGGAAACGATTATTGGATTTTTATCTCCCTTTAGATACTACATTATGTTTTTAATGTGAATTTGAAAGGATAGTGGAAGGAAGGAATTATAAGGCATTCATAAATATGAATATTTAAGACAGTGCTTATCAAATTAAATTTTGCTACTGAGTAAACTCGCAGAAACGGATAAAACCTACGTCACTAGTCACTGTTACATCTGTGGCTCATAAATGCTTCATGTCGCTCCCACGCCCCCGCCACCGTCTCCCACACATTTCGGTAAGCGGAAGAATTTTGATCCGCGCAGTGCAAAGCCCTCATCGTAGCCAAAGGTAAAACCGATAGTAATTAATACATATGATATGCTGAAATAAACAAGATATTTGGCGAGTGACAATAATGAGACCAGCCTTGGTTCAAAACATGCCTCTGAGCACTATGGGACTTAACTTCTAAGGTCATCAGTCCCCTAGAACTTAGAACTACTTAAGCATAACTAACCTACGGACATCACACACATCCATGCCCGAGACAGGATTCGAACCTGCGAACGTAGCGGTCACGCGGTTGCAGACTGTAGCGCCTAGAACCGCACGGCCACCCGGCCGGCTCCAGCCTTGGTGATAACTGAGATAATATCTGAATCATTGAATAGGTTAAAATTGTAGACATTCATGTCTGCTTCGACTTCTCAGAATAAAATTGCACGCATCGTTTCACGAAGTATGGACAGTAGTAGTTCCCAGTGTTTCACTGTCGTTGGTAATTGTCTTCGTGTAATAGTGTGGAAACCTTTCGTCATTCCTTTTATACCTCAGAGCCAAGACCTCGTTTCGTTGCACCTATGTACAATTTATCCAATAAATCTTGTGCCTCAATGCTTACCAACTGAAATAGTGCCACCTCCATTAAATTAGCAGTAACCTAATCTCTTGTAGTAGCTACCGTTTACGTCAGTTGCATCAGTCGATACAGCATACTTTACCTGCAAAGGCAAACAGTGCACAAATGATGCAGGTAGTGGACAGTGGATCGAACTTGGGAACGTACAGCGGTTTCGTTAGTAATCGTAAGGATGTCTGTACCTGTTTTTACTTTTTCGTTTTTTCGGATTCCTTTTATTATGTGCGTATCGCATTGAACTGAGAGTGATGGTATGGAAGAACAGATAATTATATTTACCGGAAACTGGAGCAATACAGGTCATCACTGAAATTACAGACTAGTTGTGTCATTGTGACAGGCAGGAGACGTAACAAGAGCGTGCAACAAAAGGGCTGTTGAGAAGCACGCGCGTGCCACTTGCTTACCAAGCTCTCATTAAGCAGAGCGGACTGTCAGACTGTCTTGCTGTGCAAACGGCACTGCATCCCGAGAAACCAACATGCGTCGTCTGGAGGAAGCATTACTTCTCGTGTGACGCAGACAAAGCGAGCAGATGGCGTGACAGCACTGGCGTACGCAGTAAGCCAAGTAACTGCGACCGACGTCACAGACATTGCTGTGCTCGTAACAAGCTGCATCGGGCTAATAAACATGCTGCAGTAGACTAGGCAAGTGACGCAGAGAGGAATGCCACTCCCCAACCACGATATTATTGCACTTGCCCGCCCGTGGCCATTATCGGAAACGCGCGGAGACATTACAGTAAAGAAAAAGTATGATAATTTTTTCGACTGTCATACACAGTACAACGTGGAAGTGGGAACAGATTTACTAGCACGTTGTCTGATGGTTAAAATAGCGGAACACAGCCTGCTGGGCACCAGGAACACAGGTAAACACACTGGCCGACAGAAGCACCCTCACTCTCAGGTGCTGATATATTGTGGATGATCAATAGATGTGGATACCGTAATACAGAGAGAGAATACCACTGAAGATTAGAAACACATACTTCGGAAGGATGACGAAGATCTAAAAACATTTATAATAATTGTCAAATACATCTGGTCTCTCTTTGTGGTCAAATCATTGTACCAGACGGTAATCGACTTTATTCTTTTTACTGAAAGTACGGATAAGTAAATAAGAACGTGACAAATGCAAAACAGAAAAGTAAGATGTAATACAAACACCGGAAAATCAGTTTAAAATTATTGACAGTGAATCTTTTGTGAGCTTATTAGTCCCATAGCTACATCAGATCTCTATGCTTAGGGAACCTAGCAAATTTTTACCTCAGAAATGTATCCAAGAGAGGGCATAATTCTAAGAGTGTTCATTTTGATGTAAGTAAATCAATGATTTTGAGAATGTAACTAAATTTGACAAAGAGTACACAAAATTTCTCGTGTCTCAAACAATAATTGGCATTCATGCGTTTTTCATAGGCAATAATACCTTTATTCTTAAATGGCATGAATACTTAATAATTTAAATACGTATTTAACAGTGGTAAGATGTATATGAATATTACGTTCTTGATTCAACAGTCTGAAATTACAACCCTCTTATGAGTATATTCCGGATATCAGTTAAATTGTTTAGCAAATATTTTTATTCATAAACCAGAAATGTTAGGTTCCCATTGAAAATTGGAGAACTGTAATTGGAGAAATAATCAGCTAGTGAGAAAAGCCTGTTGGACAGAGAAAAGATGTTACCTTAATACCCCTCAAAGAAGAGAAACGAGTAATATCCAAATAGCCGCTGGTGGCCGAGCAGTTCTAGGCGCTTCAGACTAGAACCGCGCGACCGCTACGGTCGCAGGTTCGAATCCTGCCTCGTGCATGGATGTGTGTGATGTCCTTAGGTTAGTTAGGTTTAAATAGTTCTAGGGGACTGATGACCAGAGATGTTAAGTCTCATAGTTCTCAGAGCCATTTGAACCATTTTTTTTGAATACCCAAATATTTCATTTTCTTACAAAGCTTTCCAGCTTACCCTATTAATTAAGATAGTGTTTATCAGAGACAAGGATATTGTCAGGAGTGCCATAGGGAACTGTGGTAGGAACACTGTTATTTTCAATATAATTTGGCGGACAGGGTAGACAGCAGTGTTAGGCTGTTTGCTGATGATGCTGTGATGCACGGGAAGATTTCGTGATTTGGTGATTATAGCAAGATACAAGATCACTTAGATAAAATTTCTAGCAGTTGTGATGAATGGCAGCTAGCTCTAAATGTAGAAAAATATCAGTTAAGAAAGATGAATAGGGGAAACAAACCCATGAAGCTCGAATACAGTATTAGTGATGTGCTGCTTCACATAGTCATGTCGTCTAAACATGTAGGCGTAACATCGCAAAGCAATATGAAATGGAATGAGCTTGTAAGAACTGTAGCAGTATTGGGAGTATTTTAGGGAAGTGTGGCTCATGTGTAAAGAGACAGTATTAAGGACACTAGTGCCACCCGTCGTTGGGTACTGTTCATGTGCTTGGGATTCGCAAGAGCTCGGATTAAAGGAAGACATCGAAGCAATTAAGAGGCGAGCTGCTGAATTTGTTACTGGTAGATTCGAACAGCAGCAAGTGTATTACGGAGACGTTTCGGGAACTCAAACTGGAATCTCTGGAGGGAAGGCGGCGTTTTTTTTTCAAGGAACACTATTGAGAAAATTTAGGGAACTGGCATTTGAGGCTAACTACAGAACGATTCTGCTACCGTCAACATACATTTCGAGTAAGGACCATGAAAATAAGATTAGAGAGATTAGGCCTCGCTCTATTCACGTGTGGAACAAAAAACCGAATTACTAGTAGTGGTACAGGGTGCCTTCCACCACGCGCCATACAGTGGCTTGTGGAGAATGTATGTAGATCTATTATAATGGCTTTATTATAATAATTTCATGAATCTTTGCTATAATGTTGAGAGACCTTATTGAAGTTGAACAAATGAACAAAATATGTTTTTAAAGCTGCATATTCAGGTTTATTTGGGTGAAGCGTAAGCTAGGGCCACCATTAGACCAAATGAATTTGGAAAACTACCCAAAACCATCCTGAAATCGTCCAGTATATTCGACTATTAACGACCAAAGGTTAAAGCAATGTGGTTCTTCCCCGCCCAGTTTCGCAAGTTACTATGCAACCACCCCACGTGGACTGCGGAATTCGTCTCTCTATGATTGCATGGGCTCAAATGGCTCTGAGCATTATGGGACATAACATCTTAGGTCATCAGTCCCCTAGAACTTAGAACTACTTAAACCTAACTAACCTAAGGACATCACACACATCCATGCCCGAGGCAGGATTCGAACCTGCGACCGTAGCAGTCCCGCGATTCCGGACTGCAGCGCCTAGAACCGCACGGCCACCGCGGGCGGCCTATGATTGCATGTGGTGTTCTGTTACACCCCATAAAGAATGAGAAAGAGCTATTCGTGGAGAGGACATCTTTTCGACCGCGAAATTTCACACATTATTTCTCCTTTTCTCGGTAGATGGATTTAGGCCCTTGTGTCCAAAGCTGCAAGTATACACCTGCGATACAACAGCACAGAGTCCACTGCAATAGCTCTTCCATGTAAAACTACAAGTAGAACTTTCAAAGCAGTCTCTGGTCTTATTTGTCCCTGTACAAATGGTAAACTACTGCTGTGACTACATTGTGCATTAAGGGAGGCGACGTCGACCTGGGAACTGGATGTCGGGGACCTGCACTGCAACCATGTTCACGTTGGAAATAACGCCGACATCCGGGCACCAGTGTCTTGGACCTATTTTCATCTACAGTTTGTCACGGACTGTACTAGGAAGTTACAATCAAATATCTGGACACTGTTTTGGCTGTCAATGGTCGCATCCACTTCGAGTGCAGGAGAGCACAGAAAGCGCCGCCGCGCCCTGGAAATGGCATAAACTCCTGTTAATGATTAGACAGCCAAACAAACGCGATCTATATAGTCATTGCTAAAGCCACAGTACTTCCCACCGCACCTAGCATTGCTAAATCTGCCCTTTCGTGGAAATGATAGGAAAATATGATAATTTTGTAATGAGGGGGCAAGTGTTCTTTTTTGCCACCCTGTGATATTACGGGTAGTCAGCTCACGGGGCGATAAGAAAGGCGCAGCGACAGTTGGCCGTCAGCGCAGCGGCCAAATAGAAGAAGTCAAAGCCAGACCAGGTTAGCAGAGTGACCGGTGAATGCGGGGTTTCTCCCCAGTGGTTCCACACAGGCGTGGTTGTGGCGGCTGGGCTCGAGGTCAGAGAGAGAAGGGGGCAGACAATGGACAGAGGGTTGGTAGGAAACCAACACAGAAAGCGGGGAGGACGAGACTGACTGAGATAGGTGGCAGGAGGAGATGGAGAGAGAGAGGGAAGAGAAGATGGTCATAGAAAGGAGGGAGGAGGCTTTAAAGGCACATCTGTGGGAAGAGCGGATTTACGTACAAAATATTTGAAACGTAATAAACAAATAAATAAACTATAAATTAAAAATTAAATACTATGAATGGTTGTATCAACTTTAGGCTATAACTGTAGAAAGAAATGTAGAATTGTGTCTTTCAGTTGTTTTTGTGAAGCGGACGGACCATTTTGTTTTAAAAGCCAGCCAAGAGGGACACTTTTCTATGATTACGGCAGATTTATACGACAAACTACCACTATCATTTGTTTTTTGCTGAGGCCCAATCAATAGGTTCACTCGCATATTGTGGCATATAGCGAATAGTTTAATGTCTCGTTGTAAATTTATTGTTTTTCTATGATAAGTGAATGTAGTGATACTACTTAATATTTGTTTCATTTTAAAAATGGTTCAAATGGCTCTAAGCACTATGGGACTCAACTGCTGAGGTCATTAGTCCCCTAGAACTTAGAACTAGTTAAACCTAACTAACCTAAGGACATCACAAACATCCATGCCCGAGGCAGGATTCGAACCTGCGACCGTAGCGGTCTTGCGGTTCCAGACTGCAGCGCCTTTAACCGCACGGCCACTTCGGCCGGCGTTTCATTTTATGTTAAAAGTTATCCTTAGACTGCGTGTTGACGTGGAGAAAGGTTCCGTGTTCATTCAATACACTTAAACAGTCCAGTGCGAACCATTTCTTAGGTGAGTAAGTGTTTTCGAAGTCCGATAAAGAAGTTTTCATTTGAAGAGAGACCCACGGTCGAGAAAAGAATGAGAACGAACCTCACACACGAAGCCATTGTCAAGCGCTCCAAACAAGAGAAATGAACTAACAAAAATTATTTATTTAAGAAATCACATTTTTATTTTAATAAGTGGCGCTCATTCCCTACCATTTATCCATGAACTAAACATAATAAAAAACAAAATTTAAGAGACGACCGACAAAGAGAAGGGTATTGTCGACCGTCGTCTGGTCTTCTCAACGGCACCACAATCTTTCTTCACTTTTCTCTTGCCCACCTTCTAGAAGTGATATTTGATGACGAAGGAGAGAATGACTGAGTCTGTAGATAATCATCAGTGGCAGGGACGAGACAGTAATAATTGTTAACGGCTCAAGTCTGACTGGCGTGCGGCGCGCCACGCCAGCACACAGTGAGCGCACAGCTGGCACGGACACAGCAGAGAAAGGGTTAAGAAGCAGGAGCGACTCAGACAAATCGAGGCACCTCTGACTGGAAATTTGATATAGTTGACACCATCGCAACCAACAGACATTCATCACAACTGTGCTCCAAACAAGAACTAAAGTGGAGAACGGCCTAATAATAACAGCGGTTTACGTCCGCTAAGCGCGCGGCAGCTCTGATGTACAGAGCGAAAACTTCTATCGTCCGTCTGACGGCTGCGTCAGACCGTGATCGACGTCCCGCGCTCAAGGCCCTGCGAAAGCGAGTAACATGGTGTCAGGGGAGACTCCGCTTCTAGCGTGCAGCGACTACCCAAGAATTATTACATAATTACAAAAATAACAGCGGTCTCTCGAATTGTTTCGATTGCGCTACATAAATATCAGACGGCGCTCTCGTTCTGCCAGTGTAGACGTGTGTGTGTGTGTGTGTGTGTGTGTGTGTGTGTGTCTGTGTGTGGGTGGGTGGGTGCGTGGTTGTGTGAAAGGGCCCGCGTCCGCCGAGGCCCCTAATTGGACGGCGGAGTGATGGATGCCGCAGCCAATAACAGCCGCTATTTATGATGCGTCTGTCTCCGGCCGAGGCGGACGCGGTCGCCGCAGCACGACTTCTGTCCGCCCCTTCGATCTGCAGCAACGGTCCGAGTCTCCCTCTAGCTGAGTGTATGGCCAAAATTCTCACAGTGTCTTGCGCTGTTCAGGGTGGCCAACTGACGCATGTAAAGGGCTTGGCTCTGTAAGGATGGGGGACGATCGGGGAAGGGGGAGTATCAGCCCCTGTGCGGCCCTCTCATCCCACTCCACCTTAGAAAATAAAAGGTGCTTAAAAATAATGATCTAACTTACGGATTTCATATTTATTGGTGCAGACATGTTGTAAAGCAGGAATAAATTTCAAAGTACCCAAAAAATCTAAAAGTTTCAGATAACAAACAATGGAAAATCCAGGATGTAATGTAACAGTATTATGAGAAGGATAGTTCCTACTCACCATATAGCGGAGATGCTGAGTGGCAAAGAGGCACAACAAAATAAAAAAGACTGTTACAAAATGAGCTTTCGGCCAACAAAGCCTTTGTCGAAAAAAGACCCCCACACACACACACACACACACACACATATATATATATATATATATATATATATATGGTGAGTCACCTAACATTACCGCTGGATATATTTCGTAAACCACATCAAATACTGACGAATCGATTCCACAGACCGAACGTGAGGAGAGGGGCTAGTGTAATTGGTTAATACAAAACATAAAAAAATGCACGGAAGTGTGTTTTTTAACACAAACCTACGTTTTTTTAAACGGAACCCCGTTAGTTTTGTTAGCACATCTGAACATATAAACAAATACGTAACCAGTGCCGTTTGTTGCACTGTGAAATGTTAATTACATCCGGAGATATTGTAATCTAAAGTTGACGCTTTAGTACCACTCCTCCGCTGTTCGATCGTGTGTATCGGAGAGCACCGAATTACGTAGGGATCCAATGGGAACGGTGATGGACCTTAGGTACAGATGAGACTGGAACAGCACATTACGTCCACATGCTAACACCTTTTTATTGGTCTTTTTCACTGACGCACATGTACATTACCATGAGGGGTGAGGTACACGCATACACGTGGTTTCCGTTTTCAATTAAGGAGTGGAATAGAGTGTGTCCCGACATGTCAGGCCAATAGATGTTCAATGTGGTGGCCATCATTTGTTGCACACAATTGCAATCTCTGGCGTAATGAATGTCGTACACGCCGCAGTACACATGGTGTAATGTCGCCGCAGGCTTCCACAATACGTTGTTTCATATCCTCTGGGGTTGTGGGCACATCACGGTACACATTCTCCTTTAACGTACCCCACAGAAAGAAGTCCAGAGGTGTAAGATCAGGAGAACGGGCTGTCCAATTTATGCGTCCTCCACGTCCTATGAAACGCCCGTCGAACATCCTGTCAAGGGTCAGCCTAGTGTTAATTGCGGAATGTGCAGGTGCACCATCATGCTGATACCACATACGTCGACACGTTTCCAGTGGGACATTTTCGAGCAATGTTGGCAGATCATTATGTAGAAACGCGATGTATGTTGCAGCTGTTTGGGTCCCTGCAAAGAAGTGTTTGTTGCTACACGCAACTGAACGTCGGAGGTTTCAAGCGTCAAATTTAGGTTACAATATCTCCGGATGTAATTAACATTTTACAATGCAACAAACGGCACTGATTACGTATTTGTTTATATGTTCAGATGTGCTAACAAAACTAACGTGGTTCCATTTAAAAAAAACGTAGGTTTGTGTTAAAAAACATACTTCCGTGCATTTTTGTATGCTTTGTATTAAACAATTACACTAGCCCCTCTCCTCACGTTCGGTCTGTGGAATCGGTTCGTCAGTATTTGATGTGGTTTACGAAATATATCCAGCGGTAACGTTAGGTGACCCACCCTATATATATATATATATATATATATATATATATATATATATATATAGTGTCCACAATCAGACTCGAACATTTTAATATCCTATATCTTTCTCATTTCAGATGCTGGGCCTGTGAATCCTGAAGGGGCAGACAGAGCAACTCAACAAGTTTGTGGTGTGCAAATCTGATGCCGGCCGCGGTGGTTTCGCGGTTAAGGCGCTCAGTCCGGAAAGGCGCGACTGCTACGGTCGCAGGTTCGAATCCTGCCTCGGGCATGGATGTTTGTGATGTCCTTAGGTTAGTTAGGTTTAAGTAGTTCTAAGTTCTAGGGGACTGATGACCACAGATGTTAAGTCCCATAGTGCTCAGAGCCATTTGAACCATTTTTTTTTTTTTGCAAATCTGATACGCCAAGTGGCCGTAGTGGAACTGCAATCAATTGTTTTGGCAAAATGGAGGATATGAAGGTGCGTGCACAAGTGGTCTGGTGGTATGCAGAGACAAAATCGGCGACCCAAGTGCAAAGAAAGTATCGTCGAGTTTATAACAAAGCACCCTGTCGTTCAAGACTATAAAGAAGTGGTGTGATCAGTTTTTGGCTACTGGGAGTGTTGCGAAAGGGCTTGGTGGTGGTAGGCCTGGGATCAGCGAACATAATGTGGAACAAGTGCGGCGTCCATTCGAACAATGTCCACAGAAGTCAGAGCGACAGGCAGCATGAGAACATCGTATGAAACGTTCAATAGTGCACAAAGTGCCTCATCAGCGATTACGTTTGTACACACCTTTCACGTGTCAGGGGCTGTCAATCGTCACAATGTGCGCATCTGGGGGTCCGAAAATCCACATGCACCTACGGAACACATGCGTCACAGTCCGAAAGTTAATGTGTGGTGTGGTTTGATGATAAATCGCATTGTTGGGCCGTTTTTCTTTCAGGGGCCGACTGTGGATGGAGCCATCTACCTCTAAATGTTGGAACAATTTGCCGTGCCACAGCTAACAGACCTGCAGCCAAATGTGATGTTTCAGCAGGACGGTGCACCACCACATTGGAGCCTTGATGTCCGAAAATTTTTAAATGACACATTCCCACAACGATGGATTGTCCGTGGAGGTCCAATTCCTTGGCGGCCACGTTCGCCCGACATAACCCCCCTCGATTTTTTCTTGTGGCGTTATGTGAAAGACCGGGTAAACGCTACACCAGTAAAGGACCTGCTAGACTTGAAACAGTGCATAACAATTGTCATCAACTCTGTCACAGAACAGATGCTCCGCAACACATGGCACGAAATCGTTTATAGACTTGATATTCTTCGCTCTACCCGTGGCGCCCATGTTCAAGTGTACTGAGCCGTCCACCTGTGTATGAAAACTTGATGAGCTGCTGTATGATTTCCCTGTATTTGTTCGTCAATAAATTGTGTTTCCTCTCAGATTTTATGAGTTCAAATGTTGGAGTCTCATTGTGGACACCCTGTGTGTGTGTGTGTGTGTGTGTGTGTGTGTGTGTGTGTGTGCGTGCGTGTGTGGGTCCGTTGTATTTTTTCGACAAAGGCTTTGTTGGCCGTATGACGATTTTTTGTTGTGCCTATCTGCGACAAAAATTATAAATCATTTCCGTTTCCCAGGAGGTTCAAGGGACTAATCCATAGCTACAAGCCTATTCGTTGACTTCAGTATGTTGTAGAATCAGGAAAAACGTTCTGTGCTCACCCATTAAGGCGTTTCTGGAGAACCAGAAATCAACATGGATTCCGTAAACAGAGATCCTTTAAAAATATTGCTCATTCTGTTCGTCCTTTAAATCCAGCGGGCAGTAGAAAGTTACGTGCGACCATTTTGACGCCGTGTTCATTGGCTTCCGGAAAGCATAAGCACAGTTTCTGAAATAAACAGTAGCTTATCGAGTATCGGATAAAATTTGTGATCGGATTCAGAACTCTCGAAAAGATAGACCTCGGTTTGTTGTTCTTCACGCGGCGAAATCAAGAGATGTAAAGTTATGTTCCGGAGTACCCGAATAGAATGTTACAGCTCTATTACTGTTTACTATGTACTGAGGTGACTAAAGACGCGTACACAGTACACACCTAGCAACAAAGTCGCTGGACTTCGTATGGAGACAGTCGTGATACAATGTCTCGAGACTGTCGCTAAACGACGTCACGCGTCCACATGTACGAAGCCAGTTGCGATACAGAAATCAGAACACGATGTCACAAGAAATAGCTGTTTGTGCTGTTCATATCTGTTTAAATTATTTAATGTTGTTAAGAAGCAAAAAGCGTAAACCTAAACGGTACTGGACGAGGAATTATTTTCTGGCGGAGTTACTACAGCTTTGAATCTTCTTGAAAACCTGAAGCTAGAAGATGGCATTGGTTTCAGAAATTTTGTCAGAATGAGCACTACCGATTTCGAAACCATTCTGCAAATGGTTGGAGAAAATATTTGGAAAGAAAACATTATATTTAGGGAAACTATTCCAGCCTCAGTCAGGCTAGCTACCACCCTCCGGTTCCTTGCTAGCGGCGAATCATTTTCCAGCTTGATGTACACCTTTCGAGAGTCAAAACAATCAATTTGAAGTACAGTCCAGAATTCTGTGAAGCCATAATTACTTCGCTGAAAGGGTTTCTAAAGGTAAGAAGTAACTCAATTTTTATTTATTAAATTTTTTTAAGAATGAATTAATTACAGGTACACAATTTTGTTATTTTTTAAAATTAAAATGATTTTAAATTTTCAAAAAAAAAAAACCTCTATGGTTTGGTCTTCTCTGGTCCCTTTATTTTGAGAAGGAGGTTCCAGATCTTGCGAAGATGTTGAGGGTGTAAAGGAACAGTCTGAAGAGTATGAGTTTTGGCCGTCTGTACTATGGGATGTTGATGGTGAAGAATGGAATGGAGGTGGAATTGTTAGAAGTGGGCCTAACTGGTTTGAACTGACCTGGCGTGAATATCCTATCGTACTGTACATTCCCATTTCCAATTTTAAGATAATGTCATCAAAGGCACGCTGGGCTAAGGAAATTTCGATGCGAGTTCTACCGCAGTTCCTTAATTTAATAGTAACGTGCTCTCCGTAAACCTCAAACTCATCTCGGCTCCTAACAGCCTCTGTTAAACTAGAATGAGATGTTCACTCTGCAGCGGAATGTGCGCTGATATGAAACCTCCTGGCAGATTAAAACTGTGTGCCCGACCGAGACTGGAACTCGGGACCTTGCCCGCGAAAGGCAAAGGTCCCGAGTTCGGGTCTCGGTCGGGCACACAGTTTTAATCTGCCAGGACGTTTCAGCCACTGTTAAAGATTTCATGCAGCATACTGTATCCCTTGAAATATCAACATCGTGATCTGCATTCTTCCTGCTTTAGGGTATCGGTGGCGTTCTGAATTCTTCTTTTGTTAGAGTAGACTGTCGTTCAACATATCACTCTTCTTCTGTCCCGTTGTCTTTATCCTCCTAGGAAAAAACCAACAATTTCATGGAACTTATTTTGTTTAACAGCTGTTACTTTTATTTATTGCTTTAATGTTATTGTATTTTGTTTAATATTTAAGATGCCAAAATCTAACTCCGAATTGACAGCAATAGCAGAACAATTCGCTACGGGATGGAATCTTCCTCAGTGTTCAAGTAGTATAGACGGCAAACACGTACAGATAGTGGCCCCAGAAAACAGTGGCAGCATGTATTTCAATTATAAAGGAAACCTTAGTAGTGCTTCTTGGAGTAGGTGATGCCAATTACAACTTTATATATGCTGATGTGGGATGTCAGGGCCGAATATCGGATGGTGGTGTCTTAAAATTTACATCTTTGTACAAGAAAATGGTGCAAAAGAAACTAAATATCCCCCAGATAAAGCATTGCCACGCAGATCTACCCCTGTTCCGTATGTATTTGTAGCAGATGATGCGTTTCCATTACCCACTCACGTGGTGAAACCTTATCCAGGCCAGCGATTGTGTTCAACATAAGCAGAAAGGATTTTGAATTACAGGCTCTGTAGAGCTCTACGCATTATTGAAAACATATTTGGCATTTTAAGTTCCAAATTCAGAGTGCTCTTAAAACCAGTTGCACTGGATCCCGATAAAGTAGAATCTGTGGTTATGACATGTATTTATCTGCACTACTTCCTAAGAAGAAATCCTGAATCAAGGAAGTTTTATACTCCTCCAGTATCGTTTGACTTAGGAGACATTAACGGAAGTTTGATAGAAGGACAGAGGAGATCTAAATCAGCTAATAGTCTAATAAAATTGCAAAGAATTCCTGTAAGAGCAGCTACCGATGTGCACAAAATTCTAGATGAATTCAGAGATTATTTTATATCTCCAGTAGGAGCGGTTTCTTGGCAAATCAATCAACAATAGGGGCAATAGCACATATTTGCTGGGTAATTAATTTTATAATTATTTTTCCGTCATTGCCAATGAAAATAATAATCTGATATTAATAAAGTTAAAAATAAATTTAAAAGTTTTGGTAAATTACTTTTAAAGCACTATAATAATAGAAATATACAAAATACTTATGTAAGAGTAAAAAATGACTGGGTAAATTGTTAAACTAAATAAAGTTCACTTACTACGGTATATGTTTCTTCTTCCGCTTCATCACAATCAGTGTCCCGGCTTCATCTGGATTCCGTTCCTTGTAACAAAAACAGTAATGGTTTGTAACCAAACCAGTTGCACTTTTTTGGGGGACGAACCACTTTTTTTGACTCGGATAACTTTTTATGTTCGCGCCTAAACTGTGATTTTAAATTGTGGATTTTTTTCTCCATTTCATGGTGTGACATCTGGTACTTTTTAGCTAGAGATTCCATAGCATCCCTCCTCATATTTCTGTTTTTATATTCCCCACATGTCACATCCCAAAGACAAGGGCAAGCTTGAAAAATCTTCAGTTATTTTCATTGTTGTCTCCATTGTGGCCAGGTACAAAATGGCGCACACATATCAGAGTACATGTACAGACTGCGAAATTACATTATGTTCCCCGTTTTGACGGGGAACCTGAGACTAGAGACTTTTATATAGCGACAGTCTCGCAACACGAGAAAATGTCCCAGAACAACACTGAGACCTTCTGCTACTTTTGTTGCTAGGTGTGTACGCGGCTTAAAAGTCATGAGTTACCGATATGTACATTTGTAGATGGCGGTACACAAGCTATAAAAGTACACAAGGTATAAAAGAGCAGTGCTTTGACGGAGCTGTCATTTGTCCTCAGGTGGTTCATCTGAAAAGGTCGCCGACAGCATTATGGCCGCACGACGGGAATTAACAGACATTTCGGAAATCGTTAGGGAATTGAATACTCCGAGATCCACAGTGACAAGAGTGTGCCGAGAATACCAAATTTCAAATTTCAGGCTTTACCTCCTACCACGGAAAACGCAATGACCGATGGCCGTCACTTAACGATCGAGAGCAGCGGCGTTTGCGTAGAGTAGTTAGTCCTAACAGATAAGCAACAGTTCGTGAAATAATGGCATAAATCAATGTGTAACGTCCAACGAACGTATCCGTTAGGAGAGCGCCACGGTGAAATTTGGCGTCAATGGGCTATGAGAGCAGACGACCGACGAAAATGCCTTTGGTAACAATACGACGTTGGCTGCAACGTCTCTTCTGGGCTCGTGACCATATTGGCTGGACCCTAGATAACTGGAAAACCGTGAAATGGTCAGATATCTCGAATTAAATGGGTGAGAGCTGATGGGAAGGTTCGAGTGAGACGCAAGCCCAACAGAGCCATGGACTCAAGTGTCAACAAGGCGCTGTGCAAGTTGGTGGTGGCTCCATAGTGACGTGTCCTCTGTTTACTCTGGTCCATCGGATACTTGGGGGCCATTTGTAGCCTTTCAAGGTCTTCATTTTCCGAAACAACGATGGAATTTTTATGGATGACAATGGGCCCTGACAACGGGTCACAACTGTTCGTGAATGGTTTGAAGGACATTCTGGACAATTCGAGCGAATGTTTGGCCACCCAGGTTGCCCGACGTGAATCGCATCGAAAATTGATGAGACATAATCGAGAGGACAGTTCGTGGACAAAATCCTGCACTGGGAACACTTTCGTGGTGTGGACGGCTATAGATGCAGCATGGCTCTGTATTTCTGCAGGGGACTTCCAAGGACTTTATCTCGATGCCAAGTCGAGTTGCTGCACTACATCCGGTAAAAGAAGGTCCAACACGACGTTAGGAGGTATCCCTTGACTTTTTGTCACCTCAGTATATATATAAATGATGTAACAGATGACATCGGAGGCTATCATGATGCTTTTCTCAGACAATGCTACTGTCTATGGGAAGATAGTAACGCCAGAAGACAGTAAAGAAGTGCAAGAAGTTCTGTGCTGGATTGATGATCTGCGCAGTGACTGGCAGTTGTCCCTGAACGTAAATACACTCCTGGAAATGGAAAAAAGAACACATTGACACCGGTGTGTCAGACCCACCATACTTGCTCCGGACACTGCGAGAGGGCTGTACAAGCAATGATCACACGCACGGCACAGCGGACACACCAGGACCCGCGGTGTTGGCCGTCGAATGGCGCTAGCTGCGCAGCATTTGTGCACCGCCGCCGTCAGTGTCAGCCAGTTTGCCGTGGCATACGGAGCTCCATCGCAGTCTTTAACACTGGTAGCATGCCGTGACAGCGTGAACGTGAACCGTATTTGCAGTTGACGGACTTTGAGCGAGGGCGTATAGTGGGCATGCGGGAGGCCGGGTGGACGTACCGCCGAATTGCTCAACACGTGGGGCGTGAGGTCTCCACAGTACATCGATGTTGTCGTCAGTGGTCGGCGGAAGGTGCACGTGCCCGTCGACCTGGGACCGGACCGCAGCGACGCACGGATGCACGCCAAGACCGTAGGATCCTACGCAGTGCCGTAGGGGACCGCACCGCCACTTCCCAGCAAATTAGGGACACTGTTGCTCCTGGGGTATCGGCGAGGACCATTCGCAACCGTCTCCATGAAGCTGGGCTACGGTCCCGCACACCGTTAGGCCGTCTTCCGCTCACGCCCCAACATCGTGCAGCCCGCCGCCAGTGGTGTCGCGAAAGGCGTGAATGGAGGGACGAATGGAGACGTGTCCTCTTCAGCGATGAGAGTCGCTTCTGCCTTGGTGCCAATGATGGTCGTATGCGTGTTTGGCGCCGTGCAGGTGAGCGCCACAATCAGGACTGCATACGACCGAGGCACACAGGGCCAACACCCGGCATCATGGTGTGGGGAGCGATCTCCTACACTGCCCGCACACCACTGGTGATCGTCGAGGGGACACTGAATAGTGCACGGTACATCCAAACCGTCATCGAACCCATCGTTCTACCATTCCTAGACCGGCAAGGGAACTTGCTGTTCCAACAGGACAATGCACGTCCGCATGTATCCCGTGCCACCCAACGTGCTCTAGAAGGTGTAAGTCAACTACCATGGCCAGCAAGATCTCCGGATCTGTCCCCGATTGAGCATGTTTGGGACTGGATGAAGCGTCCTCTCACGCGGTCTGCACGTCCAGCACGAACGCTGGTCCAACTGAGGCGCCAGGTGGAAATGGCATGGCAAGCTGTTCCACAGGACTACATCCAGCATCTCTACGATCGTCTCCATGGGAGAATAGCAGCCTGCATTGCTGCGAAAGGTGGATATACACTGTACTAGTGCCGACATTGTGCATGCTCTGTTGCCTGTGTCTATGTGCCTGTGGTTCTGTCAGTGTGATCATGTGATGTAACTGACCCCAGGAATGTGTCAATAAAGTTTCCCCTTCCTGGGACAATGAATTCATGGTGTTCTTATTTCAATTTCCAGGAGTGTAGATGCAACATATTGCCCGTAAACAGGCGAAGAGATCCATTGCTGTTCGATATCGCTGTTGGTGAAATATGTCTACATACATTAACAGCGATAAAGTACCTACGAATGATTGTCTGGGGCGACCTTAAGTGGAATGACAGCAGAAAATTTATTACATTAGATGGTTATGTCGTTTTGATTTTTGTATGTAATCGATATGGACATCAGAGAGAGAACAGGTTACGTTACTGTTAAACAATCTTTGGTCTTGTCGTGGCACAGTCTTTGCCTCAGCGCAGTCTGATACATTAAGGCAATGCGTAGTAGGTTATTGACGTATTTAGTGGTGCTGTGTTGACTTGTAATCGTATCTGTTAAATAAAGAAAGGACAGCAAGGATGAATATGATGTAGACAATGAAAGGTGAAAGCCATATAAATTTTTTGAAGATAAGAAGTTTGAGGTAAGACTGCAGCACTGCGCACCTAATTTGTCGGAATGATTATTGTCAGCTAGTTAACCTGGTCAGAGCAGAGACAAAGACCACGCCACTTCCCTCAATCAGGAATTATCATATTTATGACTCTGTCTTTTGACTATATACCTGACTCTAAAATCGTTGTCTTGGCATGTCATTTCATAGGAATACGTATTCTCCCCACCCCACTGCTTGTCATTACTCATTGCCGCATGCAACAGCTTGAATGCGTATTTAAAAACAGAAATCTAGTTTATTCGCTGTTTGTTTGCTGTTTGCCACTGTTTTTTCGAGAAATCTGGAACAATGTTGTGAAGACGTGAGGTTAGTGGAAATTTTGATTAGGGCCAGATGATTTCTACTGCGCATTCAACCTAAAGACAAATTGCATTCAGATCAGTTACAGTTCAGTTCAAATTAGGTTTAGTGAAAGGTTAGCATATTAGTTTGAGTCGAATAACAGTTTGTGGGTGCATAGTTTTGGTAATACAAAGACTTTTATGGACTGGGAGGTAAACCTGAACTAAATTCCACACAGAAACAAAATATAGAGAGCAACTTACGGTCTTAACGAAAGCAGACGCTAGGTTGATATACAAAGGGAGAATCTTAAGGAAATTTAGTTAATCGACAAAACTTGTGGCTAACATAACACTTGTGCCACCGATCCATGGGTACCCCAATCCCCCCCCCCCCTGCTCTACCGCCTCACAACCGATTGTTCAAAGAATCGAACTGTCATTTATAAAAGAGCTTCAAACGTCTGACTGCTTTACAAATGAGCCAGACCCTTACGGTTCATGAAACTTCTCAATGGTTCTCTCTGTCTCATGTCGTGAACAATGTGTTGCACAGTGATGCAATTTTGCCGATAAATTCCGTGGTGTGTGTCTATAGTGTCTGTAAATTGTATTGCGATTGTAGTTAGTAGTAAAAAATTAATAAATTAAAACGTCATGCCTATGATGAAGTATCACTGCATGAAAAGCGAAAATGTAGTAAGCGGCACATATTTTCTCTCAATATTTTGTGGTGTTGTGAACGAGAAAAAGGGTTTAAAAAAGTCTGAAAGTTCGTTGGAAGTCGCTAAGTGTTCTCATTGCCAAATACTAGATGGATAATTGTGTGGTAATTTTCGCGTCGTGAGATATGGTGCCTCAAAACATATACACAGTTTCTAGCTTTAATACTTACCTTCTCATTTTAAACCTTCTGAACGTAATATTATTCCTCTTTTTGAAATTTGGTCAATAATCATATGAAATACGGAAAATGTAATTTTTCTAGCACCTGGAAACAATTAGACAATCAGTTGCAACCGGTTGATCATTTTAGCCATATAGTAATATATATTTCTCAATAGTGTGGGACCCTTACCGAGTAGGATTAACAGAAGCGATAAGAGAAGATGCAACGAAGAGTAGTACGTTTTGTCACGGGATCGTTTAGTCGGTGTGAGAGCGTTACGCAGCGCTCAACAAACTCTAGTATCAGTCGCAACAAAAGAGGCGTTGTGCATCACGGAGAGAGGTACAGCCGAAATTACGAGGCTGTACGTTTGAATAGCAGTCGGGCAGAATATTAAACGGTCCTATAACATTAATGTGAGTACTCTCCATGATCGACGTCAACGAGCCATAACCGCTCGTGGACGACAGGTGGCAGCATTAGCAATGGAAGAAGGTATGTAGAGGTCAAAGAAGGACACGGAAAATAATGCAGCCGCATAATGCGGAAACGGAGCGACTTTCAAAACGGCATGGTCATTGACTTTTGGACCAAGTCTGGAAGTACGTATTTTCGAAATAGCTGAGTTTGTAAACAGATTGTGTGCCGCTGTAATTAAAGTAAACTGTGCAAAGCACAATGGCATTATCCAAAACCGGCGCTGAGGCAGTTTTGATGCACAACGTGCCGTAGACGACAAGGGTGACCGACGCCTGCGGAGTTGTCCACGGGCGAATAGACGTTCAACTGTTGAGCAACTGACTGCCCTGATGAACCATGGGACTACCAACAGTGTTCATTCAATGATCTTTCTGCGAGCGTTGCTGCGTATAGGCCCTTGCAATAAGCATCTAGCGCATGCACCCATGCTGTCTGCTGTTCGTAGATGACGAGGACAGGAATTTTCACTACACTATCGCAAGTGGACATCCAATGAGTGGCGACAGGTGAACCACTTTTTAAGCTCCGTCTGACTTGTGGCCGGTGCCATGTACAGCGTGAAACATCTAAAAGCAAACACCTTGCAAACAGGAGGGAGCGTTGCAATGTTGGAAATGTTTTCGTGACATTCCCTGGGTGATCTCATGATTATGGAAGGCACAGTGAATGATCACAAGTATGGATCTATCCTTGCGGACCATGTCGACCCCTACATACGGTTTGTTTATCCTCGACACGGTGGCATGTACCAGAAGGACAATACAAGGTGTGTTACACAGCACGCAGTGTACGTCCATGGTTTGAAGATCAACAGGATGTGTTTACCATAGTCACCTGACCACCAAACCTCCCGGACCTAAATTCAGTGGAGAATCCGTGAGGCCACTCCAATCGCGCTGTTCGCGCCATGGACACTCAGCCGTCAGATCTAAGGCTGCTGGCCAGGCAACTGGAGTTGACATGGCTCCGTATCCCTATCGGTACCTTCCAGAACCTCAGTCACTCTCTTCTTGCAAATCACGTGCTGCAAAACGTGATTATTCAGCCTTTTGACTGGTGCTCACGTTAACGAGAATGGACAGTGTAGTTTGTTCCTCATAGACTGGGTGATCAAAAAGTCAATATAAATTTGAAAACTGAACAAATCACGGAATAATGGAGATAGAGAGGTAAAAATTGACGCACATGCTTGGAATGACATGGGGTTTTATTAGAACCAAAAAATATAAAAGTTCAAAAAATGTCCGACAGATGGCGCTTCATTTGATCAGAATAGCAATAATTAGCATAACAAAGTAAAGATGATGTTATTTACAGGAAATGCTCAATATGTCCGCCGTCATTCCCCAACAATAGCTGTAGTCGATTAATAATGTTGTGAACAGCACTGCAAAGCATGTCCGGAGTTATGGCGAGGCATTGGCGTCGTGGTTGTCTTTCAGCATTCCTAGAGATGTCGGGCGATCACGATACACTTGCGACTTCAGGTAACCCGAAAGCCAAAAATCGCACGGACTGTGGTCTGGGGACCTGGGAGGCCAAGCATGACGAAAGTGGCGGCTGAGCACACGATCATCACCAAACGACGCGCGCAAGAGATCTTTCGCTCGTCTAGCAATATGGAGTGGAGCGAAATCCTGCATATACATCGTACATTCCAGCAGGTGTTTATCAACCAGGCTGGGGATGATGCGATTTTGTAACATATCGGAGTACCTCTCACCCGTCACGGTGGCAGTTACAAACCAGAATCACGCATTTCGTCGAAGAAAAAGGCCCGATAACGGTAGATATGGTAAATCCAACCCATACCGTGACTTTCTCGTCGTGAAATGGAGTTTCCACGACAGTTCTAGGATTTTCGGTAGCCCAAATTCTGCAGTTGTGGGCGTTGACAGGCCCTCGGAGCGTGAATTGAGCTTCGTCGGTCCACAACACGATACTCAACTAACCGTCATCTTCCACCATCTTTTCAAACGCCCACATCGCAAATGGCCTCCGCTTCACTAAATCGTCAGGTAACAGTTCATGATGCTGACGAATTTTGTACGGATAGCATCGGAGGGTACGCCTCAGTGCCAACCAAACAGTAGTGTATGGAATGCCGGTGCGACGTGCGACTGCACGAGCGCTGACTTCCCCGTGCATAGACGAACCCGCTACAGTCTTCATTTCTTCCTGAACTGTCTCAGCAGCATTACGCCTTGTGCTCGGTCGGCCACTACGGGGTCCATCGTTTATACAACCCGTCTTTCTCGCCACAGCTGCATTTGTCAATGGACCTTTACCCGTTCGAATAACCTTCCTATGGCGATAGGATCGTAACGCTGAACTAGCACATTCCCCATTCTGATAATACAGCTTCACTAAAAGCGCCTTTTCATGTAACGTCAACATGCTGCGACTGGTGGCGCATCTGATTCTCTCTCTCATTACAGCTCCTTTTATACACGAATGTCATGCGCGGTCACTGACATTCTTGTGTCCAGCGCCATCTGTCGGACATTTTGTGAACTTTGTTTTTTTTCGGTTCTAATAAAACCCCATGTCATTCCAAGCATGTGTGTCAATTTTTACCTCTCCATGTCCATTATTCCGTAGTTTATTAATATTTCAAATTTATACTGACTTTTTGATCACCCGGTATGCCGCGCAGTGACTCCACGACTAGAGAATCAGAGAAATTATAACCCATACGGAAGTTCCTAGAGAGTCGTCTTTCTCTTGCGCTATTCGCTAATGAAATAGAAGGCAGAATTACGAAGAGCGTGTAACGTCCCGCCCACAGCACGGTCTATAGAGGCGAAACACAAGCCTGGATTACGAAAGGATGGGGAAGAAAATCGACCGTACTCTCATCAAACGAACCAACCCGGCATTTGCTCAGAGTGAATCACGGATATCACGGTAAATATGAATTTGGACGGCCGGACGGGTATTTGAACCGTCCTCCTCGTGAAAACGACTCCAGTGTGCTAAGCACAGCTCCAGCCCACTGGAACAGAGATGGGGTAAAATGATAATGGTATCAGAGGCCATCGTCACTACACACCATACGATGGCTGGAGGAGTAGAGATGTAGAAGCGGAGTCAAAATTAGAATCTGACTTATAAAAATGTGCAGAGACTTTGCAGTCATTGCAGCCGCAGCTTGGATATATTGCCGAGCGTAGTGGTCGCGCGGTCTGGAGCGCCATGTCACGGACTGCGCGGCCCCTCCCGCTGGAGGTTCGAGTCCTCCCTCGGGCATGGGTGCGTGTGTTGTTCTTAGCGTAAGTCAGTGTGTAAGTCTAGGGACCGATGTCCGCAGCAGTTTGGTCCATTAGTAATTCAAACACATTTTAACATTTTCGTGGATATATCATTTTGAAGGTAAAACCGGTTTAGCTGGAAGTACTTCATTTTTTTCTCATCAACATCGTTTGGTTGCAGATGACAAGCTACCTGTAATAATTAACACAAAAGTGATCCAGAAAATTCACGTTCACCAAATGTAAAGGTATTTACAAAAAGAAACGATCTATTGTTTGAACTAAAAATGCACATAATTTTATAATCATTTAACGAATCATTCACACTGCAGAATAAATAAAAACGAAAACTCGCTGATGATGGCACAGTGGTGCCGAAGCATGTTTGGGTACTGAGAAAAACGGTGTTTTGCGTAACTGGCGGACTTCACATCCAAAAATTTTAACTGCAAACACGGCCAATACAAGCAGCTGCAAAACATAAAGATGGATATTCATTTATAAACACGATGGGTTTAGCAGTATTTAGCTGCTTATCAGGTGCAATAAAACCAGGTCATTTTCTGATTTATCATCATGTAGCTGCATCATTAGGTGAAGTAAAATCAAGCCATGTTCTTATGAGAATATGACTTGATTTTATCGTACCTGTTGATGCAACAAAAGTGCTGCGAAACCGGTCCTACTTATAATTGAAATACTTAGAGCTGAAACGGTTTTATCTTAAAAATAAAAAAAAAGTGTAGTGGTATCAGGGAGCAATCAGCACTTTTAGCTATGCAAAGACTACATTTCAAAAATATCGGAGGTACAACTTTCGAGCGAGTAGATCTTCAGCGGTCCCAGGGCTTGTCGACGGCGTTGCCGGGCTTGAGCTCGCCCTGCGCCCTCACGAAGCTGCAGCCGTCGAAGGGCACGGCGCCCGTGCAGCGGCCCTTCATGCCGTGGCGCTGGCGCGCGCGCTCCAGGTTGTCCTCGATCTGCTTGCACACCTCCTTGGTCTCGTCGTCGGTGGCGCGGTTCTTGAGCAGCCAGCGCAGGTCCGGCAGCGAGATGGACTCGTCGATGCAGTCGATGACCACGGGCGACGCCACGTCGCACGTCAGCGACTGCAGCAGCCGCAGCGCCGTCAGCCGCGGCTCCGGCGCCGTGTCGCTGCGCATCACGTAGCCCAGCGCCTGCACCAGCTTCTCCGCGTGGTCCTGACGTCACAGAGAGCAGAGCGCCGAGCTGAGGGCGGGCAGCGGTGCGTTAGGTGTCGTCCACGAAGGAACTTGAAGAAATCTACTGACGCATAAATTGCGTGTTTGACCATCGGCTGCCTTTTTATTTAAAACCCACATATCGACCGGTTTAAGTCATAGACCATCTTCACAGATTCTCTCCAAAAGTACAAAAGAATACATGTGGTATACAGGGAATGTGAGAAATTCTTTTCTAAGGAAGTGCAAAATGTACATGAATACCTACGGCGTTAAAATAGTTTAAGACACAACATCATATTTGTCATTACATAAATAATGGTGTGATAAACCTTTTGCACTTCTTTTATGTTTTCGTCTTCTTTAAAGGCAAAGAGAAAAGATGAAGCGATAGTCCATCATAGAGCCTACGCCTATCGACAGGTATTTTTGATTTTCAGTTGTTAAAAAACAGAGGTGTTTATCTGGTACCAGTAGCAGGAAGGAAGGATTCGCGCTCAGCTATTGAACGGAAAGGTCGTGTGAGTTGTTATTTCAAGTAGTACGATAATTAAAAGATCTGAAGCCCACCTGCGTACTTTGGAAAATTACGAAGATCCGATAAGCTCAATGGGAACACGGTCAAGACTTCGAAGGTGAACATGGCGACCAAACGTAGCATTATAAACAAGGACAATCGCAAATCTACAGCGGAGAAAGAAACTTCTTCCCCCTGCAAAATAATGTGAACTAATACAACTTATTTCCAGCCGTAGCTCTGCTAATTGTGCTTGTCATTTATGCCGAAAAATTAATCTCATTAATTCAATACATTTTAAAAAGCCACGCATTTCAACATTATCATCATCTATTGCATTATTTTATTATATTATAAAGACCACATCTCCTAGGTAGAGAATGCCATGAATTCCAGTATAGCACACAGAACTTCGTAAGGCAGCCATACTAATGACATTCACAAGTCATTTGACACTGTACCACTCAAGCAATTTCTAGTGAAATTGGGTGCTTACGGAATGTCGTCTCAGTTATGCGAATGGATTCGTGATTTCCTGTCAGAGAGATCACAGTTCGTGCTAATTGACGGAAAGTGATCGAGTAAAACAAAAGTGATTTCTGACGTTTCCAAAGGTAGTTTTACAGGCCCTTTGCTCTTCCTAATCCATATAAACGATTTAGGAGGCAATCTGAGCAGCCGTCTTAGGTTGTTTGCAGACGATGCTGTTTATCGACTAGTAAAGTCATCATAAGATCAAAACAAATTGCAAAACTGTATAGAAAAGGTATTTGAATGGCTAGACAATTGGCAATCGACACTACACAATGAAAAGTGCGAGGTCATCTACGTGAGTGCTAAAAGAAATCCGTCAAACTTCGGTTACACTCTAAATCAGCCTAATTTACAAATGTCGTAAATGCCGTAAATTGGACTAAATACCTACGGATTACAATTACGAGCAATTCAAATTGGGAAGAACGCGTAGAAAATTTTGTGGGGAAGGCGAACCAAAGACTGCTTTTTATTGGCAGAACACTTAGACAATGTAACAGATCTATTAAAGAGACTGCCTACACTACGCTTGTCCGTCCTCTTTCAGAATACTACTGCGCGGTGTGGAGTCCTTACCTGAAAGGATTGACGGAGTACATCGAGAAAGCTCACAAGGGAGGGCAGCACGTTTTGTAGTACCGCGAAATAGCTGGGGGGGGGGGGGGGGGATCACTGACATGATACAGGATTTGGGGTGACATCATTAAAACAAAGGCATTTTTGTTACGGCAGAATCTTCTCACGAAATTTTGATCCCGAAATTTCTCCTCCGAATGCGAAAATATTTTGTTGACGTCGATCTACATAGTGAGAAACGATCGTCGTAATAAAATAGGGGAATCAGAGCTCCCACGGAAAGATCTAGGTACTGGTTTTCTCGGCCCGCTGTACGAGATTGGCGTAACAGACAGTTATTGTGAAGGTGATTCGATGCCAGGCACATGAATGTTATTTGCAAAGTATCCATGTAGATGTAAATGCATAAACATACTAGTACTGAATAGAAGGTCAGAGGTATATGTGTCACAATTGTACAAAATATTGAGGAGTTGGTCAAAGACCAAGTTAGAGATCATTGTAAAACCCTAATGTTAAACAGTAACATAATAATTGCATATACTCCATGAAATATATATAAACAAACGTCAACTAAACCATAATAGAAATGAAAATAGGCATTTTTACATGCATTTTATACATTACTTGACAGCTGTCAATAGTCACCTTCCAGAACCGTCCAACTCAAGTTACACATATCATCCCACGCCACGCCACATAACTGCTAGATTGCAAAAGGACAATGATGTTCACGGAA
Organism: Schistocerca cancellata; assembly: GCF_023864275.1. NCBI lineage: Eukaryota > Metazoa > Arthropoda > Insecta > Orthoptera > Acrididae > Schistocerca > Schistocerca cancellata. Next base: position 454,805,813 of record NC_064630.1, on the reverse strand, counting down.
TTCGACGCCCACGTGTTCTCTACCACGCAACCACTATACTGGCTGTTGATGGCTACATGAGGCGGGACTCGCGCTATCGAGTCGTGAGGACAGCACGTAGCTACGCAGCGTAGATGAACTGCTTAGTCGAAGAGTAACTCATAACAGGGCTACAGTGCTTGTGGTGCTGATACGAAGCAGAACAAAGGCAACGATAAACAAACCAAACATTGCATTATATCTACAATAACAGTAGCCAAAGTTGACATTTCGTCAGAAAGGAACCCAAGGAATTTCTCACAGTGGGAAAGAAGAATCAGGTGAAATACTGCACTTTCTGCATGATTCAGCGGAAAGTGTTGTGTCGTAAACGCTCCACTGTGCGGGCAATGTACATAATCATTACAGATAGCGAGCCATATAGTTTCTCGTCCCTGTCGGATAGGGAGCCACAGATCCCATCCCCAGTGAAATGTATTAAAGGAGAATCGTTGTCCAAAGAGCAGGTACTAAACATAATTATGTACATGAAAGATCATCCGCAGTAATGTAAGAAGACAATTATGAACAGATTTCGAGTAAGTCCGCAGCAATATGACCCTGTAGGCCATAAGAAGAACTACGGATATTCAAGCAAGGACGAGGCGCACTTGTTAAAAAACTGGTATTTGCACGTTTCAATAATGATCAATACAATTTAGGCTATGGTACGTGCAAGATAGTGAGCTACTACATTATGCACATGAAATTGCATGCGACGTAGATTACAGTGATTTCAAGGGAAGCAGTGGATGACTGCATAACGTCAAACAGTGCTACAGCATTGGAAGACGTAAGGTAACGAATTTCAAACAAAGCGCCAACTTGACAATTCACAGCAAACGGCGGAATCACCCCGAAAATATGTAGATGAAAGAAAAATAGCCTAAGTTATAGTTGACTTTCAGTGTCGGAGAAGAAATGCGTATGAAAGGAACCTTGGAATATAGAGATACCAAGAGAGTTGTATCAATAGCACATAACATCAGTACCTTAATGCATTCGTATACAACTACGCCGGCTGTTAATCTGGACGGTAAATTAGCTGGAAAGTTATTTATTGTGCCTCGAAACATTTTGCGTGCTCTTCCCCCTACGATCCTTTCGCGTGTGCGTCATCTTGCAAGAACAGTAGGGCATATTTATATCACGGCAACCAATAATGGGGAAAATGAGCGTAATGTAATTACAAATATATGATATGGAATTCTACTTTTGGAAAACAGCTTGTCAAATTAGTTTGCTTTTTCTTGAATGCTGGTCAGCGTATAAAAATTGTACTTCATTAGAGCAAACTATCCCTCTAGAAAAGAGTGTGACGTTGAAATTCATACCACCTAGAACAAATAGACAATTTCAGCCTCTGGATGTTTGTCTTTTCTGTGCCTACAAAAGGTATTATCGCAGTATCTGGAGCTACGCCTTCAAGAATAGCCGATTTCACGATGAACGCCACGACCGAATATTTCGCATACGGTTGCATGCCACCACATTTCATCAGCTCTCATCACCGCATTAAATCAGTATAATTCAATACCCATTACGTAAGAGCGGATACCAAGCTGAACGTCCAACGCGGTCTGTAACTGCCAATGAGTTCGCCTTTGATCTTGATTCTGCGAACCTTTGTGATCATTGTGGCGGGCCAGTTTCCATTCGGTGTTCATGGTGCAAGGTAATGGTTTGTTCTGAAAATTGCTTGAATGTCGGCAATGCCCGTTTAGTGAACTGTAATACATACACCCCGTAGAAGGTTGATATCTGCACCTCTCGGACACTCATTTTCTGTCGCCTTCCTAATGCAGATGGTGAGTCACAAGCAGTTAATATTTTTCCTGTCATAATTGTTAGCACAACGCTCTGAAATGAGCCTAACACTAAATTTCAGGCATTACCTCTCATGAAGGACGATGCAGTGGCCGACGGTCTTCACTTAACGACCGCGTTCAGAGGTGTTTGCGTAGTTGTCAGTGCTAACAGAGAAGCAGCACTGCGTGAAATAACAGCAGAAATCAATGTGGGACGTACGCCGATAATATCTGTAAGGAAATTGCGGTGAAATTTGGCGTTAATGGGCTATGGCAGCAGACGACCGACCCAAGTGCCTTTGCTAACAGGCAGGTTTCGCCTACAACGCCTCTCCTGGACTCGTGTCCATAGCGGTTCCACCTTAGATGACTGGAAAGCCGTGCCCTGGTCAGATGCTTCCCGACTGTAGTTGGTAGGGTTCGAGTGGGGCGCAGAGCCCACAAAGTCATCGACCCAAGTTGTCAACAAGACACTCTGCAAGCCGGAGGTGGCTCCATAATGGAGTAGGCTGTGTTTAATTGGAATGGACTGAGTCGTCTGGTCAACTGAAGCAATCATTGACTGCAAATGGTTATGTTCGGACACTTGGAGACAATTTGCAGCTATTCATGATCTTCAAGTTCCCAAAAAACGATGGAATTTTTATGGATGACACTGCGTCTTGCGATTGCTTTGAAGAACATTCTGGACGATTCGAGCGAATAATTTGGCCACCCATGTCACCAGACAAGAATCCCATCGAACATTTATGGGACATAATCGAGAGGTCAATTCGTGCACAAAATCCAGCACCGGTATCATTATTGCAGTAATTATGAACGGCTATAAAACTAGTATGGCTCGATATTTCTGCAGGGGACTTTCAAAGTGTTGTTGAGTCCATGCTACGTCGAGTTGCTACATTACGGCGAAAAAGGAGGCCCGACATTGTACCAGGAAGTATCCCACGCATTTGCCACCTCAGTATATACATATTCCGAAGGTAGCACAGAGCAACGTACTCTTAACTGGGGACGCCTTCATGACAAAGGCCAATTCACAGCACGAAGTATAGAAATAACCTTAACCTATAGCTACACAAGTTTAACTGGGGCACTTCGGAGGGACGATATTGAACCACGAGAAGTAAGTTTCGGCAGCGAAAGTAAGGAGGGAGGGGGAAGGCGGGGGTGTCAGAATTAGTTGTACCTTATCGCTTGGGTGACGCTGCTGGTCTCGTGGCTAGCTGTCGCCTGTTGGGTCACAGAACGCACCGCTTCCTTTTTGCACCAGAGGTTTCCTAACCTGACGGAGTCTCGACTGCTGGGAAGGCGGGCTTTCCTGTTTCGTGAACGCTTCAAGACCAAGAAGACTCCCCATTTAAATTTGAATCTTTTCAACGGCCGCAGCCATATCAAACAATTTGTTAACTCTTCTCAAAATGACGGCAGCCAAAATCTGATACATAAACAGAAGTTTTATCCGTTATGGATGTGAAACACTGTGACTGTATTGAACAAAGGTTTTCAGAAAGGACTCCAACTAGTCGTCTTTCGCGACGTTAGAATTTTTGTTTTCTTGTTACTCGCAACAGTTAGTCTTCCTTGTTTCCCCTTTCCCTCTGCTGGCAAAGTCACACAACGACTCTCACAATGCTATGAAGGATTATTAAGAACTACACCATCCGATGGTAAGTTGAGAGATTACTTGAAACCAGCAATGGGAGTATAACACTTGTACCATCACAGAAAGTGATGAGTTACGGTCATATCCAAAAGGTTTTAAGTATAAATGACAGAGAGTATAACCTCGGTAGCCTCATAACGCTGTTCACGGAAACGCAAAATGAAATGCAGAAAGCTTCGATGAGGATGGACGCTTGGTGCAGTGACTACCATCTGATCCACAATATCAATCAGTTCAACGTGTTCTGCATCTACATCTACATCCATACTCCGCAAGCCACCTGACGGTGTGTGGCGGAGGGTACCTTGAGTACCTCTATCGGTTCTCCCTTCTATTCCAGTCTCGTATTGTTCGTAGAAAGAAGGATTGTCGGTATGCCTCTGTGTGGGCTCTAATCTCTCTGATTTTATCCTCATGGTCTCTTCGCGAGATATACGTAGGAGGGAGCAATATACTGCTTGACTCTTCGGTGAAGGTATGTTCTCGAAACCGACAAAAGCCCGTACCGAGCTACTGAGCGTCTCTCCTGCAGAGTCTTCCACTGGAGTTTATCTATCATCTCCGTAACGCTTTCGCGATTACTAAATGATCCTGTAACGAAGCGCGCTGCTCTCCGTTGGATCTTCTCTATATCTTCTATCAACCCTATCTGGTACGGATCCTACACTGCTGAGCAGTATTCATGCAGTGGGCGAACAAGCGTACTTTAACCTACTTCCTTTGTTTTCGGATTGCATTTCCTTAGGATTCTTCCAATGAATCTCAGTCTGGCATCTGCTTTACCGACGATCAACATTATATGATCATTCCATTTTAAATCACTCCTAATGCGTACTCCCAGATAATTTATGGTATTAACTGCTTCCAGTTGCTGACCTGCTATTTTGTAGCTAAATGATAAAGGATCTATCTTTCTGTGTATTCGCAGCACATTACACTTGTCTACATCGAGATTCAATTGCCATTCCCTGCACCATGCGTCAATTCGCTGCAGATCCTCCTGCATTTCAGTACAATTTTCCATTGTTACAACCTCTCGATACACCACAGCATCATCTGCAAAAAGCCTCAGTGAACTTCCGATGTCATCCACCAGGTCATTTATGTATATTGTGAATAGCAACGGTCCTATGACACTCCCCTGCGGCACACCTGAAATCACTCTTACTTCGGAAGACTTCTCTCCATTGAGAATGACATGCAGCGTCCTGTTATCTAGGAACTCCTCAATCCAATCACACAATTGGTCTGATAGTCCACATGCTCTTACTTTGTTCATTAAACGACTGTGGGGAACTGTATCGAACGCCTTGCGGAAGTCAAGAAACACGGCATCTACCTGGTAACCCGTGTCTATGGCCCTCTGAGTCCGTAAATAAGAGGAAAGGTCCACAATTTGTAGATTACACGATGGACATTTAATCATCAGAAGGAGTCACATCCACTAAATATCGGCGAGTACGACTACGGAGCTATATGGAATTATTTAAAGTGTTAAAACCACAAAAAGCTCGTCGTAGGTTAGACACACGGAAAACATAGGTTCATTGGAAGAAACTTCCGGGAAAGTAGCCAACCCAAGAAGGAGGTAGCACGAAAAACCTCGTATTACCTTTCAGTCCGAGGCCATTACCAGATAGGGTAACGAAGAAAGCAGTGAGTATCCAAAGATCAGCTGCACGTTTCATCATAGGGACATTTATTAGTCGCGAAAGCATTATGGAGATGCTCATCAAGCCCCAGTGAAGTTATGCATTGCAGTTTGGTTTCTGTTAAAATTTTCTGACATAGTCTTCCAGACGTGTCAACAAAAGCACATGCTATATCTCGGAAAAATATCCTACAAGTAAAATTAGATTGATTCGAGTTCACACACAAACTTACTAACAATCGTTCTTCCCAGTGACCATTGTCGACCGGAGCACGAAACTGAATAATGACAGTGGTAGGGTATTCCTCCGCCACACGCCATAATGTGGTTGGCGAAATATAGATGTACATATTTGATAGGAGTAGGAGAGACACTGTGGACTGTATATGATAATACGGATTACACAATGTTCTGTGTGATACATTACTAGTTCTTTTTTTTGTTTTGTTTACACAAGTGTGGCATCACTACAGTTATGTCATTTTAAACTATGGACGAATATGGAACGTTGTTCTCGCTCCTGTTTGCAACGGCAGTGGTAGCGTAATAAATAGACAGATACATGTCTATGTACACCCATAATGGCTGACAGTGTAGATGTTAGAGTGTAGGAGTATGAGCTTCAAAACGCCAAACACCGAAAATCAGATGATTGTGATATAAATGACAGTGATTGTATAACTGCTAACATGGAAACTGGATTTATAATTTGTTAAGAATGAAAATAAGGTCACTCTTAGCGGAAGAAAAGAAAACAAACTGCTGAGCTATTCATTATTAAAATATTAAAATAGCGACGAGGTAGAGAACCGATTAAAAATAATTAAAAAACAAAGTAAAGAGGTATTGCCAGGGCAGTAAAACAACGTGAACTAACCCCGGAAATACACTGAAGCGCCAAAGAAAGTGGTGTAGGCGTGCGTATTCAAATACAGAGATATATCAACAGGCAGAATACGGCGCTGCTGTTGGCAACGCGTATATAAGACAAGTGTCTGGCGCAGTTGTTAGATCTGTTGGCGCAGTTATTAGATCGGTTACTGCTGTTTCAATGGCAGTTTATCAAAATTTAAACGAGTTTGAACGTGGTGTTATAGTCCGTGCACGAGCTATGGGGCACAGCATCTCCGAGGTAGCGAAGAAGTGGGGATTTCCCCGTTCGATCGTTTCATGAGTGTATCGCGAATATTAGGGATCCGGTAAAACAACAAATCTCCGACATCGCTGCTGCCGGAAGAAGATCCTGCGAGAATGGGACGAAAGAGGACTGAAGAAAATCGTTCATCGTGTCAGAAATGCAACTCTTCCGCAAATTGCAGCAGATTTCAGTGCTAGGTCACCATCAAGTGTCAGCGAGCGAACCATTCAATTAAACATAATCGATATGGGCTTTCGGAGCCGAAGGCCGACTCGTGTACCATTGATGATTGTACAGCACAAAGCTTTACGCCTCGCCTGAGCCCGTCAGCACCGACATTGGACTGTTGATGACTGTAAACATGTTGCCAGGTCGGACGAGTCTCGTTTGAAATTATATCGAGCGAATGGACGTGTACAGATATGGAGACAACCTCATGGATCCGTGGACCCTTCACGTCAGCAAGGGACAGTTCAAGCTTTTGGAGGCCCTGTAATTGTTTGGGGCGTATGCAGTTGTAGTGATATGAGACCCCTGGTACGTCTAGATACGACTCTGACAAGTGACACGTACGTAAGCATCCTGTCTGATCACCTGCATCCATTCAGGTCCATTGTGTATTCCGACGGTCTTGGGTAATTCCAGGAGGACAGTGTGACATTCCACAAGTCCCGAATTGCTACAGAGTGGCTACAGGAACACTCTTTTGAGTTTAAACACTTCCGCTGGCCACCAGACTCCCCCAGAACATTGTTGAGCATATCTGGGATGTCTTGCAACGTGCCGTTCAGAATAGATATTCACCCCGTCGCACTCTTACGGATTTATGGACAGTCCTGCAGGATTCATCGTGTCAATTCCCTCCAACACTATTTAGGACTTAAGTGGAGTCCATGGCACGTCGTGTTGCGGCACTTCTGCGTGGTCGTGTGCGCTCTACACGACATTAGGCAGGTGTACCAGTTTCTTTGGCTCTTCAGTTTAGTTTCAACCCTTAGAACTGGGGATGAAAACCAGTGTTTCAGAGTAAACAGAGAACCAGTTCAACTGCCCATACATCGTCCGCAACACCAGAGGCAAATAATCTGGAATGCCGTGCCTGACGTGGAGAGCGAGGAGGAGGGGGGAGTATCATCAGGATATGCGCTACTCTCCGCAAGCCAGTACAACCTCATTGCAGGGAGGTTCAGTTATGTAAGAAAAAATTATGAGTTTATATGGTATGACCGATGTAGAGGCGACATACAATGGTGGATTCCTTCCTGGAAAAATGGAAATAGGAACGCCATATAGCCGCAGTGTTCTTGATAGCACTGAGGTTATTAAAGGTGGAATAGTGCACCAGATGATGTCCCATCTCCGAAGGGCAGTAATCACTTCTGAGAGAAACGGTCAGCCAGTTTATTCACCGAGATATCAATATGACTTGGGACCAAGAAAAAGGCAACTGAAGAGATAATATGATGAAGCTCAGAGAGGAGGCCATGAGTAGTAGACTACTTAATATGAATAGCATCACTCAGCAACTAGATACTGTTTATTTAATGATTACAAAATAAAACGCAATTGAGGGAGTTCAGTTTAATAAAATGTAGGTCTGTGTTAATTGTTACCACTTCTGACATACAAATACCACATTTTCTCAACGCCGAAGGGTCATGAGGGAGACTGAAGTAAATAGGTCCTAATTCGAGATCTGGGTCCTCATCAAGGAAGAATGCACCGGTATTAACGGTGAGTTTATTCTAAGAAGTTATGCAGAGGACCCAGCATAAGATCTTGACGTGCATTCCAGCTAGAAAACTGACCTCAACTCGGACGAGAAAGATTCAACACTCCCTGTATGATCAAGCATTCGATATGTCAGATGATATGATATTGTCGTATGGTGATAGCATAAGTGAGCAAGAGTTGGTTCCGCCTTAACTGGAGAGGTATTCGTAAGATCCCCGCTTCAGTAAGAAGATTCTCTATAGGCAGTCTGTAACGGGCCAGTGGATAGTCTTACTCCATGGTGATGTACTGAGTCTAACAATTTCAAGGCCGAAGGTGTCACTGAATCATAAATCTGGCGACCATAGTCCATTTGACACAAGGCCATGATTCGGTAAATACGGAGTAGAGTATCACAATCCGTACCCTAATATCGGTTATTCAGGAATCTGAGAGTGGGCTTAATTTGACGAATATGGGGCACCATGACAGCTTCTTATGAAAGAGGAGACCGAAACCTCGTCACTATGTGATAACGTGGTTTGGTACCCAATCGGAGTTCTGAGACGGATTGAACCGTGGTACGAGAGAGAATAGCATTAGACGTGTTTTCGTGACATAAATTTGAAAGTCATAGGGATGGTACCAAACGGAAGCCATTCATATGGCTACATGGAGCCGGCATTCATCATAGGCTACAGACTGGGAACGAGACCAAGTGCATGGAAGTCACTAGCCCATTTATGGTGATAAGGAAGAATGGAACAATGTCCACGAAGCTCTAAGGGATACCGTTCTATTGGAACAATGGAGAGCTGAGCGGCATACCAAATCTACCCTGAAACGAACGGAAGGATACAAATTGACGAATAAAAATAGGTAGGGTGTGTCGAAGGCATGGAGGGTAAGCAAAATGAGATGGCGCCAAACGGTGTAACATGCTTTAAGACGATCAAAGCAGATTACATTGAGGTGTTGACGTTTAGAAAAAGCGTGTCGGACTGCTGTTTCGTTCCTAATCAGGTGGTCGATTGAGGACTCTCCCGGAAGCCACTCTGGTAGGGGGACAAAAATCCCCATGAGACGACAAACGAGCGTAATCATCAGGCTACCATACAGTTAAGCAGATTGCCGAGTACATCGGTGGGGTTAACCAATCGGTAGCTGTTGACTGATGTTTTGTTTTTGACCGGGGTAAGGACTGGGGTGATAACATTATCTCTCCATTGTGAGTGGAAAACACCATCCAGGGAAGAAGACACTGTGCAGATTGAGTCTGTGAGTCACATTTATATATTGGATTATCTGATGGAGGGAGCACATAGAAAAAGTATAGCAGTTCCAACAGCGTGGGTGACCGAGTTGGAGACGTTTCCTCTGACTAGAAAGTATCACTATCACAAAGATCGTCCTATAGCGATCACTGTAGCTAATCTACGAATTGGGGTAAGAGAATGTAAAATTAATAGCCAAAAATGTTCCATGGATGATATTAAAGCGGGTATGAGTACAACCTTTGACATGACACAGGTCAAGACAATATAGTGACTCCCCCAAAGAGGCGGTATGTATTGAAATCCCAGGTGGAAGAAGAAGGTGGGGGGGGGCAAGGGGGGGCGAGAGTCATCGGATTAAGATGACCATCCCAAGAAGCGTAAGTGACCTGCCGTGTGATGGATAAATTTCGCTAATAGTGGTTGTTCGGGTTATTCCCACTTGTACTGCTGTTGCTTCCGATGTGGTATGGAGGGGAATCCATTCACTGACGACATTTGGAGAACCAAAATACAGAACCTTGCTGATGCTCTTCAGGGCCAGCATGTTTCTGGAAGAATAGTCTGTAACCTCAAGAGACTGGAGAATGATCAACAGTGAAATGCATTTCTAGGAGACCAAAACACACCAGACAACAGCAGAACGTGAGTTGTAGTTGTACTGGCAAGTGACAGTAATATACATTGTAGTTCCATTGAATTATCACTATAAGATCCCAAGGGGACAGATCAAGTCACAGGAACATTGCCTTCGATGGGGGTGGATCGACATCAAGAAACACTGGTTCCGAGTCCGATGACGTGGTGGGGAAATGGCGTCTCTGGGTTCATTGGAATAACCTTCTCCTTAAGTTTCTTCTTTTTGTATATTAAATTGCTTTAGAGGTCTTATCCGCTAAGGGGCTAGGAACCATAGGGGATCAAGCAGGGCTGGGACCCACAATCTGTGACTCCTTCTGCCAATGGTTAGTATCAGGTTGCTGCTCTGTAGAATTCTAGAGAGAGAGTTCAGTAAAGGGAGATCTTTGACTGGTAGATGACGGTGGAGAATGCTGTTTCTCCAGCCAGGTGCGGCGGGTTGAGGTACCGGAAGACGTTCCTGCACGAACTGCAAGAGGGAAGGGTCTGTCTCCTCCATGGGTTAATTTACTTGCACTGGTATCAAAGGTCGGTATCGAGGGAACGGAAGTAGAAAGTACTCGAGGAACTGCCGATGACCTGGCGACGGTAATAGCAAAATTCGACACCATCAAAATGGAATATAAGTGATAGTACTATTTCCAGGTTTGCAAATATGAGCAGCGACCGGAGACTTGAATGTGTTGGATTTTACGTTCCTTATCTAAGGTAGCACATTTTAGTGGTCAGAGAGAGGGATTTACTCCGCAACTGACACAGAAAAATGGTGGTTGGTCACATGGTAAGTGGATGAAGAAGTCGAGAAAAGGGATTTTCGTACAAAGACACTACACTGAGGTTGGGAAAGATGGCTTCACATCACAACAGGTGACTATGACTTTAATTTTCTCAGGAATTGAATCACCCTCGAATGTGGATTCATCGCATCTCGCAGTTTTTGTCTAAATTCCCATCCGTCTGCAGCCTTATGTATTTAACGGAAAACCACTTCTAGGCCAGCGGAGGGAAGACATTTCTCCAAATTCATTTTCGATAGTATTTACAAAATACATAGGGGTAGTAGATAGAAAAGACACTATCAGAATGAGGGAGATTCCGATAAATCCGAAAAGGGCTCTTCGCTCGGGCGCCACCGAGGTAAGGCAATGGCCACCTGGTTCAAAAATGGCTCTGAGCACTATGGGACTTAACTACTGAGGTCATCAGTCCCCTAGAATTACTTAAACCTAACCAACCTAAAGAAATCACACATATCCATGGTCACCTGGCTTGTTGGCCATTGCACTGAGTCCAGGTACCCTCAAATGGTCAGGCAAATGCTCTTCGACATGTGTATGCAGGTAGGTAACAGCTCCAGCAAGAATACTGCGTTCCTTATGTAGTCGCAGGTCTACTATCAAGTGGGTACCTTGATTACACACGTACATGGGCTACCACGCTGGGTACTGGGGACCTTTCCCATCCCCCTACGGCCTACGCTTTTGGAAAAGGATTTGCAAAGGAGGACCTGTCTTCGATGTAGCGAGCTAACGTGAGCTAACAGAAATAAGTTATGTAAAATAAATAAGGAACTTGCAAAAGCCACAGTTGGTACCCCATAAACAGGTTACGTTATTAAAATGACACCTACCCTACGGACCAAGTCTGAGAAAATATATCGTGAGAGAGTACAACTGCAATACAGAAAAGGAATAAGTGCTGCAATGACTCTGGCCCCATAACCCTATAGCTCGGTATACGCATACTCGCAACAGTCGTGAAGCCCATGGGGAAGGGGGGGTGGGGGGAGGGATGAACGTGAAGTCTTATCAGCGACCGTTATCCAGAACGAAGATGATTAACTGACAAGAATTGTAAATTTCTGTATATAGAGTCCCCCTTTCGGGAGGGTTCGATTGAAATGGTATCAGTTACGGCAGTACTGTTCTTGATAAGTGCTGGTACCTGCTGTAAATTCATCCACAGCCCAAATATATTTTATACTAGCTGAATGTCCGGTATTGCTTATGTACTTGGTTATTTAATCCATTCCCCTATTAGAGAAGAAATAAAAATAAACGACAGTGTCATACTGTTGTTGTTGTTGTGGTCTTCAGTCCTGAGACTGGTTTGATGCTGCTCTCCATGCTACTCTATCCTGTGCAAGCTTCTTCATCTCCCAGTACCTACTGCAACCTACATCTTTCTGAATCTGCTTAGTGTATTCATCTCTTGGTCTCCCCCTACGATTTTTACCCTCCACGCTGCCCTCCAATACTAAATTGGTGATCCCTTGATGCCTCAGAACATGTCCTACCAACCGATCCCTTCTTCTGGTCAAGTTGTGCCACAAACTTCTCTTCTTAGTGTCATACTAAGTTTACAAATTCTAACAGAAAATACATAGGTTTTAATGCCGCTTCTAAATGTATGGAGAATAGCATTTTCAATTGCGTAGAACACAAATTAAGCAATAACAAAGTTCCATAATCATTTCAAACAACGAATGAATAACAAGTTACGAAATTACTGAAGGAATTTTAATCTCCAGCTTATTATTGCGAGATGTAATTAGAAAACGTAATCTACATTTCATTAAGTTCCACCAGAAACAAAAGTATTACATGTAAATTGTGATAAGCTTTGTATACAGATAGCAGAAACTAATTTCGCAGGAAGTTCAGAGCAACACAACAACCGAAAAAAGAGTGTTCATTTAGATGTGTAATAGAAACAGGAGGACAGTCAAAAATATAACTGCAGGTGAGGGTGAACGCTACAGCTCACCTGTTTCTGTCTGTGAGAACTTCATTTCAACAGTATCTGTAAAATTACATATAATGCACAGCAACACGGCATTGATGGTCTTGCACGCTCCAGTGAGGCTGTGTAGGCTGAACAGGAAAATATTACAATTAGGGGTAGGTAACTTAAACCTCATCTGTAAGCACTCATTATAATCTCATATCGCAGCACTGTTCTTCCAGTCCCATTCCACGCTTAACATTTACAGTGATTCTTGCTGTATTTCGTATTTCCCCAAGTAGTTTCATAGTTTGACTGATTTTACTAGGTTTATCGGTAGATGAACGAGTGTATGGGACACCAATAACAAATTAGAAAGAGAAAGTGAGTTGTTTTCCAACCGATCCACTCAACAAAGCCAGAAAACGCTGTCACATAATGTATTTTACAAACTCTGTGAGTCCCTCAGCTAACGTAAGTAATACACTGGTGCGAAAAACTTGAGAACTAAGATGAATTTCGTATGACGTGATACTGCCAAGTAAAATAACTGGATGTAACTTGGACCGTACGAAGAAAGAACTGCTACAGCATAGTACAGAAGATAATTTAAAGAATTATTAAAAGATAATAATTACAAAAAAGTTACTGCGATTCATGATGGTCCCTTACATTAAAAAACACGGGACATGGTTCTTTGTACGGGGTTTGATCACCATGAACAACTAGGCACTCTGTACCATGGACTCCCATGATGGTACCAAGGTTGGTAAAGAGTTCTTGTGGTAGGGCGTTCCATTCCTCCATCATCTGCCGGATGGTCGTTGGTGCATGTGAACGTGTTGGAATACCTCTTCCCATCGCATACCACACGTGCTCTATGAAGTTTAAGTTGGGGGAGAGGACAGGCCAATCTATTCGCCTAATATCGCCTCGTTCCAGGAGCTCCTCCACAAGCGCAGTTTATTGCGGACGCGTATTGTCATCCATACAAATTAAGTCATTGCCGAATGCACCTCTGAAAAGACGTACATGGGGAAAAAGCACACGGTTACCATAACGTTGACCAGCAACTGTGTCATGTTCAAATATTTATAGATCATTACGCCCATGCTACATTACGCCTCAACACACCATAACATCCGGATCACCAAAACGATCATTTTCTACACCACTGGATGTACCTTCACATGGTCAGAGGTTCCGTGCAGGCCGCCGGGAAATCAACATGTAATTAAAAAGATACCCACTAAAGGTCTTAACTCTGTCATGTACTACTGAGAGCTTCCATGCATTTAACCGAGCAGTCAAGAATTATTAAACTCGTCTCAAATAGTTACTAACCCCCCCCCCCCCCCACCGAAGACCACTGCTGGGACTTGTAAGACCTGTAGTGTCACGTGCTATGATGTACACACGTAGGCCTGTATTGCGTGAGGATCTCGACCACTGTCTTATACAGCAGAGTCGCGCCGGCGTACGGTACGGGGCTTGTTGTGGAGAAGAGTTTTTGCTGTTTGATTTATTCTTCTTCTGTTCTGTTGATTTTTTTTGTGGTTTTAAATCTCTATGGCATCTCTGTCTAACCTAGCGTAGTTATTATTAGGTCTTGCTAGAACGACAGAAGATGAATTTGGAGGTTTTCAGATGATCTACTACTATTGATTTATCTGTTTTGCCCATACGACAAATGTGCTTCTGTTCATTAATGCGGGTGTGGATGCTTCTTTTTATAGTCCCTATGCACATTTGATCGAAAGTGCATGGGATTTTACTCAGGGTATTCAGAAATTATCGTTACGTACTTCTAGGACTTGTAGAGGGGAGTGAGTCCATGACATTTTGAACAGGAACCCATATCCGTAAACATTATCTAACGACGCTGCAGAGCATCGAAGTTATAGACGCCGGCGATTTTATATATATATATATATATATATATATATATATATATATATATATATATATATATATATATAGTCAGACGACCTGTCGCACACAGCTTTTTTAAAGTGTACCTGTACATTAACCAGGTTTCGATAGTTCTGAGACTATCGTCATCAGAATGGTAAAAGTTACCTAAAAACATATGTTGTTGTTGTGGTCTTCAGTCCTGAGACTGGTTTGATGCAGCTCTCCATGCTACTCTATCCTGTGCAAGCTTCTTCATCTCCCAGTACCTACTGCAACCTACATCCTTCTGAATCTGCTTAGTGTATTGATCTCTTGGTCTCCCTCTACGATTTTTACCCTCCACGCTGCCCTCCAATGCTAAATTTGTGATCCCTTGATGCCTCAGAACATGTCCTACCAACCGATCCCTTCTTCTAGTCAAGTTGTGCCACAAACTTCTCTTCTCCCCAATCCTATACAATACCTCCTCATTAGTTACGTGATCTACCCACCTTATCTTCAGCATTCTTCTATAGCACCACATTTCGAAAGCTTCTATTCTCTTCTTGTCCAAACTAGTTATCGTCCATGTCTCACTTCCATACATGGCTACACTCCATACAAATACTTTCAGAAACGACTTCCTGACACCTAAATCTATATTCGATGTTAACAAATTTCTCTTCTTGAGAAACGCTTTCCTTGCCATTGCCAGTCTACATTTTATATCCTCTCTGCTTCGACCATCATCGGTTATTTTACTCCCTAAATAGCAAAACTCCTTTACTACTTTTAGTGTCTCATTTCCTAATCTAATTCCCTCAGCATCACCCGACTTAATTTGACTACATTCCATTATCCTCGTTTTGCTTTTGTTGATGTTCATCTTATATCCTCCTTTCAAGACACTGTCCATTCCGTTCAACTGCTCTTCCAAGTCCTTTGCTGTCTCTGACAGAATTACAATGTCATCGGCGAACCTCAAAGTTTTTACTTCTTCTCCATGAATTTTAATACCTACTCCGAATTTTTCTTTTGTTTCCTTTACTGCTTGCTCAATATACAGATTGAATAACATCGGGGAGAGGCTACAACCCTGTCTCACTCCTTTCCCAACCACTGCTTCCCTTTCATGCCCCTCGACTCTTATAACTGCCATCTGGTTTCTGTACAAATTGTAAATAGCCTTTCGCTCCCTGTATTTTACCCCTGCCACCTTCAGAATTTGAAAGAGAGTATTCCAGTCAACATTGTCAAAAGCTTTCTCTAAGTCTACAAATGCTAGAAACGTAGGTTTGCCTTTTCTTAATCTTTCTTCCAAGATAAGTCGTAAGGTCAGTATTGCCTCACGTGTTCCAACATTTCTACGGAATCCAAACTGATCTTCCCCGAGGTCGGCTTCTACCAGTTTTTCCATTCGTCTGTAAAGAATTCGCGTTAGTATTTTGCAGCTGTGACTTATTAAACTGATAGTTCGGTAACTTTCACATCTGTCAACACCTGCTTTCTTTGGGATTGGAATTATTATATTCTTCTTAAAGTCTGAGGGTATTTCGCCTGTCTCATACATCGTGCTCACCAGATGGTAGAGTTTTGTCATGACAGGCTCTCCCGAGGCCATCAGTAGTTCTAATGGAATGTTGTCTACTCCCGGGGCCTTGTTTTGACTCAGGTCTTTCAGTGCTCTGTCAAACTCTTCACGCAGTATCTTATCTCCCATTTCATCTTCATCTACATCCTCTTCCATTTCCATAATATTGTCCTCAAGTACATCGCCCTTGTATAAACCCTCTATATACTCCTTCCACCTTTCTGCTTTCCCTTCTTTGCTTAGAACTGGGTTGCCATCTGAGCTCTTGATATTCGTACAAGTGGTTCTCTTCTCTCCAAAGGTCTCTTTAATTTTCCTGTAGGCAGTATCTATCTTACCCCTAGTGAGACAAGCCTCTACATCCTTACATTTGTCCTCTAGCCATCCCTGCTTAGCCATTTTGCACTTCCTGTCGATTTCATTTTTGAGACGTTTGTATTCCTTTTTGCCTGCTTCATTTACTGCATTTTTATATTTTCTCCTTTCATCAATTAAATTCAATATTTCTTCTGTTACCCAAGGATTTCTATTAGCCCGCGTCTTTTTACCAACTTGATCGTCTGCTGCCTTCACCACTTCATCCCTCAGAGCTACCCATTCTTCTTCTACTGTATTTCTTTCCCCCATTTCTGTCAATTGTTCCATAATGCTCTCCCTGAAACTCTCTACAACCTCTGGTTCTTTCAGTTTATCCAGGTCCCATCTCCTTAAATTCCCACCTTTTTGCAGTTTCTTCAGTTTCAATCTGCAGTTCATAACCAATAGATTGTGGTCAGAATCTACATCTGCCCCAGGAAATGTCTTACAATTTAAAACCTGGTTCCTAAATCTCTGTCTTACCATTATATAATCTATCTGAAACCTGTCAGTATCTCCAGGCTTCTTCCATGTATACAGCCTCCTTTCATGATTCTTGAACCAAGTGTTAGCTATGATTAAGTTATGCTCTGTGCAAAATTCTACAAGGCGGCTTCCTCTTTCATTCCTTCCCCCCAATCCATATTCACCTACTATGTTCCCTTCTCTCCCTTTTCCTACTGACGAATTCCAGTCACCCATGACTATTAAATTCTCGTCTCCCTTCACTACCTGAATAATTTCTTTTATCTCGTCATACATTTCATCTATTTCTTCATCATCTGCAGAGCTAGTTGGCATATAAACTTGTACTACTGTAGTAGGCATGGGCTTTGTGTCTATCTTGGCCACAATAATGCGTTCACTATGCTGTTTGTAGTAGCTAACCCGCACTCCTATTTTTTTATTCATTATTAAACCTACTCCTGCATTACCCCTATTTGATTTTGTATTTATAACCCTGTAATCACCTGACCAAAAGTCTTGTTCCTCCTGCCACCGAACTTCACTAATTCCCACTATATCTAACTTTAACCTATCCATCTCCCTTTTTAAATTTTCTAACCTACCTGCCCGATTAAGTGATCTGACATTCCACGCTCCGATCCGTAGAACGCCAGTTTTCTTTCTCCTGATAACGACGTCCTCTTGAGTAGTCCCCGCCCGGAGATCCGAATGGGGGACTATTTTACCTCCGGAATATTTTACCCAAGAGGACGCCATCATCATTTAATCATACAGTAGAGCTGCATGTCCTCGGGAAAAATTACGGCTGTAGTTTCCCCTTGCTTTCAGCCGTTCGCAGTACCAGCACAGCAAGGCCGTTTTGGTTAATGTTACAAGGCCAGATCAGTCAATCATCCAGACTGTTGCCCCTGCAACTACTGAAAAGACTGCTGCCCCTCTTCAGGAACCACACGTTTGTCTGGCCTCTCAACAGATACCCCTCCGTTGTGGTTGCACCTACGGTACGGCCATCTGTATCGCTGAAGCACGCAAGCCTCCCCACCAACGGCAAGGTCCATGGTTCATGGGGGGCATATAAGGTATAGATAATATACATACTGTAAAATAGCTACATTTATGAAAATTCTCAACTAAAACCAGAAAACTGTACTTACATGAAATAACAACTTTCAAATTTCAGCAACAGTACTCCCGTCAAATGACATGTTTGTATTCCATGCCGGCCGGGGTGGCCGAGCGGTTCTAGGCGCTACAGTCTGGAACGACGCGACCGCTACGGTCGCAGTTTCGAATTCTGCCTCGGGCATGGATGTGTGTGATGTCCTTAGGTTAGTTAGGTTTAAGTAGTTCTAAGTTCTAGGGGACTGATGACCTCAAAAGTTAAGTCCCATAGTGCTCAGAGCCATTTTTGTGTTCCGTGAGTCAAAATTTGACTCATGGTGCAGAGCATCTTGTCTTTGATGTAGCCCCACAAAAAGGAGTCGCATGTGTTCAAATCCGGAGAATAAGGCGGTCGACCGAGGTCCATGCCAGTGGCCTCTGGGTATCCCAGAGCCAGAATGCGGTCTCCAAAGTGCTTCTTCAGGACATCAAACACTCCTCTGCTTCGATGGGGCCGAGCTCTGTCTAGCATGAACCACATTTTGTCGAAATCAGGGTTACTTTGGATAACTTTCAAAACCTTCAAGTACCGTTCGGTAGGCACTGTGGTACCAAGGAATATCACACCGATTAACCCGTGACTCGACACTGCACACCAAACGGTCACCCATTGACGGTGAAGAGACTTCTCGGTCGTGAAATGCGGATCCACAGTCCCCAAAATGCGCCAATTTTGCTTACTGACGAACATTTTCACGTGCGAATGGCTGATAACAACAAGACGCCTGCCCATGCGCATTCTAATTCCCATCATGCCCCGCAGCCAGCCGTGCAGTTTGAACGCCCTAACTGCATACTGTTCAGAAGTTATGATGATTTTACTTCATATAGCTCAATAATTATCACCCAGAACAAAAATTATAAGAATGAATTAATGTCATGTTCACTGAAGTATTGCCACTTTATTAGAAAAATCCTGGTTTTCGTGGGTAACTGGACCATAACACAGCCGAATATCAGTGCAGTTCCCAAGTTTACGATATGCCTGGTGCTAAAACACTTTCGCCAAAATCATGTGTGTTGTTACTGATGTGTATATTTATAAATCGAGATGTGTACAGCAGACGAGGTGGCCGAGTGGTTAAGGCGTTGTAGTAGAGATGTGTACACAGTGGTGAAACATGTTATCATTGTTGCCACTTGCAAAATATAGAATCAAAAGAACTGTAAAATTCGATCAATGGTGATGAAATTATAGCCGAAAATTTTTATAGTTTACGAAAATAGACACTACTTCTTTCCATCACACCAGACCCACAGATCAACCTAAATAAGTCTTTTTTCTCACAATTAATCAAATACTTACTCGATAGCCTCCAACCACTAGCAATCACTCGGACAATTCTTCCTTACTTTCCACACAGTCAGTAATAAAGGAAGCAAGTCTACAGATCCTGTTGGTAAATTCCATTCGGCAGCCACGCTGGAACTTTCAGAAACGAAACTCGTCCTATTTCTCTAAAAACCTTGAAGAGATCTTGGCATGGGCTCCTCCCGTGAGCAGTAACTATGGACGATTTGTGGATGCAGTGTTAAGCACACCGAGAAAGTTTATTCTCACAGCATACCAGAAGAAGTACATTCCTCTGTGAGCAACTGTAAGAGGGCTTCCTTTCAAGTGGAGAACAAGGAATAGCAGACTAACAGTTGCATAGTCTTTCCGCCACATGCCACCAAAAATGGCTGGATACTGTTGAAAAACTGAAGTTCAAGTATTCAAGCAGAAAGTTGTAGCTTCTGCTACGTAACTGTGCAGGTGTAAATCGAATACCTCGCAATAACAGCCTCATAAAACCGAATTCAGTTGCTGTACACATCCTCTCAACATCTAAACCATGTACAGACCGCACTTAAGCCACACGAGTGAAGTGAGAACTGAAAAGCATGATGGCAGAATGTTCACATCTTAGCCCATATTCTCTCGGACTAGCTTCTTAAATTAGATAAAGCTTCTAACTCCGCCGATCTTTAAGTCTCATTAAGAGTCATTATCATGCAGTTTGATAGTAAAGAACAGCATTTCTTCAGCAAGTCAAATAGCCATATTAATGCGTAGTTGTATATAGCGGGAAATAGCATTGTAGAAAAAAGATCTAAACTGATTGTTGAATCAAACGGAAAGTCTTATTACTCATTTTGCTTCGTCGATATACCTGTGGCTCCAAACGTCGTCTTCTTGTTGTGTAAGAGATGATGTAAAGCTCAAGGTTTATCTTAGCGTAAGTGAAGATACTCATTCACATTTTCATGATAATGTATTTTATTTCCCATCCAGACATGGCAAACAATGAAGTTTATTCATCTGTTACCTGTACATTGCTAAATAGAGCCCACTTGCAAACTTATACAGTCTTCCTAATAATCACTGTTTCTGATTAACGAGTTCACCGAACATTTTAAAGAACAAAGATCAACATACTACGCAGCATTTAGACAAAAGACTATCCTACTCGAGCTTAAAACAAAGACTAACTTTTGGTGCGTATGACCATACAGTAAATATCTCTGGAGTGAGTGAGCATTGAGTTCTGCGCATGTAGTCAACATTAAACCAGGATTGTCACGTGTTTTCGGGACTTTGGTGTGCGTGTGTGCTTCCCGCAGAGTTCGAAGTTTATAACATCAAGAGTTTTTGTTGTATTTTCACCGTTTGTTGATAGTGTAATAGCGATGGTGAATTACTGTTGTTGCTACAGATGCAAAGAGAAATATGTGAAAGGAGGGATAGTAACTTTTCATGTGTACCATGTTTCAAAATTTCGAGACGCATTATAATTAAGGTTTGATTCTCTATACCAATTTTTCTAAGATTTTACGACTATACAATAGATATTACGGCTCGTACAAAAGCTTACAAACAATCGCTTCCTCTCGTAAATTTGCTAGTGGAACAGGAAAGGGAATGGTTAGTTGTTTTAGCAAATACTATCCTACTTGCATTTATTAGTGGCTTGTCGATTATGTATATAGATTTGAAAGACGGGAGACAGATAAATTCAATAGAGTGGGAGTCTGTAACTGTCGTCGTATAATATGTGTGTCCAACCTTTTTGTTTACTATAAAGTTACAGTAGGAGACCATTTTAAGTGTGTCTAGGACATGGAGAATGATAATGTGTGATTTATATTTTAGTTTCCCGAAGGATGAACAACGAATAAACATTTGGCTCCAGAAAATAAGAAGGAGTAATTTTGTCCCCACAAAAAATTCCAAACTATGTTCAAAACACTTTGAAGAGGAATGTTTAGACAGAGAAAAATTAGGACGTGTGTGGCTGAAGGTAGATGCTATACCAACTATTTTTAATTTTCCTCAGCACCTACTACCAATTTCTGCATTCAGCTTAAATACATTTTCTGGACAAATCAAATAAAAAACACAATAGCGTAGCTAATCAAAGTACACATTCATCTTCTTTGGTGTATTTTGCCTTCAATTTATTTGATTAAGAAGCGTAAAATATTAGTAATCATGTCCCCAAATTCCTTCACTTGTGTCACTTTCCACTTCCCTTAATGGTGAGTTGACTGTTACATGACCAACGGTAATTGCTTTAGAGTACATTTATTCTACGATTGCTTTTTCCCCCCTTCTTACTCAGTCTACTATTTATTTAATAAACTGGGAGCAAGTAAGTAAAATGCGTTAAATAAACACTTCAAAGTGTCACCAGTAAGAAAAGTTGTGCTTTAGGTTGCAAAAATAAATACTCAGAAATAGCAGAAAAAAAGGACGAATTAGCAGGGATATAATCGCTAATGTGTGGCAAATTCGGTGTTTTTCGGACACTTGCAAAAGTACTATTGTACTGTCAAGTCGTTTTGCAAGACTATCACTGCAGAAATGTACGTTAGGCTCTGTACTACTATAAGGTGCCGTATCATACCGAAAACTACCAAAAATCGAGTGCATCTGAACTGAACTGTGACACCTATCGCAAAGAAGCAGAATGCAATATCACTTGCCCTTAAAAGTTACGTAGCTGGTTTATTCCACGTATCAAATGGATACTGTTAAAATGTCTGCGCAACATATATAAATAATCCACGACACGTACGAAAAGAATCCGTCTGTGCTAGGAATGTAGCGACATTCGAAATATACAAGGCGCTATACGGA
Organism: Schistocerca cancellata; assembly: GCF_023864275.1. Classification (NCBI taxonomy): domain Eukaryota; kingdom Metazoa; phylum Arthropoda; class Insecta; order Orthoptera; family Acrididae; genus Schistocerca; species Schistocerca cancellata. Next base: position 454,783,592 of record NC_064630.1, on the reverse strand, counting down.
CAAACACACGACGTCCCGAGAACACGTGACCAGGCCGGCAATCTATGTTGACAACACAAATTCTGATCTGCGTTTGTGAATGCTCACTCCAGAGATATTTACTCTATGCGTATGACAAACCATATTTTACAACTCGACGTTCTGTATTGTTCCAGAAGCGGTTACTAATCAAATCAACTATTGTACATAGTTTTCTATATACGTGAGCGAACGACTGTAAACAAAACACTCATCCTGAGATGATAAGAATCTAGAAACATCAAAATTACTCTGTGTTATTCTGTGTTTTGGAATATAGTTTCTCCCTTTTTATAAAATTTGCGGAGCCTGTCAGTTCGTCAAAATAATACACATTTCGTATTTTCTTCCAGATGCCAGATCATAATGAAAATTTGAGTTTTGTTTTCAAAAAATTATAGCAGTTCTTGTCTAACATTCTGCGTGGTGTCTGTTTGTTCTATATCGTGTCTCCCTACCACTTCCGCGCAACGACGCTCTGAGCGTGTTTTTTTAGGGAATTGACTACTTTGAACCTGGGACCTGTTGCTGGTAAGGAGACGTCAGACCACAAATTGCACTATTGATAAACGGAAATGTTTTAATACAGGATGGTAAAAACCAACTACGTTCAACAAAAATGTGAACGAATATTCCCTGAATGGGTTTCCAAGTTCTACAATGGATTGAAGGATGACCTACGCCATATCACATCTATAATCTAGGTTTAAATTAAGTTTCACAAAAGAGAAAACTTTCAAAATGGTCTACAGTAACCCTCAATTATCTTTAATTACTTATCTAACTTGTCGTAAATTACAGTGGCTGATGTGGCTCCTCAATAACTATATAACAGAAAAATCATCGCGTTTCAGATTTTTACTTCAAGTGGCAAATGTGAACACCATGAGCTTTAATTGACGATCGACACTAGTATTACGCAAAAAGGGGTGTAACAGATGAGACTTCTGCAGTTCTGAGTGAAGCTTTAGGCGCTGTTATGCGGCATCGCGTGCGTTCATTACCTTGTCGGTGTTCGTCAGGGGGCGGCAGGCAGCGCAGCTCCGCTCACCTCGCCGTCTCTGAAGCAACTCTCTCCTAACTTCCCCTTACTACAGTTTACCAAAGTTGGTTTAAAAAAACTATCTGGCTGTGTTTTCATCTGACCAATCAGGGTCTCAATGTTAACCTTAAGCTCCGCCTACAAAAATTCTGTCTATCCAATGAGAAACGTTATACTTTTCGTGGTGGGGCAATGTTTTTAAAGTTTGCAACGTAACAGAGACGCGAAAAAGTCTCACACTAAAACTTGCAGCTGGTGTGGTCCTTTTAGTGTTATCGTAAGATCTATACTGTTCTTCTGGAGAGCTCTATCTTTTAACATGGGCTTGGGGGTGGTCCTGACGTAACAGAGACGCGAAAAAGTCTCACGCTAAAACTTGCGACTGGGGTGGCCCTTTTTGTGTTATCGTAAGATCTATACTGTACTTCTGGAGGGCTCTAGCTTTTAACATGGGCTGGGGGGTGGTCCTAGCGGTTAGCTAGCGACGTGGGTGTCCATCACTTATCGTAGGGCCTTCCAGCTTAACACAGTTCAGCTCTCGGCTTCTGTTCTCGTTTCTCCCCTCGGAACTGCGTCTGTCTCACGGTGGGAAGGTATGACATGCATTTAGGCATTCTTATGTTAGTCTGTGGTATTCCATTTGCTCACTCGTTACTCGTATTACTTTGGTTAATTTAATGTCACGATTTATTCGGAGCTATGTGACATACTACTGGATTTGCTTATCATGTCAGGGTTTTCATGGAAGGATTTGCCTGACACCTTACACTTGGTTTAATAGATAATAAAATGTTATGACAGATTTCGTAACCAAAATGTTGGAAGGTGCGAAATATATGACAGTTACGGTCAGATGAAAAAATGGGTTAGTCAGCTTCTTAAAAATCAAGTGAAAATTCGTGTTCCAAGGTATTACAGGAAAACATGGAAAACAGATAAATTGAAATAATTATTTTCAATACAGTATATCGACACCATAGGCAGTCCTTTGTACTTGAGCCTTGCAGTTTTGGATAAAACATGATTGAAAATGGGATGGAACCGCAATTTTCGTTAAACATGTTTAGCATCGTAATGTGTTATTGGTCACGGTTTCACGTAATAATGATCAGTTACAAGCGCTAGGTTTTCATGATACACATTCAGAATTCCTTCTTCATTGTGGAAAATATGTTAAAACATGGTCAGCACAATTTCTACCAAACATTCTGCAAAACGACTCCAGTCCACGCCTTATCAAACAGAGGAAGATCGTTGGTACCTTCATTTCAGGAAAACTGAACAATAAATCTCAAAATTATGGTCCTATGCCCTTCTGAGAATGAAGTACAGATTACATGAGAAACTATTGTATAATAGGATATGTTTCAAGATACTTGGAGAGATTGCTGCTGAACAGTCCGGATTCCGATCAAGTGCAACCTTGGGGAAGATCAGTTTGGATTCCGTGGAAATGTTGGAACACGTGAGACAATACTGGCCTTACGACTTATCTTAGAAGAAAGATTAAGGAAAGGCAAACCTACGTTTCTAACGTATGTTGACTTAGAGAACGCTTTTAACAATGTTGACTGGAATACTCTCTTTCAAATTCTAAAGGTGAAAGGGGTAAAATACAGGGAGCGAAAGGCTATCTACAATTTGTACAGAAACCAGATGGCAGTTATAAGAGTCGAGGGGCATGAAAGGGAAGCAGTTGTTGGGAAGTGAGTGAGACAGGGCTGTAGCCTCTCCCCTATGTTATTCAATATGTATATGGAGCAAGCAGTAAAGGAAACAAAAGAAAAATTCGGAGTGGCTATTAAAATCCATGGAGAAGAAATAAAAACTTTGAGGTTCGCTTATGACATTGTAATTCTGCCAGAGACAGCAAAGGACCTGGAAGAGCAGTTGAACGGCATGGACAGTATCTTGAAAGGAGGATATAAGATGAACATCAACAAAAGCAAAACGAGAATAATGGAATGTAGTCGAATTAAGTCGGGTGGAGCTGAGGGAACTAGATTAGGAAATAAGACACTTAAAGTAGTAAAGGAGTTTGGCTATTTGGGGAGAAAAATAACTGATGATGGTCGAAGTAGAGAGGATATAAAATGTAGACTGGCAATGGCAAGGAAAGCGTTTCTGAAGAAGAGAAATTTGTTAACATTGAGTATAGATTTAAGTGTCAGGAAGTCATTTCTGAAAGTATTTGTAGCCATGTATGGAAGTGAAACAAGGACGATAAATAGTTTGGACAAGAAGAGAATAGAAGCTTTCGAAATGTGGTGCTACAGAAGAATGCTGAAGATTAGATGGGTAGATCACTTAACTAATGAGGAGGTATTGAATAGAATTGAGGAGAAGAGGAGTTTGTGGCACAACTTGACAAAAAGAAGGGACCGGTTAGTAGGACATGTTCTGAGTTATTACGGGATCACAAATTTAGTGTTAGAGGGCAGCGTGGAGGGTAAACATCGTAGAGGGAGACCAAGAGATGAATACACTAAAGAGATTCAGAAGGATGTAGGTTGCAGTAAGTACTGGGAGGTGAAGAAGCTTGCACAGGATAGAGTAGCATGGAGAGCAGCATCTAACCAGTCTCAGGACTGAAGACCACAACAAAACAACAGCATTCAATGACAGCTTACGTAAAAGTTGACTTCCAGATACAAGTAAAGCCTTCTGCTGTAATTACTGATCAGTGTCCTGCTTCTGATACCATGTGGAGGCAGAGTGTTCTCTGTCAGCTGTCTATCAGATACAGAAAAAGGCAAAACTTTTTACCAGCATGTTGACTGCCAGCCCATTTCAGGTAAACATGAGCAATACCACTAGTGACCGTAAGAATCTCAACATTGGCCTGCCTCAAGTCTTTGTCCTAGCTTGGCTACTTTTTAGCTTATGCATTACAAATACGCCAGCCACTGAGTCCAGGAAGTTTGATTATGCTGATGTCTGGGTGATAACAACACGGCATAAACAAATTGTGATCACTGAAAGGATATGAACAAAAGACCTAAACGTAATGGGATACTGTTTTCGTAAATCGGAACTTCAACCAAAATCTAACAAAACTGAATCTGCCTGCTTTCATCTGAGTAATATCCTATATTAAATATCCACTATTCAGTAGCAGAGTATTACAGCCCCGTCCAAATGAAAAGTAGCCACATGAAGCTCGCAAATACGCAACTAAATCAAACAATGTGGATTGTTACTAGTATAATCAAATCCACTTCAGTATTCTAACTACCTGCCCTGAGCCACATCCCACCACCCACTATTAGAAGAAAGAAAATCCCTCTGCAACAACCAGCAGCTGCCAATTCATAAGGACATACCTAATATCCGGATCAACAGACTCCACTCCAGACACCTCCCCCCCGCCCCGCCACCCCTTCTTATTCAGAACAGCTGGCAAGCTGGTGAAACATAGCTTCAGTCGCCGCAACGAAGCCTAGACGAAGGAGTGGTGTAACAGTACTCCACCAGAGCTCCATGGCTTTCTTCAAGCCAACAACAAACCATGGGGACTTGATGTGCCTTCCAGGAGATCGAGCACACTCAACAGGATCCGGACTAACCTGCTATACAAATGTGGAAAAACTACCACTGGGGACTGCTCTTGTGGCTTCTGAAGAAAGAGTGCTCTTCAAATTCGTGCCCTGGAAAACCACCAAATTTCTTGAATAGTACATCACATGCGATAAATTATTTAAATGATATGTCCGTAAATCTGTAAATTATGTACATGCTATATTTGTTTTTCTGGAGTGATATGTAACTTCCAAACGATTAATAATAACCAATTGTTACTGGATGCTTTTTTGATATTCATTTGAAATTAGACTACTGTTTCAGATTAGTTACGGCTGGCAAAATACAGTTATTTTAAGACACTGTGTTTTAAAAGTACTCCTTCATGCACAGACGTCTGCTGTGGATGTAATGCGACCTTGTGAAATCTATTGTTACTAACCACACCAGCAGAATACTGCAAAGGAACTACGCCCGCGCGCTTGACACAGCGGTGGTATACAGGTTGTTCGAGACTTCTATTCCTTGTGGATGTGAGTGCGTTCATAACGTTTTGAACAGGAACCCATGTATAAAAACGTCATCCAACGACGCTAAGAGTGTCAAAGTTGCAGGCGCCAGCGCCTGTTGATTCCGAGATGACGTTATAAAATTTCAAAGATGATGGAGAAGGATAATTACATCAATTTGAGGTAAGGATCCCTGTACCGATAACGAACGAGTTGAAAGTTACAAACAAAAATTATTCTGAGACCTCAGACTATGGAATATATTAATCGGTGCAGTTGTTGCTAAGAACGTAGGTTAGGTAACTTTCAGAGGTAGTATGGACAAAAACAAGACAAAATGTTTAGCGAACATGGGCTCTAAAACGCATACTTTAAAAGCTGTGAACACTTGCTCAATAGAATAGATATGTTTTATGATTTCGTCTAACATATTAGATGTTTCAGGAGAGTCTGCAATTGTGTGATGAAAAGTGCATTAGTTACTTATGTTTTGATGCTTACCCCAAAACGTTTCAAGAATATACTATCATTTTCAAGTGTATTTATGCATTTGTTTGGAAACTATGTTTGGCGATGTTTGCGTGCATAAATTTCTGCCTCTCTTGCGTCTTTTTGCTGTTGGAAGGTATTGTGATTCCTCCATTATACAGAAAATCGCACACGTAAATCATTTGAAAATGACAATGAATTCTCGAAACGCGTTGTGATAAGCACCAAAACAAAACTATCCGGTACAGTTTTCATTATTTAAATCAGATATATTTCACATTAGCGAAGATGAACAAACGCTCTTAGCTCTTGAGATATGCATTTTAGAGGCTATGTTTTCCAGACTTTTGTTTTGTTTTAGTCCATACTACCACCTCTGGAAGTTGCAGAGCCTACATTCTTAGGAACAACAGTATTCCGTTGTCCGAGGTATCACAATGATAAGTATATCAGATACATTCATTTAAGTTAACAAAATTCTTTACGAAAGTAGAGAATTATGAGAATTAACTTAATGATTGTTAGGCATTTGCGTCGAGTGGATCGTAATACTGATAAATTTGTGTGTTTGTATATGACTTGTATGTAAGTCTGACTTGCGAATCGCTATAGAAAAGCGAACTTAAGGTGATACTTGACACTAATGAAAAACCAAGTAAAACGAAACTGAAATACGCATTTTTAAGCCATATAAAATCATTGTACACAAAGATTTAAACTAATCATTGGGCATATGTAACCTATTACATCAAACAAGATGACGTAATCATTCTACAACGAATTTGACGTTGCTTTAAGCAAGATATCAAACGATACTCAATCAAAGTAAGAAGAAGTTCCTGTTTGGTTAATCGAGCCACTAGTTCTAAGGATGAAAGTATCCAATCTGTGTTCTTTGGTCTGTAGTACTTTATGTCATCAATAATCAGTTGAACACTTCTCTATTAGCCAGAGACAAAGTTCGTCCTGTCATTGGATTTCCCAGCAGTTACCAGCGGCGAACAGAACAGAAAATCGGACATGCGACCTACATACAAGCTTAGCTGCCACCCACAGTTCGCGCCAAAAGTGAGGTACCTGTACCTCGTGAAAAATGTACAGGAAGCGAAGGCTGTTGACGTTCAGTCAATCCTGTGACAAAAGTAACATCGTCCCGGTGTGGTTTCCTGTAGTGCCAATGATCTCTATCGCTTTTTTCCCATTGCAGCAAAGTCTTGTCCAAATACAATAATTGATGTAATTGTTAGCCATTCTGCTGGCTGTCAACAATCAGCCAGAAAATTATGGTTTGTGCTTGGAATCACTGAAATTTCGTCTGTCAATATCAAAGTCATCCAATATCAGCCACTGTATGCTGTGAAAATTTACTAGCAGACAGAAAGTCCCACTGTGTCCCTTCTGTTACACAATAAGTCGTGGCATTCACTATACACCACTCTGGTACCAGTTCTTCATTACTGATACACATTGTCAACTCAGATTAACTGGCCTCTCTGCATCTGTCGCTTTATATGTACATGTAGCCTGTTGAAAGGATAGGAGCACTGATGTTCATATTCCAAGACGCGACAACTAACTCTAGAATACATTTGAAACGTGCACGTGAACAACACTGTACTGAAAATTTCACCAAATTTATAGAAACCCAAAAAATGCATCCATTTCCGGAAAATAATGGCAAAGAAAGTTCTTCATCCTCATCTTCTTCTTCCTTTCAGTAATTAGATTGTTGTCTGTTCAGAGCTCACAAAGAAATTCTTTCCCATCTTTTTTTCGAGTACTTTCAATTCTTTTTTTCAATTCGGCATGTAGATCAGGATCTCCTCGGGATTTCTGTGATCTGGCATTCTCATGAGGTGTTGTCTGCAATGTTTTTGAACTTTTTCATTCAAGTTGATAATGTTTTATTTTGTTCTAATATCTTCATTTCTAAACTCGTCGTTTCTTGTACAGCTCTTCGTCGTACTTAGGAACCTCATTTATGCTCTCTGAATTTTATTTTCTTGGCCTTGTTTTGGCAATGCATCTTTCGCTTCCACACAGGAACCGATATTACTTTATAGTATTTCGAAATGGTCTCCTTTTGTAATTTATGGTCGAATGTTCTGCTAATAGCACCATAGTCAGATTAGAATTTATGTATTTTATTTTCAGTATCAGGGTCAAAATCGAAACTTACAGCACAGCCTAAACACGAGATTTGAGAGACTTGTTCTAAAATTGAATTACCCAAAACGTTTACAGTATGATCTGACTGGATATTTTCCTCGGAATACCATTGTTTTCGTTTTTCTATTAGAAATAGCAAAGTTACACTTCTTGCATTCTTCTTTCGTCTCATCTCATATATTGATCTTTAGAGGTCGTCTACATTGTCTGAATATTAACGAATTCATTAGTAAACAAAAGTACCTACAGGTATTCCTCACTCGTCACCGTAATTCCTTTGTTTACTTTACATTCCCATTTGCGAAGCATGGAGCCTATGTAAATACTAAAAAGCGAAGATGGTAGTGCAGAGCCCACTGGTCTGCCGCAGTGGTACACAGGTTCATGTCAGCTCACAGGAGTTAAGCGCTGTGGGGCGTGGCTAGCACTTTGGTGGGTGACCGTCCGGGTCTGCCAAACTCTTTTGGCAAGTGGGGTGCACTCAGCCCTTGTGAGGCCAATTGAGGAGATAATTGACTGAGACGTTGCGGCTCCGGTCACGAAAACTGACAATGGCAGCGAAAGCCGCGTGCTGACTGCTGACCACATGCCCCTCCATATCCACATCTAGTGACGCCCATCAGCTGAGGGTGACACGGTGGTCAGTACCGTTGGACCTTCCGAAAGGTTTGTTCTCACGGAGAGAGAGTGGAGGGAGAGAGAGAGAGAGAGAGAGAGAGAGAGAGAGAGAGAGAGAGAGCAGTTATAATCCACACAGTTATGTTGCACCTTGGTTATTAATTATAACTTCTAATTGATTCCTACCTGTGTTTATTACAATGCGGGGTGGTGGTGTGAAGACTTTTCACTACCTCTATTAGGTGGTAAGGATATCTACAGTCAGACATAGCCTTCCTTAGGCTATCATGGCTGACTCGGTTAAGATCATTCTCAAGGTCGATTAAGGCCGTATGAGTTTCTTTACTAAATTCTCTGTGTTCTTATAATGTTTTGAATTACAAAAACATTGTTTGTGCATGAATGACCTTATCTAAATCCACTTTCTTCTTCAGAAATAATACCTTCTGTGATTTTCTTCATGCAGTTATTGATTCTTTTTGGGTTTCCTTTGTAGCCAATGCTTGAAGGCTGCTGCCAAAATTGTTTATTGTTTATAAATTTACGTTTCCCTTTCCTGAGAAAAGAGATTAATTTCGCTGTATAGAAGGTGTATGGGATCTTTCAATCCGTCCAACATTTATTTATTAATTGAAAAAGTCCTTTCTATAGTGAATTCCTTCGTATTTAATTAGTTCTGCATTTATTTCATCTATTCCAGTAGCTTTTCTGTTCTTGATGGCTCTTGCTGTTCCTTTGTAGTAACTAGAACTACTCTCCCATTGCACATACTTTCTCTAGTGTCGTCTTCGGCCTTCTTCATTGGATATAAGGTTCGGTGAGGCAGAGTCTTTTTTTTCCTTGTTCAGGGCTTTCATGACTTTGTATGCACGTTGATGTTTACCTTGTACGTCGTGTTCTAGCTCGATTATGAACGAGTCCCACAACGCTCGGTCCATAGCAGTTCCTTAAGAAGTTATTTCTAATTGCGATTCGTACTCATAGTATAAAATGAATGAACTGGAATTATGGTGAATTCTAAGAATGCTTTTTGTTAGATATGGTGAAATTTCGCGGTAGTTCTACAAATGCAAAGCGTTATGCCATGTCTAGGATTTTCTTTATCAAACACTGGAGTGCACTTTCTCAGTCGATTCTTCATTATAGTTTTACGAAGTCAACACGAAACGAAGTGTAACACGTTGTTTACCGCAATAAAACTTAGGGCTACGTTCGTTATGGAACGGTAACATTTAAAGCACTTAATAGCGATGCAATTGGATCCTTCAAACAGTCATAAGTTTTCAGCATGATGAGATGTACAAGCAGATGTTAGATTTATGTCATTGTCAAACTTGAAAAATTTGCTTCATTGATGCCACCATTACTACCCTTCCTAATAACCATTATGTTCGAGATTGTTTTGTTCATGTTTATATTTAGGAACAGACTTTTCCTTTCACAACGCATGCACTATCAGTCTACTGCACCACGTAAATTGCGCATATTAATAACGGCATTCCAGCTCTCGTATATAGGTTTATTCCATTCACATTTGTTGGAGTGTTTTACACCGGTATCAGTTTCATCTTCTCTCGATGCGTGCTCCAAAGCGGAATATTGAAATCTTTTCCTTTTAGTGCCTTACCACTGGTCGCTGATAAGTTTCTTTTGTAGTACGTTATTCGCGTGTTTCATTTTTCTAGGACTGAGGTTCACGTTGCTGCCGCCGTCCATGATTGTGGTACGCAGCGTAGTTCCAGCGGACAGAATGCAAAACATTTGACTACGATCGCTTGTAGTACTGCAACCAGAGCGGTGCCATGAGAACTATTAGCAGTAGCATAAGGGCACGTCGATAAAATCCAACCGTCGACAAAATGGGCCACACAGCGTTGTTCAAATGTAAGGATCATTTATTGAATAACAACGTCATTATTCGTCTCACAATAACACACTAGTACGTCTGATTGAAATTACCATGTTCTGCACGTTCCTACAAAAACAAACACTACTGGCCATTAAAATTGCTACACCACGAAGTCATAAGTTTTCAGCACGATTTGATGTACAAGCAGATGTTAGATTTATGTCATTGTCAAACTTGAAAAATTTGCTTCATTGATGCCTCCATTACTACCCTTCCTAATAACCATTACGTTCGAGATTGTTTTGTTCATGTTTATGTTTACGTGCTACAGACGCGAAATTTAACCGACAGGAAGAAGATGCTGTGATATGCAAATGCTTATCTTTTCAGAGCATTCACACAAGGTTGGCGCCGGTGGCGACACCTACAACGTGCTGACATGAGGAAAGTTTCCAATCGATTTCTCATACACAAACAGCAGTTGACCGGCTTTGCCAGGTGAAACGTTGTTGTGATGCCTCGTGTAAAGAGGAGAAATGCGTACCATCACGTTTCCGACTTTGATAAAGGTAGGATTGTAGCCTATCACGATTCTGGTTTATCGTATCGCGACATTGCTGCTCGCGTTGGTCGAGATCCAATGACTGTTAGCAGAATACGAAATCGGTGGGTTGAGGAGGGTAATACGGAACCCCGTGCTGGATCGCAACGGCCTCGTATCAATAGCAGTCGAGATGACAGGCATCTTATCCGCGTGGTTGTAACGGCACGTCTCGATCCCTGAGTCAACAGATGGGGACGTTAGCAAGACAACAACCATCTGCACGAACAGTTCGACGACGTTTGCAGCAGCATGGAGTATCAGCTCGGAGACCACGGCTGCGGTTACCCTTGACGCTGTATCACAGACAGGAGCGCCTGCGATGATGTACTCAACGACGAACCTGGGTGCACGAATAGCTAAACGTCATTTTTTCGGATGAATCTAGGTTCTGTTTACAGCACCATGATGGTCGCATCCGTCTTTGGCGACATGCGGTGAACACACATAGGAACGTGTATTCGTTATCGTCATACTGGCGTATCACCCGGCGTGATGGAATGCGGTGCCATTGCTTACACGTCTCGGTCACCTCTTGTTCGCATTGACGGCGCTTTGAACCGTGGACGTTACACTACAGAATTGTTACGACCCGTGAGTCTACTCTTCATTCGATCCCTGCGAAACCCTACAATTCAGCAGGATAATGCACGAACTCATGTTGCAGGTCCTGTACGGGCCTTTCTGGATATAGAAAAATGTTCGACTGCTGCCCTGGCCAGCACATTCTCCAGATGTCTAACCAATTGAAAACGTCTGGTCAATGGTGGCCGAGCAACTGGCTCGTCACAATACGCCAGTCACTACTCTTGATGAACTGTGTTATCGTGTTGAAGCTGCATGGGCAGCTGTACCTGTACACGCCATCCAAGCTCTGTTTGTCTTAATGCCCATGCGTATCAAGGCCGTTATTACGGCCAGTGGTGGTTATTCTAGATACTGATTTCTCAGGATCTATGCACCGAAACTGCGTGAAAATGTAATCACATGTCAGTTCCAGTAGAATATATCTCTCCAATGAATACCCGTTTATCATCTGCATTTCTTCTTGATGTAGCAATTTTAATGGCCGGTAGTGTATATTTGATAATTCGTGTAAAACGTAAATCCATTTGTTCTTAGATACATAAATAGTCTCCGTGGATCATAAAATAAGTTCCAAAGTACCGTACCAGAATGGGTATCTTTAGTACTCTCCCCTGTCTCCAGCGAAGAGTATGGAGCTGCTTATTTCATTTATGAAAATGTCGTAATCCGTATTTAAATTTCATATTCCTAACGATGAGACGGACCAGAATTAATATGGGCATTTTGTAGCCTGTATTCCAGTCCAACTTTTAATCAACGCGTTATCTAGCTTAAATCAATTCCGGACCATTTGTATAACTGAAACTTTCTGAGTCATAAGGATTATTTGTCGCACCAGCCCTGAACAGAAGAGTGAGGGCGAGTCGTGATGTATCCCTCGATATCTCAGTCCGCAAATAGACACTATGACACCAAAGTACCCGAACACCCCCAAAAACATATGTCTTTCATATTAGATGCATTGCTCTGCCACCTATTACCAGGTACTCCAAATCAGTGACCTCAGTAGTCATTACACATTGTGAGAGAGCCCAATGGGGTGCTCCGCGGAACTCATGGTCTTTAAACGTGGTCAGGCGATTGGGTATTACTTATGTCATTCATCTGTACGCGAGATTTCCACACTCCTAAACATCCCTAGGTCCACTGTTTCCGATGTGATAGTGAAGTGGAAACGTGACGGGACACGTACAGCACGAAAGCGTACAGGCCGACGTCGTCTGTTGACTGACAGAGGCCACCGACAGTTGAAGACGGTCGTAATGTGTAATAGGCAAACATCTATCCCGACCATCACACTGGAATTCGAAACTGCATCAGGATCCACTGCACGTACTATGACAGTTAAATGGTAGGTGAGAAAACTTGGATTTCATGGTCGAACGGCTGCTCATAAGCCACACATCACGCCGGTACGTGCCAAGCGACGCCTTGCTTGGTCTAAGGAGCGTAAATATTGGACGACTGAACAGTGGAAAAACGTTGTGTGGAGTGACGAATCACCGTACACAATGTGGCGAACCGATGGCAGGGAGTAGGTATGGCGAATGCCCGGTGAACATTATCTGCCAGGGTGTGTAGTGCCAACAGTAAAATTCGGCGGTGGTGTTATGGTGTAGTCGCGGTTTTCATGGAGGGGGCTTGCACCCATAGTTGTTTTGCGCGGCACTATCACAGCACAGGCCTACATTAATGTTTTAAGCACGTTCTTGCTTCCCACTGTTGAAGAGCAATTCGGGGATGGCGCCTGCATCTTTCAACACGTTCGAGCAGCTATTTATAATGCACGGCCTGTGGCGGAGTGGTCACACGACAATAACATCCCTGTAATGGACTGGCCTGCACAGAGTCCTAACGTGAATCCTATAGAACATCTCTGGAATGTTTTGGAACGCCGACTTCGTGCCAGACCTCACCGACCGACATTGATACCTCTCCTCAGTGCAGCACTCCCTGAAGAATGGGCTGCCATTCCCCAAGAAACCTTCCAGCAGCTGATGTAACGTATGTTTGCGAGAGTGGAAGCTGTCATAAAGGCTAAGAATGGGCCAACACCATATTGAATTGCAGCATTACCGTTGGAGGGCGCCACGAACTTGTAAGTCGTTTTCAGCCAGGTGTCCGGATACATTTGATCACATAACGCATGTAGTGTCCCCAAAGGCGAACGTCTGGCTTTTGTGTAATTGAAACTTCCAGATGAACTAAAGTTCAGTGCCCAACTGTGACTAGAATAAAAAATCCTGCCAGTGAAGGCAATGGGTCCTTCGACAGATCAGTCGCTATGTGTGGTGCCAGTGAGACCACTGGTTCAGGATTCGACCCCACATCCAGAACACAGTTTCAATCTGCCTGGAAGTTTTAAAACAGCAACAGAATAAAAGATTCAATCGGAAGTCAATTATAGGCTGCCGCTAAGTCTTCGCAGTAACCCTGAGTGTTATTTTAGCAAAGTTTTCCAGAGAGCTCCTGTACATTTTTAATGAAGGAGAAAGGTACATCTGGATTTAAGCTGTCAAATGGGTGGTGGCTCCTGCCTGGATACCTCCCTCGGTAAGAAATTTCCAAATTAACTTAAGGTTCTAGGTTCGAGTCCTGTTCTGACACTCGATTCTATCTCTCAACAGGTTTCCAAACAGTTTACACTCCTCTGCATAATGATTCAGTCAGTTCTGTAGTATTTTACGCCATCAATAAATATTTCGTGTGTGACCACTACCATTCGCAGACGGCTTAGCTCAAGCAGCTAGAAACATGAGGAACATACTGAACCATGAAGATGAGTTGACACATAGTCAACTGTACGCTGAAAATATCTAAAGAACAGAAGCTACTGGGAAGTGGATCTGACGAGGGAGCAATTAATTTAACGCCACTACAGGATGATAGACGCCTCACATGTATTTCAGTGACGTATTGTGGACTGCAATCCATGCTGTTGGGCCAAGTTTGGACTGATGCTTCAGAAGTAAACAGTCTCTGCTCAAAAATTCTACGGCTTTTGCTGTTCCGTGACCGGGAAAACTCCTGAAGGACCGTCTCGTGGACTGCGCTGGTTTCATCTCTAATGGGATCGGTAGTATAGACAGCGCCGTCCTTGTTCGCTGCTAATCGCCTTTCCCGATGCATCTCACGTCAATTTAGGCTTTATTGGCTCATTGAGTCCCGTCAAATGATAGAGAGATGAAAGCCTCCTCCCAAAGTGCGTTATATTCACCATCCTGCTTGAACTCTCCGGCTCAGTGTCGTGATTCGCTCTTGGATATCATCACGTTCCCAGGTAATCTGAACAGCGACTACTAATATATAAATACACTATTAGTGAAGACGTTGTCTCCATAAAATAATTCGAGCCAGTAGATCCACAGAACAAAATAAAGCTTAATCATACGACGTTTTATGCAGCGGAAAGTTGCTATCGATGGGTCGCCTAAAGAAAGTGTGTCACAAAATCCTCGGATATTGTAATAAATATTTTATTTTCGATGTAACTCGAAAATGATCTTTCGCATTTTACTATAGCAGGCACTGTAGTTGTAGATATTTACCGTTAACGAAAAGCTTAAAATAATAGAAACGTATGTCATCGGTCCAATAAAGGGGACATTTTCTTCATTGGGCCAGGCAGTTTTCGTAAATGGCCTACAGTGTAACAGCTCTTAAATACTACACGCATTTAAATAAGGTGTCAATACATTTTGTTTTTTCATTTTTAGAAAATTTTTGTTGGCATCTCAAACCGATTAACATGCATTCAAAAGCAAAAAGGCTAAAAGTAGACATGTGGCATTCGGAAGTAAAGAACTTATGACTGATTATAAAAATACTTACCAACAATTATAAACCATGTAATGACAGCCATTGCCTAAATTTGGTTCATAGTGGCCTGCTTTGGCGTAAGATTAGACAAAATTCGCCGTGGTTCATTCAAGGCAAAACGAAATGCATCACTTGACGTCTCCTGTTCCGTCCGCAATACGTAACTTTACATTGTGAATATCACAAAATTATTGTGAATTGGCCATACTTTCCAATGATGGCTGCAGATAGCGAATCACTATTACCATATCACTAAGACGTTTCAATCATTAACACTAATCACCTACAAGGATATAGTAAAAACGTAACTTTCTTTCATTGTTGCTTTGTCTTCGTGGAACACCACACCGCAAAGATGGCGAGTCTCTGGCAATGCGGTGTACACTTAATGACCGCCAGCATGCGCCTATTGTCAATATACACAGAGCAATCGAGCTGGCTCATCGATGGAGCCGACCCATCGATTGCAACCTTATCCTACTGGCCGGAAAAGTCATTAAGTTCAGCTACTAAAGTTACACTTTCAAGAGAAGAAAGTGAACACTTAAAATCTTTTCGACAGCTGTGAAACACGTAAATATGGAATCATTACCCTCATCTGCCACACATGCCCGAAGTGATTTACAGTAGTTTCCTTTACCTGGTTCAAGAGCTGTATTTGTAGCCGATACTATGACCTGTTAAAGGTTTGGGGTGAGTACTAGGAAAAATGCCCATTCGTGGCTCTAGTTCATCTCCATAACTCAGTTAGCACTTGTCGTAAGACGAAGGATGTAATCACCTACAAGAAATTACTGCACCAGAACAGCTTCAAGTAAGTCGCCCAGACAAACGCCGGTGTTAGCACGCAACTTCCGAGATCCTGGGAGTTGTACCGCCTTCGAATCGAAACCGACCGACGAATTTACGGCGAGGGCCAATGTGACAGCCAGATTGGATGTGGCTTTTAGTTGGTTTCCCATACCCATTTAGGTCAATGGTTACTAGCCTTTCCTAGACCATTACCCTGAGTGCAATCAGACATTTGATAGTACCCCCCCTCCCTCCCCCCCCCCCTTGCCATCTGTTGCGCCCTCCCCCGCATTATCGCCAACTTTAGCACCTAACTAAACTGTAGAATGGAAGACTTTTCTTGGAACACTTCTATTTTTAAAATTATGAAAGGTGGGAAAGATGAATGACATTTAATGTGTGTGCGTGTGTGTTAGAATGAATTAAGCAATTTGCGGTGCATCGCAAGTCTTGCCCACAACTCCTTCTCAGATAACAAAGCTAACTATCCACAGTGAGGGTAAATACTTCCTACGAAACATATTTCCCCTGCATTACTCTTCTCCATTGTGGCACTTGCCTGACATGCACCCTGCAACGCCATTTAAAATCAAACAAGTTCAGATGTGTCCACTACACGTACTGTTTGTGAAACACTTGATTGCTAGACTCCTTGCTTCTGAAGTGGCACAAGTTGGACAACTTCAGGCGTTAATGCTTTGTGTCTAAACAGTTTAATAATAATAATACTACGTGCAGCCTCATGTAATTACTGTTGTGTCGTGTTATCAATGCATTCATTTGTCTGTTTCGAAGCGAGTAATCAAGCAATTTCTGGACGACTGTAGGTACTGTCTGCAACTTGGAGAAGACATTTTCTTCTACTAACTGAGAAATAGTAATTATTGTAACTTACATAAACAACAATAGAGACTTACAAAATATGAAAATAGTAATGATCTTTTGAAAATAATTTAGTTTCTTGACTGAAATACATCGAATCATTTAGTTTTTAGCCCACAGACGATTTCATTTGAGAGCTCAGGCGGTACTTACCACCAGGTTAGAACCACTGGTGTAGGTGAATACCGGCTTAGTACCCTATACCGACTCATTTACATAATTCGCATTCGTTTCAAACGCGTTATCACACCTTCACCTAGGATAACGGTAGACACAAACAGGTAGTGAACGCTAATTCGGTCCCCGGTGGGAGGGGTAGCGATTGGAACACATCCGGCCAACCTTTACCGGGAACGTAGTACACTGAAGCACCAAAGAAAGTGGTATAGGCATGTGTATTCAAATACAGAGATATATCAACAGGGAGAATACGGCGCTGCGGTCGGCAACGCAACAAGTGTCTGGTGCAGTTGTTAGACCGGTTACTGCTGCTACAATGGGATGTTATCAAGATTTAAGAGAGTTTGAACGTGGCGTTATAGACGGCCCGCGAGCGATGGGACACAGCATCTCCTACGAAGCGATCAAGTGGATATTTTCCCGTACGACCATTTCACGAGTGTACCGTGAATAACAGGAATCCGCTAAAACATTAAATCTCCGACATCGCTGCAGCCGAAAAGATTCAGCAAGAACGGGACCAACGACGACTGAAGAGAATTTTTCAACGTAACAGAAGTGCAGCCCTTCCGCAAATTGCTGCAGATTTCAATTCTCGGCCATCAAGAAGTGCCAGCGTGCGAACCATGCAAGGAAACCTCATCGATATGGGCTTTCTAAACCGAAGGCCTACTCGTATACTCTTGATGGCTGCACGACACAAAGCTTTACTGCTCGCCTAAGCTCCTCAACACCGACATTGGACTGTTGATGACTGTAAATATGTTGCCAGGTCGGACGAGTCTTGCATCAAATTGTATCAAGTAGTTGGACGTGTACGGGTATGGAGACAACCTCATGAATCCATGGACCCTGCATGTTAGCAAGCTAGTGAAGGCTCTGTAAAGGTGTGGGCTGTGTAGAGTTAAGAGTGATATGGGGCCGGCCGTGGTGGCCGTGCGGTTCTAGGCGTTTCAGTCTGGAACCGCGGTACCGCTACGGTCGCAGGTTCGAATCCTGCCTCGGGCATGGATGTGTGTGATGCCCTTAGATTAGTTAGGTTTAAGTAGTTCTAAGTTCTAGGGGACTGATGACCTCCGATGTTAAGTCTCATAGTGCTCAGAGCCATTTGAAGTGATATGGGACCCCTGATACGTCTAGATATGACTCCGATACGTGGCACGTACCTAAGCCTCATGTCTGTTCACCTGCATCCATTCATGTCCATTGTGAATGCCGACGGACTTGGGATATTCCATCAGGACAATGCGACATACCACACGTCCAGAATTGCTACAGAGCGGCTCCAGGAACACTCTTCTGAGTTTAAACACTTCCACCGGCCACCAAAGTCCCAGGAATGAACATTATTGAGCATATGCGCGATACCTTGCAACGTGCTGTTGAGGACAGATCTCCACCCCTCGTATACTTTTACGGATTGATGGACAGTCCTGCAGGATTCATGGTGACACTTCCCTCCAGCGCTGCTTCAGACATTAGTCAAGTCCATGGCACGTCGTGTTGCTTCATTTCTGCGCGCTCGCAGGGTCCCTACACGATATTCGGCAAGTGTACCAGTTTCTTTGGTTGTTCAGTTTAAAATCTAGAGTAACATGCCGACACTCTGAAGACGTGGGATAAAAGAAGAAGAAGGAAGAAGAAGAAGAAGAAGAGCAGCCGGAAGAGAATGGGCCATTTCAACTATAAACAAGAAATCTGGGCTAACTTTGAGTCTGACAATTAGCATACGTCGTGACAGTATCTCGCTCCTGAGGGTTATCAGTATTAGTCTGACGATCAATACGTGTAGCTCTGCTTGCTCATCTAGTATGAAGGCTCCCGGCAAGCATGAAGTCCAGCCTAGTGTCGCAGAGATGAGAGACTGGGCTCGCATTCGAGAGCAATTGCAGTCCAGCCACCTAGATTCAGGTTTCCGTGGTTTCTTTAAATCACTTAAGACAAATGGAGGTGTGGTACCTTTGTAAAAGACACTCTTGAATTCCTTTCTCGTTCATCCCCAACGAGAGCTTCAGTTAAGTCTCTTGCGATCTCGTCTTTGACGGGTCATTAAACTCAAAACTTCCTCCCTTCACAACAGAATCAAATCGGTCTTTCTGCTTTAATTGTGTACTTTCGCTTGCGGAGGTTAGGATTCAGATGTCCGTCGAATAATATTTTGGTTTAACTCTGTTTCCTTAAGGTACTTAGGGTGAGTGCTGGGATGACACATTTGCAGTGACTTGGGCGATATCCACCTTTTCCTTGACCAGTCTCTGTTTGCATCCTTCTCTGGCGACTTCGACTCTGCATGACCTCCCAGTCGTGATTCTCGCGGCCACGTAATTCGATGCTTACCGCGAGCGATTGCTTTAGCCCTTTGGCTATCCAAGCATCTCATCAATCGGCTATCAAAACTTAAATACCAAAACATTATTGATATTCACACTTCCAAATTATATATTCAGTTATATAGTTTAAAAAACTGTGCAGAAAATGATAGTAATAATAATAATAATAATAATAATAATAATAATCACGTCTCCACGTGGATAGACGTGGACAAAGACATGTACGGAGGGTGGAGGTGGAGGGAGCTATAATTATCCTTCCTCAGATCCCTCAACCGGACATACCACCTTCGTCGTCAAATAAAGACACACCTTAAGATATCAGGTGGATTGTACTTAAAAATAAAGCAGTAAGTATCGAAGAATGCCTTCGTGCTCGTCTCAAAACTTCATTTCCAGTGATGTTCATACTTACGATTTCTACTAGAGGTTCCTCCAACGAAACGAACGAAGTTGATGGATAACTTTGAATGAACAAGGACACACATACACACGCACACGCACACACACACACACACACACACAAACACACACACACACACAGGGTGATGGAATAAAACGTTATGAGCATTGTCCACCACGAAATTAAATCCCTTCCGTGGTGTTACAGACACGGGACGCGGTAAGAAATGTGTGTAAGTGGAGCAGAGACGGAGGGAGAATAATTCTAGTGACAATACTTACCGAAATGGAGACATCCCCTTACATAAGCGACTTCGACAGGGCAGTTTGTTATAGCCTGAAGCTTGGGAATGATTATCTTGCAAATGGCAATGGTCGTTGGCTTGTCTTGTGCTTGTGTCGTGAGCGTCTATGGAAAGTGGTTGAAGGGTGGTGAAACCACAAAGAAGTGACAAGGTGTTGGGCGTCCTTGCCTCACGTTGCAACGTTGAAGTTGAAGTTTTGCCAGCTCTTTGTAAAGCAGGACAGGCGGTAATATGCGGCACATCTGAAGACAGAGTGCAGTGCTGTGCAGACACGAATGTTTCGGAGCACATCGTCGAGCGCACATAGTTGAACACGAGGCTCCGCATCAGATGACACTACATATTCTCGTGCTGACCGAACGTCAACGTCAGTTATGTTTGCAATGGGCACGGAATCATCGAGATCGGGAAGTGGATCAACGGAAACGTGCCGTCTGTTAGGATGAACTACGCTCTGTGTTACACACCGTCGATAATCGTGTCTTGATACGCCGTCCTCGCGCGAAGATACAGTCTGGTTGATCAGTATTATGGTACAGAGGTCTTTGAAATACGCGAGGCCAGTGGTAGTGATCGAAGGTACCATGAGAGCTGTGGACGATGTCAACATTATTGCGGATCTCATGCATCAGTCAGACGACGGCACAGAAGTGTCGTCCTAAGGCCTTTAGGAGCCTTCGGCACCGTCTCAGTGGATGCACTGTGTATGGTGCTCGGAATATTCCCGATAGATATCAGTATCAAATACAGAACTCCAGTTTACTGGTTAAACATCGGCAGAATAGAATGAGGTCATGGGAAAATTATATGCACATACACAAATGAAGACAGTATGGCGTTCGCAAGGTGTAAAAGGGTGGTGCAATGACAGAGCTGGCATTTACACTCAGGAGATTCAGATCAAAAGGTTGGCGACGTGATTTTGGCCGCAAGACAGGATTTAAGAGACTTTGAACGTGGTTTGGTAGCTGTCACTAAACGCATGGCACATCTCGTTGCAGAAATCGTTAGGGAATTAAATATTCCCAGATCCTCAGTGTCAAGAATGTAGCGATAATACCAACATTCAAGCATTACCTCTCACAGTGGACAACGAAGTGGCCTATGGCCTTTAATTAACGACCGAGATCAGCGGCCTTTTCGTAGAGCTGCTGAAAAACACAAGGAATACTGCGTGAAACGACAGCAGAAATCAGTATCGGACGTACGACAAACGTATGCGTTAGGACTGCGCGGCGAAATTTGGCTTTAACAGGCTATGGCAGCAGACGATCGACGAAAGGACCTTTGCGAACATCACGGTATCGTCTGCAATGCCTCTACGGGGTTCGTGAAGATATGGATAGGACGTTAGACGACTGGAAAACCGCGGCTCGGTCAGACGAGTCCCGATTTCAGTTGGTAAGAGGTAGTGGTAGGGTTCGAGTGCGGCTCCGACCCCACGAATCCATGGACCAAGGTTCTCAACAAGGGGCTGTGGAAGCTGGTGGTGGCTCCATAATGATGTGGGCGGCACTGACATGGAATGGACTGCGTCATCTGGTTCAATTGAATCGACAGTTGACTGGAAATGATTATGTTCGGCTACTTGGTGAGCATTTGCAGCCATTCATGGACTTTATGTCAGGGAACAACGATGGAATTTTAATGGATGACAATGCGCCATGTCTCGGGGCTACAGTTGTTCGCGACTGATTTGAAGAACATTCTGGCAGTCTGAGCGAATGATTAGGCCATCCATATCACCCGACATAAATTTCATCGAATATTTTTGGGACGTAATCGTGAGGTCAGTTCGTGTACAATATCCTACACTGGCAACACCTCCGCAATTATGGACGACTATACAGGTATCATGGTTCAATATTTCTGCAGGGGACTTCGAACTAATTGCTGAGTCCATTCCATGCCAAGTTGCTGTACTACGCCGGGCAAGCCAAGGTCCGACACCATAGTAGGAGGTACCCCAAAACTTTCGTCACGTCAATGTAGATAAGAAACACACAGTAACTGGTGTTCCGATACATACGACACGTCACATTAAAAGTTGGTGTTTGGATATTTGGCATGGTGAGAAGGATGTAACTGATAAGGGACTGTACAACTTCCTCCCTGAAACAAGGGAGCGGTTGAGAATGAAACATATCGATCCCTGCCGCGATGTTTTCCCCTATATGCTCATGCGGGGAAGAAGGTTGCCTACAACACACTGTCTTCTTCTGCGAGTAACAGACATACACCTCACCTAGACAACACACAAACAGAAATTCATATATACACAGCAAAAAGAGACCAAGAAGAATGGGTACTATTAAATGCATTGACAGACACTATTTCAAAAACAGCACAAGAAGATACCTGCGGACACGACGTAACAGACGTGTCTACATGAAAAGTATCAACAATCTCAGAGCGTGGGGAACGCTCCGACAGTGACAGCGATAACAATGTCTCTGAGGAGGGTGAGGAGGAGGAAGATGAGATGTAACAGTAAACGAGACACCTAGAATTATGGCAGACATAACATGTCAAAATGCACTCACAAACTGTACATAGAGATCAAATAATGGTTGAGGATAGCGAATAGAAGAGTAAATTTAGTGTAAGGTGATGTAAATGCACTAAAGAAAGCACCCATTGTTGAACATGGGTGAATAGAAAATGTTAATGCATAGGATTAGCAATTCCATTTTTCTACTAATAACTGTATACTTGTTTGTTGTGAATTGCAGTCAAAAGCTAGAAGAAACCATTCAGAGGTATTCACCGCAACTAAGTCGGTGATGGCACTAAAATATCTCTCCTCTAACCTATCCTATTTTTACGTTCTTCTTAAAACAACGAAATGTTATATATAATTGAACATCAAATTATTGTTATTTTAAAAGAGTATTATTCCATGCCAAATGCTGCAGGTTAAAAGAGAAGGAGAATCCAGGAAGAAGATGACAAACTTAAACTGTAGGGTGCACAAACTGTTCCACAATATCAGGTAATAGGTCTTTTAAATTTGTAATTAGTAAATAACTAAATAAAAAAAAACGTTTGAAGCTGTATGCTCTGGACTAGGAGAGTGATACATTCATTCGGGAAGCGAAATAGCCCTTCCGCCGACTTTCTCCACAACACATCTTACTCTCAAAAGACATAGTTTTACTGCAGGACGTCTGTGAAGTTCAAAATAACAGGGGAAAGTTACAGACAGACTGAAGCTTTGAAACAAATAGTTACTTGTGTTCGGTAGGAGCGTTGACCGCAAACTGAGGTTCGAGACCTACTCCATCACACACACACACACACACACACAAATAGATACAGAGACACACAGACACACACACCACACACACGACACAGTGCAGCAGTTAAAGAATGACTGAGTGATCAAAGCTGCTAATTGCAGGATGGAGAGAAGTAGTTCATCGGCGGAACTTACCTGCAGGAAGCGCAGGCCGCGTTTATTGATGCTGACATTGTACAGCGCCATCAGCATCAGCTGCTTGAGTTTATTCCCCGACGGCAGCGGCAGGATGGGCAAGTAGGTGATGAATTCAATCATCAGCTGGCGAGCTGCGTCGCTGCCCGAAAGAACCTGCCGCCCTGCAAGAGACACACACACACTCGCACATTCACTCGTGAGCCGTTACAACTTCGCAGGAACTGGTCTGAACATGTTGGGACTATCGCTGTAGCAAAACTCCTCCTTGCTGGCCAAGGAAGGTTCTGAAATGGAATCCACGACTGAAAAGGGAAAAAGAAGAGAAGGATGCTGAACCTATTGGGCGAACTTACTGAGGAAAAGACGCGAATGAAGGAGCGGTAAAGCAACAAGAGCTGAGAGAAGCTAGCAGAACAGGATGCGAAAAAACTACCAAATTTCGTGTATAAACTTGCTTACAAAATTTTACTCTCAGTGGTAAGACATGCAGTATCGAGACAGTTTGTATAGACGATAGTGCTGCAGTGTTTATTTCTTTCTTCTTACACGTGAGACGTTGACCTAGATTTGGCAGCCGAAGCACGGATCCCGTAATCAAACTTCAGCGGTTAAGTGGCAAAGTTGAATAAGCATATAACGGTCTCTGGAAAGTACAACGGAATCACAGGTTTAGAGCGAGCACGGTATAGGATACTAAGTTTCTCTCGCAAGACAGCCGGTATCATCTTGCTTCCAGAGTCTGTCTCCTAGACAGGGAGGCTTATGAAACTCTCTAACACTCATTTCTAATAGCTTGGTCCACTGCACAACTTGAAAGATAAAGAAACTTTATCACATCATAATACTTGTAAGTGATATAGGATGATCAATTTCAATTATTTTCTTAAAAGATTCATACTATTAATGAGAAACATGGTAGTTGATTAGTTCAAAAATGGCTCTGAGCAATATGGGACTTTACATCTTAGGTCAGCAGTCCCCTAGACTCAGAACTACTTAAACCTAACTAACCTAAGGACATCACACAGATCCATGCCCGAGCCAGGATTCGAATCTGGGACCGTAGCAGCAGCACGGTTCCAGACTGAAGCACCTAGAACCGCTCGGTCACATCGGCCGGCTGCTGATTAGTGTGAAGTACTATATTTAGGTAGGAAACCAATGTTTGTCTCCCGTAGAAATAAGTTATTATCACATAAGGAGGCGACAGGCAACAAACGCCACGAATTACGTTTCTAGTCTTAAGGAGTGGGTTAATATAAAGCCTGCTAATTATATCGTGAAGAAGCAAAACGAATACAGAAAAGAAAACAAATGGAAGCGGACTGGAAAGTCCATCTTCACGAGCTCAGCGTTTCTGGTCGAAATCAGGCTACTTCGAAAACGAGGTGAGCGGAAAGAGCTGGAACAAGAAAGCACGGTGGTGGTGGTGGTGGTTTTTGGGATGTTTAAGGGGGACTAAACAGCGAAGGTCATCAGTCCCCCAAAAGCCCGGTGGCATCATATGTTGGCATGGAATTTAATAAGGAATTCGTCAGAATTAATGATTGAAGTATTAACACTGTATGAAAATGAAAAGCGGGAAATGGAAAAAATACGGAGAAAATAAATGGAAGCAATTACAATGTTGTGTCCTACAAAATACAGAAGTATAAGGATAGTTAGATTTCGAGTATCGAAGAATGAGTTACTGAAGCCAGTCTGTGATATACAATGTTATTAAAATAATGAACAGTTTAGCACGTAATGTCTTACACACGCAGGAAAAGCAGTTCACAGAAAAAATGTAGAAGCAGAAAGGATACATTCCATACTGTAATATTGTTGGATGTGAGGTCCCCCAGTTACGCAAAACACCGTTTTTCTCAGTACCCAAACATGTTTCGGCACCACTGTGCCATCATCAGTGGGTGTTCGTTTTTATTTATTCTGCAATGTGAACATTTTTGTTCAATGATTATAAAATTACGTGCATATATAATCATTCAACAAAAATATTCACAGTGCAGAATAAATAAAAACTAAAACCCACTGATGATGGCACAGTGGTGCCGAAACATGTTTGGGTACTGAGAAAAACCAGTGATTTGCATAACTGGCGGACCTCACATCCTACAATTTTAACTGCAAACACGGCCTATAGAAGGAGCTGCAAATCAAAATGATGAACATACTGTAATACTTTGCAGCTCAGTGCTCAGGTCAAAAGTACTCTACCTATGCCACACCTCGCTATAAGGAGACTGTCCTGGAAGCTACACAAGACACACAGGGACAGTTTGAAGATAGACCACTGACGCCGCTGAGTTCCGAGAGCCTGAGAGACTTGTTCGGGGACGTAAAGGCATTTCAATTGCTGACAAACAGGCTTTTTCATAAGCTGCGTGGCTCAGGAATACTCTGAATCACTCGAAGAAATTCTCAGCGGTTTTCGCAAGAAAATCAGGCATCTAAGCTCTTAGCGAACCAGCAGCCCTCTGTGGCTGGTGCCTCAAGGGGAATCAGCATGGAAAGGACGCTGAAGTTCCCATGTTGTATGCGAGCCGCCAGCCTGAGACTTTTCGACCCATGATTTGAAGTTTGACACCTTGCACGAGAGTGACAGGGGTGGTTACCGCCTTTCGATAGTTCATTAGGTGACATTTCAAATAAAGCCCACCAATGATAAAGAAAATATGACGAGAGAGACAGCACCATGGAGTGCAGGAAGGGGAAAATGAACAAAAGAGCCAAGAAGAGGCAGCCTGGCCTTCATTTAGTCAGAGAGTTCAGTCAGTTTTGAGCTCTATCGTTGAGATCAGCCGAGCAGCCTGGGAGCATTAAGAGCTCATAGAGGAACCTGTCACTCGGAAGTCTTTCGTCGATCATTCGGAGTTCACACTGTGGGACCCTGATTCAGGGATTATTTGTAGTTCATTTGATGTGACTCGACAGATGCACCGCAGATCCTTTCATGTGATTCTCATCCGTCATGCTAAGAAACTCATACGCTGTTCCACAAAAAGCGTTATGGCTTAGTCTTCTGGAGAAATGTCAGTATATTATCTACTCTGTTTTCAGACTCAGAGCCTGGTTTCAGTTGAGCTTGCTGCTTTGACATTAGCTTTAAGTTTTGTGCTTTTGTGAAATTGGAACACTTGAAAGGCTAAAAACGATCTTGGCCGCTACTGGAGGAAAGATACTTTGACAACAAGTAAACTGAAAATATGATTACATCGGTGGGCGTAGAATGGAACAAAATGTCTGCATTATCACTGCCGAATGAAACAGCATGCGGCAAATCAACTGAAACAGCTGCGGAAACCAGCGTCAACATTGGGTGGTGGGGGGGGGGGGGGGGAGGGGGCGGAGGAGGTAGTTTCAAGGACACTGACAGCGATACGTCGTGAGCAGCTAAGGTGAGAAACCCTTTCCGTTCGGTTGCTGTTATCTTTCTAAAAATGAGCTTCCTTCAGTAGCGCCTGTGACAGCCCAATACTCGTAAATGTATTGGAGTATACACTATCGCTACCCTAGCTCTCTGCTTCTCGGGAGTACACGAAGGTGATGCCGTCGCGACCATGTAACCAGTTCGCATTGCCAGGTGACACCTGAACATATCTGAGAGGTGAACAAGTTTCCAACATCAGTGTCGTCTCGTTTGTGTCAGACCTTGTGAACGATGTTACTTGGCGGATCGTAACAACACGTTTATAGTAATTTATTGTACCAAATAAACTTAATTGAAGGACGAAGCACAGTCGCACACTAATAAGCCGCAAGAAATGGCTCCTCAAACACGCGACACTTCACTTTTTCTGGGACACTTTGCACTTGTCAATGGTGTCTACCAAGAACTGTGCATACTTGGTCACTGTGGAGAATCATTGTACTTTAAAGGCTTCCAAAGAACATTTCCCCTGCATTTCCATGTTTCACAACTTCCAGAAGATCAAAATCGAATTTTAAAAACTGTTCTTTGTTATCATGTTTGTGTGTTGTGATTTACTTTATTTTGCTAACCCGATCTAATTTTAGTTTTCAGAGCGTCACACAAACAGCTTTTCGATTTCGTCTGCTTGATGGAGCGAGGTTATTATAATCGTTTTAGTAGATACAGAATACATTATCCTTACGGATATGAATGAACTCGTAAGAAGAAATAGCTGGACCGGAGGAGAAGACTGAACAAGTAGAAGCGTTTAAAATCACTTGTCCACTAATGAATGCTTTCAAAACCGTTTTGCTAAGATCCTTAAATTACGGGCTTTTGCAAAAGATGTGCGCACTGATCTTTAGTGCAGAATATTGTACTCCAACGTTCTGTAGACCTAGAATGGCTAGAAAACTTTCAGATGACTAAAGACACATTCATATTTCTGCGTAAAGGATAAGCGAATGTTTAGTCACTAGTCATCCGTTACATACTAGAGTGTTTGGCACTAAAATTCCTTGGCTGACATCGAAATAAGTGTCCAAGGAATAGAAAAGCAACTGGAATCACTCAACAGAGGGAAGTCCACTGGACCTGACGGGATACCAATTCGATTCTACACAGAGTACGCGAAAGAACTTGCCCCCCCTTCTAACAGCCGTGTACCGCAAGTCTCTAGAGGAACGGAAGATTCCAAATGATTGGAAAAGAGAACAGGTAGTCCCAGTCTTCAAGAAGGGTCGTCGAGCAGATGCGCAAAACTATAGACCTACATCCCTGACGTCAATCTGTTGTAGAATTTTAGAACATGTTTTTTGCTCGAGTATCATGTCGGTTTTGGAAACCCAGAATCTACTATGTAGGAATCAACATGGATTCCGGAAACAGCGATCGTGTGAGACCCAACTCGCTTTATTTGTTCATGAGACCCAGAAAATATTAGATACAGGCTCCCAGGTAGATGCTATTTTTCTTGACTTCCGGAAGGCGTTCGATACAGTTCCGCACTGTCGCCTGATAAACAAAGGAAGAGCCTACGGAATATCAGACCAGCTGTGTGGCTGGATTGAAGAGTTTTTAGGAAACAGAACACAGCATGTTGTTATCAATGGAGAGACGTCTACAGACGTTAAAGTAACCTCTGGCGTGCCACAGGGAAGTGTTATGGGACCATTGCTTTTCACAATATATATAAATGACCTAGTAGATAGTGTCGGAAGTTCCATGCGGCTTTTCGCGGATGATGCTGTAGTATACAGAGAAGTTGCAGCATTAGAAAATTGTAGCGAAATTCAGGAAGATCTGCAGCGGATAGGCACTTGGTGCAGGGAGTGGCAACTGACCCTTAACATAGGCAAACGTAATGTATTGCGAATACATCGAAAGAAGGATCCTTTATTGTATGATTATATGATAGCGGAACAAACACTGGTAGCAGTTACTTCTGTAAAATATCTGGGAGTATGCGTGGGGAACGATTTGAAGTGGAATGATCATATAAAATTAATTGGTAAGGCGGGTACCAGGTTGAGATTCATTGGGAGAGTCCTTAGAAAATGTAGTCCATCAACAAAGGAGGTGGCTTACAGAACACTCGTTCGACCTATACTTGAGTATTGCTCATCAGTGTGGGATCCGTACCAGATCGGGTTGACGGAAGAGATAGAGAAGATCCAAAGAAGAGCGGCGCGTTTCGTCGCAGGGTTATTTGGTAACCGTAATAGCGTTACGGAGATGTTTAACAAACTCAAGTGGCAGACTCTGCAAGAGAGGCGCTCTGCATCGCGGTGTAGCTTGCTCGCCAGGTTTCGAGAGGGTGCGTTTCTGGATGAGGTATCGAATATATTGCTTCCCCCTACTTATACCTCCCGAGGAGATCACGAATGTAAAATTAGAGAGATTAGAGCGCGCACGGAGGCTTTCAGACAGTCGTTCTTCCCGCGAACCATACGCGACTGGAACAGGAAAGGGAGGTAATGACAGTGGCACGTGAAGTGCCCTCCGCCACACACCGTTGGGTGGCTTGCGGAGTATAAATGTAGATGTAGATGTAGATGTAAAAGGGAGAC
Organism: Schistocerca cancellata; assembly: GCF_023864275.1. Classification (NCBI taxonomy): domain Eukaryota; kingdom Metazoa; phylum Arthropoda; class Insecta; order Orthoptera; family Acrididae; genus Schistocerca; species Schistocerca cancellata. The sequence continues at coordinate 454,754,062 of NC_064630.1, read as the reverse complement.
TGTGTATAGCAGTTTACAAATTATCCAGCTTCGCAGAATAAACGGTTGGTGCAAACGATTGCGATTTCTTTTAATGCTACAAATACACGCCGGCCGGTGTGGCCGAGCGGTTCTAGGCGCTTCAGTCTGGAACTGCGCGACCGCTATGGTCGCAGGTTTGAATCCTGCCTCGGGCATGGGTGTGTGTGATGTCCTTAGATTAGTTAGGTTTAATTAGTTATAAGTCTAGGGGACTGATGACCTCAGATGTTAAGTCCCATAGTGCTCAGAGCCATTTGAATACAAATACACTGATGAGACAAAACATTATGACCACTGCCCACCGCGACGTTGGACGCGGCCTGGTGGCGTACGGCCATGTGACGCCGTAACAAAAGTACGTAAGCAGACCAGACAAGGACGGGGCATAGCCACGGCGAAAATATGGGCTGCAAACGGGAAAACCCATTGAGATAAGTGACTTTGACAAAGGGCAGATTATCAATACGCAGAGCCTGTGAGCGAGTCTCTCGCAAACGGCGTAGCTGATAGAATGTTCACGTGCTACTGTCGTAAAGATCTGCGGAAAGAGGTAGAATGACAGTGAAACTACGACTAGGCGCTGAATGATTAGACGTCCACGACTCTTCACAGAACTTGGGGTTAGGAGATTTGTCTGCTCTGCAAAGTAGGATAGATGCACCCACAAGTGGTTTATAGCACACATCCACAGTAGACCACCTCTGCGTGTCCACATGTTGACCCAACGACAGCGGCAGTTACAATTGCAATGGGCACGGGACTATCGACCGTGGATCAATGGAAACATGTCAGCTCTCGGGTGAATCACAATTTTGCTACAGTAGGTCGATGGTCGTCTCCACACATGCCGTCATCGATGTGAATGGCTACTCGAAACGTGCAGCGCCCCACCCGCGCAGGCTGGTGGGACCAATATTATGCTACGGAAGAATTCTCCTGCGCTTGCATGGGACCTGTGGTAGTAAACGAAGACACGCTGACAACTGCGAACCAACTGCCTCCCTTCGTGCTTGATGTCTCCCTCCGCGGCGATGTCCTCTTTCGGCTGTGTAATTGTCCGTATCTCGGAGCTAGAAAAATGGTTCAAATGGCTCTGAGCAATATGGGACTTAACATCTGAGGTCATCAGTCCCCTAGACTTAGGATTACTTAAACCTAACTAACCTAAGGACATGACACAGATCTGCGACCGTAGCAGCAGCACGGTTCCGGACTGACTCGCCTAGAACCGCTCGGCCACAACGGCCGGCTTGAAGTTAGAACCGTGCCACTGTGGTCTGAGGGGAATTATAGTAAACTGGTGACAAAATATGCCTGCTGTAAATCCTATGATCCGCTCCTAATTTGCTGTACGACGTCATCACCACCTACGCAAATTAGCGGTCCGTTGTTTACACGAATTATATGACCTGCGCGTAGACATGTAATGCCACATACCTCCATAAACCTGCCAGCGAAGTGTTTGATCCCTGATACGCAGAATCAGAGGTGTGTTTCGTTCCAAGGATGGAAAAACATGCTATTAAGCAGGTGCTCATAATGTTTTAGCTCATCAGTGTATGCCATCGTTTACATGTTTGCTTCAGTCTTACACTATGTGATCAAAAGTATTCGGACACCCCCAGAAACACACGTTTTTCATATTAGGTGCATTTTTCTGCCACCTGTTGCCAAGTACTCCATACCACCGACCACAGTAATTATTAGACATCGTGAGAGATCAGAATGGGGTCCTCTGCGGAACTCACGGACTTCGAGCGTGCTCAGGTGATTGGGTGTCATTTGTGTCATAAGTCTGTACGCGAGATTTCCACACTTCTAAACATCCCTAGGTCCACTGTTTCCGATGTGATAGTGAAGTGGAAACGTGAAGGTACACGTACAGCACAGAAGCGTACAGGCAGACCTCGTCTGTTGACTGACAGAGACCGCTGGCGGTCGAAGAGGGTCATAATGTGTAATAGGCTGACATTTATCCGGAACATCAAACAGGAACTCCAAACTGCATCAGAATTCACTGCAAGTAATATGACAGTTAGGCGGTAGGTGATAAAACTTGGATTTCATGGTCGAGCGGCTGCTCATAAGCTACACGTCACGCCTGTAAACGCCAAACGACGCCTCGCTTGGTGTAAAGAGTGTAAATATTGATTGTTTCAACAGTGAAAAACGTTGTGTGGAGTGACGAATCACGGTACACATAATGCACGGCCTGTGGCGGAGTAGTTACACAAAAATAGCATCCCTGTAATGGACTGGCCTGCACAGAATCCTGGCCTGAATCCTATAGCACACCTTTGGGATGTTTTTGAACGCCGACTTCGTGCCAGGCCTCACCGACCGACATCGATACCTCTCCTCGGGGCAGCACTCCATGAAGAATGACCTGCCATTCCCCAATAAACCTTCCAGCACCTGACTTGAACGTTTGCCTGCGGGAGTGGAAGCTGTCATCAAGGCTAAGAGTAGACCAACACCATATTGAATTCCAGCATTACCGATGGAGGGAGCAACGAACTTGTAAGCTTTTCAGCCAGGTGACCGGATACTTTTGATCACATGGCGTATAAGACAGAATGTCAGTCTCTTCTGTTAACTAAAGGAAACTGATAACTCCATGCTCAGTAGAATACTTCTTTCCCTTCATGCCACATAAAATCCGTTCGAATATATTAAAATCTTTGAAATGTAGGTAGGAATCTGACAACCCAATCATGTTTCGAGAACAGCTGAGCGTTTGCTTTGGAGTAAATATCGAATGCACAAAAGACGATATGTTGCTAGAATCCCATTTCCTGAATCGATGTTGGCGTGTTTACGTGACCAATCAGAAGCAATACTAGCTAGCCGGTCAACAAAAACTGTATTTGGAGTCTTATGTAATGGTACAGAGTGTGTATGAAAAAATATATATTCGCAACCAAGTGTGGAAGTATTAACACAATACTGAAATAGTACACGATTTGTTTGTCACTAATATAGCTAAAGTGGTTGCTGGGAATTGCGTGAAAAACAAAAACTCTTCGGCACACCCATAACCTACAAATCAGCGATAGTGTTGGGATAACTTCAGGCAACACAACGAATGATGAAATGAAAATTAAATCGTACTACGATGAAAATATGGTGTAATTTCAAAATAGTGAACGAAGTGAACGAATTATGTTACTTTGAAAGCAAGATAACACATGACAGACAAAGCAAGAGGAATATAGAAAGCATATTAACATGGAGAAGAATGCATTCCTCACCAAAATACCGCTAGAATCAACAACAGATTTCAATTTGAGAAACAAATTTCTGAGAATGTACGTCTAGAGCATGGCAGTTGTATCAAAGTGAATTGTGCGCTGTGGGAAAAGCACAAAAAAAAGGTCACAGCATGTGAGATGTTAAGTTCCAGAAGTTTATGGAAGGATGCTGAACATTAAGTGAACTGATAAAGTATGAAAAGAGGAACATCTGCATAGAATCAGCAAGTAAAGGAACATGGTCATTCTCAACGGAGAGAAGTCTTCCGAAGTAAGAATGATTTCAGGTGTGCCGCAGGGGAGTGTCGTAGGACCGTTGCTATTCAAAAAATGGTTCAAATGGCTCTGAGCACTATGCGACTTAACTTCTGAGGTCATCAGTCGCCTAGAACTTAGAACTAATTAAACCTAACTAACCTAAGGACATCACACACATCCATGCCCGAGGCAGGATTCGAACCTGCGACCGTAGCGGTCACGCGGTTCCAGACTGAAGCGCCTAGAACCGCACGGCCACACCGGCCGGCTCGTTGCTATTCACAATATACATAAATGATCTTGTGGATGACATCGGAAGTTCACTGAGGCTTTTTGCGGATGATGCTGTGGTATATCGAGAGGTTGTAACAATGGAGAATTGTACTGAAATGCAGGAGGAACTGCAGCGAATTGACACATGGTGCAGGGAATGGCAATTGAATCTCAATGTAGACAAGTGTAATGTGCTGCGAATACATAGAAAGAAAGATCCCTATCATTTAGCTACAATATAGCAGGTCAGCAACTGGAAGCAGTTAATTCCATAAATTACAGGGGAGTAGGCATTAGGAGTGATTTAAAATGGAATGATCATATAAAGTTGATCGTCGGTAAAGCAGATGCCAGACTGAGATTCACTGGAAGAATCCTAAGGAAATGCAAACCGAAAACAAAGGAAGTAGGTTACAGTAGACTTTTTCGCCCACTGCTTGAATATTGCTCACCAGTGTGGGATCCGTACCAGATAGGGTTGATAGAAGAGATAGAGAAGATCCAACGGAGAACAGCGCGCTTTGTTACAGGATCATTTAGTAATCGCGAAAGCGTTACGGAGATGATAGATAAACTCCAGTGGAAGACTCTGCAGGAAAGACGCTCAGTAGCTCGGTACGGGCTTTTGTTGAAGTTTCGAGAACATACCTTCACCGAAGAGTCAAGCAGTATATTGCTCCCTCCTACGTATATCTCGCGAAGATACCATGAGGATAAAATCAGAGAGATTAGAGCCCACACAGAGGCATACCGACAATCCTTCTTTCCACGAACAATACGAGACTGGAATAGAAGGGAGAATCGATAGAGGTACTCAAGGTACCCTCCGCCACACACCGTCAGGTGACTTGCGGAGTATGGATGTAGATGTAGATGTAGATGTGGAAAACAAGGACTAGATGAGGGGATTTTTGTTGGGATGTGTCTTAAGACCTCAGGGGATGAACTCCATGGTACTAGAGGGAACTAAAGACGACAGAAATTATAGGGGAAGGGCTTGGAACACATCAAATTAGTAATTGAATTGCTAAGTCTTCTACGTTGGTGACATACTGCGCATTTTGACTGATTGGACCACCTTCATAAGGTGGTAGTGTGTCACATAGGAGCTTGAAGACAAATTTTTGTTGCACGCTTTTTCTTGAAAAATGGTAAGGTCATTCTTTTCTCTTTGGAGATATAATAAATATTATCATACTAACTGTTCCCCACAGCTACTTTCGCACTATCACTAGTCTCTTATAGTGAGTAATGAATGTGTTGTATGCACAATAACGTGAGCTGCCCTCACATCTCTGTTCAAGTATGCACAGTTTGTGATGCACGGCCACCCTCCCCCCAACTGCCCCAATACATGTCAACGCAAAAAACACACACACACACACACACACACACACACACACACACACACACACAGGGCTATTGAAGTAGCTATAAATTATACAACATCTTCATTTCACAACAAATTTAATAATTTTTTAATATGGTTTATGTTCGCTGACGTAAAAAGATGTCCCATCCCCTACTTCAACTATGAGGCGTCAATATTTCTTATTTTTACCATCTAAAGTAGCCTATGTTCATCATCAGGCTTCAAGCCATCTCCATACTAAATTTCATTGAATCCAGCATAGCATTTTAGTCGTGAAAATGTAACACATAGAGTTACTTCCGCATGTAATATTATTAATGGGGAAGTACGGATCAGTCATGGTGAGGATTGTATAAACACTGCATTCATTAGAATTCATTACGTTGAATCGCATTACGTAGAGGACACGAAGCAATAAAAGCATTTTCACAAGCAGATAAAGGTCAAAAGCTAATGGGTAATTAGATTTTTCAAAGAGTAACTTTTTTCATACATTCAAGTAATATTCTTCGAATCAGTAAATATCTTGAACTACACACTCTCTACCGTAGTCTTCCTAAGGCTTCACGCTTTCTCCATACCGAATTTCGGCGTAAAAGACAGAGTTATTTTTGCAGTTATAATAGTAACAATGCGGAAAATGTAGTACTTCATTGCTTAAAAATGGCGCAAGTGGTACTTTTACACAAAGCGGTACATAATCTTACTGAGATAATAATGTATGTGTCAATCTTGATTCTTCTCAGGACAATGAATCGAGCAAAATGAAACTAAGGCTTCGCGAATAGCCGGCCGAAGTGGCCGCGCGGTTCTGGTGCTGCAGTCTGGAACCGCGAGACCGCTACGGTCGCAGGTTCGAATCCTGCATCGGGCATGGATGTGTGTGATGTCCTTAGGTTAGTTAGGTTTAACTAGCTCTAAGTTCTAGGGGACTAATGACCTCAGCAGTTGAGTCCCATAGTGCTCAGAGCCATTTGATCCAATTTTGCTTCGCGAATATGTTGTACTGGTATAATAGACTGGACCTCTTTTTCTTGTACACACTAAAGTGAGAGAACAAAGTGAGAAAGATTTGTCAGATTCCTCCTATGTAATTTGGCTTTTCTAAGCTGTTCTTTATTTGTGGCCATTTGCTATACGTTTTCAGTGTAAATAGCCTCTCAGAAAGAAAGTGCCCATCGTACTCTCTAGGTGTGCATGCTTGATAAATGCTAATGTGGATCCGCACTCGTGATTCCTTTGCTAAACCAACTGATACGAAAAGCCGATCCGAAAACGAGGACGAGGACGTAGATTAATAAAAGGAACATGTGAAGATGGAGAAAGGTGTCTCACTACTTTCACTTTAATCGTGACATCCGCCTGCTAGATTAAAAGTCGGTTGAGATTGGTATCCGCCAGTAATTTCAATGCGATCATAATTAGAGCAGAAATAACGGCACTCACCTTCATAATCAACTTCTTTTAATATGGTCTAAATAGGTAATTCGATACTCCTCTTAACAGTGCAAGGAATAAGCAGGTCAGATTTTAACAAAATAACGGTATTTCTCGTCTGCTGCAGTGTTTTTGTCCATCGGAATACTTACTCCAGTCGTGTACCTCTAAGGACAGAGCCATCTTCTGTGCCCCTCAGACAATGGGTAATCTCACGCAGCGCATATAGAGGAGGATCTCCCAAGGGAAGTAACTTTTCACTCTCCAGGGGTCCGTCACGCCAGGATTTTAGTGGAATGTACTGTGGCGAACAGCCGATTGATTAACGGTGGAGTTACGCATCCTGCAGACACGATGGCTCCAGAAACAAAGGAAGAGCTTAGAAACTGGCCATCGTTTATGGCCACAAGCGACTTGCTGGCGCCAGTCGAGAGTTGACAGTCTGCTGTTTAGTAGAAGTTACGCCGTCGCCTGATTCAGTGACGCCAAAGGTGTTTACAAGGAACTTGAGAATTTCCGTGATTTATTTACGATGCTTTCGACAATAGTCTGAACCGTGGGAGAAGATGAGACATTTGCTGATGTCTCTTAAGCTAATGTCGAGACGAGAGCTCTCATTGGGCGTCAATATGAGGCGTGGATCTTTCTGAGGCTCATAAGACGAGGGGAGAGGACACGTGTAGAAAACAATGTCTCTTCCCTTAGGGGAACAAATAAGCACGAGCGCTGGCTGAGTTTTGGGGGAACTGTTTTTAGTAAAACACTACAGTTGGAGAAAGTACAGAGGGCCATTCTGGAGGACGATGGGTCAATCCCATGTCTGGCATCCTGATTTAGGTTTTTCTGGTTTCCCTGGTTTCCAAGCAAATGCCGGAATGGTTCCTTCGAAAGGGCATGGACGACTTCCTTCCTCGCCCTTTCCTAAGCCGATGAGACTGACGACCTCGCTTTCGGGTCTCCCCCCCCACCCCCCCAAAAAAAACAAACCAACCAAACTAAACAGAGAGCATTCGGTTTCACAAGGCTGTGGAAAGAGCGTGCTGTTTCAGAGGACGATGGAGGACAGAGGCTTTCAGGTTTGAGATCAACGGAGATCAGTTGGTGACCATACACACTGGTCAGCCAGAACATTATCACCACCGATCTATTGTCGATATAAACGCGTCCAGACAATAGCAGCGTCACCTGGAGAGGAGTGACTGTTAGCCAAACACATGATCGGTGCATGTAGTATCAGTGAGAATGTGACCATGTGTAGAATGGGGAAAGTGTGCAATCTCTTGAGTTAGACTGAGGGCAGTCTGTGATGGCCAGGAGGCTTGGCATGAGCTTTTCTGAATCTACACGACTGGTTCGGTATTCCAGGAGTGCAGTGGCGAAACCAAGATTAAACCGCATCCAGACGTCATGGGGTTGGGTGGAGATACAAGTTCTCCAAACACAACGACCTATGGGCCTCTGCAGCCGACGACAAATACATGTGACAATGTTAACATCACGACATCGGGTACGACGACTGAAATGGGCACATCACCATCGGTACATTGGCGCAGTGGCAGAGCGATAGATGGTCTGATGAATTGTGATATCTTCTCCCTCTTGCTAATGGACATGAATCCGTCAGTAGTATGGTAGTGGCGGCCTCAGTGCCATTTTGATATGAAATTGATACGCAAATTAATTAGATTGATCAATTAATCTCCACCACCCCCACCGACCCCCAACCCGACCACCCGCACCCCCACCCCTATCCCCTGGATGACATCATGTGTTTTCCCGGCTGCACGTGTGCCCAGCCTCCTCATCCCCCTCCCACCCTCCGCCTCCCCCATCCCCACCCCATCACCATCCTTCCCCCAACCTACCCTATTGGCGGGAATTTCGAATTTTCGCAGGAATTTCTTTCTCCCAGGGCTGTCATGATGTGCCCACCCCATCCCAACCCCCACCCCCTCCTGACAATTGGCTAGGAAAGGACTCAGTCTGTGCTGGATAGGATGGACACATGTCTTTAGTTGAACAGTCTTTATCTAAACAATTAAAGGCGGTGTCTCCATCTGGTGTGTTCACCCTAGGGTCCGGAGTCCCAATGACCTAGTACACAGCACTGCCACCAGAGGGCACTATCGTCCCTCCAATAGCATAATCCAGAATGGTGGTCTGGAGGGGAAAAGTAGTGGCAAAAGGACTCAGCCAGTTCTGGGCTGCTAGAGAAAGGAAGGAGTGCACTTTATTTATTTTTCGAACAATTTATTTAGGGACAGATTTCACATAGTTTATTTATTGAACTGATACAAAACACATCCTAATGTCTTTGAGGTCGCAGTAGATAGTCTAGAGATCTGCAAACTAATAGTTAATAATGCAGTACACTGATATGCAGAGATGCAAACAACTCATGAATTGCAGATGAGAAGAAGGTTGGGAAGGAAGTAAGGTTGCACAGGTAAATGGAGACGAGTGGGTTGGGAAGGAAGTTAGCAAGGAGAGTGTAGCATGGCAATGTGAGGCAGGTCTTTCAACAGTACACAGCATACAGATGTGCAAACTATTTGTAGATCACCGAAATAATGCATGTGTAACGCTATGCAAACACACTCACAATGCTTAAGCACCTAAAAATAATGTAGTGCACAAACAATCAGTGCATGTAAAATACGCAACGAATCAACGACTCAAACCCTGATCCTCCTGGGCAGAAAGCCCAAGTGCACCCCCCAAACAGAATTAAATCACCAGAGGTGCATGGAATTGACAGAAAATTAAAAATGTTGGTACCCTTTCCAGGACTCGAACCTTGATTCTACTGGATGGATAGCCTAAGTGCACCCACTAACACATGGAAACTGTCCAGATGCGTGAGAGCAAGGTTAGCTTAATGTAGTTTGTTTATTTTGGTCAGGAAAATGACGCAAATATCGGTCCTAATTACGTAATTAATCTCAAAGATTGGTTCTAACTACACAATTGTACGCATAGCGCTGCATAAGGATGGCATGAAATCACAATACAGCGCAAAAACTGACGATACCATACAATTGATGTTACCCTGTTGGGAAAAAATTTCGCAATATCATTCGAAACTGACGCAAATATCGATCCTAATTACGTAATTAATTATAAAGTTCGGACATAATTACACAACTATATGCATTACATTACACAAGGACAACAGAGAAGCGCAATACGCCACAAAAACTGACAATACCATACAACTGGTGTTATCCTGCTGGGAAAAAATTTCGCAGTACCACTCTGAAATAGCTACAGAAACACTCAAACGCTACACTACACCTACAAGCTAGCAGGAAAAAAGCAGTGGTATAAGGTACTATCTTTATTCTGTATGGCAGGAAATATGTTCAACTGACGAGATGCTGGTGTTAGACAGAGAGGAGTTTAAAAAGTATATTATCTGCAAGCATACAGAATCTATTGTTGTTTGACATCAGAGTTCGCTACAGACACCAACTAAAAATCACCCTACAGCCCAGCTAACCCAAGCCAATACACACAATCACAGCTCTAATTACACTTCGAAATTGTCATGAAAAAACCAGTACTTGTAATGAACAGGTCACAATGCAGCACATGTCTTGGGAAAAATCGTCGTCCTAAAGGACTACAGAGGAGGCAGTAATTGAACGTGCATTCTCCTCGATGTACACTCACCACCTATGAGGTGGATGGAGGGAGGGAGGGAGCTACTTCTCCGACAGCCTCGCGACATGCTGACTGCTGTCTACCTTGAGGCGACTGTTCTTCACCAACACAAAAGCAGGTATAGTTAGCTGAACAATATGAGATAAAAGAACAGCTGTCCCCAATATATCTTGGTTGTCTAAAGTATAGTGACACAGTCGCCCATAATGGTTAGGGGGCGCACCTGCGGCAACGAGCTGTCGCAGACTAGACAGGTCCCCAACGCCTCCAACAGGCTTCTCGTACAGCAATTGAAAACACTTTTCTTTGGAAGTCACGTAAGACGAACGATATGGGACTGTGGGAGAGCCATGATCTCGTAGGGAACTTGCCCTCTGTTCTGCTCTAGACTATTTAACATCAACTCAACTGGTATCCTGAAGCAACTATTAAAAAAAGGAAAAAAAATTCACGACGATAATAAATGTCCTCTTTCCATGAAAATAGACAGAGTCCATTTTCATTTAGTTTTATGAGCAAAATCCGTATAGTTTTTTTTTTAATTCGACTGCACTCGCATCTCGTTATTTTGTGACGTCCAGTGAAGTGTACCAAGACCGATGACAAATGATCAGCAGAGACATACCCACCCTGCATTAAATTAGGAAAAAAGCTTAGACTATTTTGATGCAGAAACTACCAGTCACTGCAGAATGTTCTAGTTATTTCAAAATTAAACTGATCAAGAGAGTCACTTTGCATGGCGAGCATTTTTTTTCTGTAGTTAGTTTACACTTACCAGGTAGGTCAAATGGGAATCCATGGAAGGAACACAATGTTCTTTTTGAGGAATGCTATTGAGAAATGACATCTGATGCTGACCACAGAGGGATTTTACAATCCACAACATCCATTTCGCGTAAGGACTGTGCTATTAAAAACACGATTGTGACTACTACGCTACCGTCACCGTGCATAAAAGCGGTCTTGAATTTACAAGAACATACACGAGCTGCCGATAAGGTTACGATTTCTCGTAGAAATACAGTCAGTGATTTTGAATCAAGTCTATCTATTCAAACACTTACTTGCGTTGGATGCTGTAGAGACATCTTTAAATGATGACAGCCACTGGTGAAGCATATTCGTGGCACTCTCATATCTCGAAATGAGTCACCTTTTCGAACCTATCTGCTAAAGATCCCATACGGCAAGACTCCAGAGCTGTTTTTTTAGACAGTCACTCTGCATCTTGTAAATTCACCTAACTCTATGCCCCCGTCCTCCGTGCAGCTCAGTCTATGTGATCGCCCCCAATTGAAATATGACTAGTACGGAAGTCAGAGAGCGCTATATCTAAGACCTCCTGCATCCTATAGATAAATAGGACGAGCTGAGTTAATGCAACAGGAGCGTGTGTTGACCAATTGTTAGAAATTGGAACATGACATCGTATCTCCGCCAACCGTGTACAGTGTATAAGACACGTATTGCTCCTTAATGATCAGTTTAATACTTTTTTTTCGGTTGCAACACATCCAATTAGTATATACGACCATACACTGTGTTTTTTCTACCATGACTTAGAGACCTGTGTCAGCTGCTGCTTAACTGTCATTAACGTGCTTTAATCCTCTGGCTCTCACAGAAAACTGAACATTGCATGGCATAAACTGTACAGCTACCACACCATAGGCTGGTCGAAATAAAATACAGATGCGATGTTTCTCATTGACAAAAATGTGGAAGAAATAGCAACATGTGGAAAACTGGAAGAGTCTGCGGTATTGCAGAGCGCTTCCAACAACTATTCGAAGGTGATTACCTGTACAGTTAATATCATCTTCCCGTCGAAAAGGTAGCGGATGTCTTGGGGCTCCATTTCCAAAAGAATTGTTCCTTCATTTTGCAATCATGTTCCAAAAAAATGGTTCAAATGGCTCTGAGCACTATGGGACTTAACGTCTACGGTCATCAGTCCCCTAGAACTTAGAACTACTTAAACCTAACTAACCTAAGGACATCACACAACACCCAGTCATCACGAGGCAGAGAAAATCCCTGACCCCGCCGGGAATCGAACCCGGGAACCCGGGCGTGGGAAGCGATTACTGTTCCAATGTTGACTATCGCCAGAAGGTGCTGTTCACAACATGCGTGAGGTAGCACAAATAAAAGGAGGTGCTCTTATCTTGTTGGTGAGAAATAAATAAAAATAAAAACATATGTAGTATATCACAGCATATGTAAATAGGAGGGGTCTGTAGCAATGAGGAATGCTTCCAAACAAATGTATTAAGGCGATGACTTCTACATTTAATCCCATGTTCCACGGCAACAACTAGCAGATACCCAGTGTGCCGTCAAGGCTCCCTCCATCTCAAAGGAGTGGTGTCAGTCAATCATTATGCGGTAATCAACACTGTACCCAGTAGACGGACGGGATTGGAAAGACCACACTGACATGGAGCGATGTATTGCAATACACACCACAGTTGATAGCGAGATCAGTTTTAGCAATTTTACCCAAAGTCGGAGAGAGCAATATCCACCACAGTCTGCAACCTGTTTATAAGGAGAGTGATCTGAGTTAATGCTATAGGAGCGTGTTTTGGATCACTCGGCGGAAGTGGGAACATGTTCTCGTAGATCCACCACCCGTGTACAATGTGTAAGGTCAGCATCAAATGAAGCCTGCTCCTGCAACATGACGACAGTACAAACAGCTACAGTGGTTTTCCTTGCTGGGAAAATTAAGAAGAATTAACATCGAAGCAGATCCACGTCCCCCAGGATCCTTTCACGTCTATCACCCAAACATACTATCATCCTCATTCAGTACCAACCTGCAGAGAAAAATTACGAAATATCTGCGTTCTCGCATCGAGCACATGTAACAGTCCTATTAAATGTACAGGTATTGATCCACTGCACAGACCATTGTAAAGTTGCATCGCTTGTACTGTAGGAGGAGACCGTATCCCACAAACTATACAATAAGTGACAGAATAGCTGATGGCTCTGCATTCCATTTCGCCTGATTCCTCATATTGCAATCATGTACGTGATCACTGTTTCTGCATTATCCATCCCCAGAAAGTGTTGCCCCTCCAACAAAACTCTTTCTCCATCTCAAACAAGTGATGTCAGGCAACCATTGTGTGGTATCCAACACAGTATCAGTGGACGGATTGGGTGGATAAGACACTGTCGATGTACTGTAATAATAAGCATCACAGTTGATAGTGCGAACAATTTGAGCAGTTTTACAGTAATTCCAACACCGACCAATGATACGACAGCATGTTTCTCCATCTCCGTATAATGGCTAAACTGTCCCTTCTCTACTTTGCGAGTATCATTGTGAATGTAGATAGACGACTGTGCAGTACGTCCATTCGTTGTTAATTATCATATGCATACATCATCAACGTATACAAGACAGTGCTCTACATATCTCTAGCACCTCGAACGTAGTGCATAATTTACGATCTATCTCTATGTGGATGGGAATCACAGAAAATTATCACAGTCTTAGGATAAAATTAGAAACTTAAAGACCCCCTCGCACTGTCTTTGACGAACTCACCCTGCAGTACCGTTACCGCTTTAATCTACAGCTGACCGGAAGTAGACCGCTACATTCTGCATCTCGTGAATGAATGGGGCTTGCCGAGTCCTCGCCCATCCAAGTGCACAAGATTTCTCCAGACGCGCCCATGTCGAGGAGGTTAGCACCCCTTTCCGGTGTATAGTAGTAGATTTGAAAGTGCTGTGATGTAATAGCAGACTGTTAAGAAGAACAATAAACGGATGGTTTTTATGCATGATGGAGCTCCAGACAGGGTTCGAAGAATTTTACGTAAATCAACTACGCTAACAATTTCAAAGTATTGTTCTAGTGTCTGGGATCTCTACAAGGATGGTATTGCTAAGAGGGAACATAAACACACGTACTAATAAGGCTACATGGTTCTGCACTTAAAGCAGGCTATAATCTTAGATCGCTTCAGTTTCCGACCTATGAGTCATGTGGAATGCATCGCTGTTATTATTTCACTGTAAGAAATATATTTCCAGCACATGACATACATCCTTCCTGCATGTTTCTCTATGATAAACTATGGTACCAAACTGTAAAACGGAAAAACCACTTTCTTAAAATATCGATTCTGTGTGATACATGCACAATGTAGCTTCCCAGATATGTATAGCGTCCACTGTTCACATCCGATCACGGTTCTGAAATTATACTAAGCACGCATCAGTCCTATATAAAATGATCATTAGTCGCGGAGAATATCTCTTCCAAGAAAACAGATAAACACATAGCAGTGGCGTCCGACATGTGAAATTACACGTCATGCCGCCACCGACTCTGTAAACAGGACATCTGTCGAGCAGATGTATATATGGGGATTGCAGGGTCTCACTTACACCTACCGTTAACTTAGAATCATCTTATTTATGAAACTGAGGTATCGATTTTATACCCAAGATGTGACAAGGGAATGGAGTACATCGCGTAAATCTTCGTTTGTTTAGAGGAATGTGTCGAAACAGGATGGTGACGTTTCATTACACATGTGATGGAAGTCCTCTGATGACGGAGAGGTTTTCTGTTAACGATTGAAAGTAGAAAGTGCTCTAAGTCAAATACAGACCACGTAGTTGTATACGAGTCGAACGCAGGCTATGTGACGCGACTGATGCATCCTGACACAACAGGGTAAAAAATAGTCAAATGACCTGCGTCAAAATCTCTCTCCCTCTTAGAATGCATCATCAGTCTGCCATTAAATCCTACCTCGTTATAGCTCCATCTCAATCGATCATCCAGTCCACTCTCTGTTATCCTTTAACGCACATGCATGTAAGTTTAGAGGCAGATGGTTTTCCTGAAAAGCGTCAAATACAGCAGTCAACTCGCTTGTATCAACGTTACCTCAATACACATGCAGTAGAATACTGCCCCGACGGAAAAAAAGTGTATATTTCCCTGGCCCCCTTCGCTTCCATGTCGACGTTTTCTCGGATTCCTCTTGCTGTCGCATGCTTGTTCCCATGTACAAGAATTGTTCTGCGCCAAGCAGAAGGCACGCAAGTACTTCCTCAATTCCCCCACATTTCAGCATATCTTCCATCAATTTATACGTATTTTTCCCCATTTTTCGCAATTGTATCTATTTTTTATGTCACTTCTTCCCATGCAATAATGATATAGCCTCTCGTTCCGTGTTCTAAAATTGCTTGTAAATGTAGTACAGCTGTCAACACCTAGCGCAATTTCACTATTTTTCTGATCGGGAGGCGTAGTATAGCACTGTACTCGATAGCATCCAGTCGCCTTCACCCACATATTCCACATTTGCAGTGCGTTTTCTCTTCTATCTGTGGGGTTGGGGGTGATTTATTGATCAATTTAATGAACCTGCATATCAATTTGATACCAAAATGGTACCGAGGCCGCTACTACCCTACTAGTTCCGTCGTCTTCCAGATGTACAGCTCCTTGATGCGTACACTGCAGGCTATGGACCAGCTGGCGGCGGCTCCATTATGCTGTCGGGAACATTAACGTGAGCATTCATGGGTCCAGAGGGTCTCGTGCAAGGCACCAACACGCCATGACGGTCATGGAATATCGTACAGTGGTTGCAGACCACGTACACACCTTCATGAAGATCATATTTCCCGACGGCTGTGGCATTTTTCAGCAAGATAATGCACCATGTTACAACGCCAGGAGTGTGATGGAGTGACTGAAGGAACACAGTAGCGAGTTCTAATTGATGCGTTGTCCTAAAAAGTTATGCAGGGGAATTTCTCTACGAATACTGCACTGGTACTTCCACTTGTCATTGTCGAATTGACACTTCCGCTTCTGATGACTATGGTATCGACCTGATATTAAACTGTAGCTTGTTTTTCGTCAATCCTTCCGTCATTCCAAAAGTTCTTTCCCAGAATCTTATAGTCAGTATAATTTTTATGTTATTTTTATTGTGAACCTGCGCAACACTGTTCCTCGTACTTTAAAATCTCATTGCTAAACTTGTAAACAAATAAAACCTAAGACCACTGAGATTAGTGCAGCGTCTACGTTATCTGCACATATCCGCCACTGAAATGTGCACAATGCCGGTGTTCCACTTGAAAACGCGGTAGGCAGCCATCATAGCGACTGCGCTGCCAGAGAATAGCCCGAGTGCGCAACTCTTGCAGCTAACAACCTCGCCCGCTGGGAGCTGCCGCCGTATGTTCCACTAGACGTATTTAGGTGTCGCAGTGCTGGAAACGAGGCGTTGTTCGCTTCAGGAGGCTATTACAGTACTCGAGAGCGCGAAACATCCTAGCTCTTTGTAAGCGCTCCCTACGTCTCTCTGCAGCCTTCTTCCTCGGTCGCTTCTACCCGATATGTCTGCAGCTTCACTCGCTAACAACTTGGCGTCCTCGTTCTCAAGAACGTGTTATCTCAGGAATACGATCAAAGATACGATTAAAACAAAAACGCTTTGAAATAATTGAAAAACTAATTAAAGCATCCGAACTGCGAAAGGTTGCTGATGGAATAATTCTTTATTAACTAGGGGCTTTGAGAATCTGTTGATCTTCAGGTATTACAAAATTATTTACTATAGCCTGCATGTTAACGTTCTTACTGCGGTGTAGAATGGCACGGAACAGAATGTGACGGAACGAAACGTCAAAGCGTTCCACAATGCACTTCAAACAGCGGCGTTCTCATAGGCCGTCAACAGAATGGGACGTGAAGGTCAAGGTTTCACAGGAAGTGCTGACGTTGGAACTGCGAAGAGAAGATGGTACCCACTTCTACAACGGGAGGTGAATCTTCTATCGCTGCATTCAGTCTCCTTCAAACTCCGTGCTTTTGTGTCATCTTAAGCTTTAGTACCCGGCGTTGCTCGAATATCTATTTATCCCAAGCTTCTATTAGTTCAGTTCCTTTTTCCCTCTATCCATCTCCTCCTTCACCCCTCTCAGTCCATCCCCTCCTCTCCCCTCTCTCTGTCAATTTCTCCTCCCCATCTTTCTGTCCATCTAAGCTTCTAGCCTACCAGCATCCATTACATCCTTTCCCACTCTATCCATCTCCTCCCCCACCCCTCTCTCTACGTTATCATCCTCATCTCAAAAGAAGGCTGGTAATACTTAATCCCACAGTATTTCTTTCCAGATTCTAACATGTGTGACAAATTTGGTTGAAATGGTTTGCCCACATACGCTCATGTCAACTATATGTTACATATATTTAACGTATTTCACACGTATTTGTTCTCATATTTCACGTGTATCACTAGCAAATTTCGCCGTGTAGTACCATCTTCAAACAGTACAACGTCTATGACGTATGAGTCGAAAAATGTTATAATTTTGCAGGTACACCCCGTGGGATATTTGGATACTGTTGTGAATAGTCAGATGTAAAGAAGTCATAAATTAGATCGCCATGTTTGATGCGGCTGTTTATCAAGCATTTCAGTGTTTATGACGTTATATCTCCTGAACTTTGTGTCGTACAGTGATATATTTTTATAGGTACATTCAGTGTCATGTGTGAATATTGTTTACATTTTTTTTTTTTTTTTGCGGAAAGAGTTGGTAGCAGAGAAGTAATAAATTTAAACGACTTGCATGATGTGGTAGTTTTTCAGGCATCTGTGTTTATGATGTCTTATTTCCTGAACTATGTGTCCAACAGCGATATAATTTTACACACACATTCTTCATATATGTGAATGCTGTCTCCAAAAATTTCCGTAAATGAAGTTAATAGTAAAAAAAGTAATAAAGTAAAACGATGTGGCAGTTTTACTGGATTTATACCGGAAATGTAGTAAGCGATAAACATTTTCCTTTTCATAATTTTATAAAAGATGTCAGCAAGGAAAATATTTGTGAAGGTTTGAAATTATGTATAAGGATTGTTGCAGGTCATTAATTGTTCTCATTCTCAAATACTGGATGAATAAAATTTAGGAATCCACGCGTTATGAGCTACGCTAATTTTCCACCTCCACCCCCTTGATGCAGCTCTCCATGCTACTCTATACTGTGCGAGCCTCTTCATCTTCCAGTACCTACTGCAACCTAAATCCTTCTGAATCTGCTTAGTGTATTCATCTCTTGGTCTCCCTCTACGATATTTGCCCTCCATGCTGTCCTCTAATACTAAATTGGTGATTCCTTGATGCCTCAGAACATGTCCTACCAACCGATCCCGCCTTCTAATCAAGTTGTGCCACAAATTCCTCTTCTCCCCAATTCTGTTCAGTACCTCCTCGTTACTCACGTGATCTACCCATCTGATCTTCGGTGTTCTTTTGTAGCTCCACATTTGGAAAGCTTCTACTCTCTTTTTGTCTAAACTGTTTTCCGTCCATATTTCACTTCCATACATGGCTACACTCCGTACAAATGCTTTAAAGGAATACTTCCTAACACTTAAATCTATACTCGATATTAATAAACTTCTCTTCTTCAGAAACGCTTTCCTTGCCATTGCCAGTGTACATTTTATATCCTCTCTACTTCGAACATCATGAGTTATTTTGTTCCCCAGATAACAAAACTCATCTACTACTTTAAGTGTCTCATTTAATAACCTTATTCCCTCAGAATCACCTGATTAAATTTGACTACATTCCATTATCCTCGTTTTGTTTTGTTGATGTTCATCTTATACCCTCCATTCAAGACACTGTCCATTCCATTCAATTGCCCTTCCAGCTACTTTGCTGTCTCTAACAAAATTACAATGGCATCAGCAAACCTCAAAGTTTTAATTTCTTCTCCACGGATTTTAATTCCTACTCCGAATTTTTCTTTTGTTTCCTTTACTGCTTGCTCAATATATAGACTAAAGAACATCGGGGATAGGCTAAAACCCTGTCTCACTCCTTCCCAACCACTGCTTCCCTGCCAAGCCCCTCGATTCTTACAACTGCCATCTGTTTTCTGTACAAATTGTAAATAGCCTTTCGCTCCCTGCATTCGACATCTGGCACCTTCAGAATTTGAAAGAGAGTATCCCACTCAACATTGTCAAAAGCTTTCTCTAAGTCTACAAATGCTAGAAACGTAGATTTGCCTTTAATTCCTCTGTCTGCTAAGATAAGTTGCAATCCGAACTGATCTTCTCCGAGGTCAGCTTATACCAGTTTTTCCATTTGTATGTAAAGAACTCGTGTCAGTATTTTGCGGCCGGCCGAAGTGGCCGTGCGGTTCTAGGCGCTGCAGTCTGGAACCGCGAGACCGCTACGGTCGCAGGTTCGAATCCTGCCTCGGGCATGGATGTGTGTGATGTCCTTAGGTTATATAGGTTTAATTAGTTCTAAGTGCTAGGGGACCTCAGAAGTTGAGTCCCATAGTGCTCAGAGCCATTTGAACCATCAGTATTTTGCAGCCGTGACTCATTAAGCTAATAGTTCGGTATTTTTCACACCTGTCAACACCTGATTTCTTTGGAATTGGAATTATTATATTATTCTTGAGGTCTGTGGATATTTCGCCTGGCTTATACATCTTGCTCAACAGACGGTACAGTGTAGTCATGAGTGGCTCTCCCAAGGCTATCTGTAGTTCTAATGGAATGTCGTTTACTCACGGGACGTTGTTTCGACGTAGGTCTTTCAGTGCTCTGTCATATTCATCACGCAGTATCATAGCTCCCGTTTCATCTTAATCTGTGTCCTCTTCCATTTCAATAACATTGCCCTCAAGTACATCGCCTTTGTAAAGACCCTCTATATACTTCTTCCACCTCTGATTTCGCCGGCCGGAGTGGCCCAGCGGTTCTAGGCGCTACAGTCTGGAACCGCGCGACCGCTACGATCGCAGGTTCGAATCTTGCCCCGGGCATGGAAGTGTGTGATGTCCTTAGGTTAGTTAGGTTTAAGTAGTTCTAAGTTCTATGGGACTGATGACCTCAGAAGTTAAGTCCCATAGTGCTCAGGGCCATTTGAACCATTTTGATCAACCTCTGATTTCCATTATTTGCTTAGAACTATGTTTCCATCTGAGCTCTTGATATTCATACAAGTGTTTCTCTTTTCTGCAAAGGTCTATTTAATTTCCCTGTAGGCATTATCTATCTTATCCCTAGTGATATATGCGTCTACACACTTAGATTGTCCTCCGGCCACCCCTGCTTAGCCATTTTGCATTTCCTGTCGATCTCAGTTTTGAGACGACTGTATTCCTTTACGCCTGCTTCATTTACTGCATTTTTGTATTTACTCCTTTCATCAGTTAAATTCAATATCTCTTCTTTTATCCAAGGATTTCTAGTAGCCGTCGTCTTTTTACCTACTTTATCATCTGCTGCTTTCGCTGTTTCATCTCTAACAGGTACCGATTCTTCTTCTACTGTATTTCTTTTTCCAGTTCCTGTCAATGGTTCACTAATGCTCTCTCTGAAAATCTCTACAACATGTGGTGGTTTCTGTTCATCGAGGTCCCTTTCCTTAAATTATCGCCTTTTTGCAATTTCTTCAGTTTTAATCTACAGTTCATAACGAACAGATTGTGGCCAGAGGCCACATCTTCACCTGCAGATGTCTTACAATTTAAAACGTGGTTCCTAAATCTCCGTCTTACCGTTATATAATCTATCTGAAACTTTCCAGCTTCTCCAGGGCTTTTCCACGTATACAGCCTTCTTTGGTGATTCTTAAAACAAGTGTTAGCTAAGAGTAAGTTATGCTCTTAGTAAAATTCTACCAGGTGGCTTCCTCTTTCATTACTTATCCCCAGTCCATATTCACCAACTACTTTTCCTTCTCTTCCTTTTCCTATTATCGAATTCCAGTCCCCCATGACTATTGAATTTTCTTCTTCCTTCAGTATCTGAATAATTTATTTTATCCCATCATACATTTCTTCAATCTCTTCGTCATCTGCGGATCTATTTGGCATATAAACTTGTAATACTGTGGGAGGCGAGGGCTTCGTGTCAATCATGGATACAATTATGCATTCACTATGCTGTTTGTAGTAGCTGACCCGCACTCCTATATTTTGTTGATGATTAAATCTACTCCTGCATTACCCCTATTTGATTTTGTATTTTTAACCCCGTATTCACCTGACCAGAAGCCTTGTTTCTCCATCGACCGAGCTTCACTAATTCCCAGTATCTCTACTTTAACCTATTCATTTCCCTTTTTAAACTTTCTAACCTTCTTGCCCGATTAAAAAGTCTGACATTCCATGCTCCGATCCGTGGAACGCCTTTTCTTTCTCCTGGTAACGACGTCCTCCTGAGTAGTCTCCGCCCGGAGATCCGAATGGGGGACTATTTTACCTCCGGAATATTTTACCTAAGAGTACACCATCATCATCTGAGCGTACAGTAAAGCTACATGCCCTTGAGAAAAATTACGATTGTAGTTTCCCCTTGCTTTCAGCCGTTCGCAGTACCAGCACAGCAAGGCCGTTTTGTTTAATGTTACAATGCCAGATCGGTCAATTATCCTGACTGTTGCCCCTGCAACTACTAAAAAAGCTACTGCGTCTCTTCAGGAACCACACGTTTGTCTGACATCTCAGCAGATACCCCTCCGTTGCGGCTGCACTTACAGTACGGCCATCTGTATCGCTGAAGCACGCAAGTCTCCCTACCAATGGCAAGGTCCATGGTTGTTAGAAGATGAAATTCTGAGAATCAACAGTCAGTTGTAGAAACAACCTCAGTTGCAACATACCAAGGTAAGACATACCCGTCAAAGACTCCTTAAAGAAGAAAGACGGTCCATACACCTTCGTCTTTGACGTTGCATGAAGAACATTTATTTTCGACGAATCTCGTTCATGTGCCACAATTTCTTGAGGATATCCCATACTTTCTTCTGAGCGGCCGCTGTACTGTTGTACGAGAGAAATGTCTCGCATATTCCTACACACAAAAACTATATTTCTGCATTGTCGCCATTTTGTCAGTGCACTGCGCTCATAACGCCAACGGGTGGGCACAATGCACACTAGCTGAGTTTATGGCTCCATCACGCATCACATTTATGTACATTTAACACTTCGGAAAATACAAAACTCTGAAAACGAAGAATCATTTATAGCAGCCATATAGCCTTTAAAAGGTTTTAGCAACACACAGCTAAGCATTTCTAGAGTCAAACTCTCTTCATCCACTTCACAAGGAATGGTAGACCTGAACTAAGTGACGGCACTGTTGTCACCGTGGGTACAGCATTTCAACGCAGTCCGCACAGATCAGTGTGTCGTGATCTCTGAGAAGGAGGCGTACGCCAGGGCACTCTGCTGAAGGTTTACGAAACGGTTGCATTTTCATGTATACAAAGTTCAACTCCACCGTGTTTTGCAGCCAGATGATATGCCAAGTTTGTGGGAACATGCTGGAACAAATCGACGCAGGCAACGACTACCTTTTCCCATGACGTGATTTTTCACGTGTCCTGGAAAGTAGACAGGTATAATGTCTGGACATGGGTTCGGAGAAGCTGCATATCATGGTACAACAGATAAGGGACCGCTCGAACGTGGATATCCGGTGTACAACAATGCACAACACAATTACTGGACCGTTCTTTCTCACTGAATCTACCGTTCTGATCTACACCTTCATGGATAATCTGCAAATAACACTTAAGTTCCCGGCAGAGGGTTCATCGGACCTACTTCACAATAATTCTCTACTACTCCCCTCTCGAACGGCGCGCGGAGAAAACGATCACCTGTGCCTTTTCGTGCGAGCTCTGGTTTCCCTTATTTTATTACGATGATCGTCCCTCCTTAAGTAGGTCGGCGTCAACAAAATATTTTCGTATTCGTAGGACAAAGTTGTTGATTGAAACTTCCTGAGAAGATCACACCCCAAATTTTGCATCATGTCCGTAACACTCTCTCCGCTGTTTTCTCGATAATACAAAACGTTCGGCTTTTCTTTGAACTTTCTCGATGTACTACGTTAACCCTATCTGGTAAGGACACCGCGTCGCGCAATACTCGGAAAGAGGACGGGCAAACGTAGTGTCGGCACTCCCTTTAACAGATCTGTTGCATCTTCTTAGTGTTCTGGCAATAAATCGCAATCTTTGGTCCGCCTTCTCTACAACATCTTCTATGTGTTCTTTCATTGTCTACATGTTGTACGGCAACCGGTTACCTGAACATTTTGGACCTTAACGTTGCACATCAATACGAATTTCAGTTTTGGGTAGCGTTTCAACAAGATGGTGCTCCAGGGATAATTTCTTTGCCAGTTCTTGGATGAAATCTTTTCAGACGGATGGCCCGGTAGAGACGGTCCAAGATCATAGACACCACATTCAATAGATATAAAACTTCTTGATTTGTTTGTGAGGTGATGTATCCATCTGACCAGTTCCTCAGCTATAGACTCTTACTATGCAATACGCGGTACCGTACAAACGGTGACGGAAGAGATGTTGGAAAAGACGGGGAGAGAAATTAAGTATCCCCCAGATGTTCTGCAGGCAATAAACTCAGTGCAGGGAGAACTGTATCCACAATAGACTCTATGAGTTGATCTATCATCTTCCCCAAGCAGCATAGTTCCTCGGAAGTAATTTTTTATAATATAGAGAAACCTGTATATGCTGACACTGTATCACTATTATCCGTTTCTTCTAGAGCATTCGAATGTATATAGTTCCATTTGAAAAAGTACAGACTTCATTACCTCGGCAGAGTATTAACCTGCCTACACTGTCTGCCTACACTGGCATTTACCGAGAACCTCGTCTGTTATCCTGAATGTTTTACGAAATAAAAGTGACACGAGTTTTAAGCGATTCGTCCTGTATATGTAGCAGAGACAGAGTGATTCTAGAAGCAAAGAGGAAGACAGACTGGAATATATTCTCCCGTTGATAACATGGTCATTGTGGACGGAGCACAAGGTCGGTCTGGGAAAGATCGGAAAGGAACCTGGCCATAACAATTTTTCGGAGGAATTATCCCGCTGTTTGCCGTAAGCGATTTAGGGAAACCAGAAAAAAACCTGATTATGGGTAGCCGGACTGAATTAGAACACTGTCTCTCCAGAGTGCGAATACAGGTACTTACCAATGCACCTCATCATTTGGTCGCGAACAGATCAAGACTGGTTGCAACAGTACTGTCAGTCCCATTGCAGAAGCGCTGTCAATTCAGAATTTCCGAGCACATTCACAACACGCAAGTCACACTAGACGTTACTCTTTTGCCTTTACAGCGAGCGTCTGCAAGAAGTATAAGTTGGAAAATGCGCTTATTTGTTATGTATTTGTACCCCTTTCATTCATATCCTCTACTGTACATTTTTGTGAATGAATGAATGAGTTTGTTTCTAATGTTGCATAGGGAACCCGAAAGTTAACAAGTATATATTGAGGTTATGCCAATTTGACAGTAATTGTTCAGTAGAGAATAGCAGGAAGCTCAAGTCAAGCCAGAGATGTACCGTTTCCGCCAAAACGCACTTAGGCAGCGGTTAGCGCTCTAAGTAATGGATCTGGTGCTCCCTTCACCCCCAGCTGGGACGCGATCTGTGAAATCGGCAACAGATAAGCACTCTTGTTCCGGAAATGTGAGTATCAGGCAGTATTCTGTAGCGCTTACTGTTACATCGTGTGAGTTATTTTTACATGTAGTGGGGCGTAACCTATATATTTCGGTGCCATAACTCAATAGAAGACGATTACCATTCGTTTCTTCCATTAACTTTTTGATGCAAAGTGCTGTTTAGTATGAGGGTCTTAGTCAATTACAAAATATAAAAATTGTCATCCATGGTTAGTTGCACTTAAGTCTCTTACGACTCACTTCATTTCAAATGCAGTTTGTTTACGACGTTTATGGAAATCATAATTTCGAATTTATCGTAATTTTTAACTCATTGCCCAGTATTTTGGATGTTGATCGTTTGTCTGTGAGTCTACCACGTGATACCTTGGCGGAAAGTCCATTACACGTTCCCTTTGTCTTATTCCGGTCCACTTATGCTCTAATACTTGTAATGCGCAAGTTTACGTGTAGAGCGATTACCCTTATGCGCAAAGAGTTCTTTTTCGTTTTACACTTGGGAGAGTTTAATGCACTTTTACAACCAATGTACTCGGTCTGTAATCTGTGATCTTCTTGTGTCCTCCCTGCCTGCACTCCAGTAACTGTTTATGAGACTTAATACCATATGTGTTATGTTTGAGTACATACATATGTGTGAGTAATTCGTACTGTCTTTGTCTTACCCCGTTCATCTCACATGTCTTGAAAGCGAGGCTAACCAAGTTTACGATAATACCCTTGCGTCCAACTCTTGTTCAGTTGTCTGTGGTAATTAGATACCATGAGAAATTATTAAGGCAAAATTATCGTGTTTCGAGAATTCTGTAGATATGTTAGAAGTTAAATGTTAGTTCTTTGTGAATATCCATGGCAATCTCAAGTTTTTCAGTCGTAAATAGACAGTCATTCTTTGTGAATCTCAGACACATCTTTTCTTGATGTCCGACAAAACTCCTTACATGACCCATTACCTAAGTTCAATCCAGTCCAACGACGTTATTTGTACATTCCGAGATCACTTGTACGAAGGGAATGAAGCGATCTACAATAGTGAACCCGAGGCTTATCCTTGAGTTGTCATCTGCCAGTGAGCCTTTGTGTTAATGTATCCGAATTATACACTGGAAATTATACAGTCAGCATTAATGCTTTTATACGGCCTATACAATCTCATAAAGTCTGGCCCCCGCACAAACACAGTAGGGTCATGAACGTAATGTGGACAGACGAATCAAACCCTTTCCTGGCCAAGACGTCCTTGCCAAGGATTAATTATGTTAATTTTCGTAACACATTTCATTAAAGAAACCAGTTATAATCTTACCTTTCTTATCATAATGTTTCTTGTTCATTGCAAATAAATTTTTCTGCAACACACAAATTTTAAGGTAGTAGCTAATAATGTGAGGAAGCACATGAGTTATTCTAAAAGTAAAGGAGGTTTTTGATTGATCTTACGAGTCGCGTAATTCTTGCCTTGTACTGACGTTTCCTGAGCAAGATTACCTGTCCTTTGTTAATTTCACAGTGTTCCCGCAGACGAAAGGCGAGTTTAACATAAAAGTTGAGAAACAAAGGGCCACTCGGTGGAATGGCGTCGTTCAAGATCCTAAAAAAAAAAAAAAAAAAAATACAAAAGTCTACTGTTAGGCCCTCCAATAAACAAGCAGCTCCCTTCGAAAGGAACGTTTTGGATTTTTTCGATCCTTCTTCACGATAGTGGTCGCCCGCATTGTGCTGCGTTTTCGATTGACTTACTTCGGTGGTTTAAATGGGAAGTTTCTGAACGTCCTACGATCTGTATTTCATCAATAGTGGTTACCAAGTTTTTCCAAAATCAGACTATAGAAATGATAACGAACTGAACGCGGAAATTTGTGACCGCTTCAATAATTCGGCAGCAGTGCAAAGACAAATACCTTAATTCGGAAGATGACTACACATAAACCAATTGAGACGTCAGATCTGACGGTAGACACGTTTGTTACATGATTTTAAAGAAAAATTGCCCAGAGAAGCAAGCACACTTTGCTTTTAGAGTGACCCTTCTACTGTTCACCATACTTGCAGAGTACAGCGTTACTCTTAAGACCCCCGGGGCTCTAGAAGACGACTGCGTGAAATTCTCAAGACATACAGGGTGACCCAAAGGTCCGTTAGCATTCGAAAATGCACTAATTCATTAAATAATGTACGTAGAGAGGTCAAAACTGACACATATACTTGAAATTACATGGTATTTTATTGAAACCGAATACAAGTGCTAAAAACTGGACACCAGATGGCACTGGAGAGCAACACGTCATTGATGCAGCATGAGAATCGTGTGTAAAATGGGCTGTAGTGATGCGCCAGCGTTCAAGGCTTGGTGACTTTATCAGAAAGGTAAGACTTTTATAGAAGATGGCGCTTCATTCCATATTGCTACACGTTTGGAGAGTATCGCGTGCTGAGTTGCCACTTCCGTCATGCTTTCCACGTGCCCCGATCTTAGTATGTGAGGCTATTGATTTACAGGTTACTGGAAGTTGCAAGTCTACCACGATCGTCCGACTTCATTAGGGATTCTAAAGGACGGCACCCGACACAGTTTCTGACCGTACCTACAGATATCATGTTGTGCATTTGTTATAAGGAACGTCGTCTTTAATAAAAATCGGTTGTTAGGCTAATTATTGTTTTTGAATCATATGAAGCGCTTCTGATTTGAGCACTTTCTTATGTTTTCAATAAAACCAAATGTCATTTCAAGAATATGTGTCAGTTTTCACCTCTTTGCATACACATTTCGTGAAGTATTGAATTTTCAAATTTTAACAGACTTTTGGGTCATTCTGTACATAAAGCAGACACACTTCAGGGATTAGAGAATTTCTCCATGTTTGTACCTCACGTTACAGGAGATTCATACGGACAACATTAATGACACGTCAATGCATGCATGCAATTTATTGAAGATGCCACTACCGCTGCAGCCTGGAAAAGCGCAACGGTTGCAAAAATGGAACTGAAAATCTGTTTATTGGAGCCCTGGAAGAATGCACGAACTAATTAGATGCGACAACATAGAGCAGATGATTGAGGTACACATTCCGACATGCCTACCTCCTACTGCTGCGTATTAGGAACCGAAGCTCTCCAAATGCTCTGTCCGCTGACATGGGACATTTTTCTGTAATTTTGTAGTTTATGTGCTGTCGTCTTCTGAAACCCCAAACACACTTACGAACAATCCGGAATACGAGGTGTGTGAGAAAACCAATTAGACAGACAACACTGCTAGCGACCTGGCTATGGTGTGTTGTTCTGCTTGTGTAGAAAGAAGTGTTCATCGATTCCAGATGGGCAGTCAGAGATTCACCTCCGACAGCCATAACACGATTTTTGAGAGAGGTTGCGTTTTTGTTGTGTGTTATGAAAATGGTGCAGCAGAAGTTAGAGCAAAGTTATACCATCACGTTTTATGTTAAACTTCGGGATCGGAGAATCTGACCTCTGAAAGTTGAAACAGGCCTGTGAAGAACATTTATTATTAAGAGCATAAGTTTTTCACTGGTACAAACCATATTTGGAAGGCCGAGAACACGTTGAAATCGAACCTCGCTCAGGGGAGCCTTCAGCTTCAAAAACCGACGAAAAGGTCGAACCTGTGCATGCTCTTGTGATATAAAAATGACGTTTCACAATAAGGATAACGGATGACCTATTACACTGAAACACTTCCACCGTACTTCAAATATTGGCCTAAGTTTGGCACATGCGAGAGGTTTGTACCGAAATGGTGCCGATAAACGCCACGGAAGACCAGTAGTAAGTTTCCTTTGATTTACGTCTATGGTCACAATCTTTTTTGCTTAACAGATTACCGGTTTCGGTCTTTAATGACCATCATCAGATCTGTTTCATAAAAATAAAGTCCTAATGTACTGCAGCCATAGTGGCATCGTCAAATGTTAAATGCGGAATCAGCACCAGCATCGTCAAATACATAGAAATCACATCACATGCACGAGTCATGTTGTCAGTGATTTGTATGTATTTGACAATGCTGGTGCTGATTCCGCATTTAACATTTGACGATGCCACTATGGCTGCAGTACATTAGGACTTTGTTTTTATGAAACAGATCTGATGATGGTCATTAAAGACCGAAACCGGTAATCTGTTAAGCAAAAAAGATTGTGACCACAGACATAAATCAAAGGAAACTTATTACATATACGGGTCACTGTGTTTTTTCGCGACGATGTCGCAGGTTGTGAAGACCAGTAGGACAATCGGAGAAACATGTGCGTTGGCCTCCTTGAGACGATATCCAATGACCACGACTGGTTCGGTCATGTGACCACAGGTGATGAATCCAGGAATTTTTAGTACGATCGTGGGACAAATCGGGAAAGTTAGTAGTGGTACACTGAGACATCTTCTTGACCTTAAAACCTGGAATTAGCAAATCGAAGATCAAAACAATGCTGGTTAGCTTTTTTGAAAGTAGGGATAACGTGCATAAAGAATTTTTTCCTCCAAGACAGACTGTCAACCAAGTGTATCACAAAGACGTCGTTGAAGGCTCAAGAAAATGGTGAATCGAGTGGGACATAACACTGCAGACAAGTGGATGCTACGTCATGACAACGCCGTACACACACGGAATTTTTTATTTAAAAAGGCATTTCTATTGTTCCCCTCACATCTGTTCACCTGATCTCAGTCCTTGTGTCGTTTTTGTTTTCTCGATGTTGAAAAGCGTGTTAATAGGACGAGATTTTGGGACACTGGAGAACATTCAAAAGAATGCAACCGACATGTTAATGACCCTACTATTCGAAGCCCTTCAGCGCTGTTACCAAGGGTGGGAACGACGACTCTCTACGTTTACAAATGTCAAAGGGGACTATTTTGAAGGAGACAATATTCTTGTTCAATAAAATAAAAACTTTGGTAAATAACAAATCAGTCATTACTTTTTTTCACACACGCCACTTATGTAGATACACGGGTAGAGACAGAAGACTTGGAGGGACTCCTCATGGGGGAACAAACCAGAAGCCCGTTTCTGGAAGCGTGGTGGCGACGACGAGCTGACATCAATTTATTAACTGGAGCGAACACCAAATCCGCTGTTTGTTAGTGATGGCTGACGGATTTAATGGGAAAGATAGCTCGAAACGAGACTCAGATACCAGAGCAATCTCGCAGATGGACTCCGCCAGCGCGGCACACATTGAGCAGGAGCGTTGACCGGATGCTGCCTGGAACGAGCCCCGCGATAAATCAGGATCGCCAGCGGCTGCGGTCGCGCCCACCTCCTCCGACAACGCATACATCTCTCCGTGAGCGCCTAATAAATTTGCAGCTGCGACCCGCCTTCGCAATTGGCTGACGCCGCCCCGGGGCAAAGTGCGACCGGCTCAGGCCGTCAATGGTGCCGCGCAAACCGCGTTCGCCTGTATGGTCGCCGCGCCAATTACGACGCTGATGCCCAATCGGCCGCTTGTGGGCTAATTAAATGTCGTCGCTCGAGCAGCGTCTGCTGATTTCAGCCCAATTACGCCCCCCAGTAGTCCGATGGGAAAAGCGGGGAGCGACCGCTGCAGTCGCGGGCGGGTTTGACCTGAAAGCTCAGAGAGCCGGCGGTTGGTTAAACGTTTGTTAAATGGCACCTGCGGGGCAGCAGTGGACGAGGGTGGATTTCGGTGAGCTGCAAAGCTCCGAGTGAAACGGAGAGCTGGGCAAATGTCAGGGATGAGTTACCAAAGACTGTTGCTGTCGTTGGAGTACCGACAAGTACGTTTAATATCCACATCTACGTACACAGAGTCTTTCAGGGGAATTCATCCATACATACTATTATAAAAATGGATGTTATATGTGTATGTGAGGGTGTGTGTGTTCCTTATCTTCTCCTAAATCACTGGACCTATTTCAGTCAAAATTTGTACATATATGTATTTTTGCCAGACAATAGTCCCTGCGGGGCGAAGAATCACCAACCTCTCATACTTGAAGATATGTGACGTCATAGAAAACGACATGTGTGAAAAAGTGCTGCTCCACGCACGACATTTAGATTTACTACTTCTGTGCTAGCAGACAGTATCCATATGGGGCGCTCAATGCACCTACATAATTATATCATGATACCACACATAGTTCAGGAGAGATGACGATATAAAAGCAGAGCTGCCTGAAAAACTGCCGTATTTTGCACGACGTTTTACTACTTCTTTGCTACTCTCCCTATTCGCAACATATTTTGCAGGCAACATAAACAGAGACCACCGGGTATATCTACAAAATTATATCAGTGTATGCCACACAGTTGAGCAGATATCACTTCATACATCATGCATGACGTATAAGTTTATTACTTCTTTGCTACTGACCCCATTCACAACATATTTCGCAGATAGTATCCACATACGCCGCAGAATGTACCCATGCAAATACAGAGTGGTCCAATGATCGTGACCGAGCCAAATATCTCACGAAATAAGCATCAAACGGAAAAACTACAAAGAACGAAACTTCTCTAGCTTGAAGGGGGAGACCAGCTGGCGCTATGGTTGGCCCGCTATCAAATGTGTTTTTTTTTTTTGAAATAGGGACCCCCGTTTTTATTACATATTCGTAAAGTACGTAGAGAAATATGAATGTTTTAGTTGAAGCACTTTTTTCGCTTTGTGATAGATGACGCTGTAATAGTCACAAACATATGGTTCACAATTTTAGACCAACAGTTGGTAACAGGTAGGTTTTTTAAATTAAAACACAGAACGTAGGTACGTTTGAACATTTTATTTCGGTTGTTCCAATATGATACATGTACCTTTGTGAACTTACCATTACCACATTAATGCAATAAATGCTCAAAATGATGTCCGTCAGCCTCAATGTATTTGGCATTACGTGTAACGACATTCCTCTCAACAGCGAGTAGTTCGCCTTCCGTGATGCTCGCACATGCATTGAATATGCGCTAAAATGTTGTAAGGCGTTGTCGGTGGA
Organism: Schistocerca cancellata; assembly: GCF_023864275.1. Classification (NCBI taxonomy): domain Eukaryota; kingdom Metazoa; phylum Arthropoda; class Insecta; order Orthoptera; family Acrididae; genus Schistocerca; species Schistocerca cancellata. The sequence continues at coordinate 454,722,235 of NC_064630.1, read as the reverse complement.
TCACGATAGCAAATATCCTTCAACTTTCCCCACAGAAAGAAATCCGGCGACGTCAGATCCAGTGAATGTGCAGGCCATGGTGTGGTGCTTCGACGACCAGTCCATCTGTCTTGAAATATGCTATTCAATACCGCTTCAGCCACACGCGAGCTATGAGTCGGACATCCATCATACTGGAAGTACATCGCCATTCTGTCATGCAGTGAAACATCTTGTAGTAACATCGGTAGAACATTACGTACGAAATCAGCATACATTGCACCATTTAGTTTGTCATCGATAAAATGGGGGCCAATTATCCTTTATCCTATAATGCCGCACCATAATTTAACCCGCCATGGTCGCTGATGTTCCACTAATCGCAGCCATCGTGGATTTTCCGTTGGCCAATAGTGCATATTATGCGGGTTTACGTTACCTCTGTTGGTGAATGACGCTTCGTCGCTAAATAGAACGCGTGCAAAAAATCTGTCATCATCCTGTAAGTTCTCTTGTGCCCAGTGGCAGAACTGTTAACGACGTTCAAAGTCGTCGCCATGCAATTCCTGGTGCATAGAAATATGGCACGGGTGCAATCGATGTTCCTGTAGCATTCTCAACACCGACGTTTTTGAGATTCCCGATTCTCGCGCAATTTGTCTGCTGCTGATGTGTGGATCAGCCGCGACAGCAGCTAAAACACCTACTTGGGCATCATCATTTGTTGCAGGTCGTGGTTGACGTTTCATATGTGGCTGAACACATACAACGTAACTATCCGGCGAACGGTCCGGACACTTGGATGATGTCGTCCAGGACACCAAGCAGCATGCATAGCACACGCCCGTTGGGCATTTTGATCACAATAGCCATACATCAACACGATATTGACCTTTTCCGCAATTGGTAAACGGTCCATTTTAACGCGGGTAATGTTCACGTAGCAAATACCGTCCGCACTGGCGGAATGTTACGTGATACTATGTCCTTATACGTTTGTGACTATTACAGCGCCATCTATCACAAAGCTAAAAAAGTGGTCCAACGAAAACATTCATATTTCTTTACGTACAACACGAATACGTAATAAAAATGGGGGTTCCTATTTGAAAAAAAACGCAATTGATATCCGTTTGACGTATGACAGCGCCGTCTAGCGGGCCAACCATAGCGCCATCTGGTTTCCCCCTTCAAGCTAGACGGGTTTCTTTCTTTGAGTTTTTCGTTTGACGCTTATTTCGTGAGATATTTGGCCCGGTCAGTATCAATGGACCACCCTGTATATTATTGTACGACAAATATTTAGGGAGATATGACGTCATAAACACTGAATGCGTGAAAAAATGCCGCATCGTGCAAGAAGTTTTAATACATTTGTTCTTCGTTACTAAGACACTCGTATAGTCGTTTCAACCAAAGGAAATCCCTGACACCAGGCAGCGCTTACGACAGGTTTCAACTGCGAAGAACAAACGGCTGTAGGCGAAAACAATGGCTGCCGATGGACCTATGAAGAGGCGTTGCCATAGAGACATTTACATACTGGCATTGTAGACACGCGAAGCACATGTGCCCAGCGTACAGAAATTTCTGGGGTCATCTCGCACCGAGTCTACTGCAGGAGTATATAAAAGGTTTCGTTTCTAATAGAAAACTGGCAAAGTGAATTCCCGGGCAAGGCCGCGTTTTTCAGCTATTTTTTAGGAGGTGGTAGTTAAAATCAAAAATTCCATGTAACACGACAAAGTTTTATTGGCTACAAAGATATGTTTTCATTTCGCGCTTTCGTACACTAGTTGCTACGAGTTTTTTTATCGATTATCATTCTTGTTTTTAAGTCGTGTTTGAGTACACGTAATTAATATTTTCAGTTATGATTTTGATTTATTAGCCAATTCTGCTTGATCGTTTAGACATGTCATACATTTTTATAAGATATGCCCAGCTGGAAAGGAGACCTTCGCCGTAGCGGCGATGTATGCAATCCCGGTGGGTGAATGGGTTTCCCGATAGATGACGTGCTGGTATTCTCAGTTGTAGAAACAGGTTTAATGGCTTCGCAGAAATTTACTTATTTCTGTAGAGTTACTTGCGCAGTTCGTTGCATGATGGATTCCTCTCGATCAGCACAAAGAGCGGTTTATTATTTTCTCTGCCCAGAAGCTGAGCATGTTTCACAAATCTATTGCAGGGTGATACAGGTGTACGGAGAGCAGTGTCTCGCATGGTGCACAGTATTCCGCTGATTTCAGCGGTATGGGGTGGGACGTGTAAACATCAAGGTCGTACCGTAGTCCTGGTCAGACGTAGTACCTTGTCACCAACAGTGTCAAGAGGTTGTTCGACGAAAGATCGGTACCCAAAGACTAAAGTTACACAAGTCACACAAATAATTCAAGAAATATAGTAGGAGTAATCCACTAAATTACGGGCCCGTATCATTAACGCCGATATGCAGCAGGATTGTGTAACAAACACTGTGTTCGAACATTACGAATTACCTCGAAGAGAACGGTCAATAATGTTCAAATGTGTTTGAAATTTTATGGGACTTAACTGCTAAGGTCATCAGTCCCTAAGCTTACACACTACTTAACCTAAATTATCCTAATGACAAATACACACACACATGCCCGTGGGAGGACTCGAACCTCCGCCGGGACCAGCCGCACAGTCTATGACTATAGCGCCCCAGACCGCTCGGCTAATCTCGCGCAGCTTTAGAATGGTCTATTGACCCACAGTGAACGCGGTTGTAGAAAATATCGTTCTTGTGAAGCACAACTAGCTCTTTACACACATGAAGTGTTTAGTGTTATTGACAAGAGATTTCAAATTGATTACGTATTTCTAGATTTCTAAGAGGCTTTTGGCACTGTAAGACACAAGCCGTTTGTGGTGAAACTGCGTGCATATGGAATATCGACTCAGTTATATGACTGGATTCGTGATTTCCTGTCAGAGAGGTCACAGTTCGTAGCAATTGACGGAAAGCTATCGAGTAAAACAGAAGTGATTTCTGACGTTCTGCAAGTGTCATAGGCCATCTGTTGATCCTTATCAATGTAAACAATTTAGGAAACAGTATGAGCAGCCGTCTTCGATTGTTTGTAAATAATGCTGTAGTTTATCGTCTAGTAAACGCATCAGAGGATCAAAATAAGTTGCAAAACGTTTTGAAAAAGACATCTGATTGGTGTAAAAATTGGTAACTTACCCTAAATGAGGAAAAATTTGAGGTCATCCATATGAGTGCTCAAAGGAATCCGTTAAACATCATTTACACAGTAAATCAGTGAAAACTGAAGGCCGTAAATTCAACTAAATACCTAGAAATTACAGTAATGAAGAATTTAAATTGCAAGGAACACATAGAGAATGTTGTGGGGAAGGCAAACCAAAGACTGTGTTTTATTGGCAGAACACCTAGAAAATGTAACAGATGTGCTAAGAAGTCTACCTACACTACCCTTGTCCGTCCTTTCCTCGAGTTCTGCTGCGTGGTCTGGGATCCTTAGCACATAGGATTAACGGAGTACATCGGGAAAGTTCAAAGAAGAGCAGCGCGTTTTGTATTATCGCATGATACATGATTTGGGATGGACACCATTAAAACAAGGGCGTTTTACGTCGCGGCGGAATCTTATCACGTTCAATCATTAGCTTTCTCCTCCGAATGTGAAAATATATTTTTGACGCCGACCTACATGGGGAGAAACGACTATCGGAATAAAATAAGGGAAATCAGAATTCGGACGGAAAGTTATGGGTGTTCGTTTTTCCGCGCGCTGTTCGTAGTGGAATTATAGGGAATTCTTGTGAAAGTGGTTCGATGAACCCTCTGCCAGGCACTTAAGTGTGATTTTCAGAATATCCAAGCAGTTGTAGATGCATATGTAGGGCAGCTCATATTGACGAATCGTCAGATCACTACACATGACAATGCTGTTGAACTGTCAATAAGTGTATGAACTGTGCAGCACATAATACACGAGAAGCTTAGTTATGCAAGTGTTTGAGCACAGTAGGTACCCAAGCCTGTTTCAGAGAGTAATAATATGGTGAGAATGGGAGTTTGCCTTGCCCGTGTGTTGAGGTAAGCGGAGCAAGGAACGCATTTCGTTGCTCAGATTGTGGCATGTGATGAAACAAGTGTCATGACTTTGATCCTGTCACCAAACGGATGAGCGTGGAGAGACGGCATCCCGGTTCTCCTTGTCCAAAAACAGCTCACTATACCCCGGAGACTGGAAAGTTGATGCTCACTTTCTTTTTCGTTGACGAAGGGTCTCTACTCATCGATTGGCTACCACGGGCTTCAGAAGTTAATGCTTTGCAGCATTGCACCACGTTGCCGAGTCTCACAGAGGCCAGAGGAACAAGCGCTGAATACAGGTTCTGGAATGTATCAGGACAGCACTAGGCCGCATGTGCCCAACAAGATCCTCGATTTCCATAAAAAATTTCGACGAGATGTCATGCAACTTCCTCCTTACAGTCTCGACATCACTCCGTGTGACTCGGATATCTCTGGCTCCTTAAAATCTCTGAAAGGGCAGATGTTCACCTGTAACGAGGAAGTGTAGGACATCATCGAAAGCTGTATTCGTCAGCAACCGAGAAATTTCTGCATTGAAGTTGTCGACTCCCTTCCTACACGCTGGAATCAGTGTACCAATGTCAATGAACAAAGTGTGAATGAAGAATAAATAATCAGTCGGTAGCTATGGTAAATGAAGTGACAAAAATATCAAATCACAGCCAAACTTGAATCTTCTCTGCCTTCTCTTCATCTGTATACTCGTGATAGTGTTAGAAATAGGATCGATAATTAAAGATATTATACTTCCTGATTTCTGAAAAAATTTTGAAAAAGGAAAGACAAAATGTTTTGTGAAATGATTTGGCCACTAAGTGCAAACTACAATACATAAGAGAAACATTTGACGTGTACTTCAGAGATATTGGAAATCATGCACAGTAAATGAACTGCTAACTGAGAACGTAAAGTTCAATATTTAATTTAGAATTTTAAGAATACTAAATCCGTCTGGCGGAATTTCACTCGGTGGTCTCCTTATGTGACTAACATATGGGCATCTCAGTTGCTGCACATGTTTTCGAGCATTATTCAAAGGCGCGACAAATGTTTCTCTGTTCTGCTTTAAGTCTTACTTTTAGACTAATAGTTTGACAAAATATCTGACCGTTTTCTTAATTTGTTATTCAATATTTGTGTTCCTACTGTGCATATCAGTCTCTCTGGAGATACACCTTGACTGAACAACCGATTACAAAGAGAACTCAAGCGTAGAGCTACCAAATCAGCTCAAGACCCACACACTAATCATACAGTAGGTTTTTTCCCCCTCCAAAACGTTTTAACGTTTTCCGATTGTTGCTCTCGGTGTTTGCAGTACAATTAAATCAGTCTCATTGGTTTCTGCATGGGGTATTAACTTTCTTGCGAACTCCTTACCTGCATTTCTTCTGCCGACATTTACCACCAGAGATCGCATTATTTGACGTATAAGACGGTCATTCACATGCTGTGCCACATACCTGCCAAGTTCAACTATGTCTCTGTAAAGTGACGCCTGTATCTGTCAGAGTCCCCGCTCCCCTTCTATGCTGGGCACGTAGAATCTGTCGACGTCAGCTCTGGAGAACACAACGCCATGCATTGTAAGCAGATTTCATGCCTTGTCGCCCGGAGGTAATGATACAGTGTTACCTCCAATACTGTAGACCGAAACTGCATTTAATAGTAGGTACTATTAGTGATGCAGCAGCCAAAAGTTTGTTCTTAAAGTTGTGTCTGGAGTGTCTGTTTAGTCTGCAGTAAAATTCCTTAGAAACACTCCCTGCATAATTACTGTTACTTCTACTATTATTAAAAATAACTTATGAGTAATTACAGCTCAATCAGTATTTTAATGTGTTCCATGAGCGTATAGTACTATTGTAGATGCTGAGTGCAAAAAACAGAAATCTGAAACGGATTTCGCGTAATGTCGTCTTGTTACTCATTACTCTTTCACGCGACGGACGATGGACGTGAAGCATGAAAGTATTTTTTAAGGAATTCAGTTTTAGAGTAATTACATTGTAATGGTGACACCGACTACCTCAAATGGAAATCGATGCTAACGTTAAACCTCTGCGAGGAATTCTAGAGAAAGTTGTGACCGTGAGAAAACCCAATGGGAACAGAACAATCAAGTGGGATTCGTTTCCGAAATACTCCAGCAGAATATAACTGACAGTAAACAGGTGCGTGAGGAACAGACGTTATCCCAGTACAAGAGCAAGTTGTAACATTACATATTAATATCGGTCGCCAGCCTAATTAGGCATTCTTGTATCAAGCAATTTTAATAAAGCAGAGGGCAGTACTAAGGCTAACCTAACCTTCTGTGACAAAATCACTAAACTCTTTCTTTGTAACGGTTCACACTACAACAGAATAGTCTAACCCTGCAGATAAATGTACTACTAACTTGGAAGTCAGGCAAACGGCCAATGAGATAGCAAAGAGTAACATATGCCTCTGAACAACTCGTACCTTAAATGAACTAGATTCAGCAGTTTATAGAACCAATCACCAACACACTTGAAACTTGTAGCAATTCTAAACAGGGAAGAGCATGAAATGATGGCTCTGAGCACTATGGGACTCAACATCTTAGGTCATAAGTCCCCTAGAACTTAGAACTACTTAAACCTAACTAACCTAAGGACATCACACACACCCATGCCCGAGGCAGGATTCGAACCTGCGACCGTAGCAGTCCCGCGGTTCTGGACTGCAGCGCCAGAACCGCTAGACCACCGCGGCCGGCAGCATGAAATGATTCTGATTTAAGTGAGGGGGGGGGGGGGGGTCTGTTAATGATCATTGCTTAGTACAGGTACTCTGTGTCTGTGCATGGACCAGTTTGCATTAGGATAGCTAACACAGTAAATATTTCTTTCTTAAACTCGGTGTGAAGCAATTAAACAGAATGCAAACCTAACTAAACAGCCTTTGAAGGAGCCTTTGCTTTGCTTCATTAACGAACTAGCCGAGTACACGGGGGGCCTTGAGCTTTCATAGTTTGAAGAATCGTGCTCATTAACCTAACTACACAAGTATGTATGACAAATGGTAAGTATTTTCGTTAATTAAGTAAAGAACAACTACCTAAAACTCCTTAAATAATGTATGTGTTTTGATAAGCAGTCTTTTAACCTAGTCAGAATATAGTTGACTGTGCAAATACCAACGCAACATTATATTCAAATTCAAACACTTTCTCATAAAATGAACACTTATAAACTTTGTAATTCTGGTCAAAGTGCATAAATGTAACAATTAATAATCTTTTTCACTTCAGATGAAATGTACTATTTTCTGGCAGCTTTTCAAGTAAGGCAAATTATTTAATAAAATGACTGCGGATAGATTTGAAAATTCACTGGAAATGTAGTATTTCTCAACCTATAAAACTCAACTTTTAACACTGTAACTCCACATATTAGAAAACAACCACAACTATTTTTACATCTGTCGAGTAAGCCTTTCCATAATAAATTAGGACACTTGGAATTAAATTCACTAAAACATTATTCCTGTGTAAGACAGAGTTCTTAGCAACACCACGATTATTGTTAAAATCAACCTCATTTCACAAATAACCGGTCCACTTACAGAGTGACAAAAGCAAACAATTTTGTGGAAGCCTGGTGGTACTAGTAGCGTGATTTGCCGTGGCTGTTAACATGGCGGCGAAGCAGTTATGGCACAACAGTTGGCCTCGACCTGTTACAGATCTTCTTGGCGTCGGAATTATATTTCTATAGAGCCAACTACCACGCCGTGACAATAGTATCACCAAAAGCAGCATCCGAGGCCCATAAATACTGCTCTTAAGCTCCTCTGGCCTCAAACTCTAAGAATACGAGCCAGAATGATCCGCTGCTCCTAGTGAGATAGCCACAGCACTCCTCAGCCTATACTCCTCACCAGTCACAAAGGACGAGTTGCCACTTGCGCGCCGACCACACCTTTTCAACTCCGCCAGGCTACTTCCGTAGCTGCGACGCTTCCCCACATCTCTTACATTCAGCCCTATGTTCCCAAACTACGGACCAAGTCATTTACAGTACATTATATAACCATCATTAATACAGCCTGTCATTCTTAAGAGAGGGAAATCTTCAGACGTAAAAGTAGCTTGGGCCATAACCCAAGAGGTTGTTGTAGCACCGTTACTGTCACAGTGTGTAAGAAGCCAGTCATATAAAAGGAGACGGATGGAGAAAAATAAGTAAACTCTTTATTATATCAAAAGCGATCACCCCTAAATGTTAAAAATTCATCCCAATGTGAGACAAGACGGTCAGTGCCTTCATAGATATATGATTAGGGTTGGCTGCCTTGAGACAACGGTTGACCTTCAAATTTACGCGTGTGATGCTATACGGTGAACAGACTGCACCCCATCAGATCACGTGGAGATAATGGCAAAGTCGCGCAGCAGATATCATTCATCTTCGGAATTGGAACAAGGGGTAGCACAACTAGACATGAAATATGAGTGCCACAGCTTACACTGAAATGATGAGGAAAGATTTTATCAAACTATCGATTGAAACTGTAGGTCAGAATCAAGGTCCATTTATTGGTAAAATTCATGGACATGACTCTAAACATTGAGTAGCTGATACGTATAATTATTAAATGCTCAATGGTTAAAACGTTGTTGAACGTACACGGTAATACTTCGACATGGCCGGCCGAAGTGGCCGTGCGGTTAAAGGCGCTGCAGCCTGGAACCGCAAGACCGCTACGGTCGCAGGTTCGAATCCTGCCTCGGGCATGGATGTTTGTGAGGTCCTTAGGTTAGTTAGGTTTAACTAGTTCTAAGTTCTAGGGGACTAATGACCTCAGCAGTTGAGTCCCATAGTGCTCAGAGCCATTTGAACCATTTGAACTTCGACATGCTGGGGAGGGGCTGGGGGCACATGGGTTGAGAGTTGAATATGAAATGCTAATAGTGTTGTACAATTTGCTGTGTGTGTTGACACTAACCACCAATGATTGCTGAATTAGTAAACATATTAAAGGCAAGACCAAGAAAAGTACATATGAGGACCTGTACCCTTGATTAAGTGCATGTTGAGTTCAACTAGCTGTGCGCTGGAATTAATTCGGAAAAATAAGACCCTTACTAAACACAAATAACTTCACATCTGCCTCACCGCGTTATGCGCAATTGCTGCACTCACTTACCATCGTTCTAACCCTCAGATGTATAGAATGGCTGCAGTGGTAGCTGAAAGTTCCCAGTTCTGCCCCAGAATCTCACGTTGTCTCTGAGACTTAATCTCAAAACGACCACCAGCAAAAATGTAGTTTGCTGGAAGCACAGGCACAAACCCAGTGTTCCGTGGGACTCTTTAAGACTATGCTGTGGGCCTTTCAAGTTCTGTCTGATGAAAAATTCATAAAATATCCTAGCAGTCTCCCTCTTCTTACATAATCTTCTGTGATTAACCGGTAATAAAAATTCCCAAATACCAAGATTAGGTCACCCATTCACAGGTCGAACTGTTCGCCAATTGCCCTCCACTCCCCCGAGTCCTTACCCCAGTGAGTGGGTCACTGACGCTATTGACTGTGTGGGCACTCTATAACTGTGGTGGATCCTACATTGCCCCAGTCACGTGGCAGCTTTCACCGTGCGAAAACAGAAGGGAAAAGGGCAGAGTGTGGGGTGGCAGCAGATAGTGGTGCGTCAGTGGAACCGAAGCTACAAAATCACTCTTACAACGGCTATCGTGCTGGGGAAGATCCTCTCGGCAAGAGGGCTTAGCCAGTGAATTGGAGGGAAAAAGCCGAAATTCTCTCCCATTATGAGTTTGGTTTCACGTATCCGCCAATGATAATGGCTGCACTTAGGCACTCGCGAGTTTTCGTCCCCACTGCAAAAATAATTTTGGTGGGCCAGTCCTGGACTCACTTCCATTCCAAAACTTACGATTCAGTTACCACTGCTCTCCTTTGTGTCCATCAGATTTCTCTCGCTCCGTGTGTCTCATGCTTCGTCTTAGGCTTGCAGATTCATATTTTTTATGACTTGCAATCTTGACTGCACGTCCTGTTGCGGCCTACACAGTGGTACAGGATATCTGCTAGTGACTGCCTTTTAGTGATAGTACAGTTTTATGACCCGTTGGCGGTTCTACATCTGCAGCCATCATGTTCCCACAGTCTGCCAGCAATCACGTCTGATAGAAAAATTACACACTGCATTCATAACCACAGAGAAATGAAATGAAGAAGTACTGATTATATTCACAATGATTGAGATTGTTTCAGTTGCTCACATACTTTCATGCTTCACTTGAAATTTGAATTGATTTGGTAGTTTAATTTGAATAGTGGGTTAGTAATCATGTTACAGAACAGTTTTGGAGAAACGGTCACGAAACACTGTGTTCGTCCGAAGCCAATTGACGGCCATGAATCTCTTTTTCTGGGGCTCCAAAAATTCAGAAACCACATTAGGAAAGATCGGCACTGTATGGAAGATGTGTAAGGACTTCCCAGTGAAAATTTTGGAGCATAGTCAAAACAAACTTGGCCATACGTGGATGGGAATTTATCGTGCAAAGGGATGATTCCTGGACTTTTGAACATGATGGCGTGTTTAAATTTCTGCCCCGTCTCCATGTGGGTACAATCTGGGTTCCATAGCTAACCGGAAACATTTTTCCATGTAGACATTGACCACCTTGTCTCACAGTGGGATATGTGTGTTAATAGTTTTGGAGATAACTTTTGAAATAATGAACAGTTTACTTACTATTTTTCCATGTGTCTCGTTTTCATTTGACTGCCTCTTATACAAAAATGATACAGTGGAAAACGTCAGACGCTGCATGAGGGTGTACTTGGATAATGCTGTTGCATATATTGAAGTAGCAAAACCTAGGAAGTTTCAGTGAAATGCTTATACTCGTAGACTTCTAAAGGATCGGCGCTAGGGGCAGTGATTGAAAGTTATTGCTCAACTTGATTAAATGAAATTTATTACACATAAGTAGGAGGAAAAAGTCGTCATTGTTTCATTACCGATGACTACTAGAAACAGTCACATTCTTTAAGTTGATGTGAGTACGCGTACGGAGCGATTTGCCTTAGGGAAGGCAAATTTCAGACTCAGATCCACCGTAGGAATCCTCAGGCGCTGCAGTGCATCCACGAAGGAGGTTGCTCGCAACAGCCTGTTAGACAGATATCTAGCTACTGTTTGTACGACAGGAATTCAAAACCTGAAGGGACTTATGAGAAAAGGAATAATTATTCTAATGATAGAAAACTGAAATATGCATTATTTTTCAGCATAACCTCCATTCACTTCAATGCACTTTGTCCAACGTTTCACAAGGTTTTGGGTTCAGTAGGCAAAAATGTTTCTTTTTTTTTGTTGCACCGGTAATCAATTTTGCATCACATCAATGACTTCTGCATCGTTTGCAAATCTGCTTCCCCTGAGCGCTTCCATCAATGGTCCAAAAATATGGAAGTCTCCTGGAGTAAGGTCTCGACTTTATGGCGGGTGTTCCTGCAATCCGAGTCCCAGCTCCTTTATTGTTTCGGCCACCTGTTCCGTTTGGCAGAATTTGACCGGGCGTTATCTTGCTGCAGGATGATACCTTTTTAGCAGTTTTACTCGACGTCCGGATCTGACTGCAGGTTTCAGTATAGTGCGTAACACATCACAATACCTCTCACTGTTCACAATTTCGCCTCATAGGGTCATGAGGGGTGTTTCAAAACCATGCTCGCAGTCTTACTTTCCGGTTCGTGATGATGCGCCCACGTTTCGTCTACAATAACTATTTACTGTAAAGATCCATCTTCCTCGCAGTATAACGGACCAAATGTTTACGAGAGCTTTCCATCCTTTGCGCCTTATGCTGTGCTCACAATTCTTTCGGTACCCACCAAGCACACACTCGTGTACTATTACTTACGCTGAAGCATGGCTTACAATAAAAATATTCGTGATTTCGTTCACTGTGATTCGCCTGTTTACCATCACCATACTCTCAACGACTTCCAAATTATTCTCAATTGTTGACGTCGATGGCCTGCCCGATCTTTCCTCGTAACATAGAGAAGTTCTTCCCTTTTGGAAGCTCTGTATCCATCCGTAGATCTTGCTTCACGATAAAGAGCTGTCACCATAATGCGCTCGGATCTGACGAATAATTTCCGCAGGTTTAACAACTTCCGCAAACAATAAACGAATTTCAGTCCTAATTTCCTCCTTGGTGCAGATCGACAATGGAGCTTTCATGTTTCACGGTCTGCTACAATACAACGAGGCTAACGCTGGAATAAGAGTGACACGTTATATTGAATTGTTGCAGACGACAATACTTTAGCCCTGGATACTAGCTGTGTTACCAAGACCTACGGCGAGAAACTGCAAAACTCCCTTTACTTTTTGACTTTCGCTTGTAAGTCCTCCAAGTTAGGACTGACAGAGAAAATAGAGAAGATCCAAAGAATACAGCATGTTTCGTCATGGGTTCTTCCAGAAAGAGCGGAACTGCCAACCAATACGTTACCTCCTCCTGCACATAACCCCATCGAAAGAATGCTACTGATAAGTTAGACGAATTGTAGCCCACTCGGAGGCTTACAAAGAGCGGCTCTTCCCACGTGGCATTCGTGACAAACAGAGTGTGGAAAAATGTCAGTAGTTCGCACAGTTGGTTTTAAGAATATAGAAGTAGATTTAACTGTTGTATATTTGATGGAATAATACAGGTTAAGGAGATTCCCTGCCCAAGGAACGTTCACTAGTGGATAGTACATATCATTTTCCCATCATTTTGGAACTGAGAGTCGTTGTTAAAGATGACCATCACACGGGAGTAGATGCTTTGTCAAGCTGCTGTCAGCGTGCGTTTGTGCTGACTTATTTACCTATACAGGGTTAAATGAAAACGCTTCACTTAAGGAGATGGTCACTTACTTGTTATAAATTTTTTTGTTCTTAAACACAATTATAAAGCGACCGTATCAAAAATGAACAATACTTTATGTGAGACTAAATTATTTACGCTGCCAATATTCCTCATGCCATGTTCTTTATACAGTTCATAGCTTACATGTAAACGTGGGGATGCGACTATTGCTTCAGATGTCGTTACTGGTTGGAGATGTACGTACCAGGAATTTAACAATCTTAGTTCACAATGGTCAATATCAACCACGTGCAGATTAAGAGCTCAATGACGTTTGACTTACAATTCAGTTTGTTATCAGCATGCAAATACAAGATTCCTGATTTCAGATGACTTTCTCCTGTCTTTGGCAACCGTTGTCGAACTTGCACTGCAGTTTATACAGAACTACACAAAATATGTTTCTACGAGCTTGATCAGTCTCTAATGCTCACTTAACCTTCACAAATAGTTTACCAGTTTTAACTATGTAAACTGAAGGTAAAGTACCTACCGTATTGAAAGAGCAGTGGTACACAACAGTCTCGAACCACGCGCCCTTTCAAAAAATTGTTCTTTATCTGAGGAAATGAATGTGATTTACATGGTTCTCCTATAATTGTTAGACAAGTAAAAAATATTGCCTTAATTTCTATTAAATTTAGGTTCTTCGGTAAGAATATTGTGCTCATTGACTAGAGTGCGGCGAGAGATGGCCCTAAGAATATCTTGATTAGCTGTTCTATAAGTGGGACCTGGCCAAACGAGAACCAAATTAGATAAAATATATTCTTTTTCTATTGTGAAATTTCTTATCATTCCCACCACCATTTGGGTTTATTTCGAGGACATGACGAAGTACTGTAGCTACTTATGTTGGAAAACGGCCAAAAAGCATTTCTCATTCACTTTACAGAGTACGGATGATAGTGTTCCCGGAAGTCGTGCAGATAAATGCTGCCGGTTATTAATAGCAGCAGAGATTTTTTTTTATCGAGCAGATAGAGCACGGTAAATTCAAAATACGTCAACAGAAACAAACGCTGTAACTTATGGGACAAGCAAAATATATGCTAAGAGAATTTGTGTCGCTTCTGATTTTCCAGCTTGCGGCCGTGTTTTACATAATTTCGCTTCGAAGTTATTGCGCTGAAAAGTCTGGTTCCGTTACTCAACAACTGGAAATGGAAACAGGACTCTGTGTTTACACTATCTAGTAAAACCGAGTCGCGGGAAGATGCCGGAAAGTTCTTTTTTTTCTTTTTTTTATTCGTGAAGCAGTCGTGCCTGGAAAGAAACCTCGTAACGATGGGTGCGCTTTTAACAGAATGTTGGCGTGCCTTCACGATTAAGGGCATCGTTAAGAAGGCGGGTGTGGTAGTCAGAGATAAGACGGGACACCTGCGGAATGTATGGAACGTTCTTTCGTTTACAGAAGCACGTTGATGCGCCGCCCCGTCTGAAGCGACCTATTGAAGGCATTATGACTTCAACATTAATATCTACCGTTTACAACTATGTTTATTTGTGTCACCACATTCACAGCTTCAGTCCACCTTTTTGTGTGCTACACGTGCCTTAAATACACTACATATTTTCCCAGTTAATAAGTAGTGTGTGTTCTAAGTTCTAAAGGACAAACACACACACACAGAACTCAAACGCGCGAGACCTCACATACAAACTGTCATTTGTTGTATACATAGATGACTTCCTGCATTATAGTAGTTCCAAAATAGAGTAACTAATGTGTGTGCATTTGACGCAGATAAATTACAGAGAAGAAAATCCATTTCGAGTAATTTATCTATGACAGCTGTTAGGAAAGATCCTGTGTGTAATTTTCAATGCATCATTGCAGGAAATTTCATAAACAGGCAAATGTTACAGCAAAAGGATGAATAACATGAAATGCTGACGTACAACAGGATGCTTAAGAACTTGGTCATTAGCTGTCAATCTTCTGCATGTGATTGTCAGTTGGTAGCCACAAGAAATCGAGAAACGCACAGCCTGTAGCGCATCCTGGAGAAATATATGTTGCACATGACACAAGAAATTGCTCTCTGGATTATTTCAGTTCTCACTAAAGGAATAAGTTATTAAATAATATTATATATATATATATATATATATATATATATATATATATATATATATATAATATCGAAGTACAACAAAAATAAAACTTAAAACTATAGATTTTGGTCTCCTTTACTGAAAGCTGTAGTGAAAACGTAGTTCTTAGAGGATTTTATTGGCAAATTTAGCACTTGGTGCTTAAAACGCAAAAACAAGTAATGACATGATTACAGCAGACTGATAATAATAGCAGTCTCAGTGCAATTACTTTTCTAGTCCTTCCTGTAGTGGAACTTATTGATTTTTAGACTTGTGCCGATGGGCATGTGAAAGCCTCCATTCATGCCGCCGGTGTCTTCCGACCTATCTTCCCAATCATTAACGTTTCTTGTAAATATTCAACTGTAAATATAATTATGCAAGAAAACTGTGTATGAAAAAAACTATTCGTAGCAGTCGTAAAGGAATTATTCAAAAAGGAATTATTCAAATCATTGAACCGGGAATAAGAAGAAGATATGCGTTGTTAGTGCTACAAGCTGTCAGTCCAAAAAGTTTCGAGGCTGTGTCAGTAAAAAAACAGATGGTGGATTTAATGCTTCAGATGTTCTGTAGAGTCTCCCTGATTGTGTATAACACGCAGAATGTTCATACAACCACGTGAAACTATCCAAAAAGCCGGTCTCAACCTCCGCGTCACGTTGGTTTGGATATCAGTTTTCTCGTCAAAGAGCTGTTCCTTCATGTGATTTTCTGCACTTTGCCGTTTTGTGGTAGTTTCCTATTGATGACACCAACAGCATCACCATTTTGATATTTTCCAGAGAAGAATCGTCGTTAATTTGCATTTCAAACAAGCCGCGGCAGGCTTTCACGCGTAGTTGTTTTTGTTTGGGAGTCAAGGTGTCCGGGTCAGAATTGGCATATAGTCTTCTCTGCTTCACAGCACTATGGAAAATTACGATATTGCAGTGCCTATGTTGTTAAGGAGAACGATGCCGTGTTCCTCCGGAAGTGCACGCGGCTAAGCAGGGAGTTTCCGGAAGAGCGTGAAAAAAATTTAACAGGACATACAGGATGCTCCTCTGAGCATTTTGAGGAAGGAACCTGGGGTCGGAGAAGCCAGCTTAAGGAGATAACAGGAATAAAATCACAATACTGTGTACTTTTTAATTTTCGTTAGTCACAGTTGACTGCAGATACAACCGTTTGTACTGTATCTTACAAAATGTGCTGAAACTGACGGCCTTCAACCTCAATGCTGGCATGACATCGGTGAACGAGATTCTGACTCACCCCAAGAAATATCCCTGGTGTATTTCGAAACACATCACAGGCAGCTACAATTCTGGCAACTAATTCCATCTCCGTATCCACTGGGGTCAGACACAAGTGACTTTAACATGTTATTTTTTTAGGGCGGGCAACCACAGCCAAACTTCGACATTTTTCCAAAGAAAATTCCACACTGGCTGTATGAATGATTTTTATTAAATCTGCGACCGGTTTCGCACCACTTATTCGTGCATCCTCAGGAAATCTGTATAAAAAATAATATAATAAGAGCTCATATCAACTATTCGATCCCCCAATTCTGAGGTATAAATTAAACTTTTAAACAACCAGTTTTTTGAATGAAACAAGAAAGTACTCAGATACACTATTTATGACATAGTAACGTTGAACATTGCCCTGTAGCCACTCCCCACCATTCACGTACAATATACCGTCATCTGGTGAAATCGGTAGTTAAGATTTAAAAATATTTTTTAAAAATATTATAAATGATGGAAGCGGCAATGACCTAGAAAATAAAAATAAAAGTTAGTTTTTAATGAACTGCCATGTTTTATATTAGCCACCTAGTGTGGTATTGTAAGTAGGCTGTTTAGGTTTTCTGTTGGTAACGTCACATAGCGCTCTGTATGAAAATCACTGACTGTGCTGAGTGCAGTCTGTGGCTGGTTGACATTGTTGGAATATTTGTGTTATTGTAGTTTTGGGCAGTTGGATGTGAACAGCGCGTAGCGTTGCGCAGTTGGAGGTGAGCCGCCAGCAGTGGTGGATGTGGGAAGAGAGAGGGCAGAATTTTGAGAGCGGACCATCTGGACGTGTGTCCATCAGAAAGAGTACATTTGTAATACTGGATATCATGAACTGATATATATATATATGATGACTTTTGATCATTGTTAAGGTAAATATATTGTTTGTTCTCTATCAAAATATTTGATTTGCTAACTATGACTATCAGTAGTTAGAGCCTTTAGTAGTTAGAATCTTTCATTTAGTTGGCAGTATTGGCGCTCGCCTTATTGCAGTAATTTCAATAACGAAGATTTTTGTGAGGTAAGTGATTGATGATAGGTGTAGGTTATTGTTAGTCAGGGCCTTTCTTTTGTAGGGATTATTGAAAGTCAGACTGCGTTGCGCTAAAAAAATATTGCGTGTCAGTTTACTGTTGTTGATCAGAATAATTAAAGAGAGAAATGTCTGAGTACGTTCAGTTTTGCCCAGCTGTTTGAAAATCAAATAACTTAAGAGGTTTACCAGCACTGTCATTTTCTAAGTGTATGTTTCAGTATTAGTCTTTTTTAAAAATAGACATAAGGAATTGTTTATCAAATGTTCAGCACCTCCCACTCTTCACACCTTGTACACGTCATCCGGCCTCTGGCGATTCCCGCGCGACTGTGTGGGCGCTTTCTGGGTTTCGGCCAGTCAGTCCGGCCGTGTCCGCTGCCACGCGGTTCCTCTCAGCTTCCACGGTATGTTCTGATATGTTTACATAGCCATAATTCCACTGTTTGTTCATGCTAATGTTTCGCCCTTCGTCTTTCGTGTTTAGGGGAGTTTTATCAGCATCGTATTTTATTTTTATGATCTAGGTCATTGCCGCTCCCATCATTTAAAAAAAATTTTAAAAGATTTCTAAATTTTAACTACCGCTTTCACCAAATGACGGTATATTGGACGTGAATGGTGGGGAGTGTCTACAGGGCAATGTTCTACGTTACTATTTCATAAGTAGCGTATGTGAGTACTTGCTTGGCCGACCGGTGTGGCGACCACTACGGTCGCAGGTACGAATCCTGCCTAGGGCATGGATGTATGTGATGTCCTTAGGTTAGTTAGGTTTAAGTCGTTCTAAGGTCTAGCGGACTGATGACCTCAGATGTTAAGTCCATAGTGCTCAGAGCCATTTTTTGAGTACTTGCTTGTTTAATTCAAAAAACTACTTGTTTAAAACTTTAATTTATGCCTCAGAACTGGGGGATCGAATAGTTTATATGAACTCTTATTATACTATGAGGATGCACCGATACGTGGTGCGAAACCGGTCGCAGATTTAATAAAAATCATTCATACAGTCAGTGCGGAATTTTCTGTGGAAAATCAAGTGACTTTACGTGAGCCCAAAGGAAATAATCAGTTCAGTTTGATTCAGTTCAGGTGACCTCGCAGGCCATGGAATGGGACCTCCCCTTCCAATCCAAATACCGGGAAATACAGCACTGAAGAGAGGCGGTGCACCGTCGTGTTGTATCCATATCCTCTCACGAACAGCCAAGGGTACGTTCTCCAACAACCCAGATAAACTCCTTGCAAGAACCTAAGGTAAACACAACCCGCAACATTACTTTCTAGTAATCAGATTCGTTTTCCTTGTATCCCTGCAGGAAATGAAGACCACACATAAATACACAGTACAGTGCATGTAAATTGGTACTCGTGTTAGATGTAAATGAGCTGGAGAGCAGTAATGCTGGACAAAGCGGTAGACAAGTTTACTTCCATATCTCCTTAAGCTGGCTTCTACGACCCCACGTTCCCTACTTCAAACTCTATTTCCTGTTACATTTTTGCATGGTTTTACGGGAACACCCTGTATGCTGTCTGCTGGTATCTAAAAGCGCATGCAGGGAACATTCTTCTTAACTACATAGGCACAGCTGTATCGTATTTATCCGCCGATACTACGCAGAGACTTTCCATTACTGTGTCTTCCACTGGACAGGAATCACTCAATGTGTGTAAGAGTACAGATTGAGATTCAGGAACGGCGGCATATTGAACTTGGGCTATTGCCATGAGTCATGCATGGATAGCGAAAGCGGTTAAAGCTCTCACTCGCGTAGGGTGGGCAACACAGATTAGAGTTCCAGTCCTGCACAAAGTTTCACAGTCATCATTCCCTTATACAACTGATGATTATTTGCTATCGCAACAGTGAACACATTTCATGTATTTCAGAAAATGTCTTGGAAACTTGATTTAGAGATGTTGTTCTATTACGATTTGTGAAAAAACAGTGATGACACACTATTTATTGGTAGTATGCTCATAGCTGAGTAGTCGAATGAACATTAGTTTTTTACAATTGTCACTTCAAGCTGCCACTGTAGTTACTGTGCTGCTGTGTAAAATTATACTCCCAGTAGGTAATGTTCTCCATTGGTAAGACGCGAGTACTGACTTCCACTTCCTGCATTCTCTTTACAACCAAATGAAACCTCATGGAAGCATCATGAAAACCTTGATCAAAACGGGGGGACAGGATCTGCTTATTATTTGCTAGCTGTTACCAGCAGTTGTGCTCACATATCTGTAGCTATCTTATGATGAGAGGTGGTGACGAAGTGCGCTGTCGTGCTTGCATGAGCTGCCCTCAACATGTCTGACCATTTGAGTAAGCATAGATCCTAATGTGCACCCTCCCCTTCCCCACCATCCCCACCTCAACTACCCCAATGAGTGATGACTTAGCATGCGCAGTATCGCTGCCGACCGGTGAGTGTGGAGAGGCTTGGGCAGGATGTGCATGTTTGCATCGTGCTACTAAAGTAGCTATACATCATACCGTTTGCACTTTACCCAAAAATTTTGTCATCTCTTAGTATGCTTTATTTATTTTTGGTAAGTAGCCTTTTCTCAGTGTTCAAGTTATCTCTGTATCAAATTTCATCGAAATCAGTTCTGCAGTTCAGTCATTAAAAGGTAACAGGTGAAAACATTTTTGCATTTATATTATAGGTATGGATTTCTGGTGTCTGCTTCACCTTTCATAAGTACTTTTCATTCTCTACTCCAAAGGCCAGGAAGGACTGTTAGAGATGTGGTCCGTAATGTGGACGCGGTTCTTTTCAGCGTACGTCCCAGTGGACT
This sequence comes from Schistocerca cancellata, assembly GCF_023864275.1. NCBI lineage: Eukaryota > Metazoa > Arthropoda > Insecta > Orthoptera > Acrididae > Schistocerca > Schistocerca cancellata. Next base: position 454,702,003 of record NC_064630.1, on the reverse strand, counting down.
GGGACTGGGGAAGACTGGATCGCAACTGGAAATGTATAGGAGGGGACCAGCAGTTCCGGCAGTCGCCTCATTACCAAGTCAAAACTATCAATTTCCTAGCAAGAATTGTCATTGCGTGTGACGCCGTTCAAACAACACACACATTGTTCAACTGAGTATGGCATGTTTTCCTACAGCGATGCTTCCACGGAAAAATGATTTGCACATCACTCTATTGAATGTAATTTCGACTTAGAAAGGGGACCAATACTGAGCAATATAACTCTTTCACAGTCTGCCCACTGCAATGGTTAAAATGGCTCTAAGCAGTATGGGACTTAACACCTGAGGTCGTCAGACCCATAGACTTAGAACTACTTAAATCAACAAACCTATGGACGTCACACACATCCATGCCCGAGGCAGGACTCAAACCTGCGACCGTAGCCGCAGTGCGGTTCCGGACTGAAGAGCCTAGAACCGCTCGGCCACAACGGCCGGCCCCACTGAAATGAAATGTCTCACAGACAGCAGAATAAGTTTTTGATAGAGTGCATAGTATTTTTCCCATAACAATACCTTCTGTCCGCCAATACGATAGGAGTATTCTTTGAATAGAAATAATTACTCAATTACAAACCTGTAAATGGCCAACCCGTAGCCATTATATTCCCTATTTCTATCCGTAATCACCTGTCCAAATGACACGTTCCACACCATAAAGTTTATCGTGAATATGATCTACTAAGAAAGGAGCTAACTCTCTAAGTAGAAGCACTTGGACTTCACTTTGAAGTAATGTTGTGTATGTAGCACATTGGAGCGGAACTGCTATTGTTTCATAATAGTTTTCCTTTGTTTTTATCATAATCAGCAGACCAACGGTAAAATTTAAATTTTCCTCTTTTCGCATTGACTGACATCTCCGTCGATTCTTCTTTTCATTTCTAGGTTTCGACTCAGTTGTATCCGAACGATGATTTCATTTATGAAATTGATAAATAAGCCCTTTTTCACTATCCACGAATGAAGGCATTCATGAAATAAAATGCGTTTGCACAACGGTAAAGTCAGGAGGTGAAATTACGAAAGTGTGCATTTGAATACGATTTGACAGTTGCTAGGAAACATCATATATGCTATTTTTATGCTTTATTAGTTTACTTTTATTAAGAAATCAAACCCGTATCTTAAGAAAAGAAAAGGTTATCTCAGACGCTATTGTACAATAGCGGATATGAGAGGTTGATCATTAGATACCAATGCCCCATCCGTAAATGTAAATAAGCAGCTCAGGGAAACTGAGGAACGAGTAATATACAGAGATCGGCCAGTACATTATGAGCGCCGACCTACCGTAGACACAAACCCGCCCAGGCGATAGAGCATCACCTGACGAAGAGTGTCTGGAAGTGACACATACACTCCTGGAAATTGAAATAAGAACACCGTGAATTCATTGTCCCAGGAAGCGGAAACTTTATTGACACATTCCTGGGGTCAGATACATCACATGATCACACTGACAGAACCACAGGCACATAGACACAGGCAACAGAGCATGCACAATGTCGGCACTAGTACAGTGTATATCCACCTTTCGCAGCAATGCAGGCTGCTATTCTCCCATGGAGACGATCGTAGAGATGCTGGATGTAGTCCTGTGGAACGGCTTGCCATGCCATTTCCACCTGGCGCCTCAGTTGGACCAGCGTTCGTGCTGGACGTGCAGACCGCGTGAGACGACGCTTCATCCAGTTCCAAACATGCTCAATGGGGTACAGATCCGGAGATCTTGCTGGCCAGGGTAGTTAACTTACACCTTGTAGAGCACGTTGGGTGGCACGGGATACATGCGGACGTGCATTGTCCTGTTGGAACAGCAAGTTCCCTTGCCGGTCTAGGAATGGTAGAACGATGGGTTCGATGACGGTTTGGATGTACCGTGCACTATTCAGTGTCCCCTCGACGATCACCAGTGGTGTACGGCCAGTGTAGGAGATCGCTCCCCACACCATGATGCCGGGTGTTGGCCCTGTGTGCCTCGGTCGTATGCAGTCCTGATTGTGGCGCTCACCTGCACGGCGCCAAACACGCATACGACCATCATTGGCACCAAGGCAGAAGCGACTCTCATCGCTGAAGACGACACGTCTCCATTCGTCCCTCCATTCACGCCTGTCACGACACCACTGGAGGCGGGCTGCACGATGTTGGGGCGTGAGCGGAAGACGGCCTAACGGTGTGCGGGACCGTAGCCCAGCTTCATGGAGACGGTTGCGAATGGTTCTCGCCGATACCCCAGGAGCAACAGTGTCCCTAATTTGCTGGTAAGTGGCGGTGCGGTCCCCTACGGCACTGCGTAGGATCCTACGGTCTTGGCGTGCATCCGTGCGTCGCTGCGGTCCGGTCCCAGGTCGACGGGCACGTGCACCTTCCGCCGACTACTGGCGACAACATCGATGTACTGTGGAGACCTCACGCCCCACGTGTTGAGCAATTCGGCGGTACGTCCACCCGGCCTCCCGCATGCCCACTATACGTCCTCGCCCAAAGTCCGTCAACTGCACATACGGTTCACGTCCACGCTGTCGCGGCATGCTACCAGTGTTAAAGACTGCGATGGAGCTCCGTATGCCACGGCAAACTGGCTGACACTGACGGCGGCGGTGCACAAATGCTGCGCAGCTAGCGCCATTCGACGGCCAACACCGCGGTTCCTGGTGTGTCCGCTGTGCCGTGCGTGTGATCATTGCTTGTACAGCCCTCTCGCAGTGTCCGGAGCAAGTATGGTGGGTCTGACACACCGGTGTCAATGTGTTCTTTTTTCCATTTCCAGGAGTGTATGTGGTATCAGTGACCGTGCTGTCCGTGTGAAGAATAGGGATGGCGCGCAATCTGTCTGAGTTTGACAGAGGGCGCATCGCGATGGCCCTACGTGCGGCGCTAACATTTTTTAAAGTGCACGACTTTCCGGTGGATCGAGTAGTGCCGTCTTGAGTGTCTTCATCACGTGGTGAAACAACGTCCAGACGTGTTGGGGATGGGCGGCCACCCTCATTGAGGTGTCGGGTGTCGCAGGCTGGGTAGACTCGTAAAACAGGGGAGGCGGCGAATTGTGGAGGAAGTAATGTCAGAATTTAATACTAGGCAGAATACAAATGTGTCTGTATACACAATGCATCGCAAACCCCTAACGATGGGCCCCCCCAGTCGACGACCCGTGCATGTGCCCATGTTATCATCGTAACATAGGTAACTAAGACTGGAATGGTCACGTGACCGTCGGCACTGCACGCTGGTGGAATGGCAAAGCGTTGCATGGTCTGCTAAATCCCATTACCTTCTTCATCATTTCGACGGGAGAGCGCGAATCCTTCGTCTTCCAGGGGAACAGCTCATTGACACATGTACTGCGAGACGGAGACAAGCTTGCGGCGCATTCACATGGGTATCCATGGTTCCATAGGAGCTTTTGCAAGGCGCCGTGACGACCAAGAAGTATCGTGAGCTGGTAGTGCACAACGTACATCCCTTTGCTGGTTGGTTGATTTGCAGGAGGGGACGAAACAGCGAGGTCATCGGTACCATCGGATTAGGCAAGGAAGTTGGTCGTGTATTTTCAGGGGAACCATCCTGGCGTTTGCCTCAAGCGATTTGGGGAAATGATGGAAAACCTAAATAAGGATGGCGGCACGTGTGTTTGAACCGTCGTCCTCTCGAATGCGAGTTCAGTGTGCTAACAACTGCGCCACTTCGCTCGGTCGTACACCCCTTCATGATCATGTTTCCCGACGACTGTGGCATTTTTTAACGAGATAATAAACCGTGTCACAAGGCCAGGAGTGTGACGGAGTGGCTCGAGGAGCACTGTTGTGAGCTCTAATTGATGCGTTGGTCCCCCAACTCATCAGATCTGAATCAGATGGGACACGCCTTCAATGTGACTCAACGTGGCTCTGTTATCCGTGTTAAAGGTGGACATACTACCTATTAAGCAGAGTCATAATGTTTTTGCTTATCACTAAATGTTTGTTCTGCAAGGTGTAAATAACAACAGCGGATATGTTTCAGTTTCGAGTACAGGACAATCTAGTGACCTTAGACTATCAATAATATGTGATTCGGTCAAGGAGCTGTGAAGGAGATCGGCTGTCGTGTCCGGGCAGAACCCGCAGAAGACGAAATTTCGGATTTGTGTCCCGGTTCGATATTAATTTTTCATTCCTCTGTAAGTTTCAAAATCCACTAATAGCTGATATCAGGGTGGCTGGATGAGAATTTTGTCCCTACTACTAATTAATACGGATTCACTGACTTACTGTACTGACTCGAAGAACACTTATAGTAAACTGTTTTTCAGATTTTTCATGCCACTTACCTGTTATTATTTAACATACTGATTGAAAAATTCTGTTTACTCTTACATTTGTAGTGATGAAGTTATTAATTTTCTTGAATTAATGCACAAGCTACAGATTATAACAATGGTTGACCGAAATCACATATTATTGATAGTCAAAAGTCACAAGTTTGTCGATTACTCGGAATTGAAACAAATCCGCAGTTGCTGTTTGCAGCTTGTACAACAAACATTTAGTGATAAGCCAGAACATTATGACTCTGCTTAATAGCGGGTATGTCCACCTTTAGCACGGATAACAACCGCGACTCGTAGTGACATAGAAGCAGTGAGGCTTTGGTAGTTCGCTAGAGGGAGTTGGCATCACATCTTCACACACAAGTCGCCAAATGCCTGTTAATTCCGGGGAGGGTGGCGATGAGCTGTGACGCCACGTTCAGTCACATCGAAGGTGAGTTCCATCTGGTTCAGATCTGATGAGTTGGGGGACCAACACATCAATTACAACTCACCATCCTATTCCTCGAACCACTCCATCGGACTCCTGGCTTTATGACATGGCGCATTATCTTGAAGAAAAATGCCACTGCTGTAGGGAAACATGATCACGAAGGGGTGCACATTATCTGCGACCAGAGTGCGTTACACCTCGGTCGTCACGATGCCTTGCATCAGCTCCTCTCGAAACACGGACGCCCACGAGAATGTTCCCAGGAGCGTAATGGAGTCACCGCTAATTTGTCTCCGTCGCGTAGTACAGGTGACAAGGAGCTGTTCCTCTGGAAGACGCCCGGTTCGCGCCCTCCCATAGGCGTAATGAAGAAGGTAATGGGATTCAGCAGACCATGCAACGCTTTGCCATTGCGCCAACGTCTAGGCCCGATGATCACGTGCCCATTTCTGTAGTAGTCGCCGATATCATGGTGGTAACATGGGCACATGCACGGATCGACGGCTGCAGAGGCCCATCGTTAAGTGTGTTCGGAGCATTGTGTATTCAGACACACTTGTACTCTGCCCTGCATTATATTATGATGTTAGTTCCCCCTCAGCTTGCCGCCTCCCCTGTTTAAGAGTCTGCCCAGCCTGCGACGTCCAACATCTTAATGAGGGTGGCCGCCCAACCCCACCACGTCTGGACGTGCTTTCACCTTGCTGAAGACACTCACCACAGCACTCATCGAAGCCCCGAAAAGTCGTGCACTCTCCGAAATGCTCGTGTCGAACGTCGGCCCATCACGATCTGCCCTCCGTCAAACTCAGGTAGATCGCGCGCCTTCCCAATTGTTCACACGGACAGCACGCTCATAGATACTACATAAACGATCGTGTGCGTCACTTCCTGTTATTCCTCGCTAGGTGACGCTGCTACCACCTGGGCGGGTTTATATGGTTCAAATGGCTCTGAGCACTATGGGACCTAACATCTATGGTCATCAGCCCCCTAGAACTTAGAACTACTTAAACCTAACTAACCTAAGGACAACACACAACACCCAGCCATCACGAGGCAGAGAAAATCCCTGACCCCGCCGGGAATCGAACCCGGGAACCCGGGCGTGGGAAGCGAGAACGCTACCGCACGACCACGAGATGCGGGCAGGTTTATATCGATAGTAGGTTCTGGCTGATGTGTGTACGTTACTCGTCCCCCAGTTTTCTCAGCAGCTTATTTACATTTAACGATAGAACATTGGTATCTAATGATCAACCTCTCACGTCCGCTATTGTACGACAGAGTCTGAGGTAATTCATTCTATTATCAAAGCACGTGTTTGTTGTGTTAATAAAAGTAAGCTAATGACGCATAAAAATAACGTATATGACGTTTCCTGGCAACCGTCAAAACGTATGTCCTCCGAATGGATACACTAAATTTTTCTGTATCTGTCGATGGTCGCTGTTTGGATACTGTTTCAGGCCGTCGTAGAAAGAGAATTACGTCAATTTTGAACAACATATTGCTGGCGCAGAGTTGAACGTCACTGAGAAAAAAAATACAGAGACGGGGCGCACGGCTATTCCTCAGTTTACGTCCGAGACTCCCGGCATGACTATCTCCATAAAGCATCGCTGCGCTGCTTCTGAAGCTCTTTCACAGGAACGGGCACTGTGCGTCAGCAGTACTGCAGAAGTAAAGGAAAAAAGATCTTTATCACATGTCTCCAAACAATTTGGACTAAGAGACTAGGATATTCGGAAAAGACGGTTTCTTTTCAAGGGCAGTGCAGAGGAGTGGGGAAAGCAGTTGATCCGACGTCTGTCGAAGATGTTGCCACAGCACTGCAGGAGGGATCCAGCGGTAGTGTCCAAAGGCGCAGTGTACGGGAAATCGCCCGAATGTTGAACATGCCTGTGAGCGCGGCGCGTAAAATCTCATAAAACATCTTGCATTGGTGTCCATATAGGATCACCTGTGTTCAGGAGTTGCTTCCTGTTGACCTGCCAGAAAGACTAAAGTTCGATCTGGAATTTCTTTCTCTAATTGAAGTGGACGATGAATGGCCATTGAACATCCTGTGGACGGACTAGTCCATTTCCATCTCCAAGGACATGTCAATACGCAGAATTGTATAAATATGGGCGACGGAAAATCCGCCCTCACATCAACCGGTACCACTTCATTCTTCAAACACGACTGCGTGGTTCCTGGTTGACAGCATCGTTTATAGGGCCGTATCTTATCGAGGAGATACGTCCGGTGGGTCCTGTGACCTGTACCGTCACTGGTAAACGCTGTGAGAGTCTTTGCGCCCAACCTCATTCCAGTCCTTCCATAGCGTGAATGTGTGGGTCACATAGTTTTTATGCAATATGGTTGCGACGTGCCGGGGTGGAAAAGAGTTTGTACCTCTTTAATTCAGACGAATTTTGCATGAGAACGAGGCATGCACTCGACCTCCTCCTTATCTACCAGCTAATTAATTATGCCCGCAACGGTAACGGAAGGAAATGATGGTGGACCCTGCTAGTTGGTAAAATAAGGAGTGCACACCCACAATAATTTAATAAAAATTGTAATCCACTCAAAAAAAGAGAACTTTATCATAATAAACAAAGGAAATGGGATTCTGCCTATATCTACGAAATGATATATGGATTAAATATTACAATGAGATTTATTATATATCAGAACATAAATGCACATAATTGTCGACACACACAGTAGGTTAAAGGATAGGGTTTACTGAAATATTATGAGAATAAGAGCTGGCTCGATATCAAGGGGCTCCTACTCTCTGTGATGCAATAGATTGACGATAATGACTGGAGGTCCTAATGAGTCAAATATTAATCTCCCGACTATGTAGCAGTATCGCAATTATTAGTGAGAGCTCAAATGGGATCAGATGGAGAAACAAGCAAGGTGGACTTGTAGCAAATCAAACGTGCGTGCTGCTGAGGGATTTAGTATAAAATTGATAAGGTCCTACAATGCCAGAGCCGAGCCGCAAAATACTGTACCAGTACTGAAATCTGCGGCACGTCGTCGGTAGGCAGCGTCCTCGTGATGTGGGCGCCGACTTCTGCCGTGCAGCAACTCCGTGTCAACCCCTGGCCGCGAAGGCTGTCTGAGTATTCTAAGTTCTTCCAAAAACGAGCGACCAAGTCGCAAGACCGTCCGACTCCGAGGAAGATCAGATCCCGAATCGCCTCTGTGATGCGATGCAAGAACGAAGCCAGCGTTGCTCAACTCCCTACTCTCCTCGGAAACCGCGAATCAGCATTCAGTTCTGATTCCAAAATTCCTCCACACTGTCTCAGAACATCATTCGCGCCAATAGCGACTGTTCCCTCAAATTTCGAGCAGGGCCTTATGACGTCAACTTGCCTCAGTTTAAGTTGGCCAATCATGCCTCTGCTATTCATCTGAGGGCACTGAACTTGCAGTTTGACCGGCTACGAAAACCACCTGCCTAGATCACCGGCCATCCGGTGCCAGACAGTCGCACATAGCAGGGCACAGTCCACAAGTATTCTCAGAATCATGAGGACAATGCAGTCAGACGGTGCCAGGAATCTTCGTTCCGAACCCGCCGCTACGGTAAACACATAAACTGCGGCGACACACAGACGTCTCGCAGGTCGTTTCGCCCTGCATACAATAGGCGAAACTCGACCGACGTCAGTCGTTCCGCCAGGCGCTTGAGCCTATTGTACGAACCCCTCATAATTCAGGGAAGTGCAGCCCCCAACCGGAAACGCAGTGTGCCGCGTCCTATGATGCTCGCCTCGCACAGGCCACACACGGAACTAACCCAACATGTATAGAAATAAAGAGAAAAGTATTTTTTGAGCTCTCCTTACAAATACTCTCATTACAACAACCTTATTCGGTCTGTTACTACCGTGCAATTACATAGAACATTGATAAAATTGATGAAAATGAGAGGCGACATGCAAAAGAGGGCATGGAACCTCTCATGGTGCTCCTCTGCACATTGCAGAGCCAGTGAAGCGGCTGCTGCGAGGAATTTCAGAATTGCTAGAATTATCGGCCATCATTTCTTACAGCCTGGCGGTCCAGATCACCTCATATTAATCCGTGTGATTTCTGGCTGTGGTTTTATCTGAAAGATGTTTAGCTCAGTGCTCCAATTACGAAAGTTGCGGAACTGAAGGCACGAATTGCGCAGCGCAGTGTGAACGTTCATTCCGAGACGGATTGATTATCGAACAGGCTGTTTTTCAGTTTCAATTTGTGGCTGAAATCGATGGACAGTATACTGAACATGACTTGTGAATGTCTGGCGACAGTTAGAAAACGATATAATTTTGCTTTCTATGCAGTTTTTGGCCTCAGGGCAATTTAAACCGACTTTTCCAAACCGATGTGGTACGACTTTGCCATGGTGGATGCGCTTACCTAACTAACAGTGCCAAAACTATTGACCGCCGAACATGTGCAGTGATATGCATTGAACAGTACGGGTGGTTAATGTGCAACTCAAATAATAGCCGTCACATTGTGACTTTTTTTTTTTAATCTCCCCCTGCGTCAGTAATATGCTGCTCAGATCTGAAGTATCTGAGATCATACTGAGCAGACAGTCTCTATCTACAGCGTTTTGAAACTGGAACTTTAATTATGGACACACAGTACACACAGAAACATAGTCGGCGCTTTGTTCCTTGAAATTTCTTCTATGTAGGAAGTACTTCATTAATTATCACCTACAACTGAAGTGTACTTTTCTGAATGTATTTAATACACACATTGTCTACCAAGTGGGAAAGATGTTTTGCAGTGTTAAGACATGGAGCATTCAAAGAAGTGTGGAAGTACCCTGAAGGGCGTGACTGTGTGTAAATCATAGCTGAATGTGTCGCCAGTCAGTTCGGTGGTAGTTCTGATGTCATTTAAGTTCAGTCGAATTTAAAGAGCAGAATTCTAAGCAATCATTTTCCTGTATGGTTTGAGCGTGCAGTCATTATGCAGTTGATACTTACATGCATACATACGCTTGTATTTATCCGAGCGACGCTTGGTAGCCAGCTAACACAGGAGCATTGTTCGGCTATCCAGTATATGAAGAGGGTACTTGAATTTAATACTGGTACAGCATTCGATTACTGGCTGATACGCACGCACCCTCGTTCAGCTCTGATGGAACAACCGCATGAATTTGTATTTTCTCCTGTCGTTTTCAACTAATGTGACCACGTGACCACACGCTTAATGCAGGCTCGATGTGCTACCCGCGCCTGCGTATGCCAGTAACATTTTCGTACAGTGCCAGTAATTTAAACATTTTCCGCACGGTACATACTCTGTTCATTGGCGTAAGTAGAGTAATTTGGATAGCTCTTGGCTTCATTTGGGAGTATAAAGAAAACTAGTTATTACTTGCCGTAGCTCTAACATATCTGCTGTAAATATTTCATAGGTAAAACACTAATTTTGAGTGGTGTATACCTACGATTAGAGAGCTAGGGTACAGCAATGTAAAGAAGATACACACGATTCAGACTGAAGGAATCTGTAACAAAATAAGTAATGTCAGAGAATAACAGTTATTTTTACGAAAGCGTTTCCGTTTAGCATAAAAAAGTAGCCGTTCCCGATTGTGAAACAACGAATGCTGTAAAATGTTACATGCTAGATAGACCGACATTCTTCACAGTGACCGACCGGCTAAGTATGATATTTATTCCGGTAAGTCCCGGTTTATTGATACCATTTTAGAATATCTTAGCACATTCAGTTAGGTATCGTTTCAAAGAAACGTGGTAGTGTACGTTTACAGAAACAGGTCCTCTTTACACACAAAAAAGGGTGGAAGTGCGAAAGGCCAAAGGCGTTGGTGGCTGATATCTGTCAGCGTAAAGTTTTCACGCTTCATTCAAAGTTCTCCACGAACTTAAGTACTTTTCCTTGGCAAAGAGTATGTCGTGCCACACATGTAATTAATTTGTGGTTATCAACGAAAATTTGTACCAGAGACCGTTGCCCCCCAGATTTCCAGCTGATACAATCGTCATCTTTGAAACGTTTCTCTACTGTACACAGAAGACAATGTTGTAAAATATGTTCATATCCTTACGCATTTAGCGTTTTCTTTCGTTCAATGAAGGAATCACACCCTAACCGCCACAGAAGTCCCATACCATAACACCGTCCCCTCCAAACTTCACTGTCGGCACACACCGTATACAGGTGGTGCTCTCCAGGCATTCATCAGACCCAAACCGTTCCGTCGGATGGCCACAGGGTATAGCGTGATTCATCGCTCCACATCCCTCGTTTCAAGTCTTCCACAGGCACTCCTCGCATATCATAGTACAGCCTCACTAAAAGACTACCGCGTTCTGCGTGTTAGGACTCATCTTTCTGTCGTACAGCATTTAAATGACTCCGTCGCTATTAGCCGTTAAGGCGTCTCAGAAGCTATATGACACGCGGGACGCTCAACGACTAAAATGCAACGGACTTGCATGGAAGTATGGATTAAACGCTTTATGAATTTATAAGCACTGGGTTCATATCGTTGAATCGTATTATGTTGGACATTTAAACAATAAAAGCATTTTCACAAATACAATACCATTCGAAAGTCAAAGAGTAAATAGCTCTTCCTAAGAGTAATTATTGTTCCTCTTCTCGCATTATATCCTTAGAATCAATAAGTATATTGTACTACACACTTTTAAAACCAGCCTATCTGTTAGTTCAGGGTTCAAGCTAATGCAGTTGTGTATTTCTTGCAAATCCGTCCAGCCATTTTATCATGAAGGAGTAGAAAACATACTCATATAAAAACTTTCGCGTTTATAATACGTATGGTACGCAGTGACCCAAGAAACACCAAAGGCCACAAGAGTGAGAAACACATGCCTGGAAAGACAGTCAAAATCCTACAACTGTTCGATCGCTGAAGATTCTACAAATGTAACTGCAGAAAGTAATACGGAAGGAAATATGCAATGCAAAGGAACAATAGTTTTCAACGGCAAGCAGCAACATAGAAGAAATGAATTCGAACTATGATTAATTTAACTTTTACAAGAAAGTAAGGCAGGCAGCAGAAACCTGAAGCAGTGGAGGAAATGAGCTCCTTACATACAAAGATGGCATCATCTTCACTAATACAGAAGAGAAACTAGGTGAGCGGAACGAATACATTGAAAATTACGTCATTGACAAAATAAGTGTTGATAATACTGTCTAGAAGAACGACGGTATGAATATCACAAGAGCAGAAGTATAGCATGCCGTAACAATGTCGAAGAGTGGGAAGGCTTCATGTCCCAGAAAAATGTGCGCTGGAGTAGTACAGCTGCTCAAGGATGAAAGATCTCTTTCATTACTGGTTGATTTGTTCAACAGTATCTAACAAATCGGAATCATACCACGAGACTGAGTCAAAGCAACTTTGTACGATTTCCCAAAAAGCCCAAAGCAAAGTTCTGCATTAATACAGAATGATAACTTTGTTCACTAAAATACTCTATCGATGATCATGTCGTAAATGTGAGGAGAGGATTGGAGACTCCCAGATTTTTTTAAGGCGTGGTTTCAGCACTCGGGCAGTGTTAGTCGGTCTTCAGATATTGATACAGTAATGTCGTGATACTTTTGTCGAAGTTTATGCTTGTTTCGTAGATTATGAAGAAGTTTTTGAAACTGTACAGCATGACAGACTTATGCAAATGTTAGCAATACTGGAGCTGGATGGTTGTCATCCGATTGACTGTGGATCAGTACCTCTGGATTTGTACTTTAAACAAAGATGCGGTGTACATGTCGATGGTCAGCTTTCAGAAGAAGTATCGGCTTTGAAAGGAGTTCCCACGGCTGCATTATGTCCCATTACTTTTTAAGATCTATTCTGAAAAGATTTTCAGAGATATTCTTGATGGAAAGTACCAGGGAATGGTGGTTAATGGAGCTAACATCAACAACATAAGGTACGCTGATGGCACTGTCTTACTTGCTTCCAGTCTCGAAGATGCGCATGAAATTCAAAACACTGTTACCTAAGAGAGCAACGCCATGGGGTTACTTTTAAATACCAAGAAGACGTAAGGCATGGTTTTTGGCAGAAAACAAGATGAAATTCACTGCACTCGTGCACTCGTTAATTTAAAGATCGAAAGTATTTCTATGTACACATGTATTTTAGGCGACAAATTAATAATCACTGGGATTTCTCTCAATAAATTCGATGTCGAATTGATGTGGCCAGAAGTTCTTTCCTGAAAATAAAAAGTTCTGATTAACTGTGTCATAAGTATTATACTTCGCACTCAGCTACGTCTATGCAACACGTTCAGTCTCCTGATCCATGGAGGTGACTCAAGGATACCTGCCGCAGTATTAGGTAAGAAACTGGAAGGCAAGAAACTGGAGGCATTTCAGATGATGCTTATCAAAGGATGCTAAGGAAATCGTGAAGAGATACAGACACGAATATGTCACACTTCGACTTATGAAGTAGGATTTAGAAATACTGAAGGCCATCAAGAGGAGAAAACCCGATTACTTTGGCTATGTAATCCACAACAACAAATATTACCTGTTGCAACTAATACTTTAACGAAAGATAAATGGCGGATATGGTACAGGACATAGAGTATTATTCTGACTAAAAGATTCACGCCTGTGATTCAGATTGAGGACGGAATCGCTGCTCAGGAAAACTGTGGATAAACAACGGTTTATGATGTGGATAACCAATGCTGTTGGAGGATGAGGCACCTAAAGAAGAAGATATTATTAACAGTATTTATAACTTCCGTGCACATTATTTATCCTGTTTATATTCTACAAGTGAGACACTTACCTGCTGGACATGAATCAAGGGAAATCTCAGTAAGTAAGGAAAAACATTTCCGAATCATCATAAATCAGAAGCAGTTTAACATGTTAGCAAAACCATAAACTCATTCGGACTTTATTTGCAACTATTTTCATGACTAGATTGCCTCGAGAAATTGCATTTCGAAGGTAGACAAAATTTTCCAAATTTTCCAGGGGGTAATTGCACAGTTTGATGTTTGCTGGCTGCACTTCCACTTTCACTGCCACTGTTACGGTTTTGACTTCACTTATTTTGGCACACATTCATCCGTCTGTGCAACCTCAGTTGTACTTCCATCTCTTTTCCTCCGTGAACCACACCATTATCAACAAAAGCCATGAAATTTAGCTAGGCAAGAGATCTTTTATGTTCTACTTTATATCATTCATGCCTGAGACAAACAGCGCTCTGGCGACAGATCAATTCTTTTTGAACTCAGTTACTTATTTGAAACCGGCTGAATGACTTCTAATAGACTGCAGATAGCTAGTGTAGTGTTTATAAAACGTTAGATAATGATAATGACGATGATGCTTACAATGGCATTGCTTTCAGGACGCTGAGTGACATGGTTATCAGCGGACTTGTGATTGTGAACTACATTATGCGTTCACCTTAATGCGACCACCTGTGAAAAGCCAGAAAAACCACCTTTTGCATAGAAGAGCGCTGTGAGACGTGAAGGAAGAGAGTGAATGAGGTTCTGGATGGTACTGTCAGGGATATGGAGCCAAGCCGACTACAGTACCGTGGCAACCTGTGCTGGATTTTTCGGGTGAGGACCCATGGCGTGAATAGCCGGATCGAGGTGGTATCACAGATTGTCAGCTGAAAATCCGGGGAGTTTGGTGGCCAGGTGAGTACAGTAAATTCATCCTGGTCGTATCTGAGCCATGCAAGTACGTTGCGAGTTGTGTGACACGTTGCATTGGAGCATAAAACTTGATTCATCTGAAAAGACCCCTCGCCTTTCACTGGACGTCCAGCTGTAGTAACGACGTGTAAATCCACTGACGAACAGCGGTCAACCTGGATGGATGAACCAGGCGCCAACTGCAGAGATCCATATGCTGCAAAGTTCGCTTAACGGTCGTTGAGGAGAAAGTGTTGGTTGCCTCTTGGGTCATCAGCGTGCTGAGTTGTTGCACGTCTGTTCGCCCGTACAAATCTCTTCAGCCGCCGTTCGCCCGTGTCAACTGTGGCACGTGGTGCACCACAGCTGCCTTGATGCTGGTTTTGGACAGCGCTATTTTACGAAGCATAGTACACTTCAACCTTGGGGGAACGCTAACAGTTTACAGGCTTAACTGTTTCGGAAATCTTCTACTCCCCGGCCGAAAGTCAATGATCATGCCCCTTTGAATGTCAGATAAATCGCTCCTTTTCGCATTACGACTACGACTGCACTGTTTCCGTGTCCCCCCGACACGCTATATGTCGTCTCTACTGCTAGTAAGCAGTTACTGCATGTTGACTTGGAACATAGACGGCCATCGCGTCAATGTGACTGGAGTGTGTATGTGCTCAGTAAGAATAAAGTCTTGTGCCAGAAGCAGTCTTCTTGGGACAGTGGCCCATGAACACAGTTAGAGCCGGCCGCTGTGACCGAGCGGTTGTAGGCGCTTCCGCTCCGTACCGCGCTGCTGCTACGATCGCAGGTTCGAATCTTGCCTCTGGCATGGATGTGTGTAATGTCCTTAGGTTAGTTAGGTTTAAGTAGTTCTAAGTCTAGAGGACTGATGACCTCAGATGTTAAGTCTCATAGTAATTGGAGCCATTTGATTTGGACACAGTTAGAGACTTTCAAGGTTTCGGCTATGAGGACACTATGACTGCGTGCGTATGTGTTGAAACAGGTAAATAAGATCACGGAGGGTTTCGTACATGTCTACAAGCATGCTGATGACCTGTCCTCACGCTTAAACAAAATTATGATGTAGTCACGAAATAAAATACTAAATAAATTCAGAATTAGCTGAAAAAGTGATAAAACTTGTGAGCATATTGTCATAAGATCTCACTCAGTATTTGAAAATTTAAGAATCGTGCCGGGACTTATAATGTAATTTGAGATGCTGTCGCTGGACCTGGTCATTGACAACAGCACGGACAGAAGACCGTCATCATGTTTCAGAACCCAAGTAAACATTGTGGAACATGGTAATGTTTCTATTAACGCTTTCTAGCAACGTGCTTTGAATTCTGTGACGAACTGATCGAAAATATTTTAATGGATAGTTACTATATTCGATGAGAAGGCAAGCGTTGTTACATGCAGTGTTTATGTGAAATGTTGCTGGCTGTTTCGCATGCACTTAGCATTCTGATGTCGATTAATCGAGGATTACATGTACAATGTTTATTAAAGTACATCGAATCCAAGGAAGTGGATGTAATGCTCTCTGTCTGGCCTCATTTGTTTTCATTGTAACTTGGTACTGGAACGACCTGTTTTCTGGATGACTTTTATAGGTGTTGGGAGGCAGAGCGCCTTGGATTTGGGGCTGGGTAGGCAGATTGCTACGAAAGCAGAGCTGTGCTGTGTTTTTACTGGGCACTTGGGTCTCATGTGCCTGGGTTCAGGGAAGTCGGTCGCCAGTACGCATCCAGGTGGCCCAGCGGCGGGGCAGAAAAATGTAGACATCTTTGGCAATTAATATCTTTGGAACAAAATGACATATCGATGTTATTCTGCGCGGAAGCGTAGTTAATTTTTTCTAGATAGATTTTGGCGCGCGTTTTCTGAAAGATGAAACTATAGCAATAAATGAAGTACGATCGTCTTTTGAGCAACTCGAGGCCGTACTGAAGTGGTACTAGAAGAATAGAACATGATGGAGGTACAACGTCAATTACGTAATGTGTACGGAACTCAGCCACCAAAATGTGCAACAATTTATCGTATTCGGCATAAATTTGAAGCCGGCGGTACGGTTCGAGATGTGCTTAAGGAAAGATCTGGCCGACCAAAAACATCAACAAGGCCAGATTCCGGCGCTGCTGTGTTGCAACATTTCACTATGTTATCTTATAAAGCAGGTGTTGACGGATGTGAAAATTACCGAACTATCAGTTTAATAAGTCACTGCTGCAAAATAATAACGCGAATTCTTTACAGACGAATGGAAAAACTGGTAGAAGCCGACCTCGGTGAAGATTAGTTTGGATTCCGCAGAAATGTTGGAACACGTGAGGCAATACTGACCCTACGACTTATCTTAGACAATAGATTAAGGAAAGGCAAACCTATGTTTCTACCATTTGTAGACTTAGAGAAAGCTTTCGACAATGTTGACTGGAATACTCTCTTTCAAATTCTGAAGATGGCAGGGGTAAAATACAGGGAACGAAAGGCTATTTATAATTTGTACAGAAACCAGATGGCAGTTATAAGAGTCGAGGGGCATGAAAGGGAAGCATCGGTTGGGAAGGGAGTGAGACAGGTTTGTAGCCTGTCCCCGATGTTATTCAATCTGTATATTGAGCAACCAGTAAAGGAAACAAAAGAAATATTCGGAGTAGGTATTAAAATCCATGGAGAAGAAATAAAAATGTTGAGGTTCGCCGATGACATTGTAATTCTGTCAGAGACAGGAAAGGACTTGGAAGAGCAATTGAACGGAATGGACAGTGTCTTGAAAGGAGGATATAAGATGAACATCAACAAAAGCAAAACGAGGATAATGGAATGTGGTCGAATTAAGTCGGGTGATGCTGAGGGAATTAGATTAGCAAATGAGACACTTAAAGTAGTAAAGGAGTTTTGCTATTTGGGGAGCAAAATAACTGATGATGGTCGAAGTAGAGAGGATATAAAATGTAGAATGGCAATGGCAAGGAAAGCGTTTGTGAAGAAGAGAAATTTGTTAACATCGTGTATAGATTTAAGTGTCAGGAAGCCGTTTCTGAAAGCATTTGTATGGAGTTTAGCCATGAATGGAAGTGAAACATGGACGATAAATAGTTTGGACAAGAAGAGAATAGAAGCTTTCGAAATGTGGTGCTACAGAAGAATGCTGAAGATTAGATGGGTAGATCACGTAACTAATGACGACATATTGAATAGAATTGGGGTGAAGAGTAGTTTGTGGCACAACTTGACAAGAAGAAGCGATCGGCTAATAGGACATGTTCTGAGGCATCAAGGGATCACAAGTTTAGCATTGGAGGGCAGCGTGGAGGGTAAAGATCGTAGAGGGAGACCAAGAGATGAATACACTAAGCAGATTCAGAAAGATGTAGGTTGCAGTAAGTACTGGGAGATGAAGCAGCTTGCACAGGATAGAGTAGCATGGAGAGCTGCATCAAACTAGTCTGAGGACTGAAGACAACAACAACAACAACATCTTATAAATAAGTGAAGCAGGGCGCACATAAAAGGAGGTAATCCGATCAAGTGTAGGACAAATCATGAAGCCTGAAATGTGGAAAGTGTATATTTCGAGTCGCTGCACGTAATGGAAGATAGCGACTTGCAACATTTTACTATGTTATCTCATAAGTATGTGAAGCAGGGAGCACATAAAAGGGAGTAAGCCGATCAAGTATAGGACAAATTCTGAAGCCTAAAATGTGGAAAGTGTACATTCCAAGATCGCTGCACGTAACGAACGACAGCGACTCAGGTCGAAGGATGGAGTACTACAAGTGATCTGAAGGCAAGTTTCACGATGATGTACGGTTTGCAGGGATGATTATCTGGTCTAACGTGGTGCAATTAAAACAGAACGATACTGTAAACATCCATACTGCGTCGACTGAGCTTATGAAAATCCCCATGTTCATGTGGACAAACATTGGTGTTAATGTGTGGTACGATCTGTAATGGTGAGGTGTATCTTCTGCAAACATCGATTTTAGCTCCCATCCGACAGGTGTTTGGAAAGGAAAGATTTTTACCTACAACAAGGTGGCAATCCGCGTCACTACCACAGAGATGTCAGAGTTTATCTGGATGTTTATCTACGTGGACGATGGATAAGTCGATGAGGAGCTGTTGAGTACTCACCACCGCCTCCAAACCTCACATCTCTTTACTCTTCTCTCAAGGGGACCTTGAAAAATGAAGTTTATTGACAGAAGCCAGATACAATGAACGAACTACGAGAAATCATAGAGGTGTCCTGTGCGGATATCACACTGGCAGCAGTGATAGCCGTAGTTCGGTCAACAGTTAGGCTGCATCTACGTTGTTTGGCTGGTAATGGCTGCCACTTCGAACACATAAAATAACCTTCCCCCCCCCCCCGACAGTGCAAGAATTATAACGGTATGTTATTTCATTCCAATAATATCGACTATCAAAGAGTGTCTACATTTTTCTGGATCCCTCTGTATTTTACCAGTGGGGCCTGCCTGGCGGCAGAACTGTGGCCGTGTAGCCAAGCAAATAGTGGAAGAGCTCCCCTTTCCTATGTTTCGAAAAATACTGTTGTAGATAATCATCGCTCGCTCTTTCACAGAAACGCGGAGTCTGAAATAACTGGCCTAGCTCTATGTACGGCTCTCTAATGTTGGAAGAGCTCTGATGTGTGTGGTGGGGGTGAGAACGAGCGTAAATTATTCAGTGACATCATGGAGACCGGCCTGAAGCGACAATTTTTTAAAAGAGGGAAGGCGATTTGCAATACGAATTTACTGGTAACGTAATGCGATGATCGTGATGCTTTGTCTTGGTGGGATTCCGTCCGTTGGGGGGAATCCACGCTATCGGGCTGATCTGTAAGCACTTTTCGCCATTGGCAGTCATTGTACACGATTTTGGCGTGAAAATATTGGTGGTCGTGTGGAAAGAGTTTGCCGTGGACAGAGTTCACAGTACGTGATCGGAACACTGAAGTTACAGTCCGGAGAGCGTCTCTTAGCGGGCGACCAGGGTTACGAGTTGCAGCAACAGCAACGTCCACGTCCTCTGCAGCAGAGCTATCTGCACGTCGGCAGTGTTCAGCACAACAAGTCAAGAATAATTATGGTGAGCATAATTTGAAGCGGCAACACGACTGGGCATTCATGTCTGCACATGCCTATTTCAGTCTAATAACCTGTCTCAAATTCACAGTTGCTGTATTGAGTTCATGAACCTGTTGGTTAAACAGCAGGTGTCCACTCACTGTGCTCGTTTAGGGTCAACGAATTTTCAGACCAAATTACTGTGCAGTAATTTGCATTAGGAGGGCTTAGTTACCTCATTGGGGAAAATAGCTTTTCCAGGCATTCAGAATCCCGTAGTTAAAGTTATATGCATTGAGTTTAGAGATCATTCAGCAATCTTGGATAATCTGTTCACGTTTTTACTATGTTTCAAAATTAATTAACTTACTGTGTTAACAGGAAGATTATTTCTTTTAGACACCATCTATTCATATTAATTACTAAACTAAACTCCATCTCGGAGGACCCCAACGGTACCGACCGACCGCTGTGTCATCCTGAGCCGATAGGCGTCACTGGATGCGGATACGGAGGCGCGTGTGTTCGGCACACAGCTCTCTCAGTTGAGGCACTTCTCGCGACAGGAGCCGCTACTTCTCAATCAAGTAGCTCCTCAATTTGCCTCACAACGCACGAGTGCATCCCACTTGCCAAGAGCGCTCGGCAGATCGGAACGTCACCCGTTCAAGTGTTAGCCAAGGCCGACAGGGCTTAACTTCGGTGATCGGCTGGGAACCGGTGTTACCACTGCGACAAGGGCGTTGGCCATATTAAAATAACGTTTTATGTAAATCTGTAATTTAGGATCTGTAGTTCAGGCTTTAGAAATAACGTTTTCGTGAGACTCACATACAATAAATTTCTTAACTTACATCTTACAGACGCGCCCAGTTCATAGTTAGTTTTCTGGGACTGGATAGTTTTTTGCACACAGAGAGTTTCACATACTTAAACACGAAAATTAATTATGGTCAAGACATTTCTTACTTCAGTAACTTATTTCAGTGATTTAACGAAACGGAATTGTGGTTCAAATGGTTAAAATGGCTCTGAGCACTATTGGACTTAACTTCTGAGGTCATCAGTCGCCTAGAACTTAGAACTAATTAAACCTAACTAACCTAAGAACATCACACACATCCATTCCCGAGGCAGCATTCGAACCTGCGACCATAGCGGTCGCTCGGTTCCAGACTGTAGCGCCTAGAAGCGCACGGCCACTCCGGCCGGCACGTAATTGTGCTCTATGTGTATAAACGTGTTTACTGACAGTACGACACCAGTAAAAGTAAAGTTAATTACATTACTAGGTCTCCAAGTATTTTGAAGTCACTCATTCAATAATAAGCAATCAAGAATGGAATCTCTTCACACAGGTGTGATTAATCATTATCAAATGTATAGTGAATTTGGCTATTTCGTTGGAGGATTTTCGGAATGTATATGTGGACTATTGGTACGTTAATTTGTTGAGAACTTGCTCTACTACGTATGCTGTTTCCACGTACTGTTTGATCATTTCCCAAGCAACCACAGTACGGCTACTAATGGGACCCACGGCTTCCATATTAAGTGTACGAGAGCTGCTTTGCCACAGCCAGTGTACCCAGCCGACAATATATTCCACACGACAAAATATTCAGTGCGTTTTGGTACTAGTGAACAGAAGCAGAAGCACAGGGGTTGGACAAATATATGGAAATACTGTGGCAAATGCATGCTTGACAGTAATTGCAGATACTAGGCAAGCCGGCTGGTTGCGATGTTGTACTGTATTTGACCACGAACGACACCTGTGCAATTTCTTCAACACGTTGCCAGTGTCGGTCGTGGCCAAAAAAGTGTTTTCTGTAGTTGTGAATGCGCTATGTCGCAACTAAGTGAGTTGGAACGCGGGCAAATTGTTGGTGTTCGCATGGTGCGTGCTCCCGTAACCAATGTAGCCGAACTCTTTGGTGTTTCAGGAGGCATCGTATCGAAGAATCATACGGCACACAGGGAAAGTAGAGAAACATCATCCGCCAAGTCACAACGCGAACGGAATTATGTCTTGAGTGATAGTGAAGAACGGTCATCCAAGAGACGAAAAATAAGAAGACGACAGCCGCAAATATCACTGCAGAACTTAATACCCCAATGGCAAACCCTGTCATCGCCAAAACAACGCGAAGGGAGCTCCACAAGAATGGAATTCCTGGGCGAGATGGAATTCAGAGACCACTCATCAGTGATGCAAATGTCTGCGAAAGGAAAACATGGTGCTCAAGACATGAAACCTGGACTGTGGGGCAGTGGAAGAAAGTCGTGTGTTAGGATGAGTCTTGTTTCACGTTATTCGCAATACTTCCCCGATTTTACGTCTAATAAGTGATACGTGGCAATGGTACGGTAATGACGTTGTGTACCTAGGACCCATGTCTGCTCTGCAAGGTGACCATTTTGGCATATCAAGTCCATGCCATGGTAGAATGTTTGTTCCGAAATGGTTGTGCTGTGTTCCAAGGTGACAGAACAGCGATTCCCATAGCTCATATCATCTAGGACTGGTTTTGTGTGTGCGAGGATGAGTTGTCGCATTTTACCTGGCAACAACTGTCAACAGGCCTCAATATTGTTAAGCCTCTGTGGTTACCTCAACTTCCCATTATTTTGCAGGACGACTGGAACAAGATTCCCTTGAAAACCATACAGGACCTGTATTTATTCCTTCCCAGACGACGGCAAGCTGTCTTGAATGTCAACGGTTTTCTTGTACCATAGGGGCATGGTAATGTGTTGTATTTCTGTTATTCCCCTATTTTTGTTCACCGACCATGACACAGGGAGTTGGTGATCACAGATATTTTGTAAGTATTTCAATTTTAAATGCTTTAAATTTGATGGCATGTTCAACAAAGCTATTCTTTTTACAAAATACGTAGCAATTATTGCAAAAATTAGCCGATTAGCCGGAGTGAGAATTACTAAACTTCAGGATCCTCTGAAGTCAGGCCACGCTTTTTCCTGTGTAGGAAGTAGCTCGCTTTCTAGACTGAGTGTGGGTAAGTATGTGGTTTTCGTACTCAACAGAAGGAGTACGGTACTAGTGGCGGAGCACATAATGTCATCCCGGAACACCAGCATAGTCAACAACGAGACTTCAATATAAGTGCCGCCACTGCAATCAGCTACGATTACGGGACAACCCATCTCGCGTAAAAACACAGCATGATACTTAACTGAACAGAAATTGCGGGTTTGCTTCGTGACTTCAATGCTATTATTCGTTCATCAACTATCAATCACATTAATTCAGCCTGTGTTAGCCAACAGTACATAAGTACGTGTTTTTACGAGAATGCTGGTGGTTGGCATTCGCATCCGGACGACCTGCTTCGCGTTTACCCAGATTTGCATGCAGCCCACATAACGTAACTGTGTTTGGAAGTCCTCTAATCTCGTTTTGGTACAGTCATTTGATTATACAAAATAATTACCACAACTGACCACTAGAAAACAATGCTCAGTGTATATAAATATAAATTAATATGGCGATTCTACAAGTATCAAAGAATACCTGAGATAGCCCTTAAAGCTTGTAAAGTCAAATTTATTACAAGAAGTGACATCTGCAAGGTGTTACCACGCTCATTAGCACCTGATGCAAATAATGACCGCAACTCTAACACACCAGTCATTCTTGTATCCTTGTTCTCTAAAAGATTTTCCAATCGTATGTAAATCGTCGTTCACTTGGCGAGTGTTTTTGCATAAACTGATTAATGAACTAACCACTTAGACAAACAATGATTAACAGCGTCAAGCACTGTATTGGAACCTCACTACCAAAATCACTAGTCATCACCATCATCATTCTCTGGGGCCTTTGTCCCACTTCAACGCGGGGTCGGCCCTGTTACCACGGATTTGGAGATGTTAGTGTCAGAGGGCGGCCAGATGCCCTTCGGTCGCCAGCAACGTGTCACTAGTAATTTCACTATATTCATGATGGCACATCGTACTTGTCATCTAACACAAAGTGTCATTAAAAATGTAAGTTATTCATATGTTGTGAGACACGACCACAATACTAATCGTCATTGCTGACTAACTGTAAAGAGACGTGATCTGAACCTCACATTGTATGACAAAATTTTTTGTACTGTATTGGGACAACTATCGAAAAAGATACTGAACAGACTGTAATCCACTCCAGGGAGTCATGAAGTCAAAATTCTCTTCTGATGTGGTGTACCAGTGCTACAATGGAAACGAAAGCAACCTGTCTATGGAGTCCAGTGGTTTGTGGTCTTGTTACTAGGTTAGTGTTTGTAGGCTCAGGATTCAGATTCCACTCTATGTGAAAGTTTTTAACAGAATCAGGTAGTTTTCGGTTTACCCCTGATTACACCAAACGAAGAGCATACGATTTCACCGTAGTTCCAAATTCAAATTAAACGTGAAGTACCTCCGATACCAACTACACGTTAGGTTGGCCATGACAGAGGCTTAAGTAGCACACTGTAGTAACCTTTCTCGCACTAGTCCTTTTATTTTAATTATTGGTTCTTGTTTCACGGGATTGGATCCTTTCGTGACAACATTGTTCAATCATTTGTTTGTTTATTCAGGGTTCCCAAGTCCTCAAATTCTCCTCATAAGGCTCGGCACCAAATTTCTCGCATTGTCCACTTTAGCATGAGGACACCGAATTGTTAATGGAATTTTATTTTGATTTTTAATTTGTCTTCATTCATTTCAATAACGGTACGTGATGGTTTAGACTCGAAGAGAGAACCAGATTTTTCGTTACGTCGCATAAAGTTCACACATGCCACTGCTGCTGGTGAAAGGAAATTTGGTAGTTAATGTGTCTTTTTTTTATAGTTAACAAACATATATGGAGTGGTCGTTTCCTAGTCATCACTGCACTGTTCGTCACGTTAGTTTAAATATGCTCACCTCTCATTTCTGGTGAAAGAGACCATTACATGGTACAATGTTTATTCCCCAATGGTAATGCTGTGATACAAGACGACAGGGAACTTGCTCACATTGCTCGCATCGACCAGAATTGGTTCTGTGAGCACAAAGATAAATTGTCGCATCTACCCTTGCGACCATAGTCACAAATTCTCATTATTATTGACCCTTTGTGATCTACAAGAGGCGGGTGTGTGATCACTATCCATACCCATCATCCTTATCAGACCTCGCACTATTTTCTGGAAGACTAGTATAACATTCTCTTGAAAACCATACAGTACCTTTCCCCAGACGCGTGCAGGCTGTTTTGAATACCACCGGTTTCCCTACGCCATAAAAGGCATGGTGATGTGTTGTGTTTGTGGTGTGTAAACATTGTTGTCCGCCCCCTGTGATACTCTGAACCCTGTGATACTCTGAACTCGATCTCACAGACGTTTTATGAGTATTTTACTTTTAAAGGGTTTAAATTTGGCGATATGTTCAATCAAGTTATACCTTGCTACAAAATGTGTAGCAGTTACTGCATAAATTCGCTAGTATGAGTATTTTCCTGTGTGGGCAGCAGCTTTCTTTCTAGAGTGAACATAAGGGTGTGAGAGTTTGTTCTGTTCTTTTGCAGTGTTTGTGAGATCGGCTCTGAATCGTAGCTCCCTTTCCACGAACAGGGGTTGAAGGTGTCGCCCTCGAAGGAGTAGCATAAGATTCATCACTAATTTTGAAAATAAATACAAAATCTCGTGAGTCCCTGTTCTTTCTGGCAAAATTACCAGGGAACCAATATGTCAACAACTGTAACATATTATTGGAAGCTAAGGTCGGTAGCGCCCGGAAACAAGTGCACGCCGTTCTGAAGCCGAACTCTTATCGAAACAGCGTCGCTTATCAGTCACCGAGTCCTAGCTCTTAATTTCTGATAAATTAAATCAGAGACGATCAGTAGCTGGCAATGTTCAACAAGAGCTTGATGGCATTACGAAACAGGTCAATAACAAGGTGACTTCAATTTTACAACAAGGAATTTGCATAGGCCACACTTGGACTGCAATAACCAGGACGGGATTTTTTTTTTTCATAGTGGCAGTTTTGCAAAGTTACATTCAAACTGAAAACTAAGCCCCGCATAATTTCGCAATCAGTTGGAAGACAATTTAACAGAACGGTGGACCGAAACGCAGAAAGCAGCTTTTGTAAGAGGACAGCTAGATGACCAAGCTCAAATGTGGGCCCTAAGGACAGGCACAGAGTGTGAAACTTAGAGCAATTTAAGAAAGCACTTTTAGAGATATACTGGATATACAAAAAAAAAAAAAAAAAGACATCGACAGTAGTATCCACAAGTGCTTCAGAAATGTAAGGAATAACAAACTGGAAATATATTTCGGCATTTATTATAGAATAAATGAAACACTTGTCACTCAACTATCAAACCAATTGTTTGTCGCGATTATAACATCCAAATTACCTTTTAAATGCTAGAAAAACAAGTTGTAGTTTCTAGAACTGACATCCAGACGTACAGATATGCTTTGAGGGATTAAGACTCTATCTATAAAGTTTTGAAAAGTAAGTGTCGAATTCTTTGCCACGTGGTAGTACTCATCGAAACAAGAAAAATAAGTCCAATAAACATGGGGCCGGAAAAGGCATATTTCCTGCGATACACATGTTTACAGGAGATATTCAACGTGGCGTCCATTCATGACAGTGCACCTTTCTGCCCTTCGGAGCAACGAATGACGCACCCTTTGATACATATCCGTTTGTTTTTTAACCTGCTGACAACCATTGAAGACGTGACCCTGTAGTGTCGACACACCGTTGATTGGCGTGGGGTAGACCAATTCCTTCAAGTGTTCCTACAACTAAAAGTCAATAGGTATTGAGGTCTGAGGAACAAACAGGCCAACGGGTAGTGACTCTCTGACCAATCCAGCGGTCCTGAAATGTCTGAGTGAGATGTGTGCGCACACTGTGACGAAAGTGTGCTCGTGCGCCATCATGCATGAATCATATTTGTATTCGCTGATGCAGTGGCACAGCCTCGAGCATGCCTGGCAATACATTAATGAGAAAGTCCAGATAATGCGCCCCATTTAACCTTTGCGATAGCACATTCATCTATCGCGAAGTACGCCTGCCCATATGTTAACTGAGAATCAGTGTTGGTGTCCTCTGTCCTGAATTTCTTGGGGATTTACGTCTGCCCATACATGCTTGTTATTGAAATTCACAACACCATCTCTTATGAACCCTGCCTCGTCGGCAAATAAAATCTTGATTATGAACAGAACATCTGCTGCACACTTCTGCAATAGCCATTGACAGAGCCGTCGTCTACCATGAGATTTTGTGGCCCCACGGCTGAACACACTATAGATAATTTGGATACAGCAATTATTCATGAAGTACCCCCCCCCCCCCCCCAATAAGAAAATGACACATGTCTTCTGCTGCTTCTAATCGGCGCACTCTGGTACCAGGGGTTCCTTCCACCGAACTTAGCACTCGGCCCTCCATGTAAGGCGTGTAAACTGTGCGGAGCCTTCCACTCTCAGTCTTCCGATTTGCTACACTATCCGTGTCCCTACGACGCTGCAAAAGGCTGCCGTACGGCTTATCAGAAGGCACTCATTGCTGTGGATATTTTTCAGCGTAGAGGGCACGGGTTTGCAGGTTACGTCCATTTGCTAAACAATAGCAGAATATCATATCCGCCATTTCACTTGTCGAGTAACAGGCTCCCATTGCTAACAAGTGGTCGAAGAGAGAAAAAAGTAAATGTGCTACACCATTTGTAAGTACAAATAGCATAATAACAGTAAATACATATGTTAATCTGCCTTTGGAAGAAGTCAAAACACCATCATAGTTACCCAGGGTTGACACTACTGTAAAATAAGGCACTCAAACACCACGACAAATAGTAACGCCCACAACCCGACTCGAGCCACCACGCAACTGACTGCAGACCACCTAATGGTAGGTAGAGTACTGTGAGTGACACATCATAATACCCTGCCGACACATTCTACAGAGCGCCAATGCAACGACTGTGCTAATATCCACAACCAAGCGTCGCGCAGCCCTACTATTAAACACGTGTTTATCTCGGAATGTATACGTTTCCGGACCCATGTTTGTTCGACTTATTCTTCTTGTTTCGACGAGTGTTACCACGTCTCAAAGTATTTGGCACTTGTTTTTTGAACACACTGTGCTTCTGTTGTCATACTACATCATAAGGCCGAAACGGAAATTAGTGGTGATTAAATGACTCTTTGGACTGAAGTCAATTGCAGTGCCCCTTAACAACGCAGGAATGAGTTCGTGATAAGAAGAGAAGGAACTTATCACATGTTAACTACTACCTTGGATAGTATGACTTTCACTAAAAATTGCATGAAACAGAGAAGACTACGAGGCTGAGTAGCCATTTCTATAGAAACAAAATTTGTGGAACCAGGAACAGACAACTTTCAAATTATGGCTGAAAATATAGATATATAAGGCTGAAAAGGAGAGAGAAATACCGAATTAAGGCAACAAATTTTACCTTTCATTGAGCTTAAGCGCTGTGGAAAAATTACAGACGTTTTAATAGACACAGGTAGTACAGTCAGCGCCATATCATGGGACTTAGTCGCACTTGGCTAAGAAAAGGATTGAATATTCCGTTTCTTCCTGTGACAGACGTATCAGTAAGTGTTGCAGTGCAAATTTCTGTATGAGCAGTGAAAGACCATATTCTAATAAATATAATAATTGATGGGAAACAATTTGAAATGTCAACACTGGTGGTATAGCGCTGAAGTGTACAATTAATCCTGGTGAACGGAAGAAGAACTATCCAGTAAACGTCGTTCACACATCAGCTCGGGAAATGCTAAACATCAAGAAGAAGATTTTTAGCTACAATTCGAGGTCAAGTATGACCGCGTTGACACAAGAAGAGGAACCATCACTATACTTCACGGAAGGCTTAGAAGCAGCACTTACGAGTTGGCAAACGGGAGACCTTGACCTTTTCAATAAAAAGTAATGGAGATGGGAAAACCTATATCATGATGTCACGTTAAAAATAGAAGAATGCAAGACTAAGATGAAGAGCAGCCCAAGCAAAGATATCAAAAAGTTAGCAAAACCTTTAAGAAAACATCAAAAGGTATTTTATAATAAACCATAGGCTTTACCAGGAGCACTCAATAGTTTCCATGTTAAAGAAATATAACATTTAATACCAAGCAATACCCAATACCTTACGCAGAAACAGAGGCACTTCATTAAAAATTACAGATAGTGTTGCAGGAAAAAATCAATGAACAGTCTTCTAGTTAGAATAATTATCGCTCTTCATTAGTAGTACTTATTTAAAGTTAAGTATAACTCCATTCTTATTCCAGACAATATAAAGCGTTCAGATTTAGATCAATACAAAAGTCCTGTAACTGTACTTCTCGGTATAAACGTGTCTGCCACGAGTAAGACACGAGGACATAAACTTTATTGCACTACTAGGTGGCCAAATATTCTCAACTCACTCATATAAAACTGAGCAATAAAAATTAGTTGTGGTCACACACATGTGATTAATCGTCATCAGATCTACAGTGCATCTTGTTGTTTTACAGAAAGATTTTCAATGTTCAGGCAAATGTTTTTTTGAGTTAGTGGTACATCATGTTCGGAAATCTCTTTGCTGCCTACATAGTTAACACTTTCGTGAACAGTTTGTTGCCGTGTGGACAGTTCATGGTGACAGTGTATGTACTGTCGGCGTGGCTGATGTGAACTGAGACGTGCTCTAGTTGGACAATGGTAAACATACAAATACATCCTGGACGTTTTATTTCGTAATGTGTCCTTTGTAGGAATGGGCAATGCAGTTAAATATAGTAAAACAGTACCGATATACAATTAAATACGAGAGGTGGTTGTTATAGTTATTCCTTTGTTCATGTAGCTCGTTAACCAATGATAAACAGATTGATAAAGCTGGCTCACTGTGAGAACTAAATGGTAGGTAACAGCTCTACACAAGGATATGTTTAATATTTGTATTAAAAGAGAAGTGATCACAAGGTGAAAACTGTAAAAAAATTCAGATAATTGTGGCTGGCTTAATCACTGACTAAAAAATAATTAACTAAACACTTTCGAATACTTGAAAGAAACCAACGCAATAAGTTCAAACAACACATGAAACCTTGAAGCCGCGCAGGGTTAGCCGAGCGCTTTGGGGCGCTGCAGTCATGGACTGTGCGGCTGGTCCCGGCGGAGGTTCGAGTCCTCCCTCGGGCATGGGTGTGTGTGTTTGTCCTTAGGATAATTTAGGTTAAGTAGTGTGTAAGCTTAGGGACTGATGACCTTAGCAGTTAAGTCCCATAAGATTTCACACACATTTGAACATTTGAAACCTTGAAACCTTTTACGCAGTCGTCTCATGTCATGATGACTAATCTTTCAAGTAAGCTTCTTTTCTCAGTCATTCCCAAATCTTTCCTCTTTTCACGCTGTCATATTCCTTTGTGATACCAAGGAACACTTGGGCTTTATCTTTATCTCTCGTCCCCTATTTGTTCATCAATACGCAGACACTAAGAACTAGATCTTTTGTTGACATTTCTGTCCTGAATCTGTATCACATCTCTTTTGAATGTGGCTCCACAATTTCCGTAATTTTACGTTAATGAAGTTTAGTTTCGGATCATCTGTATGCAATTGAAAAAAAAAGGGTAATTTTTTTTTCAGACACGTTTTATCCAAATTTCCTAAACCATAATCAGTGGCTGTGTTTGTTGATACTGTCTGCATGTGAATTTACTGTATTGCTAGTGAAGCTGTTTAATGCATGTAGCACTATAATTAGTTTTCAACACAAGACACTAACTGTTTCACCAACAGTGAAGCGACTGAGGATGATCTCCCAGGCAATTTTCAGGCCAGGGGGAAGAAGTATCGGAAGTATACTTCGGCGATAGTGAACATTACTTTCTTTTTGCCGAATCATTGTGCCGAAGTTGACAGAAATGAACAACGCAAATTAATGATGTGGAACCAATTAGTATAGTCGAACTGTGAGCATTACTGCTTATATACGGCTACCCGACTTCAAAGAATCTAGTTGCGAATGGAGCGAGAGAGACATTTAACGCTAAGGTACAGATACCTGCTGGGCAAGCAGCCATGTTGGCGACGGCGCCGACTATGGAGAGAATGAACTGCGCCTCTTCTGTGCAGCCGGGAGGCAGCTCCAACGCGTACGTCTCCATGAAGCTGAGTAGCGCGTCGCTTATGATGTAGAGGAAGTCGCGCCTGAGGTTCGAGTCCAGCAGTGCTTCGGAGAATTTCGGGTCCCTCGCCCCCTGTGGATCGGTGGAACAATTTCACATCAATGTAGAACCGAAGTTCGTACTAGGAACGCTATGAGTACATCTACGAGGGGTGTCCAATAAATAATGCTATACTCTATTTTTGATAGCAGGTTGATTTTATACAGGATTACCATACTCCACATTATTCTCCTCTCTTTCGGGCTACAGAACCTTGTTTTTCAAGATAATCTTCGTTCAATGCCGCAACCTTTCTTCACCTTACTGAGAGGGCCTTTGTGCCCCTATGGTACCACCCTACTGGTCGACGTCGGAGCCAACATCTTGCGGCATCAGTAACCTATCCATCATCCACCTGCTGCTTCCCTAGGAGTGTATCCTTCATTGAACGAAATAGATAGGTAGGTGCAAGATCCGGGCTATAGGGTGGATCAGTAAGGATCAGGAAAAACAGTCCAATGAATACTTCTAAGCTCTTCTCGGGTGCACAGACTCGTGCGAGGCCTAGTGTTGTCATGGAGGAGCAGAAGCTCGTTTGCATTTTTCTGGCGACGAACCCACCGAAGTCGTTTATTCAGTTTCCTGAGGGCAGCACAGGAAGCTTCAGAATTGATCGTGGCATCATGAGGGAGGACATCAAAAAGAACAACTCCTTCAGAGTCCCAGAAAACCGTCGTCATGACCGTGCCGGCTAAGTGTGCGGCTTCGACTTTTCTTCGGACAAGAGGCGATGTGGTGCCACTCCATGGACTGTTGTTTTGTTTCCGGTTCACCAGTGAGTATGGTCGACAAAACATTGTCACTATCAGGCCCGTACCGTGCATGCAAATCCGCACGAATTGTCGTTCATTGCTCTTTATGGTTTGCTATTAATGGCCGAGGAACCAAGTAGGCACACTGTACCTCCTTATTGTCATCCCCAAGACGAAAATTTAGAAGTGTTAGAAACATTTGTTTGTTTCCTATTTCTAAAGATTATTTTACTGTTTTTCACAAGGGAAAGCGCAAGCGGAGAGAAATTGCATTCCTTGCACGAAATGTTTGGTTTATCATCACGATACTTGCTCTTCATCTACAGAACCATGCAAATACATACGTGACAGATGTTTAAAAGACTGAAACCAATGTTCATTTCTGTTCATCAAGTCATTTATAATAGCGCAGTTGTTTGGTAATGTTAGAATAAAAATTATACTTAAAAAATCATTATTTGTACAGGATGAAATTACGATAACTTTTTTTCGTACTTTCGCCTTTCGCTTTGGCACTGTCAACGTTCATCTCATATAGCAGATTTGGTATGTTATAACAATTTAACTGTGATTGGCTTACAAGTGGAGAGTAAATTCAAGAATATATATACTAATTTGTAGCCTTCTTCATAATTTTCAAGGCCTTTACAGGTCCTAATCTTCTAACGTCATGAAATCTGGGCCCCGTGCATTACGACTAGATACTTAGAGCATACTATTTTGGGGGGGTGGGGGGGGGGGGGGAATAATCTCCCCAAATACCCAGGTCCATTGTGATAGTCAGAAGTAATTATCCTCTTATAGTTTCAATACACTATAGTAAAAC
The DNA here is from genome assembly GCF_023864275.1 of Schistocerca cancellata. NCBI lineage: Eukaryota > Metazoa > Arthropoda > Insecta > Orthoptera > Acrididae > Schistocerca > Schistocerca cancellata. The sequence goes on along the minus strand of NC_064630.1, from coordinate 454,669,553 downwards.
TAAAAAAACGTTCAAGGAAAAACGGGAATGCAGAAATATAAGCCACTTAGGAATGAAGCTAAAAGTCTGAGGAATATATATTTCAAAAAGGCTGTATCTTAAAACTGTACTTCGTTAAGCACTGCTAGTTTCGAGCGTGGATCATTCTCAAGTCCATCTACAACAGACGTTGACACACCATCGTCATCAAACTCAAATCGGATCAGCCGTGGGTAGTTGTGCATAACGTGGTCGTCACAGTGCAGTCTCGTGATGTTTAGCCACAAAGTACACCCTACACACGGCGATCAAGTACTGTTTATTTGTTCATCATATTCTTGTTATGTTCTACATCATTTGACGGGGCCTAGCTTGTTTACATATATCGGGTTAAGAAGAAAGCCGTAACTGATGATAATCTTATACACGGTGATTCTTTTCACCATGTACAAACAATAGGGACTGGCTGATGAGAGGATACGGAACAAATAAGGTTTAATGAATTTACGTCCGGAAGTGGATGCTTTCCATGCTAGAGACTATCTGTTCAATCACACACTGTTACAGAGACTGCGGTCTGATACGGGCACTCAGCCAGAGTTACAGAATGTACTCAAAATGGTTTCCATGTTCCTCAATGCATGCATGTACGCGCCGTAGCATGTTCTGTCTCACACGTTCACGTCAGCCAGACTCCATTGGTACGGCGTCAAAGGCAGCATGAATACGTTGCTCCAGTGTCTCCACATCTGGAATGGGCTCTGAACACACAATACATTTGAGATGACCGCATAACCAGAAATCACACTGATTGAGATACGGTGAACGAGGAGGCCATGCAATTGTACCCCCTCGTCCGATCCATCGACCATCGAAGACACGATTGAGATGCGTCCAGACGTTAACGGCGAAATGGGCTGGAGTACCACCATGTAGCCGGCCGCGGTGGTCTAGCGGTTCTGGCGCTGCAGTCCGGAACCGCGGGACTGCTACGGTCGCAGGTTCGAATCCTGCCTCGGGCATTGGTGTTTGTGATGTCCTTAGGTTAGTTTGGTTTAAGTAGATCTAAGTTCTAGGGGACTTATGACCTAAGATGTTGAGTCCCATAGTGCTCAGAGCCATTTGAACCATTTTTTACCATCATGTAGCAGCCACATAACCCTTCGAATCAGCAATTGCACTTCTTCCAGCAGGGGAGGCAAAGTCACCCGCGAGAAACGCCGACAGTTTCAGCTTGTTAGGCAACGTGAAAGGAAGACTGGTCCCAAAATACGGTCGGCAATTCTCCCGACCTACACATTCCGGCTGCACCAATGCTAATGATTCGCTGTCACCATACCATTGGGCTTCTGCATACTGTTCCACGGATGACTGTTATGGAAGTGGAAGATACCATTCTGCGTAAATGTGGTCTCATCTGTGATTGGCATGGTTGACACAAATCTCGGAATCCTAGTTGCCTGATGAAGAATGTGGAAAGTCTGTTGCTAGTAAGCACTGCACACGCTGCAAGCGATAAGTGTAGTAACAGTTGTGGTGGACTATGTTCCACAAGGTGTCTGGCTTACCCTGTACTGGCGGGCCACCCTCCTAGTCACTGTCACGGCGGTCGCATTCCACATTGTTAATCACATTTTCCTCCAAGTCTGGTGTCCGAACATTTCGTGTACGTCCTTCATGGTTGCCTGCTTCCTAAAATGACCCTGTCTCACACAAGCGGCAAAACACTGTTGCAAATATTCAGAGTTGTGATTGTTGTCGGCGGGGATATGTCTCCTGATACAACTTTGCAGCCCGCCGCTGGCTGCCATTTGCCTTTCCGAAAGCAAACATAACTGCACAAGCTCTCAATTCGAATACGGAACCATTGTGTATAACGCTGTATCACATCCACCACAATGTGAGTCAGCAGGAGAAGTGAATCGGACACAACATTACCATATGCTATGGCAGGTGGGGACGCTAGGGCATGACGTATGAGGAACAGATCCTCCCTATAGGAGGGAGCCATGCATGCTGTATCTGTGGCCGCATGGTACAGCGCGTATTAGACCGCAGTCTCTGTAACAAGGAACGTTTCAGTAAGTGGTCTCTAGGATGAAACCCTGCATTTCCGGGACTGAGTTCATTAGACCTTTTTTCCCATGTCCTCCCATCGATCAATCCCTAGATTTTGTACACGGTGGAAAAATTTATCCTGTAGATAGAAACCGGTCATGAAACATAAGAAAAATTTTATGATCGAAGACTGTTTTGAAATCTATATACGGTTAATGTTGGGATGCTGTTGCATCCATAGTCCACGTCACCGTAACTGCTCTCAGTATTTCGACTGATAATGTTAAGAAAGGTTTTGTGATTGAAACCCTTAAGGCGGTAGGAGACCTAGGTCTGCAATACATCAGTATACTGTAAAATAAAATATGAAGAAATTAGTGGTAGGCTTTGCGTGTAAGACGTTCTACCTGTATTTACTGCGACGAAATCCGCTATCGGTAACGCTCAGACAGTCCTGATAAACTTGCGAATTATATAGGTACTGGGCGAAAGCATTAATTGTATTTTCCTGTGTAAGAGAGATACCAACTCCGGTGTATAGTGTAGCGTGAGTTATATCTTTTGTTATTTCTAACTGACTGGCCGGGTGAAATTCTATTCACGTCCCGCAGAATTAAGTGATGTAAGAAGTAGTTTATAACAGATTCGTAGCGGTAATTTGATTTTCTTTGATGTACAACGTCATTATGTTTAAAACTGAGTACATCTGTTGTTTCGACACACCGCAAGAATAGAAACACTAATTAGTGGTGCAAACAGACAGTACTACAGTTGAGGACGAAGGGAAAGCGATTGTTGTCCATTTTCATTTTCCAGAACCACTCGCAATCCTGAAGGCAAATTATTCGTTCGTGTTGGGGCACTTGTTGCCTATTTCTCTTATTTCCTTTCACAAATTTACTGTTTCTACTAAGTGCTTGTCTGGCGAGCGTACGAATCTCTTCACACTGAAGCTACACTCCTGGAAATGGAAAAAAGAACACATCGACACCGGTGTGTCAGACCCACCATACTTGCTCCGGACACTGCGAGAGGGCTGTACAAGCAATGATCACACGCACGGCACAGCGGACACACCAGGAACCGCGGTGTTGGCCGTCGAATGGCGCTAGCTGCGCAGCATTTGTGCACCGCCGCCGTCAGTGTCAGCCAGTTTGCCGTGGCATACGGAGCTCCATCGCAGTCTTTAACACTGGTAGCATGCCGCGACAGCGTGGACGTGAACCGTATGTGCAGTTGACGGACTTTGAGCGAGGGCGTATAGTGGGCATGCGGGAGGCCGGGTGGACGTACCGCCGAATTGCTCAACACGTGGGGCGTGAGGTCTCCACAGTACATCGATGTTGTCGCCAGTGGTCGGCGGAAGGTGCACGTGCCCGTCGACCTGGGACCGGACCGCAGCGACGCACGGATGCACGCCAAGACCGTAGGATCCTACGCAGTGCCGTAGGGGACCGTACCGCCACTTGCCAGCAAATTAGGGACACTGTTGCTCCTGGGGTATCGGCGAGGACCATTCGCAACCGTCTCCATAAAGTTGGGCTACGGTCCCGCACACCGTTAGGTCGTCTTCCGCTCACGCCCCAACATCGTGCAGCCCGCCTCCAGTGGTGTCGCGACAGGCGTGAATGGAGGGACGAATGGAGACGTGTCGTCTTCAGCGATGAGAGTCGCTTCTGCCTTGGTGCCAGTGATGGTCGTATGCGTGTTTGGCGCCGTGCAGGTGAGCACCACAATCAGGACTGCATACGACCGAGGCACACAGGGCCAACACCCGGCATCATTGTGTGGGGAGCAATCTCCTACACTGGCCGTACACCATTGGTGATCGTTGAGGGGACACTGAATAGTGCACGGTACATCCAAACCGTGATCGAACCCATCGTTCTACCATTCCTAGACCGGCAAGGGAACTTGCTGTTCCAACAGGACAATGCACGTCCGCATGTATCCCGTGCCACCCAACGTGCTCTAGAAGGTGTAAGTCAGCTACCCTGGCCAGCAAGATCTCCGGATCTGTCCCCCATTGAGCATGTTTGGGACTGGATGAAGCGTCGTCTCACGCGGTCTGCACGTCCAGCACGAACGCTGGTCGAACTGAGGTGCCAGGTGGAAATGGCATGGCAAGCCGTTCCACAGGACTACATCCAGCATCTCTACGATCGTCTCCTTGGGAGAATAGCAGCCTGCATTGCTGCGAAAGGTGGATATACACTGTACTAGTGCCGACATTGTGCATGCTCTGTAGCCTGTGTCTATGTGCCTGTGGTTCTGTCAGTGTGATCATGTGATGTATCTGACCCCAGGAATGTGTCAATAAAGTTTCCCCTTCCTGGGACAATGAATTCACGGTGTTCTTATTTCAATTTCCAGGAGTGTATTTATAACGTGCAACGGGCCCACAACTCCCAGAAGCTATATTGTACGTCACAGACAACACGTATCTGTTTGTACAATAGCAGCGTTCGTGGATGCGTTGTTGAAACTGGGATACCCTTGCTGAACGTAGTACGGAAGCTATGCTGATCTACAAATACAGCCCAGTGAACCTAAAACTGCACAGTTTTAGTCCAGTGTGCTACTACGGGGCTCTGCTTGTCCACTGGGATGGTCCACTGGGGGCAGAATCGCACAATAACCCTCGGCTGTGTGTGAGGCGGCGGTGAGGTGGGTGGGCTCCTGTGGCTTGCTGTGGGGCTGTGAACCACTGAGGGCTACGGCGGGGCGAAGCCTCTCCGTCGTTTGTAGGTCCCCGGTTCAATACACAGGATACACACGTTTGGCTTTGCTGGCAGTTTCACAGGCAGCCAGCAGATCAAAACGAACCAATGGACGTCATTAACTTAACGCAGGTAGTAAAGGTGATGCCGACGCCATGAAGGACAGTACTGGGGAAGGCTGTTGTGTACACTGGACAGTGTGAGCGGACGCCAGTCGCGAGCTGACACAATGCTGACAGCACAGGTAACGCCGCCGCTGGAATTCTGCACGAGATGACAGCCGCTGTCCTGTTCCTCAAGTGTTTTTCTGCGGTGAGGGGGTTGTACAGTAAAGGTGACGCAAGGTGGTCAACAATGAGCCCTTGGTGGAGCACGCTGAGAAGACGGCGCCAGTCTGCCGCTAGGAGAGTAATATACCGGTGAACACTACGCAGGCTTGGTTAAAGCTACAGGTACTTAAGGCTCTATGCCCTCGGCAGAACACGACAGACAAGGTGTGAGAATTCTATGAGTGTGAGCCTGAAACCTTCCCATCCCAAAAATATCTGCAGTCGGTCTCTCGTATATATATAAAGCAGATAGGAATCGAAAATGCGCGAATTTCATTGGTCACCTTGGTCTGACGTAGCTGTTTGTAAAATTATTGAGACTTGGGAGGAGGCTCCACGAGAACTGAGCCTCGTGACTGGACGACTGCTCGTGAGAGGCTACGACTGGCTCTCAAAGAAGAGGTGAATGCTACGAGGGAAGACTTAGTCCGCTGCTAGTGAGAGAATCATTCCGAATTCTGCTCACAGAATTCGGTATGAGAAGTAGTCATTTCACTTTGCAGCTCCAACTGGAGCGCGATGTAATGCATGCGTTAGGCAGCTTTTCGGGACTTACAAGGATCGCCTTACAGTGGCCACGAACAGCAGCACTGGCAGGCAACGTAACGACACTGTTAAAAAGAATGGTAAGATCAGAAATCGGCTTCTTGATATGTAGGTAACAATGTACTCACAAGGGAACCTCCCCATCGCACCCCCCTCAGATTTAGTCATAAGTTGGCACAGTGGATAGGCCTTGAAAAACTGAACACAGATCAATCGAGAAAACAGGAAGAAGTTGTGTGGAACTATGAAAGAAAAGCGAAATATACAAACTGAGTAGTCCATGTGCAACATAAGCAATACATGAATAATCTTAGATCAGGAGTGCCGTGGTACCGTGGTTAGCGTGAAGAGCTGCGGAACGAGAGGTCCTTGGTTCAAGTCTTCCCTCGAGTGAAAATTCTACTTTCTTGATTTTCGCAAAGTTATGATCCGTCCGTTCGTTCATTGACGTCTCTGTTCACTGTAATAAGTTAAGTGTCTGTGTTTTGCGACCGCACCGCAAAACCGTGCGATTAGTAGACGAAAGAACGTGCCTCTCCAATGGGAACCGAAAACATTTGATCGCAAGGTCATAGGTCAACCGATTCCTCCACAGGAAAACGCGTCTGATATATTCTATACGACACTGGTGACGGCATGTGCGTCACATGACAGGAATATGTTGTCGCCTCACCTAACTTGTACACTTGGCGAATGGGTAAAAAGATTCCTGTACCTTGCCCGATTTAGGTTTTCTTGTCGGTGTGATAATCACTCCCAAACAAGTGATCGCATCGGACGGACGGACGGACGGACAGATAATTATTGTCTGAAAATTAAAAATTAAAACTTTTCATTCGAGGGAAGATTTGAACCAAGGACCTCTCGTTCCGCAGCTGCTCACGCTAACCACGGGACCACGGCGCTCCTAAGCTCAACTCACCCAATATGTTGCCTATCTGCTCATGGATTACTCAGTTTTTATATTTTGCTTATTTTTTTCATAGTTCCATACAACTTCTTCCTGTTTTCTCGATTGATCTGTGTTCAGTTTTTCAAGGCCTATCCACTGTGCCAACTTATAACTAAATCTGAGGGGGGTGCGATGGGGAGGTTCCCTTGTCAGTAAAGGGTAGAGTGTTACGAGTGACAGTAAAATGTCTTTCTGGCATGCATAATTTTACGAACTCAAATTTTTTCAATCACTGTGGTCATATCCAGAAAACGAATCAGTGTGCTAATAATAGAGTAACCTATCTATCAGTTCCTGGTCTTGAGTCTCAGCCCATCTTAGTTAATTCGTTACTTGTAAAGTTTCATCTTCTTGTGATAATTTTTCAGCGACAGGAAGTTATTAAACATGTCCATGGTACACATCAGCGCAACTACCGCACTCGTTTTATGTGAGTATAATAAACAATAGAAATACGGTAACTTTGACTTTCATTAGAATTAGATTACAGTATCACTATTCCACCACCCTATGAAGTCTTTAGCACTATATTTTAGCATTAATAAAAAATCCTTGCACAACAAGTGATAGTTTACCGCAATATGGGAATTGTGAGCCCGCCTTGATGCAAACACTTTTGTTATCTATTTATTCCCCAAATTAGTTTCAGCAACAAATATCGCCATCACCAGTGGGTTCCTTAAATCTAAAACTTGCAGAAAGTCACGTAGTTATGAAACACCGCAGAACTCCCACTGCAATTTACATACTCTCCTCGACATGCCATACATTTCTCGCGACACACGTGAACAGCAAGATGGCGTATTGTTTTGGCTTGTGGAAGAAGTGCGGAAGGTATCTTTTTCTCTGTATGAAAAGCAGCTGCAAGCCGTCCAGCGAACATGAGTACACGACAAACTAAACTAAGTAATAGTCTAGTACACACCAAAACAGTATCCACAATAGTACCGTAGTCCTAACTGTATAACGCTGATATAAGAAAGTTCACATTTTTGTATTTGTTTACTAACAGCCGTTCACACAGTAGCAGATGACATAATGTATGCAGAGAAACGGCAACAGAAAAACACAGAAAATAAGCCTCGAACGCCGGCTGCTGTGACCGAGCGGTTCTAGGCGCTTCAGTCGGGAACCGCGCTGCTGCTACGGTCGCAGTTTCGAATCCTGCCTCGGGCATGGATGTGTGTGATGTCCGGTAATTTCGAAGAATGATTGCCTATCGAAGTTGCGGTGTCCAAACGATACATATCGAATGTGCGATCGTAAATCGATCATGCGACTCTGGTGGTAGGCGTTGTGATCAATTATTAGTGATCGTCATTTTTATCTGTTTTCCATCGTTCCCTTACTTGCTGTAAATTACATACCTCCGCGAATTATTTGTGAGTTACTAGGGAATCTTAGATGATTTATGTCGTTAGTGAGTGGGATGGTTGCTGTTCATGAGGATCCTTCGACGGATTCTCTCACATGGAAAAATCTAATTCCATGTTTATCCAGCGTAGAAAATTGTTCGACTTTTTGTCGCAAATATGGATAACTACCGGATGAGGAAAGAAGGGACTGTGTAGACTGTGGTGGTGCGAAGTGTGTAAAACTCCGTAAGAACAGTTTCGATGCTGAAATACCGTTTACAGTTTCATTGTGGACTGTGTGGGAAACGAACGAGTACCAGGAAGAATACATGGTTCTTCCATACTATCCATCCAGACCACTATAATGGACTTTCACATGATGACAACACCAACGACGAGTAAGGTAAGTCGTCTCCTTTTCAATCACAATTATTTTTGTAACGCTCTTCTTTTGTCGTTTCTGTAGCAACCACCCTAAACTAATTCATAACGCCTGCCACCAGAGTCGCATGATCGATTTACGATCGCACGTTCGATATGTATCGTCTGGACACCGCAACGTCGATAGGCAATCATTCTTGGAAATTACCCAGTCTTCATTGAGCATCTACATACCGATAGAAATTAATTACCGAAAGTCGTAGGTGGTGGGGTAGTACACAAGTATCGCAAATTCCTCTTGACTCACAATAACTAGCAGCGTAAAGGAACTGACCAAAATAAACCCTCCAGCACTCACCTTCCAAATGAGGTTGCCGATGATGGAGCCGACGTGGGCGCAGTACTGGGACTGGGACAGCAGCTGGAACTTGAGGTTCTGCAGCTCCTCCTCGGCCCGGTCTATCTGCTCTTGCTGGTAGTCCCACTCCTTGTGCAGGGCGTCGTACGACTTCTTCAGCTCCTTCAGTTCGCAAACAATGCGCGTCGGGACGACCTGCTCTTCGCCTGTTCCCGCCATCTTCTGCCGTCACAGGTAGAGTCGCTTGGTAGATCAACTCAGTCGTTGTTATTCAGAAACGTGCTTGCGAAACCCACCAACGATTTTGATCGTCCCACCTGTATTGCGAAAAGGCCGTTACTACGGAAACGAATGTTCTTCGTTCGACAACCGACGTGCATTGTTGTCTCGATTTTCGAACGAGATTACGGGCTTTCCACAGAAATGATTAGTTTTATGTACCTGTGGTGTATTATACTACTAGGGTTCTTCACGGCATATACCAGTCTTAAGGAATTGGAAAACGTGACTGTTGACGGATACAATACACATATGAGACATTGTGTGTCTCCTTGCCTAAGAGAGCTTCGAACTCCCACAATCATGACCATTTTAGTATGGAATGCCTATTCTATCATGAACATTTTATAAACTGGAATACGGAAACACGTATATTTTCCTTCCGAATGTTAATGCCATTGACTGTTTAGTCCTTTGTACTGAAAGGAATAATATTTAAATTCCGCAACAATAATACGCTGCCTAGTATTCATGGTATGTGGGAAAAACTGAAATAAAAAGTAATTTACAACTTATAGACTGCAATAACTTTGAAACTATTCTAGTTTTTACAATGTGGTTTTCAACATGTGATGAGAAATATAAAGCCTTTTTTATCCTCCAGGAAACGGGTTTTTGACGCTAAACTGAACTTGAAAATCTGATAAAATGAGCGCGCGACAGGAGAAAGCTCAGTGTATGGTCTGGTCCATATAAAAGACGTCCGATACGAAAGAGCAACGAAACTCAGAAACATGGTATGGAAGGCTACAATCGTCCCGACCAACCGTCGGGACTTAGCATATGTCATGTGTGGAAAGAGGCAGAAAAGGAGCAGGCGTCGCCCATACATTTCAGATGCCAGCGTGTAAAATGTATGGCACGTGTTTGCTAAGAGTCCGTCAAAATCGGTGCGTACAGCGGCTAGAGAAGTGGAAATGAGACAATCGACAGAACCCAATGTCTTGCGTATAGGTTACGGCTATATCCCTACAAGGTGTAACTGCTTCAGGCATTGAAGCTGACAGACAAACGTTAGCGCGAACATTTTGCATAGGCGATGCTAGGCAAGACTGGCGCATAACATTTCATGTATCCGGCAAACTGAATCGTCGTAACGCTCGTAAATAGGGTTCACAACATCCTCATGCTACACATGAAATGGAAAGAGACAGTCCCAATGTCAATGTCTGGTGCGGACTGATGCACAATTGCATCATTGGTCCATTGTTTTTGATCGAGTATTCTGTCAAAAGGTGGTGCTTACCGTGACATGTTCCAAGAGTTAGCTGTGCCACAACTGCAACACCTGCAACTGGATGTCACATTCCAGCGGGATGGGACACCACTCCACTAGTCCCCAAATGCCCGTCAATTCCTAGATGAAAGATTTCCGGATAGAAGAATTGAACGAGCTGATCCAATTCGATGGCCACCACGATCCCCTGGCCTAACAGCACTAGACTCCTTCCTGTTGCCGGCTGCTGTGACCGAGCGGTTCTAGGAGCTTCAGTCCGGAACCGCGCTGCTGCTACGGTCGCAGGTTCGAATCCTGCCTCGGGCATGGATGTGTGTGATGTCATTAGTTAGTTAGGTTTAATTAGTTCTAAGTCTAGGAGACTGATGACCTCAGATGTTAAGTCCCATAGTGCTTAGAGCCATTTGAATCTTCCTGTGGGATTTTGTAAAGGATCTGGGTGTACCAAACCAGTGTTAGATACATACAGGACTTGAAGCACACATTCACAATGAATTACAACATGTCACCTAGAAGAGAAATGGAATTCCAACTAAACGTGATCCGTTCCACTAAGGGTGCACACAGTGGTGGATATGAATGATGAAACAAAACTATATGAGCTATCTTATCACATGTTGAGAACCATTTGTTACTATCTACTACAGCTTTAAAGGTACTAAAGCCTTAATCTGTAAAGACAATTTATGGACACTCTGAACATTTTAAGTCACATATAGACGCTGCTGCTGTAGAAACGATTATATACCATTAATACATTGCAATTTAATGAAGCGCATGAATGGCAAAAACGCTATTGCAAGCGGTACATGGGAAGATTATCGCATCATTCACGATTGTCCAGCTCCATTGTGAAAGGCTACTCATATAAGGCTAATATTAATTGAATAAGAAGTCGTTCGGGCACTTCGTCAAATCGCTATGTTAAATTACATATAATTTTCGAAGTTAGTGGTGTTTGATCGTTGCTACAGTAGCTTTCGAATGACCGAAGAGCAACTTATTCCTGGAAAACAAACATGCTATGTCCTCATTGTATTATCATATTGTCACGGTTGCTTATTCAAGTTCGAAAACGCAAATAATGTAGCCCTTTTAAAATCTGACGCTGGTGGGTTTGTAGCTCTACAGAGGTCGTGTGACCCTCCTCCGGTGTCTAAGCCACGGCTATCAAGCGTATATGTCCCAGTCGGTTGTCCTGAATGACCGCATAGTGTCAGAAGTGTGCCAGGAAAGTGTGAGAGAACCGCTCCTATTCTTTATATATGTGGCGCATTCACTAATAAACCTGTGAATTTTATTTTTGAAAGCAGGTTGGTTTTATCCGGGATTTCAATACACGATTTTATTCCTCACTCTTTTGGACACAAAATCCTGTTTCTGAACACAAAATCCGTTGATTACGACGGCCTTACGCCACCTTACTGGGAGAGCCAGTACGCCCATACCGCTGTACAATTCTACTGGTCTACTTCGGAGCCAACGTTATACTCCACCAATAATCTCCCCACCATCCCGTACTGCTTCACACGGGGTACATCCTTCATTGGGCCAAACACATGGAAGTCAGAAGGTGCGAGATGCGAAATGGACGGTGAATAAGGAAGAACCGTCCAATGAAGTTATATGAGCTTCTCTAGAGTGCTCATACTTGTGTGAGGCCTTGCGTTATCCGTGAGGGAGGACACAAAACAGAATAACCCCTTCTGAGTCTAACGTTCTTTAAAAAAGAATAATGCTTTTTAATTTTGCGTTCTGACTGTAGGACCGCACGGGATTAGCCGAGCGGTCTGGGGCGCTGCAGTCATGGACTGTGCCGCTGGTCCCGGCGGAGGTTCGAGTCATCGCTCGGGCATGGGTGTATGAGTTTGTCCTTAGCATAATTTGGGTTAAGTAGTGTGTAAGCTTAGGGACTGATGACCTTAGCAGTTACGTCCCATAGGATTTCACACACATTTGAACAACATCTGCCTGTAGGTTGTCATGATTATACGTATCTGGTTTGAAAGAGATAAGCGTAATGGTGATAAGGGGGTGGTCCATAGATAGTGACCCGGCCAAATATCTCACGAAATAAGCGTCAAACGAAAAAACCACAAAGAGCAACACTTGTCTAGCTTGAAGAGGGAAACCAGATGGCGCTATGGTTGGCCCGCTAGATGGCGCTGCCACAGGCCAAACGGATATCAAATGCGTTTTTTAAAAAATATGAACCCCATTTTTATTACATATTCGTATACTACGTAAAGAAATATGAATGTTTTAGTTGGACCACTTTTTTCGCTTTGTGATAGATGGCGCTGTAATAGTAACAAACGTATAAGTGCGTGGTATCACATAACATTCCGCCAGTGCGGACGGTATTTGCTTCGTGATACATTACCCGTGTTAAAATGGACCGTTTACCAATTGCGGAAAAGGTAGGTCTCATGCTGATGTATGGCTATTGTGATCAAAATGCTCAACGGGTGTGTGCTATGTATGTTGCTCGGTATCCTGGACGACATCATCCAAGTGTCCGGACCGTTCGCCGGATAGTTACGTTATTTAAGCAAACGTTGGATCAAGAAAATTAAATAAGCGTATTTAGCTGACTTTATTTAAAGTTTCGCCAAGTATATAATACCAATGTTGTTGAAAATAAACATGCATGCACCCAGTAACGCACTCAGTCGAAAAACACGGGCACGTCCAACCCACGCAACTCGCGTAATATTGTAAACAAACCAGCTCACTTACATAAGGTGGCTATATACGTGACGTACAGAAACCAGATGGCAGTTATAAGAGTCGAGGGCCATGAAAGGGATGCAGTGGTTGGGAAGAGAATGAGACAGGTTTGTAGCCTATCCCCGATGTTAATCAGTCTGTATATTGAGCAGGCAGTAAAGGAAACAAAAGAAAAAGTGTCTCATTTCCTAATCTAATTCCCTCAGCATCACCCGACTTAATTCGACCACATTCCATTATCCTCGTTTTGCTTTTGTTGATGTGCATCTTACATCCTCCATTCCGTTCAACTGATATTCCAGGTCCTTTGCTGCCTCTGACAGAATTACAATGTCATCGGCGAACCCCAAAGTTTTTATTTCCTCTCCATAGATTTTAATTCCTACTCCGAATTTTTCTTTTGTTTCCATTACTGCCTGCTCAATATACAGATAGAAAAACATCGTGGATAGGCTACAACCTAGTCTCACTCTTTTCCCAACCACTGCTTCCCTCTGATGCCCATTGACTCTTATAACTACCATCTGTTTTCTGTACGCTACGTATATAGCCACCTTATGTAATGAAGCTGGTTTGTTTACAATATTACGCGAGATGTTTGAGTTGGGCGTGCCCGTGTTCGTCGACTGAGTGCTTTACTGGGTGCATCCATGTTTATTTTCGACATTAGTATTATATACTTGAAGAAACTTCAAATAAAGGCAGGTAAATAGGCTTATTTAATTTTCTTGATCCTACGTTTGGCATGCTAAGGTAAAGGTACAGGGTGAGTATTTGAAAGCAGCATTATTGATTTTTAATTGGAGAGTTACCTCAGATACCCGCATGTTGAGTTAATCGCTCTTGAATAACTCACTTCAGTTCATTCACATGTTTACAGCTTCCCGTCACTTGGATCATATTTTGAAGTACCCATGTGGAAGCAATGCTCTCTCGCAGTTGCGAAGAGGCGCCAATCTCAGAGCAGGTGGCCACCGACTCGGCTTTTGTGATCGCGCTACCCCTGTACTGCGTCTCCCCACCACAGAGCTCCGTTCCTCATGTTGTTACAGGACTAATTGGCAGTGCCAAAGCAAAACACCTCCACGGAAGTAAAAGTTTCCAATTAACGTTGGCTCTCTAGTCGCTAAGCGCTGTGAGCGTTAAGTAAACAATGGGGGCGCAGGCCGGCCTTCCCCTCCCCCTCGTCAGACACTGGCTATTACCGATATTCGACAATCTCTCTAGTTACTCAGAAATAATCGTTACGTTGCTCAAGCTTCAGCGGAGCTTACGAACGTTTGCTCAAGATCTTAAGAAGCAGATTAATTTTAGTCTTAGAATGCGCGCTGCCTCTTCGCGCGCAACAAATAAGGATGACTAGGGGGAGATAATCTGTGTGAATCTTTCACGCTATGTGACATAAGATAATACAAGATTTTGTCGTAAAATATCAAGTATCGTAACAATAGTATGTAGCAGAGCGTTATGTAGAAAACTGTGATTTTTGTGTGTTTAATCGATCATATGTGCGGAAACTGGCTCTGACATAGAGCGTGTCGACAAAATTACTTGTAACATACATGTTCACTGTCGAAACATAGCTGCATACTCACCATTAACACAAATGGTTGTTTTATCTTCAACCGGCCGAGGTGGCAGTGCGGTTCTAGGCGCTCTAATCCGTAACCGCGCGACTGCTACGGTCGCAGGTTCGAATCCTGCCTTGGGCATGGATGTGTGTGATGCCCTTAGTTTAGTTATGTTTAAGTAGTTCCAAGTTCTAGGGGACTGATGACCTCAGATGTTAAGTCCCATAGTGCACAGAGCAATTTTTTTTTTTTTTTGCTTTATCTTCCAGTGCAAGAAATATAAGCGTAATCCACACAGGCAACATCTGTTCAGAAATACATCTATGGAATAGAGGGTATTGTCGAGTAGAGATGATTTCAGTTTATTTTTAAATCAGCACCTTTAATTCATAAATAAGGTTGTGAAGCATACTTATAATTGTATACTTTGCTCCCATCTATCCAAGAGTGAGATTACATTGTGGACTTCAAAGGCTATTTTTATTCCTTGTGTTACATTTCTGAATGTTGCTAATTTTCGTAACACATTTCATAACAGAGTAAAAGTATTGTGAGTAGTTGTTATTAAGCTTATTTTTTAACAGCATCCCAAATGAAGATAAATTTATAAACATTAACTGCAATTCTTATCTCCACTATTTCTGGATGAGGTATCGAATATATTGCTTCCCCCTACTTATACCTCCCGAGGAGATCACGAAAGTAAAATTAGAGATATTCGAGCGCGCACGGAGGCTTTCCAGCAGTCGTTCTCCCAGAAACATACGCGACTCGAACAGGAAAGGGAGGTAATGACAGTGGCACGTAAAGTGCCCTCCGCCATACACCGTTGGGTGGCTTGCGGAGTATAAATGTAGATGTAGTTGTATTTTTACAGGTGTGGTATGTTGCACTTGTTCTGACTTCGCCTAATGTTTCTACCTATTGCCCTTTCCGCATGATTCTAACTCCATATAACATTTTCAGTGGTTGATTTAAGATATGCGCAGAGATTATTTATCAACTTTCAGTCCCATTTCAATGCCATCCTATAGACAAAATAAGTAACTTTCAAACAGTCGATGACAAACACGTATAGAAATTTTGACTAACGGGCAACTGGTAGTAAAGAAAGTCACTTCCACACTCTAAAGATTAAGAAGCACCCCGTCAGTCCCAAAGGTCATTTTTGTACCTATTTAGTCACATCTTGTTCTCTATAAGTGCTGTTGTTGTGGTCTTCAGTCCAGAGACTGGTTTGATGTAGCTCTCCATGCTACTCTATCCTGTGCAAGCTTCTTAATCTCCCAGTACGTACTGCAACTTACATCCTTCTGAATCTGCTTAGTGTATTCATCTCTTGGTCTCCCTTTACGATTTCTACCCTCCACGCTGCCCTCCAATACTAAACTGGTGGTCCCTTGATGCCTCAGAACACGATTACCAACCGATTCCTTCTTCTAGTCAAGTTGTGCCACAAATTTCTCTTCTCCCCAATTCTATTCAGTACCTCCTCATTAGTTATGTGATCTATGCAACTAATCTTCAGCATTCTTGTGTAGCACCACATTTCGAAAGCTTCTATTCTCTTCTTATCTAAACTGTTTATCGTCCACGTTTCACTTCCATACATCTTCCATACATGGCTACACTCCATACAAACACTTTCAGAAATGACTTCTTGAATCTTAAATCTATACTCGACGTTAACAAATTTCTTTTTCTCAGAAACGCTTTCCTTGCCACTGCCAGTCTATTTTATATCCTCTCTACTTTGACCATCATCAGTTATTTTGCTGCCCAAATAGCAAAACTCATCTACTACTTTAAGTGTCTAATTTCCTAATCTAAATCCCTCAGCGTCACCCGATTTAATTCGACTACATTCCATTACGCTCGTCTTGCTTTTGTTGATGTTCATCTTATATCCTCCATTCAAGACACTGTCCATTACGTTCAACCGCTCTTCCAAGTTCTTTGCTGTCTCTGACAGAATTACAATGTCATCGGCAAACCTCAAAGTTTTTATTTCTTCTCCATGGATTTTAATTCCTACTCCGACTTTTTCTTTTGTTTCCTTTACCGCTTGCTCAATGTATAGATCGATTAACATCGGGGATAGGCTACAACCCTGTCTCACTCCCATCGCAACCACTGCTTCCTTTCAAGCCCCTCAACTCTCATAACAGCCATCTGGTCTCTGTACAAATTTTAAATAGCCTTTCGCTCGCTGTAATTGATCCCTGCCACCGGCAGAATTTGAAAGAGAGTATTCCAGTCAACATAGTCAAAACCATTCTCTAAGTCTACAAATGCTAGAAACATAGGTTTGACTTTCCTTAATCTACCTTGTAAGATAAGTCGCAGGGTCAGTATTGCCTCACGTGTTCAAACATCTCTACGGAATCCAAACTGATCTTCCCCGAGGTCGCTTGTACCAGATTTTCCATTCGTCTGTAAAGAATTCGTGTTAATATTTTGTAGCGGTGACTTATTAAACTGATAGTTCGGTGATTGTCACATCTTTCAACACCAGCTTTCTTTGGGATTGGAATTATTATGTTATACTTAAGTCTGAGGTTATTTCGCCTGTCTCATACATCTTGCTCACTAGATGGTAGAGTTTTGTGAGGGCTGGCTCTCCTGTGCCTATAAATGTGCAGATAGATAATGTTTCCTCCCACCTAATGTTTACCGTGAGCCGGTGTCAGTATGTACGTAGCTGCAACGTACCCTTACAGAACGGTGAATGACTAGCGAGAACTCACTGCTTCACTTTGTACCGATGCCGAAAAATTAACAAATACAATGATTTACATGTTGTTACCATGTTCGACGTTATTATAGTGTGGTATGACTGATATGCATCGGGATACGTGTAGAAATTTACATTATTTGTGGTGACAGGCCGACTACACTCCTGGAAATTGAAATAAGAACACCGTGAATTCATTGTCCCAGGAAGGGGAAACTTTATTGACACATTCCTGGGTTCAGATACATCACATGATCACACTGACAGAACCACAGGCACATAGACACAGGCAACAGAGCATGCACAATGTCGGCACTAGTACAGTGTATATCCACCTTTCGCAGCAATACAGGCTGCTATTCTCCCATGGAGACGATCGTAGAGATGCTGGATGTAGTCCTGTGGAACGGCTTGCCATGCCATTTCCACCTGGCGCCTCAGTTGGACCAGCGTTCGTGCTGGACGTGCAGTCCGTGTGAGACGACGCTTCATCCAGTCCCAAACATGCTCAATAGGGGACAGATCCGGAGACCTTGCTGGCCAGGGTAGTTGACTTACACCTTCTAGAGCACGTTGGGTGGCACGGGATACATGCGGACGTGCATTGTCCTGTTGGAACAGCAAGTTCCCTTGCCGGTCTAGGAATGGTAGAACGATGGGTTCGATGACGGTTTGGATGTACCGTGCACTATTCAGTGTCCCCTCGACGATCACCAGTGGTGTACGGCCAGTGTAGGAGATCGCTCCCCACACCATGATGCCGGCTGTTGGCCCTGTGTGCCTCGGTCGTATGCAGTCCTGATTGTGGCGCTCACCTGCACGGCGCCAAACACGCATACGACCATCACTGGCACCAAGGCAGAAGCGACTCTCATCGCTGAAGACGACACGTCTCCATTCGTCCCTCCATTCACGCCTGTCGCGACACCACTGGAGGCGGGCTGCACGATGTTGGGGCGTGAGCGGAAGACGGCCTAACGGTGTGCGGGACCGTAGCCCAGCTTCATGGAGACGGTTGCGAATGGTCCTCGCCGATACCCCAGGAGCAACAGTGTCCCTAATTTGCTGGGAAGGGGTGGTGCGGTCCCCTACGGCACTGCGTAGGATCCTACGGTCTTGGCGCGCATCCGTGCGTCGCTGCGGTCCGGTCCCAGGTCGACGGGCACGTACACCTTCCGCCGACCACTGGCGACAACATCGATGTACTGTGGAGACCTCACGCCCCACGTGTTGAGCAATTCGGCGGTACGTCCACCCGGCCTCCCGCATGCCCACTATACGCCCTCGCTCAAAGTCCGTCAACTGCATATACGGTTCACGTCCACGCTGTCGCGGCATGCTACCAGTGTTAAAGATTGCGATGGAGCTCCGTATGCCACGGCAAACTGGCTGACACTGACGGCGGCGGTGCACAAATGCTGCGCAGCTAGCGCCATTCGACGGCCAACACCGCGGTTCCTGGTGTGTCCGCTGTGCCGTGCGTGTGATCATTGCTTGTACAGCCCTCTCGCAGTGTCCGGAGCAAGTATGGTGGGTCTGACACACCGGTGTCAATGTGTTCTTTTTTTCCATTTCCAGGAGTGTATTTGCATCCAATATCATGTATTACGTCATTTAATATGATGCCTGGTGCAATGCAGATTGGTACCACTGTCAGTACCATTATCAGTAAATCGTTATACGCAAGAAACTAAACAAGTTGAAAACTAATTTCCCACTAGTTGCACCATTACTCCCGTCTCAGAAAATACATCTTTCTGAATTGTCATGGACTTTGTATGAAATTAAACCTGAACTATTACTGAGTGTGTTCCAACGGAGAGCTTCTGGGCCGTACAATATGTGTATCTCTTTCTAATAATCACTAGTGCCATTTACGCACTCGTAATAACGTACCGAGTGCATGTAAAGCGCAGTAAATGGCATTATAAGAAAGTTTACTTGAAATATTCTTCTAACAAACGTCACGAAATAAAATTTTATGTTGCTCGAATATGTCGCTTTACCGTCTCTGAAGAATTTATTGTAATATTTGTAAGCGCTGTAGAGCTATTCATTTATTTCAATATCCAGTAGGCCGCTACCACTTACAGTTACGCCCGCAGAAGATGTGTTAGTAACTCTGAACCAAAAACGTAATTATTTCGGGAAAGGGATGAGATATATAACAATTTAAAAAAAATGTTTCCATAATTTTGAAGGATGGTAGCAGCGGAAGTACGTTTGAAAACAAGAAAATAAAACAGGATCCGTATACAGGTTGTTACATAAAGGTACGGCCAAACTTTCAGGAAACATTCCTCACACACAAATAAAGAAAAGATGTCATGTGGACATGTATCCGGAAACGCTTAATTTCCATGTTAGAGCTCATTTTAGTGTCGTCAGTATGTACTGTACTTCCTCGATTCACCGCCAGTTGGCCCAATTGAAGGAAGGTAATGTTGACTTCGGTGCTTGTGTTGACATGCGACTCATTGCTCTACAGTACTAGCATCAAGCACATCAGCACGTAGCATCAACAGGTTAGTGTTCATCACGAACGTGGTTTTGCAGTCAGTGCAATGTTTACAAATGCGGAGTTGGCAGATGCCCATTTGATGTATGGATTAGCACGGGGGCAATAGCCGTGGCGCGGTACGTTTGTATCGAGACAGATCTCCAGAACGAAGGTGTCCCGACAGAAGACGTTCGAAGCAATTGATCGGCGTCTCAGGGAGCACGGAATATTCCAGCCTATGACTCGCGACTGGGGAAGACCTAGAACGACGAGGACACTTGCAATGGACGAGGCAATTCTTCGTGCAGTTGACGATAACCCTAATGTCAGCGTCAGAGAAGTTGCTGCTGTACAAGAACGTTGACCACGTATGGAGGGTGCTACGGGAGAAACAGTTGTTTCCGTATCATATAAAGCGTGTGCAGGCACTATCAGCAGCTGATTGGCCTCCACGGGTACACTTCTGCAAATGGTTCATCCAACAATGTGTCAATCCTTATATCAGTGCAAATGTTCTCTCTACGGATGAGGCTTCATTCCAACGTGATCAAATTGTAAATTTTCGCAATCAACATGTGTGGGCTGACGAGAATCGCAAGCGATTGTGCAGTCACGTCATCAACACAGATTTTCTGTGAACGTTTGGGCAGGCATTGTTGGTGATGTCTTGATTGGGCCACATGTTCTTCCACCTACGCGCAATGGAGCACGTTATCATGATTTCATACGGGATACTGTACCTGCGCTGCTAGAACATGTGCCTTTACAAGTACGACACAACATGTGGTTCATGCACGATGGAGCTCCTGCACATTTCAGTCGAAGTGTTCGTACGCTTCTCAACAACAGATTCGGTGACCGATGGGTTGGTAGAGGCGGGCCAACTCCATGGCCTCCACGCTCTCCTGACCTCAACCCTCTTGACTTTCATTTATGGGGGGAATTTGAAAGCATTTGTCTACGCAACCCCGGTACCAAATGTAGAGACTCTTCGTGCTTGTATTGTGGACGGCTGTGATACAATACGCCATTCTCCAGGGCTGCATCAGCGCATCAGGAATTCCATGCGACGGAGAGTGGGTGCATGTATCCTCGCTAACGGAGGACATTTTGAACATTTCCTGTGACAAAGTGTTTGAAGTCACGCTGGTACGTTCTGTTGCTATGTGTTTCCATTCCATGATTATAGTGATTTGATGAGAAGTAATAAAATGAGCTCTAAAATGGAAAGTAAGCGTTACCGGACATATGTCCACGTAACATATTTTCTTTCTTCGTGTGTGAGGAATGTTTCCTGAAAGTTTGGCCGTAACTTTCTGTAAAACCCTGTATATGAAAAGAATGACTCGAGAAATGTTAAGATGCTACCAGCTACGCACCAGTCATCGTGAAAATCCCTCGCTGAGTCATATCGCGACATAAATCATCACTTTCATTTTTCTGATGTCATTGATTATTAAAG
Organism: Schistocerca cancellata; assembly: GCF_023864275.1. Taxonomy (NCBI): domain Eukaryota; kingdom Metazoa; phylum Arthropoda; class Insecta; order Orthoptera; family Acrididae; genus Schistocerca; species Schistocerca cancellata. Next base: position 454,648,362 of record NC_064630.1, on the reverse strand, counting down.
TTTCATTTTCAATGCTCACTTGCCTGAAGTGTTCCCCTTATATAGACTACCAGTAACTGATGTTAGTTGAACTTTCATTCGTACCACGTCTGGTCAGTTCCGGCTCTTTTATACGGAAAAACACGTAGTGATGTAAAAAAAGTTAAGCTCTATATTCGTATTATTCAGCACGGATATTCTTCTATTACATGTTGCATTTCTAGAGCCTGCTGACAAATATCACTCTTTAAAGGCTGCATGTATAGTGTTATATCGAGAGCAGTCGAACATGCAGCACTCATTAATCGAGATCTCCGGATCAAATAAAATTATCATAATGTATAGGACATCATTCACATTTAATGCGTACGGATGTAACACAGTGTCACTCACATTCAATATTTAAATCTTAATTTATGTGCTTAAACATGTAAGTCATTGTTAATAACAGCAACGAGAGCCAATATTTCATATATGAGGCAACTTTTTTAGACATTGCTGTCTATTCTATTGCTTAAAATATTAGTTGCATTTGATAACTGTTGCTACGATGTGTCTCTTTTTTATTTAGCTCGGCGGTAGTCGGTAGTGCGAAATCTGCTATTTTAGTGTTCTGGAAAATATAATTTAATTTCTTAATTCGGTTGTCCTCCCCACCCCCCCCAACCCCCCCCCCACCCCACCACCCAGCCCCGCAATCCCCCTCTATGAACAGTAGACATTGCGACCTTGCCGAGATGGGATAGCTTGCGTGCCTCAACAATACAGAGAGCAGTGCTGTAGGTGCATGAAAACGGAGGAATATCTGAAGAGAAGCCAGACTAACTCAACGTTCCTGAAGAGGGCCAATTGTCCTTTGAGTACGTGCAGTGGCAACAGTCTGCATGATTGACTGATCTGGTCTTATAACATTGGACAACATGGTTTAGGTGCCTTGTATTGCGAAAGGCTAAAAAAAAAGGGAAACTACTGCCTTTTTTCCGAGGGCATTCCGATCTACTGTATGGTTTTATGAGGATGAAATACGTTTGGGTAAAAAAATCCTGAGGCAAAATATTTCCTAATTGGGTTCCCCGGGTAAGGTATACTCAGAATGATTTCGTCATCAGAAAAAGCAAAAGTGCCAGGTTATGGATCACATCAGAAAAAACGAAATCGACCTCCTACGATTAGAGCATGATAGGTTAGATGGTTTAATCTGTTACATAGGTCAGAGAATTTTTAATAGGGAAATCGATTGTTTGACGTAAGATATAGTAGCAATTATAGCGGTGGCAGGAAACACTAAACTTATGATCAGGATGCCGGTAACCTACTATGAACAGAATAGTGAACCCATTGTAGTATCCATGATATACAAAGCGCCGGCCCGAGTGGTCGTGCGGTTCTAGGCGCTACAGTCTGGAGCCGCGTGACCGCTACGGATGCAGGTTCGAATCCTGCCTCGGGCATGGATGTGTGTAATGTCGTTAGGTTAGTTAGATTTAAGTAGTCCTAAGTTCTAGGGCACTGATGACCACAGCAGTTAAGTCCCATGGAGCTTAGAATCATTTGAACCATGATATACACGAAGCTAACACACCCCACAGAGGTAAAGGCATGTCTGCCAACTAACACCGCAAATGATGAAGATATTGGAAGAATGTGGGATGAGATATAGTAAATCGTTCAGCTGTTCAGATGTTTAAGGGAGACGAGGGTTTAATTGGAATAGGTGACTGGGAGTCAGTAGTAAGAAAAAGAGGAGAAAGAAAAATAATAGGAGAATATGGACTGGAGGAAAGGAACGAAGAGGAAGACGTGTGGTAGAATGTTTCACAGGACACAGTTTCATAAACGTTAACTTTAAGTTTAAGAATCATGGAAGAAGGCTGTATATGTGGAAGGTTTCAGATTAAGTCTATGCTGGTAAAAAGGATTATGAAACCATATTTTAAATTGAAGACATTTCCAGGAACAGATGTAGACTATAACCGTTGTTTATTGGTTGTGAACTGCATATTAAAACTAAAGAAATGGCAGAAAGTTAGGAAATAAATACATGTGTCGTGGATAAATGGAAATATGATAAGGTTGTTGAGGGTTTAAGATGGAGTATTAGACAACGTTGGACTGAAACAGAAGAAAGGAAAACAGTAGAAGACAAATGGGTATCTTCAAATGGCTCTGAGCACTATGCGACTTAACTTCAGAGATCATCAGTCGCCTAGAACTTAGAACTAATTAAACCTAACTAACCTAAGGACAACACACACATCCATGCCCGAGGCAGGATTCGAACCTGCGACCGTAGCGGTCACGCGGTTCCAGACTGAATCGCCTTTAACCGCACGGCCACACCGGCCGGCTGGGTATCTTCGAGTGATGGAATAGGGAAAGCAACGAAAGATCACATAGGTAAAAAGACGAAGCTCAAAAGAAATTATTGGATAATTCAAGAGGAAACACACATCGACGAAAGGAGAAAATATGATAATGCCGATGAAAAGGCATACAGACATCTAAAAAAAGAGATTGACAGAAGGTGCAAAATGGCTAAACAGTAGAAAACAGAATGCATTTACAAAAGACGAAGAACATGAAAGGGGAGCACTAGTTGAAAAAGGAATATGAAAGGGCTGTAACCTATTGCCAATATTGTTCAATCTGTACAATGATCAAGCAGTAGAAAAAAAGAATAATTCTGGAAAATTAATGATGAAGGAGAAGAAATTAAAACTGTGAGCTTAGACGACGACATTGTTATTCTATCAGTGGTGGCAAAAGACTTAGAATAGCAATTAAACTGAATTAAAAGTCTTGGAAGGAGGATATAAAATGGACATCAGCAAAAGCAAAATAAGGCTCAGGGAATGTAGTCGAATTAAATAAGGCGATGCTGAGGGAGTTAGACTAGAAAGTAGTTGATGACTTTAACTCTATGGGTAACAAACTAACTAATGAGAAGATATAACATCAAGACTGGTAACAGCAAGAAATGCTTTTATGAAAAATATGAATTTTTCAACATCTAATACAAATTCAAATGATAGAATGTCTTTTCTGAAAGTATTTTTCTGGAATATAGTCTTGTATGGAATCGAAACGTTTACGATGAGCTGTTCAAACAGGGACAGAACAGAAACTTTTGAAATGTGGTGCTGTAGAAGAATGCCGAAGGCTACGAAGGTAGAGCGAATAACTAATGAGGAGGTATCGAATCGCGTTATGTTGCAAGCCGGCAGTTGCTGTGCTCAGAGGAGCCGGATGTTACGTCGTAGTTGCTAATGATAAATGGGTGGAACATGGCCAACGGATCTGTCGCCGTAGAAACTGAACAGGCAAGCAAAAGATTAGTTCACACAAATGCACTTTAAATAACTGTGTTTTAATTAACTTGCAAGGAACTACTACACTGTTGACAACTTGAGGTAGCCATGGCTGGTTACAAGCAGAGGTCCGACTTGGGAGTGTGTCCGTGCATTCTGAATGTTTTCCGGTACATCTACCTGTCAACTACTCCGTGTAACGTTCGGCACCAGCTAGCAACACCGCATTTTTTTCTTCAACAATTCTTTGTTGAACACAATAAGAATCACACAAACGAAAGAATAATCTTTTATCTACACACTCTATTTCTCGGCGTAATCACCATCCCGTTCTATGGCCTTCCTGTAGCGCGAAACAAGGGCGTGTATGCCCCGTCGGTACAAATACTTGTCCTGGTGGTGGAGCCAGTGCTTCACTGAGTAAATCACCTCCTCATCATCCTCGAAATGTCTTCCATGAATGGCATCTTTTAATGGCCCAAACAAGTGGAAATTCACTGCAACATGTCAGGTGTCACAGCTGATGATGGTCTCCCCGACCGCTGCAAATCGTGGAACTCCGCCGAACCGCCTTCTCATGACGGCACCCTCCGTGCCCAGCGACTAACTGTACTTTTGCCTACGGCAGATGCTTCATAGACTTTGCACAGAGCACTCCGTCATCAGGCCACAAGTGGCCCATCGAGACCATCCGACCGCCGTGTCATCCTCGGGTGAGGATGCGGATAGGAGGGGCATGTGGTTAGCACACCGCTCTCTCGGCCGTTAACGATGGTTTTCTTTGAGCGGAGCCGTTACTATTCGGTCGAGTAGCTCCTCAGTTGGCATCACGAGGCTGAGTGCTCCCCGAAAAATGGCAACAGCACGTGGCGGCCCAGATGGTCACCAATCCAAGTGCCAGCCACGCCCGACAGCGCGTAATTTCGGTGATCTGACGGGAACCGGTGTATCCACTGCGGCAAGGCCGTTGCCAGACTTTGCACAAGCGTTTGTGAATATTTCCCACAGTTTCTTTCTCTGCAGTTAGAAATTCAATGACGACACATTTCTTGTACCGTACATCACCTAAAGGCGCCCTATTGAAACTGTCGTGCAGCTTCGCTATTTGTCGGAACTGACGAAAACTTGGCACCCTCACTCAAGTGACTACTAATAACATACACGCAACGTTTCGCATTCATAGCATTGTTTTCGGCTGAGAAAAAAAATGGGGTGCATTACTTTCTGGCCAACCCCTGTAGCATACAGGTGCCCACATGCCCGCCGCTTGTAACACCGACCCGATGGTCGTCATTGGTCGGCGACCTGGGGGATCTTCATTGGTGGCGATGTTTAAAGAGCCGCTTGCGGGAATCTCCGAGGTGCCAGCTCTGACAGTATCGATAGGCTACGATACTACGCATCGTACTGGAGACAAAAATGTGTGGAAGAACTTGATTAAAAGGAGAGATTGGTTGACGGAACACATCCCATCCCATCAAAGATTTGTCAAATTATTAACCGAAGGTAGTGGTGCAGGGGGTGTTTGTAGAGGGACACCAAGGCCTGAGTACAGCAAGGAGGCTCAAATGGGTGTAGGCTGCGGTAGTTATGCTGTGAGTATATACAGAAATGTGTTCGCCAGCATAGTGAGCTGCATTCAATGGTCCTTCGGACTCAAGAGCACAACAGTGACACCTTTGAGACCAGATTATCTTCCTATTGCCAAAGTTGTCATTCTGTCTGTAGCAAGTCATGAGCGTCATTAGTCTGCTAACTGTGTAAAGTTTGTTCTGTGTGTTATCGTATTTCAACCGTCCGTGTATAGTATTACCTGAGGCAGCACTTGGGGAACAACCCAGTATTGGCCAAAAACCGCCGAAAAATCTCAGTCCGGCAGGCACCAGGTGTTATCATCCTTCATCCTAGTCATGCTGAGATACTGTTCTGATTTCAGTGATCTCGTCACAGACATGACTCTAGCTACTTACATTGCTTATCCTGTTTACTCCGTAATGGTCGTTGAAACATCATGATGTTTCGATTCGGCTCTTACCAGCCTGCTCTGCGAAATACGTTATTCTAGCCAGTCAAGATGATAACTTTACAGACTACTGTGGAATACCGCGCCTTCAGTCGGTTCTGACGCTGTTAATTTGAGTAGTAGTAATCTGTGTATTTCTCTGCTATAATGTTATCCAATAGCGATGTCGATAACCACTACAGCAATATTGACATCATGAAATTACCAAACCACTCATGTCAAGCGAGCTGTTTGACACACTTAACAAAAATTTGATCTAAATTGTCAATTTATTCCCTAGAAAAGTACGGCAGCTGCATTTTCATCCTTCTCCCTAGTCATGCTGAGATACTGTTCTGATTTCAGTCATCTCGTCGCAGACATGACTCCAAGTACTTGCATTACTTTTACTCTTCACTCCGTAATCCGTTTTCTTTAATCGTAAAAGATGCCCGTTGATCTTTCAGTTAGATTTAAGCTTACGAAATGATGGTATCAATCGTCTAATTTTGTTTTATTCTGGACTTAAGTACTGTTGTATATACGCGACACATCATTCGGCACATATGTTAGACTTAACGAAGCTATGGCGCTTCTTATCAAGAGCAGGCAATGTTTCTCTACTGGTAAATCCAACTGAGTACAATATCATCTGAAGTCAGTAAAGAATATAACCACGCATGGGGCAATGTTTTATCACAATGCGCACCGGAACCTGGCAAACTAACTTCAGCACGACTGATCAGGGATTGAATTTCATTAATAATTTAAAAAGACGATTCTCAAGGAGGACAGCTATTCTCACTGTTCAAGAGAAGTGGAAAGACGTGATGGAATGCATGTACGCGAAAAGACTAGAGTACATTACTCCAGGAGAAAGGATATATATTGACACGATATCCACCTCGAGCTCCATTAGTCATTTAACAAAGGAAACGTCATCACAGTAATATGGTTCCTTATGGGGATTGTCCTAACCAACACTTTGGACACTATTCTGTTGACAAAGGACCGTGTCATTGAATTGATGGGACATTTTAGGTCTTGTGAATGCATTAAAACTCAAACTGACAGCGGTTGCCGTCAAACGTAGCTTGTGAACGTTCATTCTCCTGTAACAATAAGAGCAGAGTGACAATGTGTCAACGATTATTTAAGAAGATCTATCAGATTAAATTTAAAAAAAATGCGATGTAGTTGAACATTCCTGGAAAATTAGCAGTAAATTTTAAAAACACAGTTAATCTTCTGTGTATACTAAAAACAGGTTGGGCAAACTAAATGTATTGTATTCAGGGCAGCTAACAACGGCTGGCTCGTTTAAGTTAGAGCACAATCTGTTCCGTTTGGTACCTTGACCGGTATGTAATATGATTTAGGCCAAGGCGTCGCCGTAACAAAACAGTACACAAGCTATTCGAATTTAGATGCCCACAGTATGCTCATCTGCAAGGAAAACCGTATTAGTGTCTTGTCGTACGATCAGTGACAAACTACACCCCTTGATTATAGTGCCGACACTCGCCTAACGTACACTTACAGCAAACTAATCACAATTTCAAAACACTTTAAATAACCCCCTTAATTAATACTGTCACCATAGCAAGGAAGACCAAATCCAGCCACAGTCCATAACTGTGTAAGCAAGGAGATGGCATACAATCTTAATCCCACATTATCCTAAAAATCTTGACAATACTTACAATTAAAGTAGCACGCCATCTTTGACCCAGCAGCGCGTGTAACATTCTCCTGTAATGCACGCACTATATTATATATGACAGTGGCAGACAATCTCACTCAGAGCACAAACTGAAACGCCAAACGAGCTCAGTGCAGCTTGATGCAACTGCAGTACCCACGCAACACATGTGTGGATGGCAGTCACTAGGCTGATAACACGTCTTATCGCAGCAAGTACCTTTGCACCTGCCGTACATAAACACAGGGTGGAGTCTACCCTGTGTAAACAGAAAACTAATGGAAAGCACGCTTTCCTGCCGTAAAATCTATTTAACAGAGTTCACGTACCACTTGCACACAGTGTCCGTCTGCAACATTCAACTGAGCAGGCTTAGTCCTTCATGCAGTCCCACGAGCATATATCATCGGTAATGTCGCCATCGAACACATACTGGGAAGTTTTCCCTTCCAGACCATAAGAAGCGGTACCACCCAGCAGAAATCACATCAGTTCCACTCCGCTGGAGTAGCGAGGTCAGCCCGACAACCAACTGATTAATCCTTTGCTGAAGTCCCTTCCATCCGTTTCACACAGCTCGGAGGCGCTGACTGCAATAGTTCCCAGCATAGATTACTTCACGTCTAAGATGTGCCAACTCAGGGCATACTGCTCAGGAAAATCTGAAGAGCACTATGGAGAAATCGTACCTAGGTAGATAACGAAAACAAGTCGCTCTTCTAAAAGATTAAGTTGAACACCGATGAAACTTACGCAAACCAAATTTGGTCAAGTACTTTCCTTGAAGTTTTAAAACAACTAAGGAATTAAGACACAGATGTTATTTGTCAGCAACCTTATTTAAGTTGTATTTAAAAGTTATTGTTGGTTAATAGAACAGACAGTACAAAAGTTCGGGTGTGATGGTAGAGCATCAAAGTCTACTTTCATCACTGTTTGCCGACAATCAAGTACTTATGTCTCTGTGTAAGGGTGATGCCTTTCATCAAACGAGAAAATTAATGGATGATTATAAACAATGGGGACTAATAGTGAACATGGATAAAACAGAATGTCTTGTTGTTGAGAAGTGACAAGTAGAGGATTTGGATTTTGAGTTTGGTCTGTGAAAATGTGGAAATGGTGAAGTATCTAGGCTCACTAATCGATACGACTGGATAGTGTGACGTGGACACATCTGACAGGGTAAGTCGAGCGAGGGTGGCCATTATATCATTAAGTGGTATCTTTTAGAGTAGATACATATCCAGACGGACATAGAAAATAGTGCTACGTACCGTGGTTGAAACGGCTCAGACCGTTGGACATTGGATGGGAGACAAAGATTGAAAGATAAGGTTGTCGAAATGTACAGTTAGCAGTATCAAGAAAGCGACCCTCTTGGATCGTCTGAGGAATGAATTTGTAGGAATGGAGATGGATGCATTGGAACCAGTGACAGATAGGACTAATGCTCGAGCACTGAGATGGTATGGACATGTCTGCTGGATGGAAAAACCAAGATGGCTGAAGTATTTGCTAAAATGGTCTCTACCCGAGAGATGGAGCCTAGGGAGGCCGAGGGCAATGCGAAGGAGGAACCACAGCTAAAGCCCTGGAAAGGAGAGGTCTTTCGGAGAAGATTAGCAAGATAGAAGTTTTCCGCTTCTGAGAAGAGACAATTGCAGATAAGTGAAAACGCTCGACAACGTAAAAGTAAGCATTTCCAGTCATAACGTCCGCCTCCGTAGCGTAGGTGTAGCGTCTCCACCTACCACGCAGGGGGCCTGGGTTCGATTCCCGGCAGGAGACTAGGTGTTTGGTTTGTCCTTCATCATCATTGACTCGCAAGTCTCCGAAGTGGCGTCAACTAGAAAGGACTTGTAATACTGAGGCCGAACTCCCCCTAATGGGGCCTCCACGTCATCAGTGCCATACGATTACTCCATTTCATGTTTCCATTCATAACAGAATTCAGTTACTGTACAATTTACCTATACTAAAAAAAGAAACATCTAACCAGTATGTTTTATCTTACATGTGCTCGAAAGCAGCATGTGTAACCGTACGATCAGGCCATGTCTAAAAGATCACAAAACGTTCTAAAACTTCCCAAACACTATGGCCTGGTGAAACATTCCTGAGTGGAGTTAGTGGAAAGTCAGTTGTTACGAAAAACCAACCTTCTGTGCCAAACACTTCATACAGATGGGTGGGTGTTAAAAAATTGGCAGCACGTGTTACTCAAGCCTCGCACCCAACAAATTTCCAAGAATAGCTCGATGGGAAATTTCACAGCGCTCCTGTTAGTCTGAGTGACCAATCACTAGAAGACTTTCTTAAAAAAGAGCAGGGCAAACTGTTGTCACCGATCACGCCAGTAGCCGGCTTTGAAAGTTAAAATTCAACGAAAGTTACCACGCGTTTGTCACGAGAGCGAAGGGAACCGTATTGATTCTATGAACACATGTTTACCACACATTATAAATGTACACATCATACGTGACAGAGCTAACAGCGATTAGGTTACGGATAGATGGCAACATAGGATGCAGATATGAAATAAAAGGATGTAAAAGTTGTTTCCCTCCATAATCCTTCTCCCCGACACTGCTGTTTCACAAGAAAATAGCAAAAAAGTAGTCTTCTGAACAAAGCGTAGTCAAGTTAATCATTACAAACAACAGTTTCATGGAAGATGACTGAGGCAGATGCCTTTCAACAGCATTTGCTATTACTGTTGTTATCATTTCCAAATTCCGTTGCATATTACGTAAGATTGGAAGTCGAACAGTTCATAAGTCACTGATTACAACAATTCTGTGTCCTGTGGTAAATGACGACATCGCTGAATCCCTTAACATGGTGCAACTTCTTCCACTGTCGGTGGCATTTGGTAATGTGTCAGTAGACGGGTCGCTGATAACGCTCGGAATAAGTCCAATGTGGCGATGTGATGTATGAAGGGAGACGAATACCATGAAGGGCAGAACGATACAATATAACAGAAATGCAGATCACAAGCAAACAACAAATTCACACCAGATACTTTTCCTTCTACATAAACGATGCAATGATGCAGAAATAGCAAAGACGCTCACGGTTGCCACACAAACGTAAAGCAGAGGTTGGGGATAACAAATTTTAATTCTTGAAGACGACTGACACGTTCATTAATGGGTCATTTTTCTTACGCCACCACTTTATATGGAACTTGGAGACAAATCTTCGAATGTTCTTGTGGCGATGAGCGCACGCATTTGGCTTTGTCCACAGCATGTAGATCTATTTGATGCCGGCCAGCAGAAACTGACTAGGTAAGAAACAACTTATATTAGAGATACAATGCATTTCAAGACGACATCTCAGCTGGTGTGTAATTCCGCCGAAGTCATTTCTACATCTGCATCTACATCCACACGGCCACTCTGGAAATCACACTCAAGTACCCGCCACAGGGTTCATTGAACCACCTTCACAATAATTCTCTATTATTTTCGGAGAGCGCGCGTATAATACCTATATTTTTCCCCGCGAGCTCTGATTTCCCTTACCTTATTACGATGATCGTTTCTTCCTAAGTAGGTCGTCGTCAACAAAATATTTTCGCATCGAAGATCGCATCGCAACGAGAAGAGCCTTTGCATTAATGACGTCCACTCCAAGTTCTGTATCATTTCAGTGACACTGTCTCCCCTGTTTCTCGATGGCGCAAAGCGGTCAGCCCTTCTTTGAACTTTCTCTATCTACTCCGTGAATCCTACCCGGTAAGGATCCCAAACGGCGCAGCAGTACTCCGAAAAAGGACGGACAAGCTTAGTGCAGGCAGTGTCTTTAGTAGATCTTTTGCATCTTCTAAGTGTTCTGCCAATAAAACGCAGTCTTTGGGTTGCCTTTCCCACAACATTTTTCTATGTGTTCTTTTAATTTAAGTTGTTCGTGTTTGAAGTTCCTAGGTATATAGTTGAATTTACGGCCTTTGGATTTGACTGATTTATCGTGTAACCGAAGCTTCATGGATTCCTTTAAGCTCTTCATGTGGATGACGTCACACTTTTCATTATTTAAGGTGAATCGCTAACTTTCTCACCATAGGGAGATTCATTCTAAATCGTTTTGCAATTTGTTCTCGTCCTCTAATAACTTTACTAGACAGCATCATCTGCAAACAACGTACGACGGCTGCTCAGATTGTGTCCTAAATCGTTTGTATAGATAAGGAACAGCGGAGAGGCTATAACACTAACTTGCTACGAAATGTGACGTCTCGGACAGGTAATCACGAATACAATCGCACAGTACTTCAGAATCTTGCTATTTGACTACAAGCCGCTACGACGTCTAAAGTCCGCTGGAAATCTAGTACATGGAATCAGTTTGAAATAACTTTCCCAAAACAGTCAACACATCGTGTAAGTAAAGAGGTAGCTCAGTTTCACAAGATCGAAGTTTTCCAAAACCGTGCTGACGATGTGTCAATAGACCGTTCTCGTCGAGGTACTTGATAATGTTCGAACACAATATATGTTCCAAAATCGTCATGGATATCGACGTTAATTATGTAAGACTGTAAATTAGTGGATTGGTCCCACTGCCTTTCAACATGGAATTATACAGCCAACCGTTTGCAGAAAACTGTTTCGTACATTGACCTTGGGATCGACACCCACTAAGGGTGTGTTCATCAAAATGAAATTTTTAGATACGATAAAATTAGGTTTCGAACAACCAATGGTCAGAATTTAGTGCCCTTCTTGAATATTCGTGTGACCTGTGTAACTGTCTAATCTTTGGATGAGACTCTTTCATAGAACAAGTGGGTATTATATGGTTGTTAGGTATGGAGCTACTGCATCAGCATACATTAAAAGGAACCTAGTGGATATACAGTCTGGACCGGAAGACTGATTGAATTAAGTTGCTTCACTACACCGAGGATACCTGCTTATAAGTTACTCATGTAGGCACCTGTTCTCGATTAGAAATCTAGAATATTTACTTCGTCTTCTTTGGTGCAAGAAGGCTGTGTCTAGTAACTCTACTTCAGTAGCACAGTCATCGATAGTATTTCCATTGCTATCTGCAGACTAGCATTGACTATGTCTTGCAGCTAGCTTACTTCACGTACGACTAGGATTTCTTTCGTTTTTCCACTAGACTTCGACACAAAGTTTTGTCCTGGAAACTATTATAAATATTTGGCATTGAAGTCTACGCTAAATTTCGAGCTTGTGTATAAGATCGCCAATCTTGTAAAATTTGCGTTCGTTTGAATTTTGCAGGAATTTTTCGTTGTTTCTGCAACACTGTTCTGAGCTCTTTTGGGTACCATGGAGGATCAGCTGCGTCGTTTATTAATTTATTTGGTGTAAATCTCTCAATTGCTGCCGATACTATTTCTTCGAATTCAACCACATCTGGTCTACACACTTACATTGTTAATTTGAAAAGAGTGGAGATTGTCTCTCAGGAAGGCATCAAGGGAATTTATATCTGGTTTTTTGAATAGTATATTTTTCGTTTATTTTTGGGGAATTTTGGAGTTAGGGTATGGGCATCAACCTAACTCGCTCGAACAGGATACCATGGAACCACGAGACAGAGACCGACACATATTCCGCCACAATGGGCTTCGCAGTTTCCAAGGAAATGACAGGATTCACCTATAGACAGGGGAGTATCATTTGGAAAGTGCCAAGAAAAAAACTTGTAACTGTTGCTTAAAAATTGTATTTCAGTTAGGTATAGAGTACAATGGCGACAAGCAGTAGTGAGGAGGATTTTGATGCAGTAGTAGTAGTTGATATTGTTAGTTGTGGCAGGGGATTTATTTTTAGTGCTAGAAATGGCTACGGTGATAGCATATTGTATTATGTTAACTGTAGTAGTAAATGTAGATTCGTGCTAGCAATAAGTACTAATTGTCGTTATTAGCAATCTGAAGAAGATTAACGACTTACAACTCGATGCTGATACTGTTAACGGGTCTCATAATTTTAAGTACCTGAGAGTCACATTGTATTCCAATGGTAGAAGTATGGATGATATAAACAACAAAATTGGCCAGGGCAACTGAGCCATAAAACAACTAAATGGTATTTGCTGGAACAAAAAAAAAAGCGCAGAACAAAACATACCATCTAACACACAATTATTGGAAGTATCACAACATATGGTGCAGAGTTGTGGGAACTAACTCAGAGGCAGAAGATCGCCTGCTGGCTGTCGAGAAGAATTTCTGGAGAGAGATTTATGGATGTTCCAGGCTTGATCGTAGTAGAAATGATAGGATCAGAGAGGTTATGAATGTCGAAAGCACATCCTAGACTACATAGAAAGGAAGCGCCTACTCTGGTATGGTCACTTAGAGCGTATGCCAGACACAAGTTGGCCAAAACGGGTATGGCAATGGACTCCACATCAAAGAAGAAAGCGCAGTAGAGCTGCGAGATGCAGGAAAGACGGTGTTAACGAAGCAATGGCGGCGAGATGTCTTAATGAAGGAGACTGGAATGACACGAACGATGGAGACAGGGATGCGAGAGGCTGCGGCAGCCGTAGAAACCTTATATATATACAGGGTGTCCCAGCTATCTTGTCCACCAAAAATATCTCTGGAACAATAACAGCTATTGGAAAACGACTTTCACCGGTATCAATGTAGGGCTGGGGCCCATGAATGTACATATTTGGAAACATTCTAAAACGAAAGCATATGTGTTTTTTAACACAAACTTACGTTTTTTTAAATGGACCTCCTATATTTTTTCTTCAGCAATCCATAGCATGACAAAGCACATACACAATGGCGTTGATGGCATCGCAATATTCCCATTACATCCCGAGATGTTGAAACGCGAAGTTGACGCTTGAAAACCCGACATGCGCTGCTAGCGCACGTCCTGAGGCTCAGGCGTGAACCCCATGCTGCCCGTAATCGCGATGTGATTGACATGTGTAATCACACCTCCATACTTATCAAGAGGGACACTTACTTGTCCAAAAACTGTAATGGACGAGAGAGATTGGAATACATCCAGCAAATAATTGAGGACGTAGGTTGCAAGTGCTACTATGAGACGAAGAGTTTGGCACAGGAGAGGATTTTGTGGCGGGCGCATCAAACTAATCAGAAGACTGATGACTCAAAAGGAGATACTGCCGCCATCCAACCCAATCAGTAAAGAGACGCTGACAGGCCATAGACGAAGCGAATCACGAAACGGAAGGTGCAAGTATCTTTATCCTAACGACAGACAATGGTACGAATATTGTGAATCTCGTTCTACACGATGAGAATCGAAGAAAACCAAATGAGAACATTTTCTGGGATAACCTGTTGCCGAATGAGTAGAGTGCACAGATGTGCTCGAAAGTATTTTATAACAATGGTTCAAATGGCTCTGAGCACTATGGGACTTAACTTCTGAGGTCATCAGTCCCCTAGAACTTACAACTACCTAAACCTAACTAACATAAGGACATCACACACATCCATGCCCGAGGCAGGATTCGAACCTGTGACCGTAGCGGTCGCGCGGTCCCAGACTGTAGCGCCTAGAACCGCTCGGCCGCTCCCGGCCGGCAGTATTTTATAGGTGCCGTGTTATGTTTCAGTTCCGTGCTCATTCGATTACAACAGAGGAACTCATATAACTGTGTCACTTCATCAGGAGCTTCTCGCAGCTGTGGTTACATATTTAATAAAAAAGCAAAGTCATACAATAACAATGTAGAAACATATTTCTTTACCTCAAAAATAGTTTCTGATTTTCTTTGATGATGTGGTATTCATTACTGTTGCTTAGGCATTCAGACCCTTTATTTATTTGTAGAGACAACTAGAGGTATGCCAAAACTGAGAGAATACTCAGTGGTTGGGAAGGGAGTGAGACAGGGTTGTAGCCTATCCCAGATGTTATTCAATCTGTATATTGAGCAAGCAGTGAAGGAAACAAAAGAAAAATTCGGAGTAGGTTTCAAAATCCATAGAGAAGAAATAAAAACATTGATCTTCTCCGATGTCATTGTAATTCTGTCAGAGACAGCAAAGGACTTGGAAGAGCAGTTGAACGGAATGGACAGTGTCATGAAAGGAAGGTATAAGATGAAGATTAACAAAAGCAAAACGAGGATAATGGAATGTAGTCGAATTAAGTCGACTGATGCTGAGGGAATTAGATTAGGAAATGAGACACTTAAAGGAGTAAAGGAGTTCTGCTATTTGGGGAGCAAAATAACTGATGATGGTCGAAGTAGAGAGAATATAAAATGTCGACTGGCAATGGCAAGGAAAGCGTTTCTGAGGAAGAGAAATTTGTTAACATCGAGTATAGATTTAAGTGTCAGGAAGTCGTTTCTGAAATTATCTGTATGGAGGGTATCCATGTATGGAAGTGAAACATGGACGATAACTAGTTTGGACCAGAAGAGAATAGAAGCTTTCGAAATCTGGTGCTGCAAAAGAATGCTGAAGATTAGATGGGTAGATCATATAACTAATGAGGAGATATTGAATAGGATAGGGGAGAAGAGAAGCTTGTGGCACAACTTGACTAGAAGAAGGGATCGGTTGGTAGGAAATAATCTGAGGCATCAAGGGATCACCAATTTAGTATTGGAGGGCAGCGTGGAGGGTAAAAATCGTAGAGGGAGACCAAGAGATGAATACACGAAGTAGATTCAGAAGGATGTAGGTTGCAGTAGGTACTGGGAGATGAAGAAGCTTGCAGAGTATAGAGTAGCATGGAGAGTTGCATCAAACCAGTCTCAGGACTGAAGACGACAACAACAACTCTGTTGATGTGAGGCGATCTGTTTCGTGTGCATTGAAGAAGGGGAAGAGTCGACCTAGAGACTATGACATACCTCAATAACTAGTAAATGTGCGGAGTTGACGACAAAAAGACGAAGGAACAATAGCAATAAGACAACAAGTGATGACAGTAAGTCTGATGTATTTTCCTCCGATGGTGTGCTGTAAATACGTCATTCAAGGAACGAAAAGACAGCAGGAAGCAACTGGCACCGACCATTAATCACGGCGTCGGCAGCATCATGGCGTGGCGATGTTTTTCTACACATGCAGCTGATTGTCTAGTCCAAAACAGAAGGCATAATGTCTCACTTCCTGTAGACTGACATTTTACAAAAGAATTTGCTTCTGTATTTGAGAAAGAATACGATACATCAATAAAAATTTCAGCAGGACAACAATTTAAATTTATATTTCTCCATATAAAAATTTATTTTCAGACAAAAAGATCAAACTTTTCGAATAGCCACACCTGAGCCAGAATCTAAATCCAACTGAACATTTCTGGGATGTTGTAGAATCTACTCAGACAAATATCTATTTGCTGTCGCTTTATTGGACGAATGGTCAGAACTTCCGCTTGACCTATTTCAAAAGCTTGTGGACTCAGTGCCAAATACATACGCAGCTATGATCTAAACCCATATGTATGCAACGAAATAGTGATTTTTTCTTCAGATTACAAAATAGCTTTGTTTTATTCTTACGCACTTAAGACTTACGAATTACTTTTGAGCCAAAAGAATTACTTCTAGTTTGATGTAAGACAACTTTGTTTGACGTAATTGTGGCTTTGTACTAAATGGATTACAATTAGATTCTTTTCGATTATCCAATGGTTTTTTTTCTGCTACACACTTATTTCCATGTACTTGTCACAAATGCTTTCTACAAAATATTTTTGCTCGCTACTATATATATGTGAAAATATACCAACTCGACATCCAACATTACTGAGTGAACGTGCACTATATTTGCAGGCTATGTGAACTGTTATTCAGCAGATGGGTTTTAAGCAGATTAAATTCGTGGTCGAGCGTAGGGCAAGTTCGGACGGGGGACGCAATGTAACCAAGTTCGGCGAAGTGGGCCTGGAACCTCTGAGCTTACGTTGCTTGTCTAACAGCTTAGGGCGGTCTTCATACAGAGTTTATGATGTTACCAGGCTTCTGAGGGTACACACACGACTTCCTGTGTACAATTTATTTGAACAATGGCGGTAAGTTGACCGGAGATCGTGTTAGCCATAGAAAATTTCTGATTTGGAAAAAAAGGCTTACTCCAATCTTTTTAGTGCTAAGTGCCTAACGTATAGTTCTATGTACACAAAAGTAAATGTCTAAAGCCTAAATATGAGAAATTTAGAAGTGATTTTAAAATGCAGCTCGTGTTGATACACCCGCATGACGCTCTGAAGCAGGAAACATGTCACAAATGAGAAGAGAAAGAAATGTACGCTTTTATATTCGCTGTTTCACATAAGGCGCATAACACTACTAAGAACAACGTTCCTGTTAGAAACGCAGTTACAGTACATGAGGCATACAGTTAATAATTAGATTTATTCAACTAAAAGTCTTATTTCGCTACTGATATTTTGATCACGTTCAAATATTTAAAACATCTCGTCTAACTTATTGTTTGACTTTGTCGCCATCTTGATATCGTTACTGAACTTCGATACGAATATTTAAAGATAAACTAAGAAATAACAAGTCTCGATGACAAAGTCTTATCTGTGAACGAGAAGCTGATGAAACAGCTAAATGCAGTAATGTTGCGTAAAAGTCATTTTTTACAAATGAACTCACCACTCCACTTAAAAGAGCGCACTAGTCATTATGAGCGCTGTAGGTGTAGAACCGTTACCAGGAAGTCATGTGACCCTCCGTCATTGACGCACGTCGCGGCAGCGGAGTGGTAAATATGTGCCATTCGATTGTAGGAATCGGCGCAGTAAGTGGGTCAACATGGAGTGATGACGCAGTAGCAGTAGTGAGATATCGTGTTTAGCGTGCCTACAACTACATTGTGACAGAAATTAACCGATCTTTGGGTGTATAAAAGAAGACTGTTAGAACTGTCTACAAGGAATGGTCTACTACTCACATCCACGGTACAGTCAGTAACAACAGTCGTCGTAAGATGATCCTAACCGTCAGGGGCGAAAACTACGTTAGTCACGCCTTCCCAATATTACTATTTCAAACCCGACAGTGATGCAGATCGATCCCAACCACGGGTCCGGTGAGTCGCGATTCTGTATCATTTCAAAAATGCACCGATGCAGAATGAGGCGTTTAACGCACAGAAGATGTGGTTGAGGCCGGAGGTGGTTCTGTGATGTACTAGCTATGGTTTCGTGCCATGAGTTGGGCCCAGTTGGTCAGGTTACCGCGAACACGGAGCAGGATGTTTATTCTAACATTCCAGTTACCAAATGATGTCCTGTTTTTCTATATCTTTTTGTAGAGTATGCTGTGGACACTACCATTTAGTAAAATGGCAATAACTATGTTTATATAGTAGAGTAAGTTGCTCCTTGAGAGTTGCAGTGGGCTGGGTCCAGCAGTTTCGCCGGCCTACCTAAACCAATAACGTAAAGCGATTTTGTAAACTTCTCTACGGCAACGATTCAGTGTTGTCACTGCTCTGTAGACGGTTACTGTCTTAGCCAGCATACTTTTGGCACTTCGAAGCTGAAAGCTGGCAACACCGCTGTGGGCTGTTGGAGATCTTCTTACGCCTTCTCGACTGTAGTTTGATAGTTACTTGGATTCCTTGTCGCTTGCAGAAGGCCCACTATGTCACTGCTGCGTCTACATCTACATCCATGCTCTGCAGCCACCTTACAGTGTGTGGTGGAGGGTATTTCTGGTACCACTTTCCTCTCCCCCTTTCCTGTTCCATTCACAAATAGCCCATGAAGGAAGGCACTGTCGGCAAAGCTCTGTATTAGCTCTAATTTTACCAATTTATCTAAATTTCTCTTTGTAATCATGTCGTGAAAGTCATGTTGAAATAAATAAAACGTTTCAGGTCTCTTATCAGGATCCTGTGAAGAAACATGTCACCCTTCGTTGGCCCTTCAGTACACCTGTATTAATCATAATTGGCAAGAGTTCGAGAATCATTAACAACACCCAAGAAATGGCATAACGCATAACGGGTGCCCTGCAAGCTACTTCCCTCATGGATAAATTACATTTCCTTAATATTCTCAGAATGTCTCAATCGCCCTTTCGATGTCATTGCCGACCTCCCACCTAATTTACAGTTCTACTGTATTCAGGTGTCCGTCCCTCACTAGTTTAGGCACAGTAGGTCACACCTACCCACATTCATGGTCAACAGAGAGCCATGCAATAGGCTTGCAACATTCTGATAGAGAAATGAATCACTTGTGGATTGTTATCAACCAGATTAATATAAACTGCAAACAGCAGCGCTTCTGTAACACTCCCTTGGCGTAGTCCCGAAAGCACTGTTCCATTAAGAACGTCTTTTTCAGTTATCCCTGCGACGGAGTCCTGTATCCATTCATATTCATTGGATCTTTATCCCGCAGAAAATCTCATGCGATATTTCGTACAGCAGCTGAAATGCAGCTATCAGCATCTCCGCCACTTATCTCTACGGAATCTTATCGTAAATCGATCTCTTCATCAGCATATGGCGTCATAACTGAAGCAAACTGAGTACTCCTCACTTAGCGGAATGGGATTCGTTGTCAACGCTAGATGTGACGATACGCAGTATTAGTGGAACCTCAACTGGGGACGGTTCCGTGTGTCTACGCCTGCCAAACTGGCATTTTTTAAGAAGTAACACCATATATTCAACCAAGCTGTAGTTTTGCGGAGAAACGGAGAACGAAAAGGTGGAGACATCATCTTTGTGTTGCTATGAGTATGCAATGAACCCACACTCGACGAGAATAATTGTTTTCACCAAGTATAAGCAAATTTGACATCTTCATCTCTTGCAGTTGAGTTGCGTTGTGAGGTTTTCTATAGTCTGACGTAACAATATGTAGCGTTATAAATCAACACGAAATTTGCGTTTACCGTTCATCGTAACATATAGAGTGTTCAGTGATAGATCTTGGGTCATTCACCTCATTATATAGTTGTGCAGATATAGAGAAAATGAGCTGTTCGTAAAATGTCGTTCACAAGTGTGCCAGTCCTCGATTTGATCAGGTAATTTACATTAGTTAATAGATTATCCAGAAGATATACGTATTTGTGCTTGTAAGTGCTTTATGATACTCACTTCACACATGTTTTCCTTCATTATGTTTTCATATAATGACTGCTGTAAACAAAAGAACAACATAGTTTTTTTTATCTTGTTTACATCAGTTAACATTGGAAGTGAACTTTTCTATCTTCATAAGTCATTTTGCATCCTGAATATCAGACAAACTTAATACCTACCAATGCTGCACACGGTACATAAATGAGACATTTACTTATCTGTTCTTTGATGCAGTAAGAAGTTACCACAAATATGTTTGGTATGTTTTGTTCTGATGTATATCTCTTTCCATTTCAATATCGTTTCACTGCTAATTTATGTATGTACTACACAATATTTCTTACTTCTGTAGTAGTTTTTCGAGTATGTTCCTCCTATTGTCAAACATTTTAATCAATATTTTCACGTTGTTTACTTTTACACGTGTGCAATTATTTTTTTTAGTAGGTTGGGCCATCTTAGAATCTTTGATCATTCAGCTATAAGGTTTGTCACATTTTGAAATTGCAAATGATATTTTATTGAATCAGACAGCTTTTTATTAAGACTATGACTATTAACACTCATCAGCAACAACGTTACTGGACGTTCATCCTGTCTATCGATTTGTTACTCAATTTTGTATTATTTATGTTAATATAAGGGGTGGTTATAATTAAACTTCTGCTACTTGCACCAGTGCAGACGAAAAACTGCCTACTGTGTGTGTACCCAACTGTTCAGGAATGGTGTTCAGACTGTCCGCTGTAGGATTTGCGTATGACTTGCCGATAGGCACCAGTACTGATACTGTGATGTAGGGCTGAAACACAAGCATCAGTGTGTTTTGCAGCTGCAGTCAACATAGGTCTGGGCAAGGTAAGCAGGGCCTTGCTCACCAAGCTGTTTTATCGAAACGACATAATTGTGCTGCTGCTATTCGCGAATATCGATGCATTGAAGAAAATGGAAAGATCCTCTTTCTGCACGAGTGCTGAAGAACGTGACTCAGGAGTTTGAACTACCTGGCGGTTTGAGAATTGCTCCTGGTAGAGGCTGACGGCCAATTACGCCACAATTATTTCTATTGTGAAAAAATGAAACGCCTACAGCCGTACTTATGATTTTATTTATCTTGAAACTACCAGTTTCGGCGCCTCAGTGCGCCATCTTCGGGCTGTGATTGATGCTGAAGGGGTTGACACGATCACTGCGCTGGCAGTTGATGGTTGAAGTGCTGACACAAAAGTGTTCAGACAGTCTGCGTAACCAGTTATGTTGAGCACCTCTCCCGCCCCTTGCCTCTGGATGCCAACTGAAGTGAGAGTAATATGAAGGAACAAACCCCCAACTGTTACCTTAAACAACCGAAGGGCAAGCACATTCACATCTCACAAATCGTGGCCACACAGTGCAAAAACTAGCGGATGAGCCCTGAATTCTGTGCCGGTGGCACCAGACTACGTGGGAACCGCCGCAGTGTTCATGTGCACCACCTTGACCACCGTCGTGAAGAGACATTCTAAAGTGAGATCAAACCATCTTGAATAATAAACGCTTAGCTGATCTTTTATACAATTTGTTTCATGACCGGTTTCGTAGCCCAGAAGCAACATCATCAGGATAAATCTGTTAAACTACAAAAAGCGGTCACTACTGTTGTGATCGAATTTTAGTTACAGTCAATAGTGAGAAATAGAGCAAAAACACTTACATGGTTAATCATGTCATTAACATGGGAACATAGGCGGGCCCGAACGTTCCTTGTCTACGAATAAATGATACAATTAGCGGATAGCCAAGTAAGCCAGAAGTATGGGTCCACGGTTTCTCAACCGTGCCTAAATTTGCTTTTTAAACTATCAGAACCAGCAAAAAATATCATTCCAACCTAATGCCACAAAAACCTATAATGGGATAGGACTCCCACTCAAAAATTATAACTTACAAACACTTACCATGAACAAATGTGGGAACAATCAACAAGAAATCACTTAGCAATAAAACATTATAAAACCGATAGCTCATGAGGAAATTTGTTTGAAAATTACATAGCGCAAATGCAGTAGACCGCAATGAATAGAGATGAAGGCGAGAAAGTGGCTAGCTATGGAATGAGTGATAAGCCGTGCCGTGGTGGAAATCGGGTCTACGCATGCGCAGTGGGACAATATGACTTTCAGAAATTGGCCTGGTGTGGTCACATTAATAGACAAAAAATGTTCGGATCCTGCACTGAACAACATAATAGAGTAATTCCATGTGATAAAGAAGCATGAACAGAATATAATTCGATTTTTCATATTTTAATTGAGCATATAATGAGAATAATACAGGCAAAAATCGTTATAACAATGTAAACGCGTAAATTATTATTTGAGGCGTGCTTACTTGAGCATTTTGTAAGAGATTAGTGATGAGTAAACAAAGCATATTACTGAACATTTTATTGAACAACGGTAACATATTACTTAAATAATACTTTCTGTTACAAACCCGTGTGCATGGAAATCCAAACTACAACCGATAAAGTAAGTTATTCTGAATCCACAAAAATACAGACCATTGGTCCACTACTAAGGAGGTCATCAAGCGAAGATGTGGACAATCTTAATGACTTGACTACGAAGCCTTTGCGACGGAGTCCTTGCGTAAAAACTTCTCAGTTTACTTGCCGCGTCAAATTTGGATAACATCCCAAACTTTCGATGATTACCTCCGTCATCTTCGTCAGGGGTAAGACTGACGGTCGTGGAGCGTATTTTTTTTTTCTTTATTGTAATTTTAATCACCTCATACAAGGCGGGCTGTCAGCAGCACATTACGCTGCTCTTCAGCCTTGAGTGGTATAATAATATGACATACAGGTGGCACAGATAATACAATAAAAATGGCGGGCAAAAATGTAGATACGAAAAACAATAAACATGAAGCCGTTCATGCTGGACGAGAAAAAACACTAACACTTGTTGACACGGCGCACATAACACAAATGACTGCGATGGCACACGTGAACAGTGGTGGCGTGACGGCGAAAGAACACTAAATACAAAACGAAGGCACACACACGACACTAATAGCGATGATCTCCAGCGCGCGAAAGTCCACTCAGCGTGTACGAGTCCGGGGACATGCCAAGAGAGGAGGAGGGGGGGGGGGGGGTGGGAGAGGGAGAGGGGAGGACAGAGATGCCACAGGCAGGGGAGATAGGGGGATGGTAGGAAGGGGGAGGAGAACCGCGCAGGAAGAGGGTGGAGGAAGGGGGACGGGGGAAAAGGAGAGAGAAGAGAGGGAGGTGGGGGAACGGAATGAGATCGTACAGGATCCGCGTGGGGGAGGGGTGACGGATGCGATAGGTGAGGCGGAGAGCATGGCGTTCAAGGATTTGAAGGGATTTATGAAAGGTAGGGGGGGGCGGAGATCCAGGCCGGATGGGCGTAACAAAGGATAGGGCAGATGAGGGATTTGTAGGTGTGGAGTATGGTGGAGTGGTCTAGACCCCACGTAAAGCCGGAAAGGAGCTTGAGGAGATGGAGTGGGGAGTGTGCCTTGGCTAGGATTGTCCGGAGATGGGGGGTCCAGGAGAGGCGATGGTCGAGGGTGACGCCAAGGTACTTAAGGGTGGGGGTGAGGGCGATAGGATGGCCATAGATGGTGAGATAGAAATCAAGGAGGCGGAAGGAAAGAAAGGTTTTGCCTACAATGATCGCCTGGGTTTTGGAGGGATTTACCTTGAGCAACCACTGGTTGCACCAAGCGGTGAATCGATCAAGATGGGATTGGAGAAGGTGTTGGGAGCGCTGCAGGGTGGGGGCAAGGGCCACGAAGGCGGTGTCGTCGGCAAACTGGAGAAGGTGGATGGGGGGGTGACGGCGGCGGCATGTCCGCCGTATGCAAAAGGTACAGAAGGGGGGAGAGGACGGAGCCTTGGGGCGCACCGGCAGAGGGCAAAAAAGTGTAGGAACCCGTGTTATGGATGGTGGCGTAGGAAGGGCGGTGGGAGAGAAAGGAGCCGATCAGATGGACGTAGTGAATGGGAAGGGCGAAGGTTTGGAGCTTGAAGAGGAGACCAGAATGCCACACGCGGTCATAAGCACATTCGAGGTCCAGGGAGAGGAAGATTGCAGAGCGATGGGAATTAAGCTGTTCGGAAAGGAGATGAGTCAGGTGAAGCTGAAGGTCGTCGGAAGAGAAGGACGGCCGAAAGCCACACTGGGTAATGGGAAGGAGGCGGTGCTGGCGGAGATGCTGGTGGATGTGTCGGGTGAGGATAGATTCCAGGACCTTGCTGAAGACTAAGGTAAGGCTGATGGGACGGTAGGAGGAGACGGCGGACGGCGGTTTACCAGGTTTAAGGAAATTCAGGATATGGGAGGTTTTTCACAGGTTGGGGTAGTAACCGGTTGACAGGACTACATTGTAGAGCCTGGCCAGGGTGGAGAGGAAAGAAACAGGAGCTTCACGAAGGTGACAGTAGGTGACACGATCGTGACCAGGAGCAGTGTTGCGTTTTGTGTGGAGTGTAGCAATGAGATCCTGTGTAGTGATAGGGGCATTTAGTTCCATGTTTGCACTGATGTCCAAGTACTGGAAACCTGGTGCGAGGGGAGGGACAGAGGTGTCAGTTTGATAGCGGACATCCGGGAAGAGGGAGTAATCGAACTGGGGATCATCGGGGATGGAAAAGGCATCGGAGAGGTAGGAGGCAAAGTGATTGGCCTTACTAAGGGTGTCAGGGAAGGGGTGACCATCATGGAGAAGAGGATAGTAGGGGGAGGGTTTAGTTCCGGTAAGGTGACAGAAGGCTAACCAGAACTTGGACGAGTTTACAGGTAGGGTACCATTTAAACGGGTACATGTCTGTCGCCAGTCCTGGCGTTTCTTAGCCGTGAGCAAATTATGAATGTGTTGCTGGAGTTGCCGGTGGTGTCATAGTGTGTCCGAGTCATGCGTGTGGAGAAAGTCACAGTAGAGACAACGGGATTCACGGAGGAGGAGGATGGCCTGTGGGGGTGAGGTAGGACGGTGGGGGTGGATGGCGACAGTACGGACGTTGGCTTCGACGGCCTCAGACAAGGTCTGCTGGAGAAAGGAGGCAGCATGGGTTACATCGTCAGGGTGGTGGTAGGTGAAGGGGTGGCTATCGACCTGGGTGGAGAGGGTATCCCAGTAGGCATTCCAGTTGGCATGGGAATAGTCATGGATGTACTATGGGGGAGGGTCATTACGAGGGTCAGGGCAGGGGCGATGACCATCTGAAACGGTGAGGAGGACAGGGAGATGGTCGCTACCAATAGGCTCCTAGACATCCACCGTTATGTGGCCAAGGAGTTTAGGGGAGGAAAGGATAACATTGGGAGTGGAGTTGGATTCGGGGCAGGTGTGCTGGGGGATGGGGATGAGGTCACCTCGAAGGGAGGAGAGGAACCAACGCCACCGCCTTAACTGGGCCACGAAACAACTATGGATGTTGAGGTCGGTGGCGATCACATAGGAGAAGAAGGTACGGTCAATGTGGGAGAGGAAGTCGAAGGGAATAGGGGCGTTAGGGCGGACATAGATGGTGGCGCAGGTGACGGTAAGGCCGGGGAAGAAGAGACTAAGGATCAGGTGTTTGGTGGGGTTGGGAAGGAGAGGTTGGAGCCGAACTGGGATCTGGTGGTGATGACCAATGGCAACTCCGCCACGCGCAATCGGGAGGGGATTATCAGAGCGGTGAAGGAGGTAGGGCTGACGGTGTGGTGGGGTTGGAGGAACGTTTCATTGAGGAGGAAGGCATCCACGCAGTGGGTGGCAAGGGTGTGCAGGAAGAGGTTCTTGTTGACAGGAAGGGAGCGAATGTTGTAGAAAAGGATATGGTGCTGTCACGCCATGACAGGGATTTAGATGAGGTTGTCAAGACGGGAGATGGTGAAATGGGCCTGGTTGTTGGAGTAGGTGGCGTACATTTTTAGGTGGAAAACGGAATGGGCGGCGAGGGATATCTGTTGGAGGGTGTGGAAGCGCTGAAAAGGATGAACATTCTGAAGGACGATGGTGAGGAATCGGATGATGTCCTCACCGGTAGGGGGTGGGCGAAGGGAATTGCCAGGAGGGGTGGGGGCGTCCAGAGGGTGGATAGGAACAGTGAGTTCAGGAGTGTTAGGAGGGGGTCGGGCCTTACATTTCTCGGAGTAAGTAGGATGATGGAGGTTACAAGTATTACAGGAGGGGGGGACTGGAGATTGGGGCACTGCCGTAAGAAGTGGGCTTGTCTACAGTGCGGGCAGGTGGGGGCCTCGTGGCACTCAGATGTCGGGTGTGCATTATACTGCAAGCACCTCTGGCAGCGGAGGGATTGAGGAGGGGAATGGGAAGGGTCAACTTGGTAGCGTTGGTGAAATACAAGGGCACCCTCCTTCAGGAGACGGTTTATGGAGGGGGCGTGTTCAGAAAAGACCCGCATAAGGTGCGTAGGGCTGGCTGAGTTGTGGATGTGGCAAACCGCACGCACCTCAAGATGGGGCTGCACCTTGAGCTCCGCCAACACCTCTTCCTCCATGATCGTTGGACTAAGCCGAGTGATCACGGCAGTGAGGGTCGACGGGCGATGTGGGGGTAAAGGTTGGTGGGAGGGAGGCGGTGAAGGGGCAGGGGTGAGGGAGGCATTAGGGGCAAGGTGGGCGACAGGGATGTGGGGAAGGAGATCTGTGTGAAGGTTAGGGCTGGTGGAGGAGATGAGGACTGAATCACGGCGAGGAATGAGGAGGGAGATGGGGGCACTGGGAAAATGTTGGCGAAGGAAGAGGGTGAGGTTCCGGGCCTCAAGAAAGGAAGGACCAGGACGGGAGAGGAGGTAGCGGTAGGAGGAGGGGGAGGAGGAGGAGGGGGCAGGGACAGGCGGCGAGACATCCATGGCATCCTGGACAGGGGAAGGGGGACAAGGCGGAGCCTTTTTAGATGCAGAAGAGGCAAGGGGTGGCACTGGGGCATTTGACAGCGGTGGAGGAGGTGTGGGGGACAGGAGCAACAGGATGGTGGCATGGAGGGGCAGGTCCTGGTGCTGGAGTCGGCGCCAGAGATGGTGAGGGCGATGGCGACGGTGATGATGAAGAGGGTGAAGGGGAAAGTTGAGTGTGGGCCATGGCCCTCCGGGCCACCACCCTAGCAGGGGCCGTGGAAATGGAAGGAGCAGAGGGGGAGAGTGGAGGGAAGAGATCAGAGGAGGTGAAGCAGGGAGGAGCCGGGGATGGAGCAACAAAAAGTGAGGGAGATGAGAGAGTGAGGAGTGGGGGGATGGATTGAAAGGTGGGGGGATTGGGCACACCATGTGATGGTGGTGGCGGTGGCGGAGGGAGACGTGTATATTATGGCAGTGGTGGTGGCTGTAGTGGTGGTGGTGGGGGTTGACATGGTGACAAGGGGAAAAACACAGGACAGGACAAAGAAGCAAACACATCTCAGAAGGGTAACTTCCCATCTTTCTCCACCTCCACTGTAAATCGTATGTTCTTATTTATACCATTCAAATGATCAACAAACTGCTGCAGTGCCTCATTGCCATGTGGCCAGATTAAAAATGTATTGTCAACATACCTGAAAAAGCAGGATGGACGTAAGGGAGCACTGTGCTGGTGAAACGAAAATCAGATGGACGTCTCGGACATTCTGTGTACAGAAAACTGACGCATACAGATTTATATCTTGTAACCTCCCCACAAAATTTTCATTCTCATTTAACCTCCCCACAAAATTCCATTCACATTTAACCTCCCCATAAAATTTCGTTCCCATTTAGTGTAACCTCAAAACAGAAAATATTAACATTAATAATATTCACGTTTAGTGTAACCTCAACAGAAAAATTCCTAAACCTCTCAACAGTAAAAGATATGATTATGTCGTTCACATTCAGTGTAACGTCCCAACAAAAATAATTTCCGTAACATGGTAATAATACAATGTAACAAATCTCTCAATTAAATTGTCGCTCACTTATAACTTTTCAATAATTGACTGTG
Source organism: Schistocerca cancellata (assembly GCF_023864275.1). NCBI lineage: Eukaryota > Metazoa > Arthropoda > Insecta > Orthoptera > Acrididae > Schistocerca > Schistocerca cancellata. The sequence goes on along the minus strand of NC_064630.1, from coordinate 454,620,338 downwards.
AAATTAACCTGCTAAATTTTGGACGTCAGCAGTGCTGCATCATGGCCCTGAAAGATCATTCTGAATAAAAAGGAGAAAAATTCTTACCTCAATGAAGTCGCCGGATAACGCATATATATCTGCTCTTACAATAAATTTTTCTGGCACAGCTCTGTGCAATGCTGGCCGATAGATTTGTCATTTATGAAAGGAATCAACTGATTTTTCTTTTGCAACAATCGGGATGATCATGGATTGGAGAAATTAGTAAATTCTTTAAATTGAAATGAATGATTGTTGAAAGTTACTTTTTATGAGAAAGATTATTATTACGAGATTTTTAAAACATTTACATGGGAGTTGAGATAACAATATTACACATGCGCGAGGCTGCTTTTTACCTTATACAATAATACTCAGTCTCCAGCATCGTTGCACCGCGACCGGGCCAGCCAACACGATACACTAGACCAGACCAGTGCAGACTGCAGACTAGCCACAGCTTACTGCTACAGCTACACAGTTCTTACTGCAGTCCACTGCTCTCTGGTCAGCGATTCTCTTATACCTTGCATATCGTAGGCAGCGCATGAGCAATACATCGAAATTACATCTGCTCGGACCTCTTACAATCTAAACGCGCGTAATTTTCACCACACAGCTCAGCTCTGAATACCTTGGTACACAGAGCAAGGACTATTTCGGACAAGGATCCCCTCGGCTCCGAGATTAACCATCTGACGACGGTATTCAGAAAAAATGGATATCCCGATCGTGATATCAGATCTACTCTGGCGAAGAAACCTAGGAATGGCGCTGTTTGAGCAGATGAAGAGGACCAACACATCGCGGGGCTACTATTCTGCGGTGCAACGACCAGCAATATCAGCAGAGTCCTGAGCCGGCAGGGAATCAGACCAGTCTTCCGGCCACCCAGGAAGATTAAGGAGATGCTGCGACCCGTGAAAGATAAGCTCGGCCTGAGAGTACCGGGAATTTACAGCATTCCTTGCGAGTGTGGCAAAAATTATGTTGGCCAGTCTATAAGAACTGCCGATCGCTGTGTGGAACATCAGTGTCACCTGAAAAACAGGTATCTAGAAAAATCGGCGGTGGCTGAGCACAGTTTGCTAAATAAACATAAGATTTTATTCGATGAAACAAGAGTACTTGCTCACGCTTCAAACTATTGGGACTCTGTCCTCAGGGAAGCAGTTGAAATTACACTCTGTGAAAATAACTTCAACATGCACTCAGCAATGCATGGAAGCGCGCAATTGATAAAGAAAGAGCGCAGAGGGAGACTTCTCACATTCCCCGCTGTTCTCCACCTGTTGCGATGGATGGCGCTGCAAGCAACGCTGGATAAAGCGCGCAAAGAAAATCTATGGATATAGAGGCCGCCACCTCGGTACGCGCCGTTTTCACCGTGACGTAATCCAGCCAAAGAGAAGCTGTCCACTTCTTATAAAAGCGGAAGCCTCACCGGTCCAAGAGCCACACACCACCATCTGAACTTAACACTTCCATCACTACACAGGACATCAGCCTCACACTCCGCACTAAACGCAACTCTGCTCCCGGCCACGACTGCATTACCTACCGCCACTTCAAACACTGCCCTCCCTCCTTCCTTTCAGTCCTTGCCACCCTCTACAATGTCATCCTTGCCACTGGCTTCTATCCCGACCTGTGGAAAACCTCCCGTACCCTGATGTTCTCCAAACCCAACAAGCCTCCATTTGATGCCTCTTCCTATCGTCCTATCTGTCTCACATTCGACGTTCAGCAAGCTCTTGGAATCCATCCTTTCCTGGCGCCTCCATCACCACCTCTGCCAAATACCACCTCCTCCCCAACACACAGTGTGGCTTTCGACCTTCCTTCCCTGCTGATGACCAACTCCTCCGCCTCACTCATCTCCTCTCCCTCCAGCTTAACTCCCGTCGTTCCGCCATTTTTGTCTCCCTTGACCTCGAAAAGGCCTACGACTGTGTCTGGCACCCTGGTCTCCTGTTTAAATTCCTAACCTACGCCCTTCCTATCAACTACATCCATCTGATAGCCTCCTTCCCCTCCCACTGCCCCTCCTATGTTACCATCCATAATGCCAATTCCCACACCTAGTACCCCTCTGCAGGTGTACCCCAGGGCTCTGTCCTCTCCCCTCTCCCCTACCTCCTGTACACGGCAGATATGCCCCAACCCCCCCCCCCCTCCAGTACACCTCTTGCAATATGCTGATGACACTGCATTCCTCGCCCTCGCTCCTACCCTCTAACGGTACCAACGCCTTCTCCAGAATCACCTTGACCTTTTTGCTGCATGGTGTAACCAGTGGTTCCTGAAAATCAATCCTTCCAAGCCCCAGGCAATCATCGTAGGTCGTACCACTCGCTCCTTCCGGCTCCTGGATTTCTCCCTTACTGTCTGCGCCTGTCCTGTCCGCCTCACCCCCACCCTCACCTACCTTGGCCTCACTATTGACTGTCACCTCACCTGGATCCCTCATCTCCACTCCATCCAATCCAAAGCCCACAACCGCCTTTGACTCCTCAAACTCCTCTCTGGCCGGACATGGGGGTTGCACCCCTCTACCATCCTCCACACTTACAAATCCTTAATCTGTCCCATCCTCTGTTATGCAGTCCTGCCTGGATATCTGTCCCCCCTCCCCCAAATTATATAAGTCCCTCCAGATCCATGAGCATCATGCACTCCGCCTCGCCTTCCGTATACGCCTCCCGTCCCCCATGCAGATCCTCTATGATCTCATTCCTTTCCCCCATCTGCTCCTATTCCTCGAACATATCCGCATCCTCTACACCTCCCGACGCCTTGATCCCCCTCAACCCTTTGTTGCTCCTCTCCTCTCCCATCCCCGCCCCCTGCCATGTCTTCACTGTTGTGTCCCCCCTACCCTCCATCTTTACACCCTTCATCTCCTTTCCCAAGGAGGCTTCCATCAACTCCCCCTCCCGGATGATGGCCTCTCTCCCTCCATTTATCCCTCCTATCAACTCTGATCCTCACTCCCCCTCCTTTCCTCTGTCCTTTTCCTGGGCTCCCTCTCCCCCCTTTCATCCTCTTTTTTCCCCACCTCCCCTCTCTCTGCCCACTTCTCTCCCCTGAGTCCTTTTGCATTTCCCTCCTCTGCCTCCTCTTATTCCCTCTCGCATCTGCCCTGCCCCTCTCCCCCTTTATTAGTCCTCTCCCTCCTTGGTTTCCCCCCTTTTCGTTTTTTTCCTTCATCCCTTCTTGTTCTTCCCCCTCCTCCAGGTCCCCCCCCCCACGCCCCCCCCCCCCCCATCTTCCTTCGGCTCGGGAGTGTCATCTTTGTGCCGCCATTTCGTGCAGTGTTTTACAGTGAGTGTTCCGTGTTGTGTTTTTTGGGAAGTGTTGCGAACGCCCATCATACTGTCGCTGGGTGTGCGTTTTATCTCTTGCGAACAGAAACCAGACTGTCGCCATGTTTTTTTAGTTGTGTGTGTACTATGTTACTTGTCTGATTCCTGTGTCTTTTATTAACATTGCCAACCCCTTTTGCTTTCTGTTTTAACTTTCCGTGCCCGCATCTCGTGGTCGTGCGGTAGCGTTCTCGCTTCCCACGCCCGGGTTCCCGGGTTCGATTCCCGGCGGGGTCAGGGATTTTCTCTACCTCGTGATGGCTGGGTGTTGTGTGCTGTCCTTAGGTTAGTTAGGTTTAAGTAGTTCTAAGTTCTAGGGGACTTATGACCACAGCAGTTGAGTCCCATAGTGCTCAGAGCCATTTGAACCATTTTTTTTAACTTTCCGCATTTTTCCGCCATTTTACACTTTACAACACCGTTTTATCGCCTGTTTTTCTTGTTTCTTTTCTTCTTCCGTTTTTAAAAACAAGTCTGTAGGCTGTAGAACAGCGTCCTAAGCTTCTGCCAGCCCGCCCCCTTCGGGGGGAATTGAAAATCAATAAAGGAAAAAAAACGGTCCACGACAGTCAGATTTACCCCTGACGAAGATGACGGAGGTAGTCATCGAAAGCTAGGGATGTTATCCAAATTTGACGCGGAAAGTAAACCGAGAACTTTTTATGCGACCTTACTGACTGTTTTATTTTTAACCAAAAAAAACCAAAGTTGTTAGAATGTTACGTAACTCTAGTTGTCTGCTTAGTGTCAGCTCGGGTAACTGCTTAATGGACCTGAAATTTTCACTCCCTCAGGGATGCTAAATGTGTTTCCCTCATTTTCAAGTGGATGAGTTTGAGGGTCGGATCAGTAGCTGTATGCCCTTGCTCTCGAAAATGGGCACTGAGTAACCATCCACAGCCCGAAATGATAGGATGTTCTTGTAAACTGTTATCTAGGCATATAGCTGTCACCTACTTCATTAGGGATAAAAAAAAGACAGGTTCGATAATATTTCTTCGCAATTGTCGGCCCCTTTTTCAAGACAGTACCAAAATAAATCTAATGACACGTATATGTTTTTATCGCACGTACTTGTAAGAGTAGTAGATGAGCCCCATTAGTAGTAGAAGAACATCATTATTCTAATGTGGTTCTCCTTTTTCATACTTTTAACTGTACTCTGGCTAATGTAAACTACGAACTTCTTATCAGAGCCTTTTTTAAGAGCAATGCAAAGACTAAATGAATATCGAGACCGGTCGTTAAATCAATTATTTACAAGAGCAGCAAAGCGATTATTATTCAGGATATCTATTTATGTCTGCGGTTGTCCTAATACAAGATAGAGTGGGATCAAAACAGTTGTCATACTGTAACGAAGACTAGGAGCATAGAGTTAGCTTACAGCAATTATTCAGTGGGTGATGTTGGAAACGGAGTCCACTGATGACAAGATGATAGAACAGGAAATGTTGCACCATTCATGACAAGAGTGGGGGAAGAAGAGCAAACCTCGCTCGGGAGAGCATTCTGTGGTTATTCGCATTCGGTTGGTCAATCTAAAGTACGTTCTCGGAAATCTTTCGGGAGATATCCACAGGCGGTCGTACCAAATAACTCACACGCTGTTCCGCATACTGCATACTGTCCTGGAGATACGTCAACCTGTTTTCTACTCCCTTTTTAGAGCTGAAGTCTGCTTCCTGTATTAATACTGGTGCCTGTCGCCATTTTGTGAGATAATTTCCATTACATGTTCGGTGGCCTTACTTTTGTCTGATCCTTGAAACTGTGAACATTTGAATTTGTTCCTGCTACCCTATTTCCACCATCAAATCTAACCTCTGCAGTGTAATCAGTAGCCTGCGCTTGAGCACGGAAAGGCAGCAAGTCGAAACCGCTGCCAAGACAAGTCGTCTGATGACAGTTTTAGCTGGAGAGCGATTAGGCATGAAGCGGTGGAGAGGAAGCAGCTTAAGCTGCTCTTACCATTGCCTGTAACATGGCGGGCACACAGAGATGCTGGAATAAAAGTCACCGACAATCATTCAATGGTAATGCGACACGACGCCAGCCTAAGTAGACGTCAATGCCGATATCAAGCCAGTTGCTTCCTCTTTCATACACTGCCGATTCCATCAATTGGTGACATAAAATTGTTAGTCTCCCCGCACATGTTAGTTACTGAATAATGTCTATGCCAACTCAAAACAGTCCTTGGAAATTTGTATTTATAATTTATACATTATAATAAATGTAAATATTGTTGAACGCTTTCCTTGCTTTCTTTTCTTCGTTTACGTCAGAACTACTGTGAACTACAATTCTTTCGACTGTTTCTCCTTTCATTCCTCTCATCCTTACTAGAAGCTTATTTCTTCTTTCTTGTGTTCAAGTGACTCTAATCTTCTTCTTGGATTTTTCATAGAATCATTTGGAGTCTTGTAATTCCTTTCTGAGTGGCAGTCGTTACTCAAGATCTTGCGGAGTAATTCGGAGTTGGCCCACGTTCCTTCCAACTTCTTTACATCGTTTGGTATCCATTCCTAGTTTACCGAAGTCTGTTTGGATTCATCCTTTTGATATGGCTATAGAAAGCTATTCTTCTATTCGTAATCATGTCTGTAATGTATTCAACACCTCTATAAAGTTCTATGTTATGACGTCTCCTCCACTGGCATTGCTCTTTAACTGGTCCTACATTTTCGTTAGTATTTTTCTTTCTGTGATTTCCAGTGCTTCCAACATTGCCTTTTTGTTTACAGCTAAACATTCTACTACATGAAGTGCTTACGGGTGAAATACTGCAGAGCAGTGTGTAAATTTAGCCTTGATGGATATAAATCCATAATGAGGTAATACGCTGTTTCCAACTTACTAACTCTTGCATTAATGGCTTCTTTCTCCGAAATCTCTTGTTCAATTACATTTCTTAGATACGTGAACTTGTTAGATCTCTCTTGTTCGATTTCTCCGTATTCAGTTTTTATTATCTAAGGGACAACCTTAAGCTCTGTCATAAATTTAATTTTTTCAAATGGGTTTGTAAGCCTGATATTTAGCTTATTCTTTCAGCATTTCTCTCTATCTAGTGGCTATATCGATTAAGTCCGAAAAAAAAGCTACGTCTTCTGCAAACGCTTCAGGTTCAATTTTTGTTGGTTGTTCTTTTTGTAAACAAATCCGCATTCCATTATGACTTTTCTAGAACACAATTAACGAGCAGCGGCGGACGATCGTCTCTCTGGCTGATTCCAGTTCTCATCTCAAAACTTCTAGAAATTTTCCCTCTAAACTACGCTTTGGAGTTAACGTTTGTTAGTGTTTGCTTGGTAAGAGCTGCGGTTTTACTATCTAAGACCAGCAGGGTGAGGGTTTCAAACTGTGATTTTCTATTGACTGAATAATAAGCTTTCCCGAAGTCGACAGAGGTGATTACGAAAGTTTTGAATCTTTCTTTCAGATACATTACTATTGTGGTGTCACCGCCAGACACCACACTTGCTAGGTGGTAGCTTTTAAATCGGCCGCGGTCCGCTAGTATACGACGGACCCGCGTGTCGCCACTGTCAGTGATGGCAGACCGAGCGCCGCCACACGGCAGGTCTAATGAGACGTACTAGCACTCGACCCAGTTGTACAGCCGACGTTGCTAGCCATGGTTCACTGAGAATTACGCTCTCATTTGCCGAGACGATAGTTAGCATAGCCTTCAGCTACATTTGCTACGACCTAGCAAGGCGCCGTATTCAATTGATATTGAGATTCTATTAATGTATCATCAAGAGCGATGTTCTACAAATGTGGATTAAAGTTAAGTATTTCAGAAGCTACGTACTTTTCTTTATAGCATTCATTACGTATCCTGTTTCAGACCTCACGCCAGCCTGCGTGAATTTGAGCGCGTGCCTTTCGGCTTCCTCTCATTGTGTCCAGGCTGTCTTGTCTAGACACAACAACTATTAATTTTAGTTTAAATTGGCAACATTGTTGGCGTTCAGCATGTGGCCATCCATTCCGTTCAAAGAACACTATTTACAACAAGTAACATCTAACGACATCAGTCTAATTATTGTCTGCAGTAGTCACTTGAATTACGCGACTTTCCAGGTCACTGCACTCATGAAAACTGGATAGGACAGTGTGAAGCGATTTCTGTGGTTCCTCTTCATTTAGACATCGTTGCATCACCATCACCTCATTGGATATGCTCCCTTCGTACGATGTTTATTACCTATTAAATCATGATATACTATAATTGTCCGCTGCTCGTGGTCTCGCGGTAGCGTTATCGCTTCCCGAGCACGGGGTCCCGGGTTCGATTCCCGGCGCGGTCAGGGATTTTTGCTGCCTCGAGATGACTGGGTGTTGTAGAATCGTCATCATCATCATCATTCATCCCCATTACGGTCGGAGGAAGGCAATGGCAAACCACCTCCACTACGACCTTGCCTAGTACGGTGCGGGTCTCCCGCATCGTTCCCCTACACTCCGTCACGGAGTATGGGACTTCACCATTATCATACTATGATTTCTTTATGTACATCAATAGCTGCATATTTTGATTATTGTTTTTACTCATGAGCAGTCGAACTAGATCCAGCTGTCGCTACCATGAAGGAAAAAGTTCATTTTACCAGGTGTATGAGAATTCATCATACGTCAAATGATAGACTAACAAGAATGAGCAAGACAGCCCATCTAAACACATTTAATTGCTACCTACTATTGTGTGCCCCCAATACGTAAGACATTACATCTGCAGTAACTGGATCCCCCCGTCGGAGGTTCGAGTCCTTCCTCGGGCATGGGTTTGTGTGTGTTGCCCTTAGCGTAAGTCAGTTTAAGTCAGATTAAATAATGTGTAAGCCTAGGGACCAATGACTTCAGCAATCTGGTCCCATAAGAACTTAACACAAACTTCCAAATTTTCCAGTAATCGGGCAGCCACCGGGGTATTAAACTGACGCTACGAGGTTATGCCATGAGAGGGAAAACTACCACTACAGTTTTGGTGAAATGGTGACAGGGGTTACCGTCGATCAGTGAGGATAATTACAGCTTACAGATAACACTGCAGCATGTACACTCAAAGTGCGCGTTGCATATCAATAACCGTTAAGTAGGCATACCCTGCAGTACCATATTATCCACCTGAGGTGCAGAAACTATCAAACGACAAGTGTACCTATCCCCACAGCACGTCACATGACACAGAGTTTACCATGGAAGCAGACGAATCGTTGTTTTGGCACTCAAAGCCAAATAAAAGATTACCTGGACACAAAGACTACCGTTGAATAATATACACATTGATTCACGAAGATAAGCAACTATTTGAGTATGTTATTCTACAAGTAAAACTAAATAAAAGAGTTTATATAAACATAGGTCCGCAAAAGTTTTTCGTTACGGAGTTACGACTAACAAAAGATTTTGCTTGAAATTTAGAAACTTTGCTAATATGAAGCCATCTCAAAATTGTACGAAGTTAAAGTAAAGCACGATATCCATTTACTTTGTTGTTATTGATCTCGTGATTCTATTAAAACATGTCATAGACGTGTGTCTGCAGTAGTTTTCCAGAACATCCAGAGAAGCAAAGAAGTAATTTCGTAAAAATTTTAATTTTTTAAGTAATTGGCCCAATTTGTTTTTTAAATTCCAGACAATTGCACAAAGTTTTCAACAGAAGTTGTAGAGAATTTAATTTTGGAAAAATGATAGTAATAACGTTAACTGAAAGTGTCAGATAATCTGCTTTTATTAATACCATAGCACAAGTGAATTCATGTTAAACCGGAAAAAACCCTCAGTGTTAAGGAAGTTGTACAGTGTACATTCAATTTCACAATACATTTACAATAAATGTTCAGAAATGTCTCCGCCGAGTACAATGCTTTTAGCTGCTCGTGTATGAACAGATTTTGTTGCTCATACCAGTTTCACAGGGTTGTTCTTAATTTCATCTATTGCATTCACCATGCAAGCAAGTAATGCCTCACTTGTATTGACTTTGCCCTCATTAAATATGTCTTTCATCCATCCCCACACACAATCGGGCGATCTGAGTGGCTTTCCAATCCTTCCCTAACCCGAGCTTGGACTCCGTCTCTAATGACCTCGTTGTCGACGGGACGTTAAACACTAACCACCTACCTACCGAGTAAACTGTGCCTCATCAGTAAATAAAACGTACTTGTGTAACTGCCGATTAGTATTTTACCAGTTGCACAACTCCAAGTGAAGGGCAGGATGTTTCGGATGTAAATGATGCACTTTTTGTTTATGGTAAGGATACAGATTATTGTACTTCAAATTACGCCGTACCTTATACACTCCTGGAAATTGAAATAAGAACACCGTGAATTCATTGTCCCAGGAAGGGGAAACTTTATTGACACATTCCTGGGGTCAGATACATCACATGATCACACTGACAGAACCACAGGCACATAGACACAGGCAACAGAGCATGCACAATGTCGGCACTAGTACAGTGTATATCCACCTTTCGCAGCAATGCAGGCTGCTATTCTCCCATGGAGACGATCGTAGAGATGCTGGATGTAGTCCTGTGGAACGGCTTGCCATGCCATTTCCACCTGGCGCCTCAGTTGGACCAGCGTTCGTGCTGGACGTGCAGACCGCGTGAGACGACGCTTCATCCAGTCCCAAACATGCTCAATGGGGGACAGATCCGGAGATCTTGCTGGCCAGGGTAGTTGACTTACACCTTCTAGAGCACGTTGGGTGGCACGGGATACATGCGGACGTCCATTGTCCTGTTGGAACAGCAAGTTCCCTTGCCGGTCTAGGAATGGTAGAACGATGGGTTCGATGACGGTTTGGATGTACCGTGCACTATTCAGTGTCCCCTCGACGATCACCAGTGGTGTACGGCCAGTGTAGGAGATCGCTCCCCACACCATGATGCCGGGTGTTGGCCCTGTGTGCCTCGGTCGTATGCAGTCCTGATTGTGGCGCTCACCTGCACGGCGCCAAACACGCATACGACCATCATTGGCACCAAGGCAGAAGCGACTCTCATCGCTGAAGACGACACGTCTCCATTCGTCCCTCCATTCACGCCTGTCGCGACACCACTGGAGGCGGGCTGCACGAGGTTGGGGCTTGAGCGGAAGACGGCCTAACGGTGTGCGGGACCATAGCCCAGCTTCATGGAGACGGTTGCGAATGGTCCTCGCCGATACCCCAGGAGCAACAGTGTCCCTAATTTGCTGGGAAGTGGCGGTGCGGTCCCCTACGGCACTGCGTAGGATCCTACGGTCTTGGCGTGCATCCGTGCGTCGCTGCGGTCCGGTCCCAGGTCGACGGGCACGTGCACCTTCCGCCGACCACTGGCGACAACATCGATGTACTGTGGAGACCTCACGCCCCACGTGTTGAGCAATTCGGCGGTACGTCCACCCGGCCTCCCGCATGCCCACTATACGCCCTCGCTCAAAGTCCGTCAACTGCACATACGGTTCACGTCCACGCTGTCGCGGCATGCTACCAGTGTAAAAGACTGCGATGGAGCTCCGTATGCCACGGCAAACTGGCTGACACTGACGGCGGCGGTGCACAAATGCTGCGCAGCTAGCGCCATTCGACGGCCAACACCGCGGTTCCTGGTGTGTCCGCTGTGCCGTGCGTGTGATCATTGCTTGTACAGCCCTCTCGCAGTGTCCGGAGCAAGTATGGTGGGTCTGACACACCGGTGTCAATGTGTTCTTTTTTCCATTTCCAGGAGTGTATTATAAAATGCCTAATCGTTGAGAGATATGTCGTGTACTGGTACCAGGGCTACGTTGAACAGCATCAATAATACCCTCATCATCGTCTTCAGGTATCGAGCGCTCGTACTGATTATGAACACTAAGTAGAGAACCTGTCTCCCATAACATTCCAAATACTCCACTAATGGTTCGTGAAATCGGCAGCCACTTAGTTGGATAATGTAAGCGATATTCGTTAACTGCAGCTGTGACATTACCATCACATTTGCAGTAAATAAACACCATATCGGCGTATTCTTCTGTCATAAATATGAAAGGCATCCCTATTTGATAAATAATCTACAAGCTACAACAGTTACTGTGTGGTTTCGCTTAAATAGACTGTTGTTATTATGTTCTTTGATTGAACAATAGAGAAAACTATCTCGTTTCAAGGTTAAGAGATGAGTGAAACAATTCACTAAGGGTTGCCAACAATGACATAAACGTTCCTACAGTCTTAATGGAAAGTAAGCAAATTTACTAGAATAGTAATCCTCGTTTCTCTGGATGTTCCGTAAAACTACTGCAGATACACGTCTGTGACATGTTTTATTAGATTCACCAGATCAATAACCAAAAAATAAATAAATGGGAATCGTGCTTTACTTTAACCTCGTACAGTTTTGCAATGTTTTCACATTAGCGAACTTGCTAAATTTCAGGCAATATCTTTTATTAGCCGTAACTACATGACTAAACATTTGTTTATATGAACTTTTTTCTTTATTTTTACTTGTAGAATAACATATTAAAATATTTGCATTTCTTCGTGAATCATCTTGTATACGGCTCATGTAGACATGCAACATAGACTGATAACTGTTACTAAACGTCTGTACAGGTTGATATCAAGGTGTAACACATCTAAACCTGTTTGGTTCAATGCCTCCAGCTCGCCAGTAGGACTTGATTCAAGCTGATGGAGATGGTATTGTCATATGGGGCCTTCGATTGCCGACAGACAAAAATGTAGGAACCACCTGTCAGACACTAAATTATTTTAATTTCCGTGCGCAGGAGATACACGTCAAATTTTTCGTGTCCATAATTCCACAGACTTCTTCTTCACTATTGAGCACCATATCTGCTTGAGACCAAATGATTTCCACATAGTAGTATCTTAGTTAATAACAGACTGGCTAAATTTCTCAAAATTTACAACTGTCTTCCAGCTGAATTGCCATACTACACTGCTTAATAAAAAGTTCCCTAGCTACGGTATGGTTGTGGTTTTCCTCTGCCGAGATGTTCTCAGACTGAGAAGATCTCCTGATCCGGTGCTACTTCCTTTCACTGTGAGACGTATAGAGCTTCCACAGTAATCCTCTCAAAGAGTTTCCCCTTAATGTAAGACGACTCCTTGCTTACTCCTGGTTGAATATCGGATGTCTCGGTGCCGTCTCTTGTTTATATTACTCCATTTCTCGTCAAACAGTGTGCTTAACGGTTAGTATTTCGATGATACTAAAGAGCAGATTTTCTGAACTAGCATTGTTTCTATGCGTTTAAAACTACATCCGTCATCTTACAATAAACTGATGCGCCACAAACAAGGGCCTCGTTCTCCATTCGTGCAGAGAAATCGTAAAGACTTAGAGCACAGCACGTGTATATTTGACAATGTACGCCCATTGGCTCCCAAACAGTACTCCGCCGGTGACCGACGCCTTCAGCAACACAGTGCAGGACTCGAACGATACCGAATTTGGTCAGAATGTGAATCAAATCTTTTAGAGTATTACGTCAAGTCATTCCGAATCAGTAAAAGAGCTAAAATAACAAAAACTATTTGATTTTAATTGACACTGTCCGAGGAAGCCTACGAACGTTGTCAGAATGGTTTGAAGAGCAGTCCGCGAACGGCAGGATGCTTGTGTAGTCCGAAGATCATTCACTCTCAGTTCCGCCGTTCCCTTCAGCAACGTCATGGGGCGCGATGTTCGCACCTTGGATGCAGCTCCAACGAATATCCGTGATTTGTGAGTCATTTGAGGAGTCATGGAATATAGTGGTTCGCATCGCATTGAGAATCTCCTAAAATTCTTGCCACAACTTGTCGCCACCGTTATCTTCGTGACAGGAAGCAGTCGGTAGGTCTCCTGGCTGGTTTGATGGGGTCCAGCACAGCTACCTCTCCTTGGAGAACATTTTTATCTCAGAATATGGGTTAGCCATCTATACCTTTGCGAGCCACCTCATGGCATGTTGCAGAAGTCACTTCGTGTATCACTGTCAATATTCTCCGCTTTCCTGTCCCAATCGTGAATGTCCGTGGTGAAGAACCATTGTTGGTAAGTGTCCCTGTGCACTCGGATCTAATTTTAGCTTCATGATTTCTTAGCGCGATATAGCAACAGGAAGGTGATATACTACTTGACCTTTAAAAAACGTACGCTCAGAGTTTTAGCAGTAAAATACATCGTGACGTATAATGCATCTCTTAGCGTCTAGCACTGTAGCTGGAAGAATTTCCGAGATCCTTTCTCGCTTACTAAGTGAGAGTGAGAAGAAACGCGCTGCTCTTCTTTGGATATTCTGTATCTCCTCCATGAATCATACCTCTTATGCGTCGTAGGCTGAAGAGCAATATTCAAGTATTGGTGGAACGATGGTTTTGTAAACCACCCGCTTCGTGGGTGGACTTCACTTCCAGAGATTTTTCCAAAAAATCTCAGTCTGACAGCAGCCTTACCTACGCATACAATCTGCCACTGGCCTTAAATATGATTACAGTGACCGTTACAATTCAAATCGTTCCGTAAGCATATTCATAGCTACTGTATGGAAGGGACTGCTTCCAGAGATGGTTCTACAAGTGTGTAATCATACCATTATGGGTATTTCAATCTGTTAATACGCAATATATTAAATTTGTTTATGTTGTGCGTTAGTTGCCACTGTACCAAGCGTCGATCCTTTGTTGGTCTTCCCGTATTTTCGTTGCGACTTCTCTATATACACTGAAGAGCCAAAGAATCTGGTACACCTGCCTAATATCGCGTAGAGCCCCCGCGAGCACGCAGAAGGGCTGTAACACGACATGACATGGACTCTACTAATATCTGAAGTAGTGCTGGGTGAAAGTGACACCATGAATCCTGCAGAACTCTCCATAAATCCGTAATAGTACGAGGGGGTGGAGATCTCTTCCGAACAACACGTTGTAAGGCTTCACAAATTTGCTCAATAATGTCCATGTCTGGGGAGTTTGGTGGCCAGAGGAAGTACTGAAACTCGGAAGATTGTTCCTGGAGCCACTCTGTAGCAATTCTAGACGTGTGGGGTGTAGCATTGTCCTTCCGGAAATGCCCAAGTCCGTAGGAATGCACAATGGACGTGAAAGGATGCAGGTGACCGGTCAGGATGCTTACGTACGTGTCACCTGTCGTATCTAGACGTACGAGGGGTCCCGTATCACTCCAACTGCACACGCCCCACATCATTACAGAACCTCCACAAGCTTGAACAGTTTCCTGCTGACATGCAGGTACCATGAATTCATTAGGTTGTCTCCATACCAGTACATGTCCATCCGCTCGGTAAAACTTGAAATGAGACTTGTCCGACCGGTCTTCAACAGTCCAATGTCGATGCTGACGGAACCAGGCGAGGCGTAAAGCGCAGTCTTGAAGGGTACACGAGGGGGCTTCGACTCCGGAAGCCGATACCGATGATGTTTCGTTGAAAGGTTCGCACGCTGTCTCTTGCTGATGGCTCAGTATTGAAATCTGCAGCAATTTGCGGAAGGGCTGCTCCTCTGGCATGTTGAACGACTCTCTTCAGTCGTCGTTGGTTCCATTCTTGCAGGATCTTTTGACTGCGGTGATGTCAGTGATTGATGCTTTATCGGATTCCCGATATACACGGTACACTCGGAAACTCACTTAAATCTTGATAACTTACCACTGTAGCAGCAGTAACTGACCTATCAACTGCACCGGACACGTGGTGTCTTATACAGGCGTTTCCGACCGCAGCGCCGTATTCTGCCTACGCTTTACGCCTCGCCTGGTTCCGTCAGCATCGACATTGGACTGTTGAAGACTGGAAACATTTTGCCTGGTCGGACAAGTCTCATTTCAAGTTTTACCGAGCGGATGGACATGTACGGGTATGGAGACAACCTAATGAATTCATGGTCCCTGCATGTCAGCAGGAAACTGTTCAAGCTTGTGGAGGTTCTGTAATGATGTGGGGCGTGTGCAGTTGGAGTGATACGGGAGCCCTGGTACGTCTAGATATGACAGGTGACACGTACGTAAGCATCCTGTCTGATCACCTGCATCCTTTCACGTCCATTGTGTATTTCAATACGCCTGCCTACAGCAGTTTCTTTGGCGCATCAGTGTATAACAGCATCAACAGCGAAAAGCCTCATCGAACTACTGAGGTTAACTATAAGGGGCAGTCAAATGAAACGGAAACAAATGGAAAAGCTAAGTAAACTGTTTCCTTTTTCAAAAGTAATCGCAATAACTTGACGCATTTATCTCACTGTGTGGCAAGACAGTCAGCGCCCTCAGGGAAAAATGTTTGCTGTTCCGGACGGAACCTTGATTATACCGAGGCGTACATCTCATCGTCCGCAGCAAATCGACTGCCACGGACGTCTTTCTGAACGCTCAAAAAAGATGGAAATTGCACTGGGAGAGACAGGGACTGTGTGGAGGATGTGTAAGGGCCTCGCAACGAAACTTCTGCAGCTTAGTCGAAATAACCTTGGCAACGTGTGAGCGATACGAGGAGATGCGCGTCTGAGTAGGATCATGATTCAAACATTTTTTCCATAACGCCACTGGCAGTCTTGTATCACAGTTTTTACAGGTATGGCTATCACTTTTGAAACAATAAATACTGCACTTATTTTTTCTCCATCTGTATCGCTTTCACTTGAATGACCCTTACTGTAGGTCTTTTATATACAGTGTCCGGGTCAAATATCTCACGAAATAAGCATCAAACGAAACAACTACAAAGAACGAAACTCGTCTAGCTTGAAGGGGGAAACCAGATGGCTCTATGGTGGGCCCGCTAGATGACGCTGCCATAGGTCCAACGAATATCAACTGTGTTTTTTTAAAAATAGGAACCCCCATTTTTATTACATATTCGTGTAGTACGTAAAGAAATATGAATGTTTTAGTTGGACCACTTTTTTCGCTTTGTGACAGATGGCGCTGTAATTGTCACAAACGTAAGGTACGTGGTATCACGCAACATTCCGTCAGTGCGGACTGTATTTGCTTCGTGATACATTACCAATTGCGGAAAAGGTCGATATCGTGTTGATGTATGGCTATAGTGATCAAAATGCCCAACGGGCGTGTGCTACGTATGCTGCTCGGTATCCTGGACGACATCATCCAA
This sequence comes from Schistocerca cancellata, assembly GCF_023864275.1. Taxonomy (NCBI): domain Eukaryota; kingdom Metazoa; phylum Arthropoda; class Insecta; order Orthoptera; family Acrididae; genus Schistocerca; species Schistocerca cancellata. Next base: position 454,603,819 of record NC_064630.1, on the reverse strand, counting down.
GTGTCCAGACCGCTCGCCAGATAGTTACGTTATTTAAAGAAACAGGAAGTGTTCAGTCACACGTGAAACGTCAACCACGACCTGCAGCAAATGATGATGCCCAAGAAGGTGTTTTAGCTGCTGTAGCGTCTAATCTGCAAATCAGTAGCAGACAAATTGCGCGAGAATCGGGAATCTCAAAAACGTCGGTGTTGAGAATGCTACATCAACATCGATTGCACCCGTACAATATTTCTATGCACCAGGAATTGCATGGCGACGACTTTGAACGTTGAGTACAGTTCTGTCACTGTTACGGGACGATGACAGATTTTCTGCACGCGTTCTGTGGAGCGACTAAGCGGCATTTACCAACAGCTGTAACGTAAACCGGCGTAATATGCACTATTGGGCAACGGAAAATCCACGATGGCTGATAAAAGTGGAACATCAGCGACCTTGGCGGGTTAATGTATGGTGCGTCATTATGGGAGGAAGGATAATGGCCCCCATTCTATCGATGGCAATGTAAATGGTGCAATGTATGCTGATTTCCTGCGTAATGTTCTACCGATGTTACTACAAGATGTTTCACTGCATGACAGAATGGCGATGTACTTCCAACATGATGGATATCCGGCACGTAGCTCGAATGTGGTTGAAGCTCTATTGAATAGCATATTTCATGACAGATGGATTGGTCGTCGAAGTACCAAACCATGGCCCGCACGTTCACCGGATCTGACGTCCCACTATTTCTTTCTGTGGGGAAAGTTGAAGGATATTTGCTATCGTGATCCACGGACAACGCCAGACAACATGCGTCAACGCGTTGTCAATGCATGTGCGAACATTACGGAAGGCGATTTAAAAAAATGGCTCTGAGCGCTATGGGACTTAACTGCTGTGGTCATTAGTCCCCTAGAACTTAGAACTACTTAAACCTAACTAACCTAAGGACATCAGACACATCCATGCCCGAGGCAGGATTCGAACCTGCGACCGTAGCGGTCGCGCGGTTCCAGAATGTAGCGCCTAGAACCGCTTGGCCACTCCGGCCGGCGGAAGGCGAACTACTCGCTGTTGAGAGGAATGTCGTTACACGTTTTGCCAAATGCATTGAGGTTGACGGACATCATTCTGAGCATTTATTGCATTAATGTGGTATTTACAGGTAATCACGCTGTAACAGATTGCGTTCTCAGAAATGAAAGGTACATGTATCACGTTGGAACCACCGAAATGAAATGTTCAAACGTACCTACGTTCTGTATTTTAATTTAAAATACCTACCTGTTACTAACTGTTCATCTAAAATTGTGAGCCATATGTTTGTGACTATTACAGCGCCATTTATCACAAAGCGAAAAAAGTGATCCATATATAATATTCACATTTATTTACGTAGTACACGAATATGTAATAAAAAAATGTGGGTTCCTATTTAAAAGAAACGCAGTTGATATCCGTTTGACCTATGGCAGTGCCATCTAGCGGGCTAGCCATAGCGCCATGTGGTTTCCGCCTTTAAGCTAGACAAGTTTCGTTCTTTGTAGTTTTTTCGTTTGACGCTCATTCCGTGAGATATTTGGCAGGGTCACGATCAATGAACCACCCTGTATATGATTGTGAAAAGCAGTGATCCTATAACCCTCCCTTGGGGCATATCCGATATTACTCCTACGGCTGAAGATATCTCTCCGATAAGAATTATATATTCTGCTTTGTTCACTAGAAACTCTACAATTCTATCTCAGATCTGGTCTGGTTCCGTACGCTCGTATCTTGTTCTTTACGTGACAGTGCGGAAGAGCATCGAATAGTATCGAAAGGCTTCTGCAAGGCAAGGAACACGGAATCAACCTGAGAGCCGGTATTTACTGCCTTCTGCGTGTTGTGGAAGAACAGAGAGAGAGCTGGGTTTCACATCATCGTTTTTTGTGGAATACCAGGTTAGTACAAAGGCGATTTTAGGTGTGCAGAAGTGCAATAATACACGGGGGTAGTTACAATGTATTCCCAATTTCTACAACATAAATCAATGATTGAGTCTAATAGTTTGGTGCGTCTGTTGAACTACAGTTCTTGAAGACGGAAATGCGTTCTTTTACAATCATTGGGAACATTACGGTCCTCCAGCGACCTGCCGTACGCTGATGCCCTTCGTCCTTCATTATTTCTTGGATGAGGTCTAATCTCAGTATTCTCTTGCAGTTTTTGTCATATTCGGCTCCCTCTACCTGTAATGGAATTGATTCTCTTGTATATTAATACTTTTCCTATCGCCCTGTTTCCTCTTCTAGTTAATGATTTCAACGTACTCCTTTCGTAGCTTATTCTACGGAGAACCTCATGTCTTGTCAGTCAATTTCCCCCAAATTTTTCAAATACATGTTCATCTCTTTTCCCGTTTTAGCAAAGTCCATGATCCATATGCTGCTGTGTTCCACAACTACATTCTTAGAAATTTCACCAATTTCCTCTACAGTTTTTCTGTTTCTGGATAGAATCCTCAAATTGAGGCCTATGTTTGATACCGATCTACAATGCTTTGTTAGCAGTGCTAGTATGCTACTTATATCCAATTTGTTTCTTCCATTAAGCTGACAGAATGTCTTCACTTACTCCACTACAAGGGTCCAAATTTAAGTTCTTCGGTAACCCGTCTCTAATGCAATTGTCCTTGAGTGTTCACATCAGTATCTACATCTACATCTACATACACAATCCGCAATCCACCGTACGGTGCTTGGAGGAGGGTACCTCGTACCACAACTAGCATCTTCTCTCCCTGTTCCACCCCCAAACAGAACGAGGGAAAAATGACTGCCTATATGACTCTGTACTAGCCCTAATCTCTCTTATCTTATCTTTGTGGCCTTTCCGCGAAATGTCAGTTGGCGGCAGCAAAATTGTACCGCAGTCTGCCTCAAATGCTGGTTCTCTAAATATCCCCAGTAGCAATTCACGAAAAGAACGCCTCCTTTCCTCTATAGACTCCCACCCGAGTTCCTGAAGCATTTCCGTAACACTTGCGTGATGATCAAACCTACCAGTAACAAATCTAGCAGCCCGCCTCTGAATTGCTTCTATGTCCTTCCTCAATACGATCTGATAGGGATCCCAAACGCTCGAGCAGTACTCAAGAATAGTTCGTATTAGTGTTTTATAAGTGGTCTTCTTTACAGATGAACCACATCTTCCCAAAATTCTACAAATGAACGGAAGACTACTATCCGCCTTCCCCACAACTGCCATTACATGCTTGTCCCGCATCATATCGCTCTGCAATGTTACACCCAAATATTTAATCGACGTGACTGTGTCAAGCGCTACACTACTAATGGAGTATTCAAACATCACAGGATTCTTTTTCCTATTCATCTGCATTAATTTACATTTATCTATATTTAGAGTTAGCTGCCATTCTTTACACCAATCACAAATCCTTTCCAAGTCATCTTGTATCCTCCTACAGTCACTCAACGTTGACATCTTCCCGTACACCACAGCAAACAGCCGTACATTGCTATCCACCATGTCCAAAGGATCATTTACGTAGATAGAAAACAACAGCGGACCTAGCACACTTCCCTGGGGCACCCCAGATGACACCCTCACCTCCGGTGAACACTCACCATCGAGGACAACGCACTGGGTTCTACTACTTAAGAAGTCTTCGAGCCACTCACATACTTGGGAACCAATCCCATACGCTAGTACCTTAGTTAGGAGTCTGCAGTGGGGCACCGAGTCAAACGCTTTCAGGAAGTCAAGGAATATGGCATACGTCTGATACCCTTCATCCATGGTTCGCAAGATATCATGTGAAAAAAGGGGGAGTTGCGTTTCGCAGGAGCGATGCTTTCTAAAGCCGTGCTGATGCATGGACAGCAACTTCTCTGTCCCTAGGGAATTCATTATATTCGAACTGAGAATATGTTCGAGAATCCAGCAATAAACCGATGTTAAGGATATTGTTCTGTAACTTTGAGGATCCGTCCTTCTACCCTTCTTATATACAGGCGTCACCTGCGGTTTTTTCCAGTCGCTCGGGGCTTTACGTTGGGCAAGAGATTCACGATAAATGCGAGCTAAGTAAGGAGCCAATGCAGTAGAGTACTCTCTGTAAAACCGAATTGGAATACCATCAGGACCTGGCGATTTATTTATTTTCAACCCATTCAGCTGCTTCACAACCCCAGGTATGTCTATCACTATGTCCTCCATACGGGAATCTGTACGAGACTCAAACGGCGGTATGTTTGTGCGATCCTCCTGCTTGAAAGATCTCTCAAATGCTAAATTTAAAATTTCAGCTTACGTTTTGCTGTCTTCCGTTGCCAGGCCTGTCTGCATGGTTCGCCGCCAGCCGCAGCGGAATCCGCTACAGTGACGAAGTCCACGCGCCGTTGATTTATTCCCTGATATTACTGGAGCTACGCTAGACTCTAACGGCCCGTTGCGGAGTACGGCTAGCCGTAAACCCAGCGTCCATCACCTTTCTTGTAGCGCAGCGGGCGGCGGGAGCGCCCAGGCGCTCGCTAACAGATGGCGAACTTCTCACACAAATTTGCCCTTTTACTCCTTAGAGTTTTTACAGGCCGAGCTCCCGCTGTGTCGTAAGACGTCACTTATCATCCTAAAACCCACAATTTACGGTTTCAGCTCCTCTGTGTTCCCGCGTGTGTCCTACAAATTTTCTCTGTGGTTTATGTCAGTAGTTTCATGGAAAAACTGGCTGCTATTAATCGCAGGTGATACACTGCTTAATGCTGTATTACTAGATACAAAAACTGTTTGAGTCTAGTACAGCACTTAGAGCATGTGACAAATAAGGAAACCGGGTAATCAACTGTTTCTGCAATGCCGTATACTGTGTTATGATGCTACACTGCTGTACATGGCTGCACATGAACCAATGCATAGTCATATAGCCTTGTCTTGGTTTATACAGGAACATGAAATACATCTCTAAGTTGTTGATAAAATGCAGTGTTTTGCTTCAACAAAAAATTCTTACAGTGTTATGTGGTGTCCTGGCCAGCAACAAAATCACAAAATAATTTTACTGTAAACAAGTTTTTACGTATGTTTACGAGTTACAGGGCAGATTTTCCTTCCATGGCGTCGCTTATACGAAGAGATGTGTTTGAATATGATCGAATTCTCTTACATTGAGAAATGAGAAGGAGCGACCTGTTTTACTTGAAAGAAAACTTTCTATAGCCAAGATCGCATAAACACTTCTTTATTTTCGACATCCGCTTTCGACGGGCTTTGCCGTCATCTTGATCTCTCAAGAAAGCTTGTCGAAAAAGGTGGTCGAAAATAAAGCGGTATTTATATGATCTTGGCTATAGAAATTTTTTGACCACACTGGATACGACCAGTTATCGTCTGCAATCAAGACAGGCAATAAAGCTTATTCTGTGCCATACACCTTTTCAAGCTGCATTATAGCTTGCATTGAGTTAGATATTATCACTTTATTAGTTGACTACTAACGTAAGTCCTGTAAAGTCCTGTATTTTGCTGTTTGTATGGTGGTCACGAGACTGAAACCACTAGGACAGGATTAGATAAATTATTGGCAATGGTTGGTACGTAGAAGATATGAATGTTAGTGATGCTGTCCTGCTCCCTCACTGACTATTACAGTGGTCCCGCTGCAGGCCGCTAAATATGAAAGCACCCTCCTGCCCGTGTTGAAGAGGTAGTGAAGATCAGCACCCGGCAGAATTCTAATAATCAATATCTATTCGTCTCCGGCCATGTAAGACTTCGGAAATGTTGGTACTTACGAAGAGCTCTTGCTTAGTACGGAGACTTATGGGGGGGGGGGGGGAATAAGTCACAACTAGAACAAAATAGCACATTTAGCATGAAAAATTGAGGTATTTACAGAGTAAGGTTCACAACATTCAGCCGAGGGCAGCCTTCACTAACGTCAAACATTAGTAAGGAAGATTGTATGAAAGTAAGCTTAAGTGCAAAAGAACTACACAACTAAATGAAAATTTACTTGCGCTATACAAACTCCAGTACAGGGATAGATGCAGAATGATGAAGCACATTTGCTGAAGCCACAGAGGGAGTACTCAACAACAAGATACAGATCCAAGTGACAAAAGATGGGAGGTCGCTGTTAAATCATTGACAATTTACGTGGAGGGGCATTTTGAGTAAATTAATAACTTGACCACAGCCAAAATATGTTTCCAGATTTCGGCTTCTCAATACTTCAGCAATAATTACAATAACATCTCTTTTCCCCTAATATCTGTTTTCTCTTGGAATGTTAATTAACGGCTTAAACTGCAACTGAGAACTGAAGGAACTCGAAAGAAAAATGATCCAAAAAACAGTCAGACATCATTTTTCTTGCGACCGAAACAGATTCCGAACCTGCTAGAGTAAAGATACAAAAACAGATATTAGAGAATATGTTTCTATTCCGCACACTCTCCATACCTTAAGTCTCTGTTGATCCATTGTGGAATGTGGATAGTGGCCGCTCAAATATTTACCAAGGAAAATCGCCATACGGCTGTGTTTTGAGAACATATTTTTTGACAACCACTTTCAGCATCTCATTAATGCTATCCTAATGCCCCTATGCACTCCATGTACAGACAGTCAGATATATCGATACTTGCATATTGCAGTCGTCAATATCTGCAAGCCGTGAATTCGTCATTGGAATGTTTTCTCCGAAGACTTGTCTGTACATGGAGTCCAGGCGGACCTTGTTGTTTTAAATAAAATAACTTCTCAGACCAATCGGCTGTTTGGCGATTCTCTTTGGCGAACTCCATTCCTTAGATTGCTCTGTTTTTTCTTATGCAACGCAAAAAGGAAGACTACCATAGCAAAATGTATAATATGGGCACAATTTGCGATGATATTCATATGTTGAGGGAAGAAATCTTAATGGACACTTTGGTGCACAGTACATAATCTATCGTGATTCTCACTAAGGCAACTATTGGTGTTTAGTGTCCACAATTGTTCTTTAGCCACTAGTTGATGCTTTTCCTATGACGAAAAAGTACCTTTGTAAGTAAGAAATAATTTTGTTATAAAGTTCGAAGTGGGCATTGATTTTCTTGACGAGCTCTGAATTTTACCAAAGTACTCCTAACGCGCCTTCGGATAGGACACAGTGCTCTGACGCGAGGATTCCTCCTTCGGCAGGAAGACCCACTGGTATGCAAAGCTTGTGGTGCACAAGTTTCTGTAACCCACATTTTAACTGAATGGGTTTCATACCAAGCCATGAGGCCGCAAGCCATTTCCCAGTTGACCTGACCTCCAATTTGGGTGATGACGAATCGAATGTCGTTCGTGTTTTAAGGTTCTGTGTGATGTCTGATCTTCTGAATAGTGTCTTGCGTATATTTTTAAGGTGTTTGTAGCGTAGCTGCTTTATCGTTTATGTTCCAGTTGATCGTGTAGTCTCAGTTCCTTGTTGCTATATTTTAGATGTTTTTGGTTATAGTTTATGTATTTTACTTACACGCCGACCTGAGGAATCCGTCTTTTGCTCTTTTATGTGGAAGTGTGAGTGAGAGAGTCCTGGGCTGGCTGGGAATTACACTTTTTACTTTACGTTTTGTTGCATGCTTCTAATAACCCATAATTACACTTGAGTACCTCATTTCCGAAACGTACCGAATCTATAAAATCTAATTTAACAGGGAAGACCAAAAAATGTTTTACAACTACTGTAGCATCAGAATATGTTTTGAAGCTTTGTTTCAAACAGATGCTGACACACATTACCCCAAATATCTCTGTCAAATGCTTATTTGTTTAATAGCTGTTGCATAGATAAATATCGATCTGGTACCGTTCGGCAGAAAATTGCGTTATGTTTGGTAGCTGTTGCTCTGGACTTTTTGTTGGTGATTCACAGTATTCACGTGATATATGACTCCGTATTTTAATTAAAAACTTGCAGTCAACATAAAAAACTCCAGACGCATACTTACAACATTCAATGTCATGTAAATCAATGTCGTCCACTGTTGTGTGTGGTGTCATTACCAAGAAGAGCAACGATTGACTGCCGGGAATTGTTACTTTTTGGAAACGAAATAAGACTGGATTTGGTACACTTCGCCACGAATAGCAAGACTTACGGCTAAATGAATAACGGATATGGTACTTTTTGGCACACGTAAGAGATCTTATTACATATTTAATGGTGCTAAGTAGTGCTGCCATCTGTTACCTTTTTTCAACTTTTCGGATTCGATACATTTTGGAAACTAGCTTCTCAGTTTGTAACTTCCCAACTATATTTGAACCTGCCTGAATTTAGCCCTGCTTTACCTCCCTCTCTATAAATGTCTACGTATTACTAAAACTATGTCCTCACAAACTGTTATTCAAATGGTTCAAATGGCTCTGAGCACTATTGGACTTAACATCTGAGGTCATCAGTCCCCTAGAACTTAGAACTACTTAATCCTAAATAACCTAATTACATCACACACATCCATGCCCGAGGCACGATTCGAACCTGCGACCATAGCGGTCGCGCGGTTCCAGACTGTAACGCCTAGAACCGCTCGGCCACACTGGCCGGCCAAATGTTAATCAACTCAAGCTCGTATACTGACCTTTTACTAAACAGAATCTAATCTGAAGTGAACTGTAACTTACGTGAATGCAACTAGTCTTTATATTAAATACGTAACTGCAGGAAATGATTATCTGTCCCTAATCAAAATGTCCACTTACCTCGCTCTTGACAACATTGTTGGAGAATTCTTGAAATCACAGCAGCAAACAGCAAGCAGGCAGTGGCTAAACTAAATTTCTGTTTCTTAATACATATTCAGACTGTTACATGTTGTAATGCGTCGTGATAAACAGTGGCGTGGAGAGAGTAACTAATTGTTAGTGAAGTGTGAAGTTATTCACACGTGTACTAAAATAAATCCTCTAAATTTCGACTACGCGATAAGTGACACAAGTCTGTAGGCTGTAAATTCAAAGAAATACGCAGGGATTACGAATAACCTAGATTGGAACTATCACATAGATAATATTGTGGGTAGAGCAAACCAAAGACTGCGATTCATTGGCAGAACACTTAGAAGGTGCAAGAGGTCTACTAAAGAGACTGCTTACACCACGCTTGTCCGCCGTATTCTGGTGTATTGCTGTGCGGTGTGGGATCCGCATCAGGTGGGACTGACGGGTGATATCGAAAAAGTACAAAGAAAGGCCGCTAGCTTCGTATTATCTCGAAACAGGGGAGATAGTGCCACAGACATGATGCGTTAATTGTAGTGGCAATCATTAAAACAAAGGCGTTTTTCGTTGCGATGGGATCTTCTCATGAAATTTGAATCACCAGTTTTGCCCTCAGATTGCCAAAACATTCTGTTGGCATCCACCTAAATAGGGAGAAATGATCATCACGATAAAAATAAAAGAAATTAGGGCTCGCACAGAAAAATTTAAGTGTTCGTTTTTCCCTGGCGCCGTTCGTGAGTGGAACTGTAGAGAGAAAGTTTAAAGGTGATTCATTGAACCCTCTTCCAGGCACTTTATTGTGAATAGCAGAGTAATCACGTAACTGTAGATGTAGATGTCGTTAGAAATGATATTCCAAGACAACGATTTTAGAGCGCATTATCTATTCAAAGAGGCACGTCTTCACATGTAACATTGGTTTGCAAATACTATGTTTAACAAACCGAACAATGATATTAAAATGGTGCAATGTTTACAAAGAATTTCTATAAAAACCAAATAGCTCAATCAGATGTTCAAATGGGTGTGAAATCTTATGGGACTTAACTGATAATGTCATCAGTCCCTAATCTTACACACTGCTTAACCTAAATTATCCTAAGGACAAACACACACACCTATGCCTGAGGGAGGGCTAGAACCCCCGCCGGGACTAGCCGCACAGTCTATGACTGCAGACCGCTCGGCTAATCCCGCGCTGCATAGCTCAGTCAGTTAGTATGTTAAAGCATGACTCAGGGAAGTGGGTTGGTCTTTCTCTCAGCCCTGAGAAAGTTAATCACTCATAGCTGCGCAGTGCTGCAGTCTCACCTCAAACTTTTTGTCTTCAAAAATAATAAAATTATTCAAAATTGATATCTGTTTCGCTTTTCAGCATACACATCACGTTCATTCTTGCTGTCCTTTACAATCAATCTTTCTTCACCTAACAGATACAATCACAAGTCAACAGAGAACTGCAGAATACGTCCCCTACCTACCATACTCCAACTAAGAATATATTAGACTGCGCAGAGGCAAAGACTGTGCCACGACAAGAACAAAGATTATTTAACAGTAACGTAACTTGCTGCCTCTCTCACGTGCACATCGATGACATACAAAAATCAAAATGACATGACTTGCTGCCTCTCTCACGTGCACATCGATGACATACAAAAATCAAAATGACATGACCATCTAACAATCTGTACTCTTTTAGGTGTGTACGGGCGCTTATGACCTCGCTGTTGAGCGCACTATATATAGCAACACCAGCACCGTGTCTGGGACAACAGCAGACACAGGTTCCAGAGAGGTCGGCAGCCGGTACAGACGGGTAACTTTGATCAAGGAGCTGTTAAATGGCCGATATCCGCCGTGGTGTCGGGTGGCGCTCAAAGCCAGAGAGCGGCATCGCGATCGGCCCCGGAGACGACAGAGGGCGCCGGCCTGCCGGCCACCTGCTCGTTGACATTCGAGCGACCGGGGGCGGTCTGCTGTGACGCGGCGTCGCCCCGAACGTGCCGGCGCCTGCTACCGGATTCCTCCTCCTCCTCCTCCTCCTGCTCCCCCTCACCCATCCCCCCACACCACCTAGCCCGCACATACGCGGCTAAGCAGCACCACCTGCCAATGATCTGTTTACTGCGGCGTCGCGCGACGGAGCTCAGATGGGACGCGGCCGTTTGCGAGTATCCTGTTGCTTCCTCGCCTTGCTTCGTCCTCCCTCACGCACCTCCAGCTGTAATCCGGCTTCGCTTAGAGGCAACGCGAGGTACGGCTAGAGATATGATGGAACTATCTAACACCTGTCACTTGACGGCATTTCGTTTGTGCAAATCATTCGAATGATCAGCTTGGGAAATTCAGTTAGATGCGGTAATAACACGAACCTAGCAACTCTTTGTAAATGGAGAAATCAGAGACGTAGCACAGAACAGGACTAGGCGTTTGAAGTTAACCCTTTTTATGTTTTATTTTACTTTTTCATTGGCGCCACAAAGGACATTAACCCACAATGCAATCGTAATTGACGATGTAATTGGGTCAACATGTGAACGCAAAGGGGCGGTCTGCTGCGGAGCTCATGTTCTACAATGTACAATGAACGTTGTGCTCCGAAACACTTGTACATGCACTGGCATTGTGCTCTTCCGACAAAGATGCCACATATCATCGTCTATCCTACTTTGAAGAGCAAACAAGCCTCTGAACCCCACGTTCTGTGAAGAGTGTGGACGTTCAACCATTTAGCGCCTAGTGGCAATTTCACTGTTCTACCTCCTTTCGTAGACGCTCATCTCAGTAGCACGTGAACATTCGACCAGCTTCGCTGTTTTCGAGATACTTGTTCACAGGCTCTGCATTATAACAATTTATCCTTTCATAAAGTCGCTTATCTGAATGGATTCCCCCAATTGCAGCCCATTTCTTAGCTAGGCTTATGAAACATCTGTCTCTACTTCGCTTACATGTATCTGTTACAGCGGCACGTGCCCGCAGCGACACCAGGCACCACCTAACGTCGCAGTGGCAAGTGGACGCAATGTTTTGGCTTATCAGTGTATATCCTAAATAAGAAGACGCCTCTCTTACTGTTTTCAATTATATATCATTATACACCAAATCTCCACTTCAAGGTTGACGTAGAGCCTTCTTCGACATATAATAATTTGTTAATGTACTGCAAACGCGGTAAAATGGTACTATACATCTATATTCGGAAGATGCGTACCACAGGCCAAAGGCGTCATTGAAATTTGAAAATAAAAATATCCTAACCGAGACAGTATTTCCATTTTAAATTGTACTTAATGTTATTTTTATCTGCCGTACCTTTATTTTACGATGACTGAAGAAATTTCAGAGTGACAGCCGAAACTAGGAATAAATACAAAGTCCACCACGAATAATGCCATTCTCATTAAAATCCTTCAAGATTTACTTACGCTTTACCATATGAAGCAAAATGCTAAAACATTAAAATTAGTGACGTTGCGTCAGTGTTGCAGAGGCTTTTCTCAGGTTGTAGACTAACTTACGCTGGACGCACTTTATTTTAAAATTCATTCAAAATATTCCCTTATATATAGAATAGGAGACTTTTTCAAGGTTCTGCAGTCTAAGATGAACGCCATGTGATGGTAAATTTATCATTTCTACCGCTGCGCTTCATTACATTCCCAGTTACTCTGGCTATACAGTTATCTGAGACTGCGCAATAATGTTACCACAGTAGGAAGAAACATATTTGAAGAGGTCACTCACCGAAGTTGGACGGAGGCACATAGGTAAAAAGTAGGTAACTGCGAGGAACGTTCTGTTAACGTAACAAACTCTTATAGCGAGCACTCAAATGAAAACGAGCCAAATGAAAACAAGTAAGTAGTCTGCCAATAACTTCGTGAAAAAATGTTTGCGTTTGCCTACGGAACCAAGTTTATGGTCATGCTTGCACATATTCATCCGATGCAAATCGACGGCCACGAATGTAGTCCAAAAATATGTAAATCATATGGGGAGAGGTCGTGAGTGTATGATGTGTAAGGTGTTCCCGGCGAACCTTCTGTAGCACATTCGAAACAACGTTGGCAGCATGTGGCTGGGATTTATCAGAATGATGCCTTCCGTAAACGTTCCTCGGCCTTTGGACCTGATGGCGAGCTTCAATTTTTGCAAAGTATCCACGTAGGCGTTGTGTGGTAGTGCGGTATGGACTGTTGGACAATCTGAGAAGAATCGGAGCGTTTGATATATGGTGCTACAGAAGGCAAGAAAGTACTGACACGAAGAAGAGATATCACAAGAGGATGTGCGTTAAAAAGTCAGAAAATAACGTCCATGGTACGACTGTGAGGTGTAGAAGACAAAAATTGTAGGGGAAGACAAACAGAGGAATACATCCCACAAATAAATGAGGACGTAGGGTGCAAATGTTGCACTGACATATGAGAATTTCGTATCGGGCCGCATCAGAGCAGTCATATGAGTCATGAAAAAAAACATTAACACAGTCATTAGGAAATATGATTTATGTCCTGGTGCAGAGCCGATTTTAATAAGGAGATTTGGTAAACTGAGTACCAACCCAGTGCAGATTATTGACCCAAAACATCTGCATGTGCATCTACATCCATACGATTACTCTACTATTCACAATGAAGTGCCTGGCAGAGGGTTCAATAAAACATCTTCAAGCTGTTTCTCTACCCTCCCACTCTCGAACGGTCTGCGGGAAAAACGAGCACCTAAATTTTTCTGTGCGAGTCCTGATTTCTCTTATTTTATCGTGATGATCATTTCTCCCAATGTAAGTGGGTGCCAACAGATTGTTTTCACAATCGGAGCAGAAAAGTGATGATTGAAATTTCATGAGAATATCCCGTCACAACGAAAAACGCCTTTGTTTTAATGATTGCCACTCCAATTCACGCATCATGCCTTGGCACTATCTCCCCTATTTCGCGATAATACAAAACGAGCTGACCTTCTTTGTACTTTTTCGATTTCATCCGTCAGTCTCACCTGATGCGGATCCCACACCGCACAGCAATACTCCAGAATAGGGCGGACAAGCGTGGTGTAAGCAGTCTCTTTAGTAGACTGTTGCACCTTCTAGGTGTCCTGCCAGTGAACCGCAGTCTTTGGTGTGCTCTACCAACAACATTATCTATGTGATCGTTCCAAATTAGGTAATTTGTATTTGTAATCCCTAAGTATTTAGTTGAATTTACAGCTCTCAGATTTGTGTGGCTTATCGCGAAATCGAAATACAGTGGATTTCTCTTACTACTCATGTGAATAGCTTCACACTTATCTTTATTTAGAGTGAATTGCCTCTTGTCGCACCATACAGGTATCTTATCTACATCATTTTGCAATTCGTTTTGGTCATCTGATGACTTTACAGGACGATAAATGACACCAAATTCTGTAAACAATCTAAGACGGCTACTAAGATTGTGTCCTATGTCGTTAACATAGATTAGGAACAATAGGAGGCCTAAACACTTCCCTGAGGAATGCCGGGTATTACTTCTTACTCTATGACTACGAACTGTGACATTCATCTGCTTAAAAGTGTGTTGGTTCACCTTTGGAACGAAATGAAGCAGTAATAACACGTAGCATGTATTCAAAAGTCCTCGGTAGGTCTGCAGAAGTACGTGGCATCATTTTTCTATGTGTATCTCATGTAATTCCAGTAAATTACGGGCCGGTGGTTTATGTTTGCAGAGTGGTTTCTCAACAGCGCCACATCTCTCCATTGGGTTCGGATCAGGCAAATTTAATACGAACGTAACTTTCAGATTCCTGAAACCACTGTAACACGGTTATGACCTTTTGAAATGGGAACTTATCCTTCTGGAAAATGCCATCGCCACTGGGGAAGACTTCAAGCATGAAGACATGTACGTGGTCTATAATAATCCTTGTGTAATGTACAGATATCTTGATGCCTTTGATTAACGCCACAGGTCCCACTGAAGCGCAGGTGAATTTTCTGCATAGCACAAAACTGCGCCAGTTGGTCTTGCGTCTGTGACGCGGTGCATGTGTTGAGCAGCCATTTCCCTGGACGACTGTATATCCTGACATGATTACTTATATGATGTGACAAGGAACGTGATTCATCTGAGCAGGTGACACATTTCCAGTCGCATTTAATGATGTCATTGAGTCAACAATGGAACACGTAGTGATGTTTTGCTGCGGAGCGTCATGTTCAAAGATGTGTGCTGCGAAACTCTTGTGACTGCACCAGCGTTGCCCTCTGCCGTCATCTGTGCCACAGATCGTCACCTATCCTCTCTTAAGTAAGTCCCCGACCTTCACCTTCTGTGGTAAAACTTCGGCGTCTAACATCTTGTCGCCTACTTATGTCTTCACAGTCCTTAGACCACTTTCTACGGATGCTCATAACAGTAGCACGCAGACAGCAGACCAGCTTTCCAATTGCTGGGCCATAATATTCCATCCTTTATCACACCTGCTTATATGGCTGTTGATTTCCCATTTGCGACCCATATTGATGGTATACTGCGCCACATATTTCGGATATCCCAGAAATGTAGCGACAAACTTAGAGGGGTTGAAGAGGGTGTCTTGAGGATAAAATCGAGGACAGCAGCCAGAGTCTGAAAACTCCATCCAGCGATGCTATACAGTGCCGACGTTATAGGCGCTGAAGCCTGTCATTAGGCCACCCACTCAGCAGCAAACGTGGCTTTGTACGCTGACGGACGATTGGCGGAACGTCTTGCATTGTTGTTTGTTTTTCAGTGGTCGCGTCTGATTGCCACGATCGCCAGGGCAGGTAATAGAGCTAGTTGCTTTGTGGAAAGGTCTTGTTTCATAAGTATGCGAAGTTGCTCAATGGGTTATGGTTTCGGACACCGGTGTCCATACGCAGTTTATTTTTCTGCCAGAAGACTTTAAAGTTACCAGTGATTTTCTGTATATAGGAAACAATCCACAGATGGAAACCAGTGTCCGAGACTGTCATCCTCTAGGACAAAAGAACATCGCATTCACGGCAGACAAGGCCTGTGTACGCAGCAGCTAGCTCCATCTTCTCCACAGGCGACCATGGCAGTCAGTGGGGAACAGAATAACAAACAACTTGGCGAGACGTTTCGCCTACAGTCCGCCAGCGTAGAGTTACGTTTGCTGCAGAAGGGGTGGTCTAGTGGAAGGCGCTGAGGTGTATAACGTCGACTCGCCGACGAGCTGTAGCGTAGTTGGATCACTTTCCGGACACGGGTTCCTATCCTCGATTTGATCCTCAAGACACCCTCTACAGTCCTTGGAAGTTTGTCACGACATTTCTAGGACAAACTGTACATTCGAACTTTTATAACCACTTTTCATGCCTTCAGCGTCATCAGGTGGCTTTCAATATTGTGGTGGCAGTGCTGATAATTTTTTCACTTATCTGCGTAAATGTTAATAAATGTATAACAATCTCCACTTGACAGTATTTGCTTATAATACAATGCTAATCTTATGAAACCTTTGATGTAACAGATTTCATATACCTCGTGGCAAAATTACAAAGTGATATGAAATGGGGAGAACACGTTGCCTTAGATGGATGGAGGACCTGCAGTTTCTTTGTGAGCTTATGAAACATGCGTCGCGTCTGTCGTCGAAATCATAGACTCGATTCTGTTGCACTTTTATACAGTACTACTGTAGCGTTTAAAATTATTTTCATGTCGCATGATTGAAAGCGCCTAAGGAGTTCACACACGCGTCGCACGGAATAAAACCGTTCAGTTCCATGCGACAGGGTAATGGAAATGCAAAGGGAACACAATATGAGTAGTCTGGATAGAAGGGTGATATTTTCTGTCCAAATGTTGATCTAAAACGTACAGTGGTTCACAAATCGAATGTTCTTAGAGGTGATAAGGCCTTCCTTTCTCTGACTTTATATCTAGCCAGTTGTTAAGATATTAATAATTGAAAAAGCTTCACGGAAAGTGAAAGTGACGTCAGGTGCATAAAAATAGTGAGACAGAAACATAGTTTGTACTGGTTACCTTACCCAGAACCATTTCCTTTTACTTCCAACTCCTACTGAACTTCAACGAATAATTAAGTAATACTTTTTGGATTCAGAAAAAAATATTTACCTGTCGCTATTGCAGTTTATTATTATTATTGATTACTAGTTGTAGCCATCTTGAGATACATTTTTTTTCGTGTACAACCGCCAACCGGTAGGTCACATCGACCCAACGACGTTCAGGTATCATAGCTCCATCCTACTATGCAGCTCGATGAAACATTAATGTAAAATCTTCCAAGAATAAGAGATCGTCGTATCGACTGATCAGTAACAGTGAGATAACAAATAACATCTCCCTTACTCTAGACATGTTGCATCAGAAAAAAATACATAATTGTCACTCAGTTATATGAGGATTTCGTAATCGCTGTGCATGTATGTGTATGTAATACAATACTCAGTCAAAGTTACGTATTGTTCTTTGATGGTACGTCTCTAGAGTAACGTAGTATATCAACTACGATCTCACTGAGCACAATGCGGAAATTATGTAAAATAATATTATTACACAGTGTATGCAACGATCTCTTAGTGTTGGGTGATTTTACGTTAATGTTTCATCAAGCTGCATAATAATATTGAGGTATGCTGCTTGCACAATATTGTGCCGGAGTGTCCTACCTGTTGGTGATTGTACGAGGGAAAAAAGTATTCTGTGATGTGAAGGTCACTAGGAAATTTTCACTGACACTAGTAATCACTGAAACTAACAAACTAAGATCGTCACCAATAAAGGATTGTTTTCTGAATCCAATAAACGTAAACAATTACAGATCGTTTATCACCAACGTGACTACGTCAAGTGACAACACATTAAGTAATATTGCCCTCAGACGAAAATTTGCGCAAACAAGTAAATAACTAACGATGACCATTACCGGTGAATCGATCTAGTTTATATCTAAGTGATTCAACCGAGGACCGAAGCTGCAGTAGTTATTTTCGCCTAGAACAGGTGTCTGCAGTTGTATTATAGCGCAAAACTTGGCCCATGGCACAGTGTGTTTTACTCTTTCGTAGTATCAAGTTGAGTATACTCTGCGTTTCATTTGAAGAATATTTATTAATCAGATTTGTATACGGCCATATGACCCATCGTCTTTGACGTGTACTGTGTACCTCTGCATCAAACGACTTGTGTATAAAATCTTCATGACGTAGTTTGATACAGACGTGCTCAGTATACATCACTGATGATGGGCTATATGGCCGAATACCAGTCTGACAAATAAATAGTTCTGTACTGCAGCTCGTACAAATAGTTCTTTAACAAAAATATGTACGTTGCGAAGGAATTAACGCACAAGATTTTCAGTTTTCTTCACAATGTTTGCTTGAAGACTAGTTACATGGGCATAATAATTCACTGAGAGTAGCTATTTCTGTCGGGCTTGTAAGCTATTATAATTCGCAAGGCGTTACACTCGTCCGCAATCCCTGTCGCTTAAGTTCCTTTTACGCTCTGTTCTTACGCTGTGTTTCTTGGTTACGAGTGGAAACTCATTCCTTGTACACTTCATGCAAACATAGGAGACACTAATATGCGCAGTATGGGAAATGCAAGGAACGGGAAGAGGTATTGCAGTGCAGCGGACGAGCAAAGTGGTGGAGGCGGCACGATCATACATAATACAATGTAAGCGGGTTCATTTTACAAGCGTGTGATCCATACAGTTTTATCGTAAACAATAACATCACTGTTAAGAAGACGTATACAATTCTTCAGAGTTTGTGCGGACGCAATTGCACATCAGAAATAATACAATTCATCGTGTGACAAGTACTCTGGAACTTCCACTGTCACTATTTCCACACGAAAACACATTTAGATCATGTTCCACCATACCTTTCTTTATTTTCAGTATCCGTGTTCGTTTCACTTCAAATAAATGGTTCAAATGGCACTGAGCACTATGGGACTTAACATCTGAGGTCATCAGTCGTCTAGAACTTAGAACTACTTAAACCTAACTAACCTAAGGACATCACACACATCTATGCCCGAGGCAGGATTCGAACCTGCGACCGTAGCAGCAGCGCGGTTCCGGACTGAAGCGCCTAGAACCGCTTGGACACCGCGGCCGGCTGTTTCACTTCCATTGGTTGTGTGAGTTGATCCGCTATCACCTTCACTTGTGAAATCAGTATCATATTCGTAACTGTGACTAACACTTTTCGAGTCTGTAGCACTTTCCACAAATATGGACATTTTCAGCGGTTGCTCCAGTAAACTTTCATTTGAAATATACAGCTCTTCAATTTTCTTAAAGTGCTCACAGCGTTTCTTCCAGTCTTCTTTCGTTATGGAATCAATTTGTTCATTTACAAGTACTTTCTAAATGTCAAATTACGTTCAGAAGGGCCGCTCTTAATTGTAGCCCATATCAGCTCTATAGTTTTCAATTCTGGGCCGTATCGAGGAAGTCTCAGTACTATATGATCAAGTTCGATTATTTCTCTTCTCGTTGACTTTGATGTTGGAGCACGATTCAGTTGCTTACTGTGTTAAGGGGGTTTGTATATAACGAGGGTAGTGTTAGTTAGTAGATTAGGTATCGACGTCTGAGACACATTTCATAATTTGAGAAGTCTTCCTTGTTGCGATAATTCGCGGTTTTCTAACCATATTTAGACTTCCTTAGGCATACATTACAAACCAACAATTTCCCGCTAACTCTGCTTCCTTTCGAAACAAGTTTCAACAAACGCAATACTGAATTGTCACTCCATCTGTACGATACTGCCGGCCGCGGTGGTCTCGCGGTTCTAGGCGCTCAGTCCGGAACCGCGCGACTGCTACGGTCGCAGGTTCGAATCCTGCTTCGGGCATGGATGTGTGTGATGTCCTTAGGTTAGTTAGGTTTAAGTAGTTCTAGGGGACTGATGACCATAGCTGTTAAGTTCCATAGTGCTCAGAGCCATTTGAACCATTTTTGTACGATACTGTGAACATATGTTTCGTCCACTGGAGGACACTCATTCTTTGCTCTCGGATACTTTTTAAGTAAGCGATTCGTCTCGCCCTGGTACTACTTTGTTCGTGGACAACTTTATGTCTATTTGCCGTATTCTTCCCCCTAACGCCTAGAGTTCAAAGAATTTTATACAATGTGTTTACACCTGCTTCAAAATTTGTTAAATTCAGTAGCTTTTTATGAATTTCCTTCAAAGTTGGTTTTTCACCACGTGGCTAACGATTTGCTCCTTCCTAGATCTTGTGGGTCTTTCCTTATAAGGCACTGAAAATGTCGCGAACACCTGCGTGGTATCTTCCCAATTCTCTCTAGATTTGCCAAACGTAAGTAAATTATTCAACAGTTGCTTCAGGCAGTCATTTCAGTATGGATTTTAGTTTCCATATAAACTGGCAAGCATTTGCATACACTTCGAGTGTTTGCCTGTGAAGAAGTTTGTCCTTTAATTTGCTCTGCATTGGTGGCATGATCAGCTTGGAATGTATTATCGCAAAGTATTTACTGGAGGAGCGCTTTGCCTGACTTGATGGTAACACGTCCGACGCTGGCGGTCGACTGAACGGCGTCCTGCGCATCCTGTTTATTGTGTTCACGTCTTTTTGAAACAGCTGTAGACTCGTTGGACAGTCCACAATGAAACGTCCACAAACTGACGTTCATTATACGGCCATTGTGAAGCATTACGTCGACAGAGCCACGTAATCTCATGTAAATTTAAAGTCTCAAAAACGACGGAAAGCACAAAAATGTACACCTATGTATTTATTTGCTGTACGCAGCTTCAAATCTAAATAACGTACGTAAATTAATTTTGTGAATATTGATTATTATTTCATAAAAAGTATTTCAAAGATATAGTGGTAGCCAGCCTGTGGCTGATTGAGATCGACTGTAATACGTACTCTTTGTTTTGTTTTAGAAAATCAGTGAAGAGCGTTCCTGCTTGGATCTGTCTCTCTTGTCTGTTAGCCCTTAAACTGACAGGAATCACTGTAGTGGCGTTCCTTGAGTATCTTTATTGATGCGATGTGTCATGTATTAGCTTTAGAACCATCTACAATTAAATTAATGTAAATTAGTTAAGTATTACGAGTTCTCATTTTAACAGTTCTCCAAACAAACATATCAAAGGTTTTAATGCTTTATTGCTACAGCCAACGACCAATACGAGCTCAACGGATCGTGATGTGGGGACACAATGGCCAAATGCAATTAGTATTCTGCCATTTATTCATTTGAAACTACCTAAAGCATCCCTAAGATTAATTGCCGATCATCACGAAGCATTTTGCAAACTTGAGTACAGGCGGAACCTTAAATGAGTTGGCCACAGTTTCCAAGGCATGATTCCGTTTCGCCCGTAAGTAACAGATATCGGTCCCGCAAAAGTGATGGTGGTATTTCTAAATTTTGTAGCATTCTTCTAGAAGCTCAGTTTCGTCCCTAAGAAAGATGGACGGACCGTCAACAATGGCCTTCTGTTACAGTTAATTTTAACAGTTTTCTTTCCAGTGATTAATTTCAATTTCTATTTAAAATCAAATTACCAGACATTTTAGTAATTTTGCATGCTCAGACTCATTAATGGGCTTCTTCCAACACAATAACTCTTCCCTTTCGTTCTGTCACATCTCCACTTGGACTGGATTGATTTCATACAGGTGAGTGGCAAATATCGACCATTTGACTGCCATGATTTACGTCACCAGTAGGTCACATGACCACATGATATTGCGTACAATACTTACAATAACGTCTACTGCGCTCCAAAGAGATCAGTGTGCTCTTTTAAGGGGTCGACAAATCTTGTCTGGTGAGCTTACCAAGATGCCCATTCTCGCAAACTGCGGGTAATATTGTTATTCCATGGGCTGATGAGCTACAGTTCGTTTGGGGTGGTCCACCATCTTGTCGGATGAAACATCATTAAAAATTTTCGAGTTCGTGCTGAATAATGCGCAAGGCATAGATATGGAATCCACTTTTTCTGACTGCTACACCTGAATTACAGTGACAAATGAATGCTTAGTGCCTTACAAATGGAATAGCATGTGTTATAAAAGATCTTGGAGATACTAAATGTTATTAGGATGTAGTTGTGTATGTTGCTTTCCTGGTCAAATGAGAGTAGCAAAAACATGACTTCCTGTAAATTACTCTTGTCGGAATATGCATAGTCAAATGAAGAGTAATGAACAAATAGGGTATCAAACCGAATTTTTATTGCCGTTCGAAAAATAGTAAAAAGACGCATGAGCCATCAAACTGAACAGATTGAATTCCACGTCCACAAAAAGATAAATAAATAAGAAAATAAGAATAGTTGAGAACAGTTGCTGCGACTTAAGTAACTGAAGTGTCATGAAGTTCATCTCCTCAGGACCTAGCTATCTTTTAAGTAGAATGCTCGTATGGTGTGACATTTTACTTTTAAATTGGCTTCCTCAGAAGCAAGTACGAAATTTATAAAGTTTCTACAACAAAAGTGGCTAGGAAAACAAATTTGTAAACGTCTCTCTTACAACGCCCCAGTGTTGTCACAGTTCTATAGACGACTACTATTTCTCCTGCAGCCGTTAGCGTCTTACAGTTGAAAGCTGACAACAGCGTTGCTACGTGTCAGAAATCTTTTCATCAAGGTAGAAACTGGATTTTTTTTCCCACATAAAAAAATAAATATCAGATTACAGCACAATTATAACTTTTCTGCCTTATTTTTATCTATAGACTCTTAATAGTAATAGTACACCGATTGATGATGTATTTCATGCTTCCTTAGAAAACTTGAAAATAACAAATTATCTGACAAAAACGTCAAACAGATCAGAGAAAACGTTTTACACGCCTTTCTATTAGCCTTGAAATCATCCACAGCAAGTACGACTAAGGTGCGCCTGAGAAGTTAGATTTCTGTATTTAAAGCGTGATCTTAGAATTTTGAAGAGTACTAGCGGATATTTGTCTGGTTGGTAATGTCGACTTTGCAGTCTGCTGTTGAGTGGTCTTCACATATTTCTATCATACACCTCCGAAGTTGTAAAAAAGTTCCAACAATTTTTCAGGCAGTAAAATGCTGCAATAGAGAATCTTTCAAAGAACAGGAAAGAGAATGCATGTGGCGCAAGAAGTAATGTTTCCCTTAAGAGTGCTGTTGTCACATTGCTCTTGTTCACTCACTTTTCCCGATAAAAAGAAGTACATGATTTCTAGCATCATTCTAAAGCACTTGTGTGTCTTTTTTTGTGTGATGAGCTACTTACCCTGAAGAACTGTTGAATTACGGATAGGTGATACACTGGAGTAAAAAACGCTCTGCTAATTTGGTGGACGGAAGATGTAAATGTCGTCAGGAATATTAAACTTTAACGTCATGTGACAACACGATCGTCGGAGATGGAGCTTAAGCTCCTTGTAAAACAATAATATCGAAAAATGTCCGGATATGCCGACGGCGATTTCGCATCCCCTTATGTACGTCAAGTTATGACCATCGATCGGCTGCAACGGCCAGCATGATTGTTCTTTTAGATTGTTCGACACATTTGCCTGACCAAATGCCGAGATAATCACACAATGCCGGATTTCGTGGCCGGTATTAGCATAATTTCCGATAATTGTTTTGTGGGCATAAGGCTGTAGTCCAAGGTATAATTCTGCACCTGACGTTTCGTCCTACCGTGCTGACGACATCATAAGAGGCTTTAACGATCCAGAAAGCAGTTACAGATCCTAACAAGCTCATTAGGCCGAACTGCTTGTAATTATCCACGCAACGGTCTCATTCTGACGTCATCGGATCCCTGTCCATTATCACAGGGTCGCGCCAACTTATGCTGCGGAGCTTGTAGTGGGGAAGAGTTGGCGCTGTGTTTTATTTAGTACTGTGGTCCACAACTTCTCTGTTTCCAATATTTGTTCTTTTCTGTTAAAATTGTTTCTGTACTTTTGAATTTCTGTGGCCTATCTGTAAATCGTAACGTAGAAATTATTAGATCTTGCTAAAACCATAGTGTCAAAGAAAATAAATTGCAGGTTTCGGCATCCTAGTGCATGCTTTGATACTGCTGGAATTACCGTCTTTTAAATAAAAATCTCTTACACTTGCGGCCGTGTGTACTTAGGAACTCCAAAATGAAGCGTTAACAGCAGCCTAAAGGAGCGCGACAGAAATTTTCGTCTGTACAAGGCACCGTTGTTTTCGCCGTATCTAATTATTACTAAGGCTGCATAAATTCAGTAGCACAAAAATAATTTCGACAGAAAGCAAGATGGACTGATTTAGAAATATCGCCAACTATTCTCCACCACTAGGTCTGCAACACACGTTGGAGAGACCCTGCAATCTTACGCAGCGGTCTGACGACGTCGCGAACCGACCGTTGAGTGGATACATATAAACAGTTCGGCTTGCTGACCTTTTTCGGATCTTTAGCCGCTTTCTGAGTCGTAAAAGCATCTGGTAATGTCTCCAGATCTGGAAGACGAAACGTTAGGGAGAAAATTATACGTTGGACAGCGCCCTTACACGCTTAAAGAATATCAGCAGTTCTACGTCTATATTTACATCTGCATATACTTGACTGCCTGGCAGAGGGTTCATCGAATCACTTTCGTTCTATTTCTCTACGTTCTACTCTCGAACAGCATGCGGGGAAGACGAACGCTTAAACATTTCCGTTCGATCTGATTTCTCTTATTTTACTATGATGTTCATTTCTCCATATGCAGGTCGGCGTCAGCAAAATATTTTCGCTTTCGGGGACAAAAGTGCAGATTACGATTTCGAAAAAAGACCTCGTCGTAACGAAGAATTCCTTTGTTTTAATGGTTGCTTCCCCAACTCGCATATCATATCCGTGACACTCTCTCCCCTATTTCGCGATAGTAAAAACCGACCTGCCCTTCTGAGAACTTTTTCGATGTCCTCCGTCAATCGTACCTGGTACGGATCCCACATCGCACTGCAGTAATCTAGCAGATGATGGAAAGTCGTATCGTAGGCGATCTGTTTAATGGATTTGTTGCGTCTCCCAAATGTTCTGCCAGTAAAATGCCGTCTTTGGTTCTCCTTCCTCACAAGATTATCTTTACGATCGTTCCAGTTTAAGTTGCTTGTAGTCGTTATCCTCGGGTATTTAGTTGAATTTATAGCTTAAAGATTTGTGTGATTTATCCTGTATCCTTTTAATGCTCACGTGGATGACTTCATACTTGACATTATTTAGAGTCTTTGCCATATAGGTATTTTGTCTAGATCCATTTCCAGTTATTTTTGACATTCTGAGGACTTAAACAGACGGCAAATGAAAGCATCGTCTACAAACAAACTAAGGTGAGTGTCTCCTAAATCTATGATCCAGTTTGGGAGCGTTGGGTGTCTATAACACTTCCTTGAGGAAGGCCAGATTTCACTTCTGCTTTTCTCTATTACTCTCCGTCAATTACCGCGAACTGTGAGGTTTCTGACAGAAAATCACGAATCCAGTCGAATAAAATGAGACGATACTCCATCAGTACGCTATTTGATTAGAAGTCTCTTGTGAGGAACATTATCACAAGCCATCTGGAAATCTCATTACGCAAATGCCGAACCGTTTCCCTACCACACAGATTTAAAGTACAAGTGATCTACTTTTTTGAGGTGTTAAGTCCGAAGATTGTTTTGATGCAGCTGTTCACGCTAGTGTATCCCACGCACGCATCCTTCCTTGAGGAAAACAACAGCATTCTATATTCATCTGAACGTGCTTACTGTAGTCAAATGTGGGCCTCCCTTTGCGTCCTCCACCTCTCCCCCCCCCTCTCTCCATTGCACTTCAGAGCATTACAAGACTGTCGATTCCCTTATGTCTCTCAATCGACCACATTTTTAGTGAAGTTGTACCATAATTTCCTGTGTCCCCCAATTCCGTGAAGGCATTCTTTAGTTATACAATCTACCCACCTCATCTCTAGAACTCTTTTGAAACAACATGCACTCAACACAAATAAACAATGTATCACGAAGGAATTATCCGAATAGGACGAAAATCTGTAGATGTAACGTACATGCACAGAAAAAAAACAAATGAATACAACTTTAGTAAAGGAAGATGATCTATTCGAGAGGAAGACCTTCCCCAATTCTGCAAGTCAACGGCGCGCTGGCCTACCTCCACCGCTTACGCCCAACAGTTATTCAGCTAGGCACTGATTGTTGAAATGTCCTACTAAGGGATATCGTGTCAAATTCAGTCCAATTGGCGCTTTAGGTTGTCAAAACCCTGCTCTGGTTGAAGGGCCCTGCTCTTAATGCTCAAAAAGTTGCCAAAGTGGGAAAGATGTGGCGACCTAGATGGCCAAGGTACAATTTGGTAAACACGATGATAAGTAGGAGAAACTCCCCCAGTGTGCTGGAGGGGATTATCTTGCTGAAACGTAAGCCTACTATGACTTTCCATGAAGGGCAACAAAATGTGGCGTAAATTATCGTGGATCTACTACTGTGCTGTAAACGTCCCGCAGATGATAACCAAAGAGGTCCTACTACGAAAAGAAATATCACCCCAAATCTTCACTCCTGATATCCTGCCATATGGCGGGCGACAGTCAGACTGATATCCTACCGCTGTCTGGGGCGTCTCCAGAGACGTTTTGGTCCTGGAATCTCATTGTCTGGAATCGAATTTTCTTCAGTGATGAGTCCCGCCTTGAACTGAGCCGAGCAGCGGATAGTTGTCTAGAGAGGTCCCGGACAGTGGTGGGATACAAGTACGATTGTTGCCCTCCAAATGGCCAGACAATCAGTAGTAATGAACTGCGGTGCCATTTCATTTCACAGCAGAACTACTGTCGTTGTCATCCGAACCACCCTAGAGGTGCGTCCACGACATACTATGCCTCGTGTTGTTGCCTTTCGCCGCAAACTATCCTGAGCTTACCTTTCAGCAAGATAATGCCCGCCTGCAGTGTTACTGCTTGTCTTCATACTTGGCAAACAAGGTCGCCGAATCTCTCTCCAGTTGTGAACGTTTGGATCATGATTGGCAGGGCCATAGAACCACCTCTGGATTTTGACGTTCTAAATGGCCAATCGGCAGAATTTGGTACCATATCCCTGAAGCCCACTAACTCCGTGAATAAGGGCCAGAGGTAAAATAACGCGTCATTGACGTGTTCAATTTGAGAAGTTCTTACTCTTGAATAAATCATCCGTTTCTTCTCAAATTCTAATTGTTTGTTCGACTGTACATGACACGTATCGATTTCCATCCCATTCGGATAATTACTTCGTGGTGTGTCGTTTTCTTTGTGTAATACTTCCATCCCATTCGGATAATTACTTCGTGGTGTGTCGTTTTCTTTGTGTAATGCTGTATTTCAAACACTTCTTACCTTTTCTTGTCCGAATTTTTTATTTTCCACGTTCTGTTTCGGTACAGGATTACATTCCCCTAAAAATACTTTCAGGATGCCTATCCTACACTTAAAGCCATATTCGACATTGTCTGATATATCTCATTCAGAAACACATTTGTTGTTGTTGCCCGTCTGCATTTTATAACCTCTCTACTCTGGCTATTGTCGGTTATTTTGCTGCCCAAGTAGCTAAGTTATTCTGCCCATTTCAATGTCTCATTTCCTTATGCAATTCCCTCACCATCGCATTCATATTTGTGAATATTCATAGTACAACCTCTTTTCAAGTGAAATTCCAACTAGTTCAACTCATTTTCCTAGTTTTTTTACTGTCTCTGACAGAATTACGAAGTCATCGATAAACCCGAAAGTTTTTATTCCTTCTCCCTGAACTCTAATTTTCAGTTCCCACTTGTTTTCCATTTCTCGCTACTCATAGTATGGAGTAAATAACATGGGGATCTCCAACCCTCTCTCACTCTCTTCCCAAGTACTTCTTTCCCTTCATGTCACTCTACTCTTACAACAGCAGTATGGTTTCTGTACAAGTTATAGATAACGTTCTTTGCTTTGTCTTACTTTGCCTCTGCCAGCTTCAGACTCCAGTCGACATTGGCGGCAGCTTTCTCTGATTCTAAGTTAACTAGTAGATTCACTACTGCCTCACGTGTTCATACATTTCTACAGAACAGGAGGAGGAGATTAGTGTTTAACGTCCCGGCAACAACGAGGTCATTAGAGACGGAGCCCAAGCTCCGGTGAGGGAAGGATAGGGAAGGAAGTCGGCCGTGCCCTTTGAAAGGAACCATCCCGGCATTTGCCTGAAGCGAGTAAGGGAAATCATGGAAAACCTAAATCAGGATGGCCGGAGACGGGATTGAACCGTCGTCCTCCCGAATGCGAGTCCAGTGTGCTAACCACTGCGCCACCTCGCTCGGTTCTACAGAACAGATACTAATTTTACGAAAGGTCAATTTCTGCCAGTCTGTACATTTAATTTTAAAAAATTCATGTCAGTATGTTACTCCTGCGAATTTTTAAACAGGAATGTATACAGATGCACGCATCAGCCTCGACAAGCTTAAAGATTATTGTGAGAAGAAGAAGAGCATCCAGCTGCATAAACAAAATATTACAATTAACAAATCATGAGTAGGCACCCGAAGAATAAGACGTCCCGCCGGAGGTTAGAGTCCTCCCTCGAACATGAGGGTGTGTGGTGTTCTTAGCATAGGTTAGTTTAAACAATTTTAAGTAGTGTGTAAGTCTAGCGACCGATGACCTCAGCATTTTGGTCCCTTCACACACATTTGAACATTTTTTTTAGAAAAAAGACGGGCATTCATTTATGGTGAGTGACTGAATGCCAATAAAGCATTTGATACCATATAAAGAGAAACTCAATTCCCGACAAAATTTTATGTAATTATTCATACACAGTCAACTCCTCTGATTCGCTCTGAGTTCGTCTGTACGACCAAATTCTGATTTTTAATACCATTACATGTTTAATGTCACTAACGTCGTCGACAGAACGTGAAAACCTAATCACTGGACACCGATAATTAAGAATACAGTTCGCAGAGTGCTGTGCATCAATTTCCATCGGCCGGCGGCCGAGTACTCACGCATTTCATCGCGAAATGTAGTGGCGGTCCGACAGTTGTAACACATTATCAGTTTCGCTGTTGACCATATGTCAGTGTTCCTGGGAGACTATTTCAGCTGGCTGTAATAATTCATCAATGGTAGCTGCCAATATGGAGACCGGGCGATCTGTGGCACCAGTGACGGCTGAGATTGCGGTCTAAAGCCTCGTGGTTGGAATACTCGTCGCCTCTGTGGCTATCCAGAGATATTAGTTTCACAAAATTTTTGGTTAGGTAGGTTTCTCTTTGGATGTTGTATTGTGTAATAAATTTTAGGTTATCTCCTTATTGTTAATCAGTTTCCCGATTCTATTTATTGTATTACGAACCTCTGCTGTATTTCTCCTTCCTGTTTCTAATTCTTTTCTGTTTAATTATTCCACGAACGCGAACTTGAAACCCATTCCTCTGGTACTGGACGTTATTCTATAATAATATTTATAAAGTTTATTTATCGTATTTGCAGCTCGCTTATGAGAATTTCTTTCTCTCTACTATTACAATTTTTCGTTGACGGGTTTCTACCTGCACTTGACGCCACCGAGCAACAGCTATCTTTACTGGCGCCATCAGACGTCGCTGATTCTGTCAATACTGTGTATGCACTGGATGAGAGCGGATCTGCCACCGGCATTTTTTTCCGGGTCCTTGTTTACAATTTATGAGCGTCGTCTTACTCACCACTGCTATGACTGAAGGCCCACATCGCGCTACGTAAAGCGACCGTCAGAGTTTTCAAGCATTCTTCTGTAGGTTTATTTTTGCTGGTTTTTATGACATCTATTTTTTCACGTTCGTTTACCGGTCATTCATGCACACTACGCTGCAAAATGTGTTCTTAATTACCAGTTCCCAGTGATTAGGTCTTCACGTTCTGTGTTTTAGACGTGTTTCACGAATACATCTTGGCAGTAATTATAGCATTTTATGTGCTTCCCTGTCCTTTACGTCTTACATCTTTACGTTTTTGGTTTTAGTTTTTGAGTATAGTAGCTTATGACAGGACCACGCCCGGTTATATACTATTTCTGTTTTTAATTCTACTTCCAGATAATCTGATGATGCCCTACCAGGGTGAAACGCGTCGTTTTTAAACAATAAAGAGCACTGCGCAACCTTGAGTTGTCTTTCTTTATTGAACATAACTTGTTCTTCAGTTTTACATAAATTTATGCGCCAGAGAGCCTAGAGACTTCAGCGGGCAATTCTGTAACAGATTTCTTTTCCCGTCTTACTTCCGGAAAATGCTGGGACGGTTTCTTTGAAAATGACACGGCTGACTTCCTTTCAAATTCTGGATTTGTGATATTTTTCTAATTTATCGTAGACAGAACTTGAAATGAAAGACTTCGTTCCTTCCTCTCTTCCAAAAAATATTCTTGTAACTGAGGCCAAGGAATCTTTATCATTGGATATTAAGTGAGCGCATGTACACAAAAAATTCGTACAATGATATGAAAGGAATTACATCACTTTCATTTACATTTGATATTCTGTTCTGATATCACCTCAAAATCAAACGACAGATCCTCATTTTCTGTCAATGAGTAATATAAGAAGTGCCTCTTCATATTTTCGCGGCGCAAAGACAGTTTCAGAAAATTTCGGGCGTACGGCCGCATAAATTCGACTTATTGTTCTATATTTCAGCTGAATAACGTCCAGCCATCTTCAGAGAGAGCTGAGGTGACTTACACTCCAGCACTTGCTCCGTCCTTTTAAACCCGGGGACCGCAGCAATGCGCATGTGGCTACAGGTACACAACGCGACAAAGACGTTGATTGGAGCATGGAATTAGATCTATGGCTGCACAGTCGATCCACACGGTGATATCGATGATTTACTACGAGTTACACCGTCGCAACGTCTTCGTGATTTCATTACAAAAAATTGCCGGATTCCATGATTTGTCGAAGCTGAAGCCGCTATCTCAATCAAATTCGTCGCCAACGGAATTTCAATGGCTTCTTTCACTACTGAGTCCCAGAAGGATAAAGTTCATACTAAAATTTTGACGTTATCGTACACCATAGAGCACCCAGTGTCAGTACATTGCTCTGCCACAGCAGATTTATTAGGTTGTAAGAACCGGTTGTACCTGTCGTGCTCTGTGCATCTCTCCTGGACAGTACGTGTCGTCTATCCGATGAATGAACGGCGGCACCCACAGGGTACCTTGTAAACCCCTGGCTTCCTCTGGTACTGCGCGCCGCGGATTTTGAGTCCGCGCCAGACGTCATGGACGTCGTAGACCCCTAGAAATCTCTGCATCGTCGCGCCGTAAGTCGTGGCGGTGCGCGCCTCCTGGCCCATTTTTAATGTGAGGGCGCCACGATGGAACACGTGGTCCCAGCGGCTAATAGTGGCGTCCCCGATCATGTATTTAAGCACCTAGCTCTCGCTCGGCCTGTCTAATCTTGGCGTGCATCTAACGAAATCTCGCCTCAGACAGCGTGTTTGCGTTCGTGTACGACTGGACGTGGTTGATTAACTAGGTTTTCTTGTGACTCGGTTGTTTCTATCTCTTGTTGTTCGTAAGGTCCTTCGTTTTTCCTGTCCGTCCTCTCCCGTCTGTGATGTTGTTTCCGGACCGCTCCGTGGGTCCCGCCGCGCTTTCCGTCACGACAATTCTGCATCTACATCTACGTGATTACTCTGCGATTCGCATTAAAGTGCCCGGCAGAGGGTTCAATGAACCACCATCAAGCTGTCTCTCTACCGTTCCACTCTAGAACGGCACGCGGGAAAAACGAGCACTTACATTTTTCTGTGCGAGCTCTGATTTCTTTTATTTTATCCTGATGATCATTTCTCCCTACGTAGGTGGGTGCCAAAAGAATATTTTCGCAATTGGAGGAGAAAACTGGTGATTGAAATTTCATTAGAAGATCCCGTCGCAACGAAAAACGCCTTTGTTTTATTGATTGCCACTCCAATTCACGTATCATGTCTGTGACACTATCTCCCCTATTTCGCGATAATACAAACCGAGCTGACCTTCTTTGTACTTTTTCGATGTCATCCGTCAGTCTCACCTGATGCGGATCTCACACCGCACAGCAGTACTCCAGAATAGGGCGGACAAGCGTGGTGTAAGCAGTCTCTTTAGTAGACCTGTAGCACCTAAGAGCTCTGCCAATTAATCGCGGTCTTTAGTTTGCTCTACCCACAATATTATCCAAGTGATCGTTCCAATTTAGGTTATTTGTATTGTAATCCCTAATTATGTAGTTGAATTTAATCGCTTCAGATTTGTGTGACATGGCGTAATCGAAATTCAGCCGATTTCTTTTACTACCTTAGTGCAAGTCGTTTTGATCATCTGATGACTTTACAAGAAGGTAAATGACAGCGTTATCAGCAAACAATCTAAGACGACTAGTCAGATTGTCTCGTATGTCGTTAATATAGATCAGGAACAATAGAGGGCCTATAACACTTCCTTGGGGAACGCCGGATATTACTTATGTTTTACTAGATGTCTTTTCGTCTGTTACTACGTACTGTGACCTTAATGATAGGAAATTACGAAACCAGTCACACAACTGAGGCCATACTGCGTAGGCACGCAATTTGGTTTGAATACGCCTGTGAGAAACGGTGTCGAAAGCCTTCTGGAAATCTAAAAATATGGAATGAATTTGACATCCCTTGTCGATAGTACTTATTACTTCATGAGTATAAAGAGCAGTTGTGTTCCACAAGAACTATATTTCCTGAAACCGTGCTGACTATGTGTCAATAAATCGCTTTGTTCGAGGTACTTCATTATGTTCTAATACTGTATATGTTCCAAAACCCTACCGCAAATCGACGTTAGTGATATAAGCCTGTAATTCAGCGGATTTCTTCTACTTCCCTTTTTGGGTATCGGTGTGACTTGAGGAATTTTCCAGTCTTTAGGTACGGAACTTTCTGTGAGTGAGTGGTTGTATATAATTGCTAAGTATGGAGATATTTTATCAGCATACTCTGAGAGGAATCTGACCGGTATACAATCTCGACCGGAGGCCTTGCCTTTATTAAGTGATTTAAGCTGCTTCGTACTCCAAGGCAGTTGTTCGTGATTGGAATTCAGGAATATATACTTCGTCTTCTTTGGTGAAGGAGTTTCGGAAAACCGAGTTTAATAACTCTGCTTTAGTGGCACTGTCATCAGTGACTTCACCGTTGTTATCACGCAGTGAAGGTATTGATTGCGTCTTGCCACTGGTGTGCTTTTAGTATGACCAGAATCTGTGTTTTCTGCCAGATTTCGAGACAGAATTTCGTTGTGGAAATTATTAAAAGCATCTCGCATTGAAGTACGATTCATATTTCGAACGTCTATAAAACTTTGCCAATCTAGGGGATTTTGCGTTCTTTTATATTTGGCATGCTTTTTTCGTTGTTTCTGCAACAACGATCTGACCGGTTTTGTGTACCATGGGGGATCAGTACCATCACTTATTAATTTATGTGGTGTATATCTCCCAACTGCTGTCGATACTATCCCTTTGAAAACAATCCACAACTTTTCTACATTTACATGATCAGATCGGAAGGAGTGAAGGCTGTCTCTTAAAATGGCGTTAAGAGAATTTTTATCAGATTTTTTAAATAGATATCCTTTGCGTTTCTTTTTGATGGTTGTAGGTGTTATGGTATTCAGCCTAGCAGCAACGGCCTTGTGGTCGCTAATCCCTGTATTCGTCACAATACTCACTATTTGTCCAGGATTATTTCTTGCTAAAAGGTCAAGTATGCTTTCGCAACCATTTACGCTTCCAGTGGACTCATGAACTAATTGTATAAAATAATTTTCTGAGAAATCATTCATTACAATGTCGGATGACGTTTTATGCCCGATTTAAACGTATCATTTTTCCAGCATATCGAGGGTTGATTAAAGTCACCACCGACTATAATTGTATGAGCGGGTTACTTATTTAAAATGAGACTTAAGTTTTCTTTGAACTGTTCAGCAACTATATCTTCTGAGTCGGGGGGTCGGTAAAACGATCCAGTTAATAGTATAGTCCGATTGTCAGGTATAAACTCTACCCACACTATTTCACACGAACTATCTACTTCAATTTCGCTGCTAGGCAAACTACCTCTGACAGCAATAAATACTACACCACCAATTGTATTTAATCTATCCTTTCTGAAAACTGTTAGATCGTTTGAAAAAAATTTCGGGCGAACTTATTTCCGGCTCTAGCCAGCTCTCTGTTCCTACAACTATTTGAGCTTCACTGCATTCTATTAGGGCTTGGAGCTCTGGTTCTTTCCCAACGCACATCGTTCCGGTCACAGTTACAGAACTTCCGAAGCACCAGATCTTCTTTATCGGAACTCAGGAGTGCTACTGTCTTTGGCGGAGAACGAAAAATCTCTTTCACTTTGTGTTTACTGAGAATCCGTCCTATTTTTGAAAATAGGCTTCCCACGTACGGCAGAAAAGCCATGGATTTAAAACTTTCCGTGTCTTCTTCTACTTTTCTTATACTCAGTGCTGGCTTCACTTGTAGTACCTGACGTATCTGCTGTGGAGAGTACCCGTTGGCTTCAAAAACTCTTCTCAGGCGTAGAAGCTCGTCCTCCTGACTGATAGCATCAGCAATGACGTGTGCTCTGTGCACCAGAGTTCTGAGTGAACTCATCGTCTGCGAAAGATGGTGGCAGCTATTTCCACATAAATATAAATCCGCATTGGTCGGTTTTCGATATATTGCATGTCCAAAAGTGCCACTGGACGCAGAAGAACACCATTCTTGTGTATCTTTGGAAGTCCATAAACCCTTAGAGGAAACGCACCACTTGCTTTGAATCTTCGCACAACTTCTTGTGGAAAGGGGGAGGCATTCAGAAGCGAAGCAGTCTTACTTACCAACTAGTTGGTGGGGTCTTTGCTGACCGCCCGGTAGTATGTCGTTGTAGACAACACGGTGTCGATTAGAGACTCCTGACGAGAGCTAACCGACGTTTACTAGTTACAAGGACTCCACAACAAATACGCCAAGGAAATCTAATACTCTTTTGGCAGTGGTGGGGCCTGCGGCTGGCGGTAGTGTGCCCCACCGAAACTACTCGTGTGAGGCAGTAAAGTCGTTCTGAAGATACAGCGGTGGTGGTACTTTTTCTCACATATATCATCAACTGAAGTCCCTCGTCCATGAAAAACTGCGGATACTACTGATAGTAGTCCCTCAGTGGGGGCTTCGTATATCTATTAGTGAAGAAGCAGTATCAGCCATACTACACTTTATTCAAACGTATCTTAACAATATTGGTGGGTTGTTCTCACTGACAAAACAAATTAAGAAATAAAATAACAATTTTAGTGCAATAATTAATTTTGGAAGCTCGGGTGGGTATTCTAATCCACGTGGGTACGAAGCTTGAACGCATTCGCAAACCATGTAACTTCAATTCTCACGATTCGTCAATAACATTAATTAACCTGTCATGCATGATAGAAACACGGGAAACAGAAAGAGGTTAAGGGAGAAAATTACAATAGCATCGTGTTAGTTATGCGGGAAAGCATTGAGCATTCTCACCAACTGAAGCAGCAACGACTCCGTCTAGAGCTGCATCCATTTAGCAAACATAGCCACTTTCAGACATTCGCCGGCGTAGACTAATTGGTAGCTACCACAAAGAATTTCACATGACCTCAGTATCGCCTTGTAGCGTGTCAGTTCAAAGAAAGTGGCGCAGCGTATACCATCGAAAGACACACGCACTCGTCGATGAATATCCCGTTATGTATAGTAACTTACAGTGATTAGCCAGAACATTACGACCACGTACGTAGTAGCCAGTATGTCCACCTTCGGCACGGATAAAAACGGCGACGCGTCGCGGCATCGAAACAATGAGGCCTTGATAGGTCGCTGGAGGGAGTTGGCAGCACATCTGCAGTCAGAAGTCACCTAACTCCCATAAATTTTGGAGAGCGGGCGACGAACTCTGACGCCCATGTTCAATCACATCCTAGATGTGGGGAGCCAGCTCATCAATTGGAGCTCATCACTGTGTTCTTCGAACCACTCCACAACACTCCTGTCCCTGTGACAAAGATCATTATCTTTTTCAAGAATGCCACTGCCGACGGTAAGGGCTATAGATTGTTTGCAACCAGTGTACAATATTCCTTGGCCGTCTTGGTGCCTTGCACGAGCTCTACTGGACCATGCACACTCACGTCGACGTTTCGCACAGCTTAAAGGAGCCGCCACCAGCTTGTCTCCGTCCCGCAGTACAGTTGGCAAGGAGCTGTTACCCTGGAAGACGAAGGATTCGCTCCCTCCCATCGGCATGATGAAGAAGGTATCGGGATTCATGAGCTTATGTAACGCCCTGCTACTGCGCCAACATCCAGTGCCAATGGTCATGTCCAGTCGTAGTTGCCGCAGTCGTGGTTTTAACATTGGCACATGCATAGGTCGTCGGCTGCGGAAGCCCAGCGTTAGGCGTGTTCGGTCCATTGTGTTTTCAGACACACTTGCATTCTGCCCAGCATTAAAGTCTACTGTCAGTTCCACCATGGTTCGCCGCATATCCCGTTTTACCTGTCTGACCAGCCTACGAAGTCCGGTATCTGTCATGAGGGGTGGCGCCCAACCCTACCAAGCCTGGACGTGGTTTGACCTTA
The DNA here is from genome assembly GCF_023864275.1 of Schistocerca cancellata. Classification (NCBI taxonomy): domain Eukaryota; kingdom Metazoa; phylum Arthropoda; class Insecta; order Orthoptera; family Acrididae; genus Schistocerca; species Schistocerca cancellata. The sequence goes on along the minus strand of NC_064630.1, from coordinate 454,567,350 downwards.
TTTTCGCGAAGCGTTGAAGACACTCACCACAGCTCTCCTCAAACACCCAACAAGTCGTGCAGTTTCCGAAATGCTCTTACCGCGCTTCCGGGCCACCACATTCTGCCCTCGGTCTAAATCCGATACATCGCTTGCCTTCCCCATTCTACACAGATAGGACGCTCACTGATACTGCATGCATGTCTGACTAGCAGTTATTCGTCAACAGGTAACGCTGCTATCGTATGGACGTGTTTATAACGAACGTAGGTCGGAATGATAATATTCTTGCTGATCAGTGTGTATTAGGTAGCCACGGCTTAACTTCAAAAATACGTATTTGCCAAACCGGTATTATGCTACACAGCCGATCATCACATACATCTGGTACAGAGGGTGAACAACAAATGTATGTATATCTATATCGATAACACATGAACTCGTTGCATAGTACAAAAATTAAATTACTTACACGCTGTGTATATCTAAATTAAGCGACGTGACAGCCAATCTCTATCACAATTATAAATGACTCTGTTCAGAAACATAGAATCCCAGTGAATATTTAAAAACGTAATGTAACCCTGCATAAAGCCAATAGAGGCATGACCACCATAAGGCTCGTTACCTTTAGGTAATGACAAAGTATCTTGTGTCTGTGATATACAGATCGCCACGTGTACATGTTATAATACCATAAATGCTAAACGGAACGAGAATGACTATCATTTTAAAATACATGTAAACACGCCCATCACTCAGTTACAACGGACACTGCTCCCACAATGACAAAACGTAGAAGTGCTCGTCAAGCAAAGTTTCTCGTAGTATAGGTCTCCTCTAGCCCTGAGACCTCACCTAATTGATTTCTCGCTTGCACTCACTATGTACATTGAATACCATGTGTAGACAAATAGTATACATGAGATTTCGCTGCCCCTACAAATGCCGGTGTATATAGCCCGATACGTTATATTTGTCGTTCATAAACCACGAGCTAGCGAGTCATATTCTCTCGTTCGCTGCGTGAAAACTATTAGTCCTATAGAAAAAATGATCATAACCTTTGGTAGTAAATTTAATGTACTTGAATTCTGTATCGGGATACTTTTCTCGAGTTATTCAAGAAATATATGCAAAAGTGACCTTCAAACGTACCTTTACTTCCACCCTCAGTCCCCAACGGTCACAATTTCTAGTGTGTTGTTCACGGCACCCCTTCCTACCACTGTACAAATATTTGCGACTATACGAATTATTTCCGATATTTGACAATCTTTGGTCTTCACTGACTGGCCTTAATACCCACCGCTTGATGGACGCTTACAAATTATAAAATTTACCTGTGTGTAAATTTTAATTAACGATTTTGTGAATTTTAACATTATAAAGTAGACAATTACATCGTTGTATTAATCAAGCCTTCTGACTACAGAACTACGGCTCTTGTATCGGTTAAATTTAGATCGAATTTTCTACGTAATTAGTTGCAGAGTAGCATATACAAAAGTAGCTTTTCGTTTATTACCATTGGTGGCACGTTTAAATCAACGACATTACACGAAGTAGCTGACTATGCTGGTGGTATAATAGCCCAGTTAAAAGAGACCAAAAGGGTCTAATATCGGGAACAGTTCGTGTTGTCGGAAATTTTGTACAGTTCAAAATGGTTCAAATGGCTCTAAGCACTATGGGACTTAACATCTGAGGTCATCAGTCTCCTAGACTTAGAACTACTGAAACCTAACTAACCTAAGGACATCACACACATCCATGCCCGAAGCAGGATTTGAACCTGCGACCGTAGTTTTGTACAGTGATAGGAGGGAGTGCAACGAACAGGATACTAGGAATCCTGACTGATGGGGGATGAGTATGGGGGTGCAGCTCGGTTTGAAAGTAATTTTTTATACGTTTTCCTTGAATAACTCGAAAACTATGGTCTCGAGCGAAATCGCATCACAGGACAAAATGTAACAACATTAAATTTTCTACAAGAAAGTCCATTTCATTTGCTCTGTAACGCTAATAGCTTGTGCATAGCGAATCAGTGAATGTGAAAATCTCGCGTGCGGTTTTCAAGCGCAGATATTCAATTGCGGGTTGCATAAAACGACATAGGGGCAGCTGAATCACTCTATATAAGGAAGACAACCGTTGCCTAAGACAGAATAAAACTTTAGGCGATGGTGCAAGCGAGAAAATACTGTTCAACTTGTACACGAAATAAATATTACAGAAACTGTTCCGATCGAGTAACGGAAAACGGAGAATATGCAAAGATAATAATATCCGAACACCTGATTGTGTTCTTCCAAATGTCATACAATGTATATAGAGGTTTTGATACTCGTGAAAGTGTGTACAAAAATGAAAAAAAAGCGCTTGTGAGGACAAGAAAACACCAATACAATACTTCTCGGATGGAAAAACTTACAATTTTGGCACCGAAAAATTGCATGACATCATCTTCATTACAAAGGTCCTTCAACATTTCTAACACATCTACAGCTCCCAAAGAATAAAGCAAAAGCTAGCACACACACACACACAGACACACACACACACACACACACAAACACACAAGATGTAAACAGACATAAAAACAGCGAAATTTGGAGTGGCGATGCAGTACTGCAAAGTGTTGGGTCCCGTAAAGAAAGTCTGTAGTGAGATGCAAGCCTTCTGTGCACTTTATAAGACGCCGCGGTAATCCACGGTGGGAAGTGCAGGATCTCCTTCATGGAATCGTGGCCATTAACAGTGTCAGCACCTTGCTGAAGCCCTCCAAATCCTTGGCCCGAATCACAGCATGCGTTAATGAGAAATTTACTGCGCCGACGTAAACCTCTTTAACTGCCATAACGTCCAGGTCCGGCGCCGTGCTGCGGCCGTTACCGCGGTCATTAGACCTTTTACTCGCCATAATAGACGTTACGGTCGGGTAGTTCCGCGGCCTGTAACCACCCGCCGGCGCTCTGGACAACGCATAAGCAGCGCCTCGTAATCCCTGCCGCCGACGACCGTTCCGCCCAGTGGTCTTTGATTTCTGCACGCCCTTGCGGCATCTCATCTATTGTTACGGGGCGGAAATGTGGCAGTTAGGATGGTAATGAGATGTGGGTATGGGTAGGTTGAATTCCAACACTGTGTATGATGAACGTAGCTAGTAGCAACACGGTGTCACCCCATGATGTTTTGTCTTACTGGGAGACTATATAAATGAACAGGGTGCCCGTTAAATGCCACAATCACTTTGAAAAAGCAAAACTTGGTAACTATTAGAAATATAACATCGCGGTTTTGTTGTAGAACGTTTAAGATCTCTCATTTTTGTGTTATGCCAGAGTTCGTCGCTCGTAGAACATCAAAGTAATATTGTAGTTTTGCTCGTATATGGGTCACCATTGTAACGTCAACTATTCTGGTAGTTTCATTTGTTGGTGCGCTAAGACAATATCATTCACTGGTGTTGTCTACACGCTATCCTTGACGTAATCCCACAAAACGAAGTCTAATGCTGTGAGATCGGGAGAGTGCGGGGCCATCGATGAGGCCATCTCGACCAAACCACACCTTAGACAATGCGTCATTCAGCCCAATCCTCACGTTCATACTCTAATTAGCGTGTGCACCACCATGCTGGGAGGTGATGGACGGCTGCAGCTCTTCGATCTGTGATTGCTCGTAAGTGTCCTGGTAAACATTTCCTGCTATGGTTTCCCCTGCGACGAAACATGGACCTGTCACCCTATCGTGCATTGTGCCACACCAAACATCAAGCTTGCAGATATAACGGGTGTGTCCACGTATGTTGTCCGTTTTCGGAGCCGCAACTGCTTATGCTGTGGTGATTCACATGTCCACAAAATGTGGAATGTTGTACCTTGTAAACAGTCATCTTTTCAGGTTGTCATTGTCAGCATCAATTGGGGCCAGCACACAGGGTGTATCCGCAAGAACGTGCAAAAATTTAACAGGATTGAAGAACGCTCCAAAGAAGAATTCGAGGTAGGGAGTCTGGGGTCGGAAAAACCCGCTTAAGGAGATTATAGGAATAAAATTACATTAATGTGTACTTTTTTATGTACATTAGTTACTGCTAAGTGTAAACACCGTCACTGACCCGATGAACGTATCATTTGTACTCTATCTTACAAAATTTGCTGAAACTGACGGCCATCAAGCGTGCTATCGCCGAACAAGATATCCCTGGTGTGGTCCTCATGTTGCCAGGTCTCTTGTTTCTCCATTCCAATGAACCAGTCTCTAGCATTCGTCGATCGATAGAAATAAACACTCGCCGTGACGGAAATCGTTCCCTGCACAGCCTGTCAGCAACGAAAGCACTGCAACGTACTTCCCCATACCCAAGGTGCATGTCAGTTAGTTCTGCGAAACTGTACCGGTCTGTCCCACAGTATTGTAGTGTACGTCTCTGAACATCACTGAGTAATGAATAGGTCTGTCGTTGATCCATAACACGTTCTGTCATGAGACAACGTAAATATGTTACATCAGAGCCACCTTATGGACAAGTAAAGTAAACAAAAACTGTATCGTTACTTCCTAGTAATCAGGTTCGTCCTTCATGTTTCCTTGCAGGAAATAAGGAACGTACATGTAAAGAAATACTGCAGTACGTGTAAACTTGTACGCATGTTAATTGTACATCAACTGGAAAAGAACAATACTAGGCAAAGCGGTAGAAAAGTTTACTTCAGTATCTTCTTACTCTGGCTTCTCCGATCCCAGGTCCCCTGCCCCAAATTGTTCAGTGGAGCATTCTTTATGCCCTATTACATTTTTGCCCACTCTTACGGAAACATCGTGTAAAAAACGCAAATGTATAAACCATAGGACGATCGTTCGGCTTCAATGCTTGGTTCATTTGCACATTGTATTTGAAAAGGTACAACACTTTATGGACAGTTGATCTCGCTTTTTGCGATTCGCATGATGCACTATGAGCCGACATCTGGGGACTACACTGAAATGAAGCTAGCTCTCAGTCAGTAAGTTCCTTAGTCACGGGAGGACGTTTCATTAAGCGTTTGGTCTTCAACACTGCCTGTCTTTTCAAGGTTTTTGAAATGTCTCAATATACTTTGCCGGTGGTGCCCCCCACTAGCGGCGTCGCTGATTCCGCAGGAGCGCTGTCACAGATTTAAAGTCTGCATACCACATGAAATATTGCGCCTTCTCCTAGGCTGTCGCCAGTCTGATGCTGTAGAAATCAAATTAGCAGCAAAGAACAATGAAGAAAATTCGGACACTTGCTAAATTCTTTGCAGTTTTGTGAAAAGGTAGCTGGACATTATGGGCATCCTGTGTTATCTAACCCGAGAGAAAATATACTGTTAGTTTCGTCCGGTTTTGACTTTCCAGACCGAATGCAGACACCAATCAAAAATGTGTCTGTTAATTAGTGTACCAAAGCTTAAAAGTGAAACAGGACTGCGAGTAGGAGACGTTATACAGTACCCAGTTTGTTACATTCATTACTTCTCAAACAGTTTTTACACACCTACTTCGGTACACAGCTCGGAAATACATTTCCAATAAAGCACCACTTAATACAATCAAACAACAATCGGTACTTTAGAGAATGTATTTCTCGCTCTGCAGCGGATTGTGCGCAGAAGGTTAAAGCTGGACCGGGACTCAAACTCGGTACCTTTGCTTTTCGCTGGTAAATGCTGTATCTACTGTGGTATCCGGCCGTGACTCGCTACTGCCTTCCACATCTCAGAGAAGCTCTCGTGCTTTACTCGGGCAACTAGCACTCCTAGAAGAAAGGATACCGCGAAGAGCTGGATTAAAATTTATAGTGCAATCCTGCAAGGCCCGCAGGAAAACTTTTGTGAAATTTGTAAGGTAAGACATGAGGTCCTGGCGGGAAATAAAGTTGTGAGAACACTTAGCTGAGATGTAGCTGGACATTAATCAGTTCGCTCCATTATCCGCATAGTGCTCGCAGCTATCCTGTGCGTTGAACTAGCCACGCTGCGTAGCAGCGTAGTCTGTGGCGTCCTGTTACGGTTCGCGAGGCTCCCACCGTCTGAGTTTCGAGTCATCTCTCGGGAATGGGTGTGTGTGTTGTCCTTAGCGTAAGTTAGTTTAAAGTTAGATTACGTACTGAATATGCTTAGGGACCGATGACCTCATCAGTTTGGTCCCATAAGATCTTATCACAAATTTCCAATTTCTTTGGGTCAAAAATGGCTCTGAGCACTATGGGACTCAGCATCTTAGGTCATAAGTCCCCTAGAACTTAGAACCACTTAAACCTAACTAACCTAAGGACATCACACACACCCATGCCCGAGGCAGGATTCGAACCTGCGACCGTAGCAGTCCCGCGGTTCCGGACTGCAGCGCCAGAACCGCTAGACCACCGCCGCCGGCTCCAATTTCTTTTTGTGTTGAATTAACGCCTGCTATTTTAATGTACCTTACGGTGGAAAAACTTTATAAAGATTATAAAATATGTCAGTGTAATCATAAGAAAGCTACGATTATTAAAAGATTTATTTACAACACTGTACATAAAACCATGGGTACATGACCACGGTAGGGTTCATCATCTCATGGTAAATGTCAGTACTGAATTACGTACACAAAGAAGGTAGCATCTTATAATGTCTTTGACCCAGCCTTAGTTACGAAGTTACACACAGAGAAAGAGAAGAGACAAACTAGAAATATGGATCAGGTACATTAGAAAGGCATCAATCAGAGAAAAAAGATAGGGTTGTTGTTTGACTGTACTGGGATCACATTTTCGCTAGGGTAAGTCGTTGGTTTCGTCACCCTAGTATGTAAATTGGCTTCCGGATAGAGAACACTGCCAGATCACACGTTACACACAAAGTGTATTGGAGTCAGACATACAGGCTCACCATTAATAAAACCGACAAACTGCGGGGGCGGATTCCTGGCTGAAAACGGAGCAAAAAAGTTATATGAACACGTGTCCGGAAATGCATCGCTGCCACGATAGATGGCGCTGTTTGGTTGACGCAGCATACTGTAAGCAACAGAATGGTCCGGTATTAATGCTCAGAAGAAGCCGAGATGGTGTTTGTGTACGACCAAACAGATGGAAACGGTCGATAAGCAGTACGGCTGAGCCAAAACAAGTACCCTCACAGATACCAATCACATCACATGACATTTCAAGCCCTTTTTTGGCGTTTGTGTGATCATGGTCCTTTCAGACAGACGAGCGTGCAGGGAGGGGGGAACTGTGAGTACACCGTATTCGGGAGGACCGGGTTCTACAGCACACTGAAACGAACCAGAGTGCAAGCTTCAGGCAAATAGCCAGCAGACATGGTGTAAGCAGAAGTACGACTATGTGTATCCCGCATGACAATCGCTACTACCCCTATCACATCCAACACCATGGAAGCCACGTTGAACATCTATTGTGACTTAAATGCTGTGCAGTTCTATACTGTGTTGCGGGACAATCATTGCACGCACGCCGTCCGTTTCCGGACACATGTTCACAGGACCTCTTTTCCACCATTTCCAGACAGGCATTCGTCCCTGCAGTTTGTCGGTTTTATTATTGTTCACCCTGTACCATAATTCTGGACTACATACAAAAATACGTTGTGACCACAGAGAGATTATGTTGGGAAAACCAGGAGAACGTTGAAAGCGAGATATAGAGAGCATATTTATGTTAGTGGGTCAAATCCATCAGCAAGTAGTTCTCATTTACGAGATTAGAAGCCTTCTGCTAATGACATCACTAACAGAATCAGAGTTTTTTGCAAAGGATGAAAAGGTAGAGCACTGAATGTCCTTCGTGGAACAGAGGTATGTACTCTATTCACATGGAAGAACAGACAAACCAGTGCAATAAGATCTATATAGAAGAACTTGAATAACATGTTAACAAGATAGGTTCAGGTTGAAGTTTTGAGCGTATTCCTTCATGGAAATTTGACTAAAATCTTACAGAAAATGTTGTTATATCCTTCAGTCCGGGCCCCAGTAGACCACCCTGATACGTAGAAGACACATGTTGTATTACATTACGTTGGAGACTGAAGTTTCGTGGAAAGTTCTCGTCGCAGTGGTAAACGCCTTTGTTTTAATGATTGCCATCGCAAATAGCTGTCATGTCAGCGACATGCTTTCCCTGTTTCGCTATAATACAAAATGAGCTGCACTTCCTTGATCTTTTTCGGTATGCTCCGTGAGTTATATTTTGTAAGGATCCCATACGGAGCAGAAGAGTTCGCACAAGCGAGTCTCGGCGGTCTCATTAATAGATCTGTTGCATCTTCTATATGCTCTGTCAATAAAGCACAATCTTTGGTGCACATTCGCCGAAAGATTTTCTATGTGATGGTTCCAGTATAAATTGTTTGTAATCGCAATACCTAAGAAATCGTCTACCTTTAAAGGTATGTTATTTATTATGAACAGAAATTTAACGGATTCCTTTTATTGCAAATGGTTCAAATGGCTCTGAGCACTATAGGGACTTAACATCTGTGGTCATCAGTCCCCTAGAACTTAGAACTACTTAAACCTAACTAACCTAAGGACATCACACACATCCATGCCCGAGGCAGGATTCGAACCTGCGACCATAGCGGTCGCGCGGTTCCAGATTGAAGTGCCTAGAACCGCTCGGCCATTAAGCCGGCCCTTTTATTACAAACTAATTTCGTTTGCTACCCTACATATTCATTATGTCGTTAATAAGTACTCAGTCAAATGATTTTCGAAAGTAAACAAATACTAGTCCTCTTGATCCATGGCCTTTGCACCGTCATGTGATTTGGGTTTCGCATGATCGAAGTTTTCGGAATCCATGATGGAGAAGGTCCCTTTATTCAAGGTATTGTGCCACCTGGCGCTTCAGCCAGTTGTTGATAATATCTTTGATCTCAACGTCGGCCTTGCTGAAGGATCTTTTGAATTCGGTGTCAGTCTTATAAATTGCTTTTGCGTATTTATACGTCATTTCAAGGAAACGCTGCTACGCGTTCCAATCTATTTCCACGCTTTGAGGTACATCCACGTTCGTCCGGTTGATTGCAAGAATGCTGTCGCCTCTGTAATTGAATCTGGGATGAGTACAGAGAACTTTCCTAGGATTCGACCCATGCCGATTTTTATTTGCTTCCTGGCTGTCTTCCAGCAGCGATAGTGTAGTTTGAAGATATAAGTGTCGCTTTTTGCTACAGCGTGAGGCATTAGTTTCATATCTCAGAGTCTAAACTTTGAGTAGCTCTTATTTATCTGATTCTTTGAGGATCTTGCGTGTAGCGTGTATTGGCTTACGTCTCTTGTTAACTTGAGTAGTATGAGTTTCAAGGATGAATAACTCTGATTTCGTGTTTCTTTCAATCTTCCTGATAGTGTCAGCCAAAGTCCCTCATTAATATACATTTTCTGTGTTTTTTTAGTTTTTTCAAGAGTCACTTTGCAATAAGATTCCATGTTGGTACTGAATTTTAGTAAATACTTGACACTACTCCCATTTATGAACCTGACGTCCTACAACTTCTTCTATGGTTTGGTGACCATTATTTAACAGAGATAAGCAGGAATATACTACAGTGTTGTTTCAATGTAATGGCGTATCTGTTGAGGGCAGAGGCCAAATTATAAATGGAATTTTGCATAACATGCTAGACTGATTCTTGTTGTAACGGGTGGGTACCACTTTTAGGTCTTTATTTTGGAACACAAACCGTTACTTACGCAGATTACTTTCAATCATTTTGCAATTTCGCCAGGACCTGCTTCACTTTCTTGTTCCTCTTGGAAGAATGAGTGTGCATCCGTAGTTTTAGTCTGATCCTTACTTTCAGCTTTCACGTACTGAATCCTTCTCCCATCCTAGTCGTCATTCTCTTCATAAATTTCTCCTTCTCTTCGTGGAAACGTAGCATGACTGTCAAGGTTGAACCTTTCCTTTTAATGTTGTGAATCCATCGTGCACAAAGTGAAGATAATTTAGCTCCTATGTGACAATCTTAGCCGGCCGCTGTGACTGAGCAGTTCTAGGAGCTTTAGTGCGGAGCCGCGCTGCTGCTACGGTCGCAGGTTCGAATCCTGCTTGGGGCATGGATGTGTGTGATGTCCTTAGGTTAGTTAAGTTTAAGTAGTTCTACGTTTAGGGACTGATGACCTCAGATGTTAAGTCCCATAGTGCTTAGAGCCATTTTTGACAGTATTAAACAGGGTTGTCGCTGAAATCTGTGGCAGATCTGTAAGATGTTCATAAATTGTGAACTGACGTGTGTTGACCGCTATCTCGGCTGCTATCATCCTACAAATTTCTGCACTACTCCTCAAAACACAATCACAATTAACCCCATCCCCAGACCCACGATACAATCGGCGATGTTTCTCGATGGCATTCACTGCTTCTGCATGCAGGACGCGAATGACAAACCTTACACCACAACTGGCGGAAGACGTAATAACACGGTACATTTCAGACGCTTCATTCTTACACGTTGACAAACGCAACGGAGAACTGATCTCGTAAAGCGACCTTCAAAGACTCTTTCTACAATTACGTAAGCGCCATGAAGCTACAAGAAATAATAGCCAGTGCTGCACCTCTGTTATAAAAGCCGTGATACGGTACTATTGGTAACAGCCCGGCTGTTACACGTGGAAGACGAAGTTGGATGTGTGATATGTCGCCGACGGGTTGGTGCGTCTAATACACTCATACCTCACAGACAGGAGTTTCAACACAGACGTGCGGGGAAAACAATCAACACGACACGGTATACACGCGGGAGTACCCCAGGGAAGCATCCTAGGGCCCCTACTGTTTAACCTCTGCATAAACGATCTCCCACCCACACACAACACAACGATGGCAATCTACGCGGATGACACAGCCATCCTCGCGCTAGATTGGAAACCATCAAACATTACGTCACGCTTATAGACTGCACTCAGAGTGGCTGAGCCTTGGTTGGAGAAATGGCATGTTAGAGTAAACGTCGACAAGTGCGAAGCGGTTCTGTTCACTAAAAGACCGAAGCAACTGCGCAAACACCGACACTTCAGACCAATAACTCTACATGCACCCCCAATACGTTCCCGTGAGAAAGTCAAATTCCCCGGTGTCTGGCTGGACCGGAAATTACTCTGGGGGGACCACATGCAACACATGACCAACCGAGCTAGCGCGAGGTTCAAACAGTTCTACCCTATACTCAACAGGCGGAGCACACTGAACAGAAGGGTGTCGAGGTCCATGTACATGATACTTATTCGACTCCTGATGACGTACGCAGCTCCTGTCTGGGGATACGCTGCGCCTACACGCCTGCGATGTCTGCAGCTCATACAAAACAAAGTACTGAAAATCATAAGCAATGCTCCACGATACACACGCATCGCGGAACTTCACCGGGAATACCGACTTGAGACTCTCACGGAGGTAATCCACAAAATCACCACAAGACTATACAGAAACTCCAGACATTCGCAGAACCCGTTTATTCTGAATCTGGGGAACTACGACCACAACCATAGATGGAAACATAAGAGACCAAAAGACATACTTGTAAGGACCTAACACCTATGGTCAAGCACACGCAAACACAACGGTGCAGGTGAGCCTCTGTTAATCAGACGCCATTACTGGACATCCAGCTGGAATACACTGTCGAATAACTGGCACCACGCAGGGAAGCCGTACCGTACACTGCATGCAGACAAGCTCCAAACATTCCCCACACAGTGAGATGATCTATGGCCGACCTCCCACTACTATATAACGATCTTGATTGTTCCAGGAATGTAGCGGCTGCAGCAACTGGGATACATCGCCATCGCTTGCCACGGTAATGATGCATGATACCCATACTAACAAATCTAACCTTGCATGAACTATCGCAGCTAGTAAGCCACTACTGCTCTTACTACCCATCCCACTGTCACAGAGATTTTTTTTCCCACGGCACAAGCCTTGGCACTTTTTTCCCTCCTCTCTTCAAATCGCTACCCTCTCTCGCGTTTCGTTCACTATCGATCACCTGATGCACCGTGTTAATGCATAGTCTTACCCAGACGTACGGATAACATCACAGCCCAGCATCCTGTGATCCACTTACTAGATAACTAACATGTTGACGGAGGTGACAGTGGAACATTTGGTTTGATCACCACGTTGTTGCGGGCTTGGAGGGGCCCCATCTCTACAAAAATGTGTGATATGTCAGGCATACATCGCAGAATTCTGTTTGCTCACCTTTTGTCTTCTAAATTTGGTGTCCTCTGGCAGAAAATAAAGCACTGAAACTATATTCAACATTTCAGTTTTTGCCACAACACTGTTCAAAGCACAATCATGAAACATTACACTCCCATTCCGCAAAAATGACTGCTTCACAAGTCATGAACATGAGTTCGAAAACTGTAGTCACGATGACGTATTACTGAATAAATAACAATGATCGAAAAGAATCATTCTCAGGAGTGGACACACTTCCGTTCATAATATCGTCGTTGCCCCATCAGTCTCAGGCTGGCGACAGCAAAAAAAAAAAAAAAATAAATAAATAAATAAATAAATAAATAAATAAAATAAAGATAAACCAGAAAAGCTGGATCTGGCATTATATTTATCTGGAGATTTTGCTCTAAAACTAGGAGTACCTATTTTAACTAGAAATGTAGTCAGTTTGATATTTTCAGTTGTTTATTGATAACCAGCTGCAGTCAGTTTGTTGTGAGATCCACCTTAAACGTGTTTCAACTAAAGAAATAAAGTTGAACAGCCTAATAAGTTTTCAATTACGATAGCAGTACGTTCAGTCTTCTTCCTAAAATATACTTGTGTTCAAAATAAAGTAAAGGTTCTTCATTGAACAAAATTAAGAATTATCTATTCTTATGGCGCGTAAAACGAAAAGGGATTCAATAACTTTAGTCATGTCAATTAAACTTTTAAAGGAACCGAGCGGTGGGAACCCTCAACCACACCAGCCAGGAACCGCACTTAAGTCTCCGTCTCATACGTGTTGACCAGTCATCGGACAAGTTTGCAAGACCATCTTCCACAGCAGCTGTGTAAATCAGTTGTTATTGGTTTTCCGTCTTGCTCTTACTGAAATGTAGTTGAAGAGAATTAGACAGACGCGTTTCGCTTTTATTTATAAAGCATCTTCCGTGGTTATTCTGCAAATTGGATATATATGTTTGAACACTTTTGGTGGTTATAGATTAAAAACAGCGACTTGTTTATACAGTTGGAGTGCAAGTTACTTACCGAGCGAGATGGCGCAGTGGTTAGACACTGGACTCGCATTCGGGAGGACGATGGTTCAATCCCGCGTCCGGCCATCCTGATTTAGGTTTTCCGTTATTTCCCTAAATCGCTTCAGACAAATGCCGGGATGTTTCCTTTCAAAGGGCACGGCCGACTTCCTTCCCCGTCCTTCCCTAATCCGATGAGACCGATGACCTCGCTGTCTGGTCTCCTTCCCCGAAACAACCAACCAGCCAAGTTACTTACTGTGTTTCTTTACATATTCTCCAAACCACTGTTTGTTTTCTCCATGTTAGCAGTGGTTGACGTCGAAAGACTTCGTTTTACATAAAATTGCCAACAGAGACACAGACAAAGAAGCCATAGGGATAAACAACAACAAAGAACACCTCCTCACCTTACGAGAAAACTACCACAATCAAAAACCCATAACACAAAAAGAGCTCATAAGTTATCAGACCACTCTGGCAAGACACACACTCTTTAAACAGATTGACCACTTAACATAATATTAAATATACATATATAAGCAAAGGATCCATTTATCGCTATCGTCTCATGTCAGGTTCTGTCCTGTAATTACAATCCGGGTGCGACCCCCCACCGAAAAAAAAATCTCGCAATCACTCTCTCCCCGCCCCCCCCCCCCCCCAAAAAAAATCTCTTCTCACATCCCTGGTACATAGACAACAGAACACACACATCATACCCATTAACCCTCTACTCTCCCCATCTTCTAATCTCTCTCTCTCTCCCTATGCTCTCGGTTCCCATTTCCCTCCCTCCCTCCCTCTATTTCTCTCTCTCTCTCTCTCTCTCTCTCTCTCTCTCTCTCTCTCTCTCTCTCTCACACACACACACACACACACAAATGAATAAAAAAAATAGTTTCACGGGTTGGCAACGCTCACAGCCTACACGAAAACTAAAAAGCAGACATAAACACTGTAATACTGGGGAGAGTAAGAAGTACAAATTACTTTAGTTCATTTGACAAAGATGAAGAGTAAATCGCCCAAATGCAGCAGAAGAAATGCTGCAGAAAGGCAGAAACAGTTAAGTGCATATGTAAAACGAAATCTTTCGACGACAACCTCTGGTAACATGGAGGGAAGAAGCAGTGATTTGGAGAATATATAAAGAAACGCCGTAAGTAACTTGCACTCCAACTTTATAAACCAAACTCTGTTTTTAATCTAAAACTACCAAAAACATACAAACATATGCATCCAATTTGCTGAATAACCATGGAAGGTGCTTTATAAATAAGAGCTAAACGTGTCTGGTGTAATTATCTTTAATTAAATTGCAGTAAGCGCAAGACGGAAAACCTGTAGCACCTGACTACCACGTAAGGTCACTCCGAACAAGCAACGAGAAGCCGAGATGCTATCTCCACGTTAGTAGCCACGTCGTTACACGTGACCAAGACTCAAAACGATGCAATACATTACGCAACAGTTTGGGTTACTTGGCGCAACATTACGGCTCACCCTGAGCGAAGTTCCTGTAGACGTTATACCAGTTGAGGGTTAATTTATGAACAACGCCCGTAGAATCTTTCCGTATAATCGGTGCTCCACTGTAAATAAATGGTTCACCCTATGTAGCGACTCCGCGCCACTGTTACGCCTGCCGGGCGAGCTCCTCAGTAGCTGTGCAGTGGGCACCGCAGACGCGAGCGAACGTCGACAACGAGCGGGCGAAGGCGCTGCGAGGGCGGCTGGCGGCGGCTGGCGCTAGGGAGGCGCTGCGCGGCGCAAAAGCAGACCACCGGATTAGGGATAAATATTCATGAGGACAGGCAGCAGCAGCGGCGGCGCGCGCGCCGCGCGTCTTGCAATTGGCTGGCAGCGCCCGCGCGGCGCCAGATGGCCCCGCTCCGCTCCACACTGTGTCTGCGTCTGGGGCGGCGGCGGCGGCAGCGGCGGCGGCGGCGGGATGCTGCGAGGGGCGTGCGTGTATTAGCGGCTGCGTGTCTGCCGCCGCTGCTGCTCAAATTATCCTAATGGCTCACTTCTACGCACTGCGAGTACTGCCAATTTTGTCTCATTGCTGTTGCTGTACTACTGGTTGCGAGAAACATAAAACCGCGGAAAAGCGAGTAAATACCGTTTGTTTCTTGCAAAGGAGAAAACAGCGATCAACCAGCTGCTGAAGTAAAGTTTACTTCCTTCAGGGTAATACATAACTCTCTTAGAAAATAGGAGGAGATTGAGGCAATAATGACAAAGTACTCTCATTGATATGATTTGACATCTAGCAGGATACTAAAGCATGTTGTGATAATATTCTGATGCTAATGGCTCTGAGCACTATGGGACTTAACTTCTGATGTCATCAGTCACCTAGAACTTAGAACTACTTAAACCTAACTAACCTAAGGACATCACACACACACATGCCCGAGGCAGGATTCGAACCTGCGATCGTAGCGGTCGCATGGCTCCAGACTGTAGCGCCTAGAAACGCTCGGCCTCTCCGGCCGGCGATAATATTCTGACAGCCCACTATTTTATTATCACAAGTATTTAGTTTCCCACAGTACTCCTTTGTGTTTGTCTGGTAATATCGTATTGTCGTTGTGTAAGAGAAAATTTGTACTACAACTTGGGCTTTATTCATACTGGATGGTTATAATTACACTTCTCCTATTTAACACGTTACAGCACGGAAAATAATTACCTTACGAGCACCAAACTTGGTAGTATTAATGTTCAGAGTAAAGGGTGCATGATTTCCATGACTCACAGCGCCATTGTCCAGTTCCACCTATGGCCATCAGGTGCTGTGATCAGTCATAGGAAATCATAGTCTCACACATCACTGCGCGATAACAACGCTGAAGTCACTGATGACAGTGCCACTAATGCAGCGTTATCAAACACGATTTTCAGAAACCCCTTCACCAAAGAGGACGAGGTAAATATTCCTGGATTCCAATCAACAACAACTGCGAAGATGAGAAACATACAATAGCTCCATATTTAGCAATTATATACAACCACTCGCTCACAGAAAGTTCCGTACCTAATGAATGGAAAATTTCTTAAGTCGTCCAATGCCCATAAATTGAAATAGGAGTAATTCGCTGAATTACAGGCCCATATCACTAACGTCGATCTGCAGTAGGGTTTCGGAACATAAAATGTGTCCGAACATTATGAATTACCTCGAAGAAAAAAGATGATATTGACACATAGTCAGCACGGATTCACAAAACATCGTTCTTATGAAACACAACTAGCTCTTTATACTCACGAAGTAATACTCGTGAAGTAATTGATTCCATATTTTTAGATTCAGAAGGCTTTCGACATGGTTCCTTAGAAGCATCTTCTAACCAAACTGCATGCCTATGGAACATCGCCTCAGTTGTTCAACTGGATTCGTGATTTCTTGACAGAAAGGTAACAGTTCGTAGTAGTAGGCGGAAAGTCATCGAGTACTTCCGAAAGAAGTATTATAGGCCCTCTACTGTTCCTGATCTATATTAACGACATAGGAGACAATGTGAGAAGCCCTATTAGCTTGTTTGCAGATGATGCTGCCATTTACCGTCTTGTAAAGTCATCAGATGACCAAAAAGAAATAAAAAATTATTTAGATACGATATCTCTGTGTGCGAAAAGTGACATTTGAATATTCTAATGAATACTAAAAGAAATCCACCAAATTTCGATTACGTGATAAATCACACAAATCTGAAGGCTGTAAATTCAACTAAATACTTAGGGATTACAATTACTAACAACCTAAATTGGAACGGCCATATAGACAATGTTGTGGGTGGAGCAAATCAAAGACCGAGGTTCATTGGCAGAACACTTATAAGGTGCAACAGATCTAGTAAAGAGCTGCTTACATTACACTTGTGCACCATATTCTGGAGTATTACGGTGCGGAGAGGGATCCACATCGGATGGGACTGACGGATGACATCGAAAAAGTTCAAAGAATGGCGGCTCGTTTTGTATTATCGCGAAATAGAGGAAGGCGTTTTTCGTTAGACGGGATCTTCTCACGAAATTTCAGTCACCAGTTTTGTCCTCCGATGGCGAAAACATTCTGTTGACACTCATCTACACAGAGAGAAATGATCATGACGGTAAAACAAGAGAAATCAGGACTCGCACAGAAAAATTTAGGTGGTCGTTTTTTTCTTGCGCCGTTCTAGAGTTGAACGGTAGAGAGACAGCTTGAAGGTGGTTCATTGAACCCACTGTCAGGCACTTAATTGTGAATAGCAGAGTAATCACGTAGACGTAGATGTAGATGAAGTAGCAATGCACTTGTTGATGTGACAACATGAGCTTGAGAAAAGGAAGGGGGCATTATTGGTGAACTCGATGTTATCAAAACAACAACAATACAGCAGCTGCACTTCGAGAATATCGCCTGCTGAAAAATTACAGAGGGGTCAATTTCCTCCACATCCTGTGCGGAGCATGATGAAGAAGTTCGAATCGAGAACTGGGCGTAGCTGAGGGAGGAGGTCGACGACCGGTTGCATCACAGATGGTTGTTGAAATCGCTGTTGCTATGGCATACAAAGCTGCGAACAATTCCCGATCGTCAGGAAGTGCGCGTGCTGTGTGACGAGAACTGGACTCCCGTTGGTCCACTGTACGGAAGGCGCTTCGAACCATTCTCAAATGGCATCCGCACAAGATGCAAGTCGTACAGCAGTTTGCACCACAGGACGCACAACGACTTCGCTCTCCAGTTTGTCGCAAAGATTGAAGCTGACAAGGGCTGGTCCTGGACCATCCTATGGACAGACGAAGCTCCTTTTCCTCTGATGGGTGAGGTGAACACACAGAACTGCCGAGAGTGGGGACCTTCACCTCCAGTCACTGTGCATGAAGTTGATCTGAATGGTGAACGTATCACCGTAATGTGTGGCTTCACGGCTACGTTCATCATTGGCCCATTCTTTGTTGAACAGTTTGGCGCTCAAGGTCCAAAGACGTGCAGTGTGACTGGCCAGCGTTACTGCAATATGCTTCGCCATCATGTCGTACCCGCCCTACGGGAGAGGGACACGTTGAACACAACAGTTTTCATGCAAGATCTGGTCCCACGGAACGTCTCTCGTGGAGTTCACCTGCTTCTCCGAAACACTTTTGGAAATGACAGAATTACCAGCCGATCATTTCCAAATGCTTGCTCGACACTATCATCTGATCTAACTCTCTGTGATTTCTGTTTGTGCAGCTATCTGAAGGAGATGGTTCACTAGGGGAACATTCACACATGTTCTGATCTGAAGCGCAGCATATCAAGAAAGGTAGCCAGCGTACCTACGGACATGCTTCCTTCTGCTATGCAGAATGCGATCCTGGCTTTCACACTCTTCTGAACACTGATGGGCGCCATATTGAGCCCCTTTTGTAGCAGAAATGGTAGCGGTGTGTAATGATATGATGTACAGTAGCAGCACATTAAATGTTTTCCACTTGAATTGATTCCGCATTATTTCTCTTCCCCATGTCCTTGACATTATTGTTACCAAGTTTGGTACTCGTACAGTAATTAGTTTCCGTGTTATAAGGTGTTAAATAGGGAAAGTTTATTTATAACCACCCGGTATTTTACGTTTTAACTATTCACTTAAGTATTTTATAAATTGTGAGTTTGAAAGAAGGAATTTATGTTACCACTCAGATTTTATTAACAAGTTGCATTTAATTGGCCACTTTCAGTATTTTTGTAATTAGGACTCAATTATTTTTACGTAATTTTTATGTAGTGTAGCTCACGTACATCCGTCCGACACCTTCATCCCTCTGTAGCGTCGGTTTAGTTCCCGTCACCTCTGACACCACCTCTAAACGTCTTTCCATGGGCATAGTACTGCTTTGCTTGCCGCCGCTCAACCCCTCCTTTCCTCTAGAGACTCCCACCCCAGGTTCCTGAAGCATTTCCGTAACACTCGCGTGATGCTCAAACCTACCAGCAACAAATCTAGCAGCCCGCCTCTGAATTGCTTCTATGGCCTCCCTCTATCCGACCTGATAGGGATCCCAAACGCTCGAGCAGTAAAAGGGCTCTGAGCACTATGCGACTTAACTTCTGAGGCCAGCAGTCGCTCGAGCAGTACTCAAGAATAGGTCGTATTAGTGTTTTATAAGCAGTCTCCTTTACAGACGAACCACATCATCCCAAAATTCTACCAATGAACCGAAGACGACCATCCGCCTTCCCCACAACTGCCATTACATACTCGTCCCACTTCATATCGCTCTGTTCTGCCCAAATATTTAATCGACGTGGCTGTGCCAAGCGCTGCACTGCTAATGGAGTATTCAGACATTACAGGATTATTTTTTCCTATTCATCTGCATTGATTTACATTTATCTATATTTAGAGTTAGCTGCCATTCTTTACACCAATCACAAATCGTGTCCAAGCCATCTTGTATTCTCCTACAGTCACTCAACGACGACACCTTCCCGTACACCAGAGCATCATCAGCAAACAGCCGCACATTTCGATCCACCCTATCCAAAAGATCATTTATGTAGATAGATAACAACAGCGGACCTACCACACTTCCCTGGGGCACTCCAGATGATACCCTCACCTCCGATGAACACTCACCATCGAGGACAGCGTACTGGGTTCTATTATTTAAGAAGTCTTCGAGCCACTCAAACACTTGGGAACCAATCCCATATGCTCGTACCTTAGTTAGGAGTCTGCAGTAGAGCACCGAGTCAAACGCTTTCCGGAAGTCAAGGAATATGGCATCCGTCTGAAACCCTTCATCCATGGTCCGCTAAATATCATGTGAAAAAAGGGCGAGTTGCGTTTCGCTGGAGCAATGCTTTCTAAAGCCGTGCTGATGCATGGACAGCAACTTCTCTGTCTCAAGGAAATTCATTATATTCGAACTGAGAATATGTTCGAGAATCCTGAAACAAACCGATGTTAAGGATATTGGTCTGTAATTTTGAGGATCCGTCCTTCTACTCTTCTTATATACAGGCGTCACCTGCGCCTTTATCCTGTCGCTCGAGACTTTACGTTGGGCAAGAGATTCATGATAAATGCAAGCTAAGTAAGGAGCCAATGCAGTAGAGTACTCTCTGTAAAACCGAACTGGAATACCATCAGGACCTGTCGATTTATTTATTTTCAACCCATTCAGCTGCTTCACAACCCCAGGGATGTCTATCACAATATCCTCCATACGGGAATCTGTATGAGACTGAAACGGCGGTGTGTTTGTACGATCCTCCTGCGTGAAAGATTTCTCAAATGCTAAATTTAAAATTTTAGCTTTCGATTTTGTGTCTTCCATTGCCAGGCCAGATTAATCAGTGAGTGACTGGATGGAAGCCTTCGACCCGCTTACCGATTTTACGTAAGACTAGAATTTCCTTGGGTTTTCAGCAAGATCTTTTGCTAAGGTATGACGGTGGTAGTGGTTTGAATGGTTCGCGCATCGCTCTTTTTACAGCAGCACGAATCTCTACTAACTACTGCTTTGCTTCCTGAGCATTCTCCGAATTGCGCTGTTAAACCACGGTGGATCTTTTCCGTCCGTAACCCGCTTTTTCGGCACGTACTTGTCCAATGCGTGATTTACAATGTGTTTAAAATTTGCCCATAATTCTTCAATGTCCATCGTATCGGAAGTAAATGAAGTCCATTCATTTATTAAGTGGAATGCTAACAATTGCTTATCTGCTCTTTCTAGTAAGAATACTCTCCTAGCCTTCTTGACCGACTTTTTAACTTTCGTAACCATAGTCGTAATGACAACATCATGATTACTAATCCCTGTCTCAACACTGACACCGTCGATGAGGTCTGGTCTGTTCGTGGTTACCAGATCTAAAATATTTCCATTACGCGTTGGCTGTCGATTTAGCTGCCCAAGACAGTTTTCAGATAATGTGTACCACATGTAATGAATCCATAGACATCCCAGTCTATACTAGGTAGGTTGAAGTCGCCTCTGACTAATATGATCCGGGTACTTCTGCGATACAGAGTGTAGACTCCCTTTGAATGATTCTAGAACTGTCACGGTGGAACCTGGTGGACGGAATAACTCCCCACAATAACTTTATTTCCCCTAGCCCTGTTAAACGTGTCTAGATAACTTCACAATCACACTCTACTTCGACCTCAGTAGAGGTGTTTTTGTCAACTGCAATGAAGACACCACCTCCTACGGTGTCTAATCTGTCTCTCCGATACACGCTCCAACCCTCACTAAATATTTCAGAACTTCCTATCTCAGGGTTCAGCCAGGTCTCAGTCCCGAGAATAATTTGCGCGCCACGCGCTTCCTGGAGGGCAGTAAATTCAGGAACTTTGTTCCGAACACTCTGAAAATTTACTGCTAATATCTTGATAGTTGAAGTGTCTTTATACTGAGCGCGTCCTGGTTTCCCTGCCTGCACGTCGACTGGTGAGCGTTCATCAGGACACCTGGCACTACTGCCTAGCCTAAAAAACCCCCATGTGCACGCCACAATTACTCTGCTACCCGAGTAGCCGCTTCCTTTGTGTAGTGCGCAAATGTAGGCACTGAGACACTCTGTTCTCCATAGTAATTCCAATTCAAACTTTTATAACAGAGGACGGTACATTCAGTTTTGAGTAAAAGCAATAAAACACTTTAATGCTCATGAACGAACGAACGATCAAGTCAGAGTAAATAACTTTCACAGCTTATGACGTATAGTATCATTTTTGGGTTAATTCCTCTGATCCAAGAACTACGTTTCTGCCTCAGAAACGGGCCGTTACAGCAGTATGTGGTGTAAGTTCGTGAATATCTTGTCGACCCCTGTTCAGTAGCCTCTCAATACATATTTTCTTTAATGCCGTTCGTTGTTAACAATATCAGCTTACACCCAAGAGTTACCAGTTTTCACTCAGCTAATGCTAGGCTGAAATCCAGTTTGAATTTGGAGTGCACACCACTGACTCTTGTGCAGAAAGGCGTGCAGCATTCTGCTGTATCTATTTTGAGTAAGCTGCAACAAGAATTCAAAATTCTTAGAAGTAATCCGTGCACTGTCAGGTCTAAATTGAAGAGTTCCCTCATGGATCACTCATTCTCTTCTGTCGACGAACTCCTCCAAAATTTTTAAAAATGAAGCTAATTCCTGTGTTACGTTGTTCATTATATTTATTTAAATTTATGGCTTGTCGTCTGCATAGGACTCATATACATTCATTTTATTTGTCATTGCTCTTCTGTTATATTTCAACTACTGATTCGTTCCCTGACCACGGAAACTTGCTCCTCAATTTGGTCTTACGGAACATGACATATAAAATATAAACACAAAGAAACCTAATCATACAGAAAAATGATCGCGACACCTTCCTGGCTAAAATAACCCGGAGGTAAAATAGTCGTCCATTGAGATCTCCAACCGAGGACCTCTCAAGAGGACATCAGTAGCACTTTACGGCTCGAAGTGTGGAATATGGCATCCCTTAATTGGGGACGTAGATTAGATAATATAAAAGGGAAATGGAAGAGTTCAAGTTAGATGTAGTGTGGATTAGTGACGTTTGGCAGGAGGAGCAAGAGGACTTTTACACAATTGAGCACAGAGTTTAACAACAAAATCAGATAGAAGTAATTCATGTGTAGGTTTAATAATGAAAAAGAAAATAGAAATGCTCCTAAGCTACTACCAACAGCACAATGAAAACATTGCCATAGCCAAGATATATGAACACCTGCCACAGTAGTATAAGTTTAAATGTCGGCTAGCTCCGTATATGATGATTACATTGAAAAAAATATGTGAGGAGATAAAATAAATTATTCAGTTAGTGACGGGAGACTGTAGGAAAAGGAACAGCAGAAAAAATGGTCCAAACCCGATGTTGGTTTGTGCATTGACCAACAAATAAAGGAAACCAAAGAAAAATTTGGGAAGGGAATTAATGTTCAGGGAGAGGAGATAAAATATCCGAGACTTGCCAGAGTCAATGTAATACAGTCAGCGTTGGTAAATGACTTGGAAGAGCAGTTGAAAGGTATGGATGCCTTTAAAGGACTATAGAACATGAACATGAACAAAAGCGAGTCGAAGATATGAGAATACAGCCTAATTAAACGAGGTGATGCTGGTGGAATTAATTAGGAAACGATACACTAAAATTAGTACGTGTATTTTGATATTTCGGCTGTGAAATTACTAATTGAGGCAGAAGTATAGAGGAGACAAGATGTAGACTGGTAATGGCAAGGATACACTACAAATACTAAACATAGTAGGTGAGATTTGCTATTTAAGCTGTAAAACAACTAATGGAGGCCAAAGTATAGGGGAGACAAGATGTAGACTGGTAAAGGCAAGGAAAGCGTTCCTGCAGAAGAGAAATTTGTTAACATTGAAAACAGATTTAACTGTGAGAACGTCTTTTCTGAAGATATTTATCTAGAATGTATCCTTATACGAAAGTGAAACATGAACGATAAATAGGTGAGACAAGAAGAGAATAGAAGCTTTTGAAATGCGGTGCTGCAGAAGATAATGTAGGTATATCGACTAAGCAATGTGGAGGAACTGAACAGAATTGGGAGAAACGAAATTAGTGGCGTAACCTGACTAAAAGGAACGATTGTTTGATACGACGTATTCCGATACATGAAGGGGTCAGCAGTTCTAGTACTGGAGGAAAGTATGGGGCATAGAGGGATACCAAGAGATGAATGCTGTAAATAGGTTCAAAAGGATGTAGCTTACTCTTTGGAAATGGTGAGGCTTTAAAGTAGCATAGAGCTTTACATCAAACCAGTGTTCAGACAGAAGACCACAAGAACAACATTCATAGAAATAGTGCCGTTACCGGTTTAGAACCAAAAGGTTCATCTTCAGACGGCTGTTCGCATTTACCCGCAGACGCACATTCGTTGATGTTCACATTAGCTTTCAGCTCTTTATTCCCCCTTGTGGTAAAACAAATTCGTGAGGTTCCTCTTATTTTGAACAGCATTTTTTTCTCTAACTTTCAAGTTTTTTTGGAACGCTGCAGATGGCAGAAGTAATTCTCTCTCTGAAGCAGCACTGCAACAAACGACAGCGCCTAGTGAGAAGCTGTTTCCCACTCAAGGATGTACTGTACGGCCTGTAGTGAGCCGGTAGAGTGAGGAAATGTAACCGAGCTCTGAGTGTACGCTGGGAAACAACCAACACTTGGGCATCAAATCTATTTTTTTCTTTAATAAACACTAGTTATTAGACTCGACCTTTGGCAGATCAAACGCTAGGAGGAGCCTAGTTGTTACTGAGGTATTAGCACTACAATACCACTGTGCCTAAACCCGTTAAATCTGAAAACAAATGAAAATTATTCGGCTACCAATCACATACGAATAGCTACGAAGCTGTATGAAGTATGCATGAGATCTCTACTGTACGCAAATCTAGTCAATCGGGTAAAGGTTGTAATACGGATTTTTAGTAACTTTCTTCATGAATTGTTGTTGTAAGCCGTTTTACAGTGTTCATTAATAAGTGCACCTCAATGGCATTCTGGCTTTTGTTTCAAATAGATAACCTACCCGCACTCGCAAATTATAGCTACACAGGTCGTCTGCTTCAGTCTCCAAATGAATCGCCGGCCAATGTGGCCGAGCTGTTCTAGGCGCATCAGTCCGGAACAGCGCTGCTGCTACGGTCGCAGGTTCGAATCCTGCCTGGGGCATGGATGTGTGTTAGTTAGGTTTAAGTAGTTCTACGTCTAGGGGACTGATGACCTCAGGTGTTAAGTCCCATAGTGCTTAGAGCCATTTGGACCATTTATCTAAATGAATCCAATGTGCCACAAAACTGCTTTAAGGGACTACTTCAATAATAGTTCTACAGAGATCAATTAGAAGTCCTATGCGCCGGGATAGTGGATACAATTAGCCGTGGATGTATGCGTGTAACCACATCCTGTGACGCGCACACGAAGTGTACGCTCACCACATGCTCCACACCGGTTCAAAGCGTAGTGCTGGCTGTGTCAGTGTGAGTGGAGCAATGCAAAGGGGAGGATGGTCCTCTCAGTGGAGCAGAGTGTGTTCGTTGTGGAAATGATGTGGTCAGTTCGCATGGTTCTCGAACGCTATTTGGACGGCGTAACTCGCTGTCTTCTTCAGGTGCTACCCGAGAATAGCCCTTGGGCCTTTTTTTCCAGTCCAGTATTTATGCCTGTAAGGTGCTGGAAGATCCCTAGTCGGTCCGCGCCGCATCGGGTGCTCCCCCTCAGTCCGCGCCCGCCAGACGCGGCTCCCATGGTCCTGTCTGGTCGCTGGTGTTCCGACTGCTGTCCGTGCCCGGCTCAGCCGCTCTCTGGGGTCGCGGTCATCATCTGTAGTGTCTGGTGCTTTGTATCCTGGCTTTTTCCTTGGTCTCCACTTCTGTCTCTTGCTGGGCGCTCCGTAATCGGTCCGCGCCGCGTCGAGTGTTCCGTTTCCGGTCTGCGCTCGCCAGGCGCTGCTCCAATGGTTCCCTCTGATCGCTGTTGTTCCATTCGTCGTCCGCGCCAGGCTTGGGCGTCCTCAGGGGTCATGGTCGTCATCTTAGGAGTGTGAGGACAAATCTGTAGTGTTTGGTTCTCTGTATCATGGCTGTTTTTTCGGTCGCCACGCCTGTTCCTTGTGAAATTTCGATGTGTTTTGCGTTGAGTTTTCAGAAGTTCGGATCGCAGGCCGTGCTGAGCTGGTATCCAGTGTCACGGTTGATGACATTTTCCGTGATCTTGATGTTGATGGACTCTCTTATGACACTGTCGCAATATCTATGGGGTCTGAGTGACAGTCTTGGCGTCATACTGGTTCATCGAGTGACCGAGCTCTAGACAGTGCTCTGCTATGGCTGATTTGGTTGCCTGTCTAAGTCTGGTGTGCCTCTGACGTTCTTTACACCTGATGTCCACAGTCCTGATGGTCTGTCCGATGTATCACATCCTATACGTTGTAAATGGCTGGCTTCCGTAACTCCAGGTTTCCCAACATTGTCTCAATCTTAGTGGGTGGCAAAATAGGCTCTTGATATCATGTTTCATGAGAATTCTGTTTCTGTATCCTGTGGTTGACTGTCAGGTTGAAGTGCCTTCTGGATGTCTCCAGATGAGAATCCATTCTTGCTGAACACCGACTGTAAGTGTTCTATTTCCATCACCAAACTGTCGGGGTCTGACACAGTACGTGCTCTGTGGACAAGAGTTTTGAGCACTCTATTCTTTTGTGCTGGATGGTGGCAGCTCTTAGCTTGCAGGTATAAGTCAGTGTGTGCCCGTTTGTCGTACACACTGTACCCAAATGCGCCATCAACCTTCTTCTTGACTAATACATCCAGGAATTGGAGTAGTCCATCCTTCTCCAGTTTCATTGCGAATGTTATATTCAGGTAACGTGAATTGAGATGTTCCAGAAAATCATCTAGCTTCTCTCTGCCATGGGGACAAATGACAAAGGTATCGTTCACATATAAAAAAAAAGCACTTGGGTTGATATGTGGTCGAAGTAAGGACCTCCTCTTCAAATCTTTCCATGAATAGGTTGGCAACCACAGGTGATAGAGGGCTGCCCATTGGCACCCGTTCCGTTTACTCATAAAATTGACGCCCATATAGGAAGTACGTCGAGGTTAGAACATACCTGAATAAGTCGAGGACAGCTCCATCGAACCTCTCCCCAATAAGATCGAGTGAGTCATTCAGTGGTACTCATATGAAAAGAGACACCACATCGAAACTGACCATTATGTTAGAGTCTACAATGTGTAGTTACCTCAGCCATTGTAGGAAGTCCTATGAGTTCCTAATATGGTGCACACATTTGCTCACATGTGGTGTCAGCATCTTCTTTAGGTATTTTGAAATAGGATAGGTGGCAGCGCCGATATTGCTTGCAAGAGGGACCCCATTCTTGTGAACTTTGGGGAGTCTATACAGTCCTACTGGCGCTTTGGAGCGCAGCTGTTTGATGACTTTTTCAGGCAGGCCCGTCTCCTTCAGCTGGGACGGTCTTTTTGTCCACTTTATCCATAGGGTCTCTTTCTATTGGTTTGTATGCAGGATCCTCCAGAAGTTGTTGCACTTTTCTGTCATATCCTGTCTTCTCTAGGATGACTGTGGAGTTCTCCTTGTCTGCTGGCATCACCACAATGCTGTCATCTTCCCGGAATTGCCTGAGTACTACCCTTTCATCGTTTGAGGTGTTGGATTGGGGTGGCTTGGTCTCGGTGAGCGCCTTGCACGTCTCTCTTTCAACCATACCGGATGGTAGCCTGTTGGTCGCTTGCTCGACTGCACTGATGAAAACTGCGACAGGCGCGGTCCTGGGTATTACCGCAAAGTTGAAGCCCTTGCAGAGTACTTTTAAGCTGGTCTCGTCGAGGTGCTTGTCACTCACGTTGACTTCTGTACGCTTGTCCCCATTGTGTTGCTCCTTGTTGTTGAGGCGCTCAAACTTAGTTAGTTGGCATGCCGCTGACTTCTTCCTGATGCATTCTGCTAGAGACAAGGAGGCGCCATCAACCTGGTCTCAGTCTTGATTGGTCAGGGACGCTTCTATGGAAAGTTGGAGATACAGCAACTCCCTGGACGTCACATCTAGTCGATGGCGCATGTCACGCACTCTCTCCATTTCCAGCAGGAGGTTACCTGGGTGTTTGATTTTCTTCGCCGTTCTGGAATTGAGATGGTGCTTGATCCTGGTGAACACTGGAACAAACCTCCCCCTCGGCATGTCAGCAGGATACTGAGAGAACCTGAAAGCCTGAAGAATTACATCAGAGGCCGGGAAATCCTGAGAGGTTTAATGGTGTCAAAGTGCTAACAAACATTGCCACGCTACAATTATTCAGAGAATGGCATCAGACAGGATTTGTTTTGAACAAGTCAAAAAACATTCTGAATGGTGCCCGCATGTCAGAAGATATGGGTGCAGTTCACCAAAATATTCTTTAGAGTCCTACCACACCAATCCGACGCCTGTCGCAAGAGGCCGGCATGTCCCGTCGACCATGCTTACAGAGTCACACTTTCTGGGAAGTGGAGAATCCACATAATTTCCACGATACACTATTGTGCAATCAGATGGTTGGTTGCACTGTTCAGTGTCTGTACACCACATTTTTTGTCCCATTTTCTTTCATCAGTCGTGGCCTTGGCGGGTAACATTTCCAACATTTTTAAACCATTTGTGTCAGCATTAACGGAAGAGGAAAAGACCTACAGTTACTTTCAGCAGGTTGGAGTAATTACCCTTGCAGCCAGCTGAAGCTTGGAGCACATTTGCACAATCTTCACGCCTGACAAAGATGTTAGAAGAGTCGCGGCCCTAGCTGGTCACCCAGGTCACCTGACCTGTTAGTGTGTGATTACTACGTGTGGGGTGCCCTCAGGTCTAAGGTTATCCCAACAAACATCATAGTCCTCTAGAACTGCATCAGAACATTTCGGATGAGACTGCAGCAATTCCAGCAGTTCACCTCCGATCCGCCTTCATAATCTTGCTGACAAGTGGCCAAAAGACCATGAGATGAATGGTGGTCACTTTCACCATTTGCTACAGTCAGGGTAGCACCGTATTTGCTTTCCTTTGCTGTGTTTTCTTGTACCCTGGGACTCTGTTCTCTGGGCCACTTCTCTTTTCCCCGCCTTGTATTTGCAGTGTCGAGGGGGAAAGATCCACGAATTGTACTGTCCGTCGCCTGCAACACTTTTACAAACTCCTTGCTGAACTGGGAAACTTTTATGGAGGTTTAGTACCACGAGGGGATCTTGTGAACTTTCACTAACCACAAGGGGGAAAAAAGAGCCGAAAGAAATTGTAAACATCAACCACTGTGCATTTAAATAGGAACAGCAGTTTGAAGATGAACCTGTCGGTTCGAAACCATTAAGAAGAAAATAGCATTATTAACAGCTCTTGGTTGTTGTTTTCTTCTTTGCAAAAATCTGTCTACATTTTCTACACAGCTACGGACTCAAAACAGCGCAAAGCATGCAAATGACTTGATACGGAAGAATACTCGTGTGTTAATAGTTAGACATTCCAGTTTTCGGGATGGATTTAGAACAGATGCACATAATTATAGGCCTACTTCGCTGACGACATTTTTTGTTAAGCTATGGAACATGTTTTAAGCTCACATGTTATGATGTTTTTCCAGAGCGAAAATCTCTTCAATAGAAATCAACTTGCATTCCTTTCTCGATAGACTAATTTTGTATATTTGGATTGTATTTTTATGATACTTCAACTTAGAACTCTGGTGTTATTTGTTTGTCGAATTTGGGAAACAATGAAAGAAAGGGATTTACCCATATCATCTAACAGACGTGACGTGTTTATACACTCAAAAAGCCATCTGTGCGGGCAATGGTGAGAGAAGACCTGGTTACCCGCGCAAACGAGTGAGGATGAGAAAAGAGTACCAAAGGCCGCCGAACACGGAAGCGCTAATAAAACTAAACAGTCTTAGAAAGCATTCGTTGCGCAGCAAATAACGTACGACTGTAACAGCTTTAATGTGTTTTTTTAGCTGATTGTAGAAAAATTAGATCAGTCAGCTGCCCATCGTAAAGAAGGATGCTGTTCAGAATGTACGTCATTTACGACGCGAGTGTGAAGGCTGCACAATTTGATATTGGTGTGACATAACTTTCCCCGTAATTCAAAGCAGAAATTTTTTATACAAGCGAAACACATCTTGATTGCATTCGCGTATGTCTCTTGTCGACGTCTTTGTAATTTAGTCGCATTAAAAGCAAAGGTTTGTCTCTCTCTCTCTCTCTCTCTCACACACACACACACACACACACACACACACACAAACACACACACACACATTCTCCTGCAGAGTCAAAACCAAATTACCTTTATCACTAAATGAACAGAACACTGCGAAAATAACAAATCCATCATGGATATGCTCTCTCTCCTTATAAAACAAAACAAGAACAACACGTTGCACAAAGCGTCACCACGTTTTACAGCCAGTGCGGAAATTCATTCAGTGTCATATCCATTACCCCAGCCATTATGAAGCGTTAACAGCAGCACAGGGACTGTTCTTGTACAAGACTCCCGCGGGCCATCACTGAAAGTCAGTTACCTCTCACTGTCAGCAGCTACTCGTTTAAATTCCTGGTTCTTTACTTATATACATGATTATATCTCAGCATGAGAATAGAAAGCTACACACAGGGTAAATAAAATAAAATGTTTACATTCTACAAGCTAATTACAACTTCATGACGAGCAGTTATTGCCTAAGCGTGCTGGAAATGTAAGGAGGAGTAGAAAAGAAGGAAACAAGGGAATATGAAAAGATTCAATCTTCATGGCAGCAGTGATATAAACTGTGGAATGTAACGCTGTATACTGTAGATTTACTCATGAAACGAGGCAGGCTAACATGTTTCTTTGTAGCAGTGAGACTGCATGGACAATAAACAGCCTGTTGAGATTAGCTTGTATTATGATCACTGAATATGTGCCTCCAGTGTCTTAGCAACCAACAATGTCATTTTAAAATATATTTGAATTTAAATTTAGAATGAGAGAACGTAAACATCGAGTTAGTTTCCGTGGCAGTAGGATGTTCATTTAACAAATTAGCGCATAGCGTTATGTTAATGGCACACGTGACAGGACTGGGCTCGCACTTATTTTTTGGAAAGCAATATTCCTGTTATGCTTATTTAAGCATTGTTGAACGTCTCTTCTTTCAGCGTTTCTAGCATTTGTAGACTTAGAGAAAGCTTTTGACAAATTTGACTGGAATACTCTCTTTCACATTCTGAAGGTGGCAGGGGTAAAATATACGGAGCGAAAGGCTATTTACAATTTGTACAGAAACCAGATGGCAGTTATAACAGTCGAGGGGCATGAAAGGGAAGCAGCGGTTGGGAAGGGAGTGAGACAGGGTTGTAGCCTATCCCCAGTGTTATTCAATCTGTATATTGAGCAAGCACTAAAAGAAACAAAAGATAAATTAGGAGTTGGAATTAAAATCCATGGAGAAGAAACAAACACTTTGAGGTTCGCCGATGACACTGTAATTCTGTCAGAGACAGCAAAGGACCTGGAAGAGCAGCTGAACAGAATGGACAGAGTCTTGAAAGGAAGATATAAGATGAACTTCAACAAACGATAATAATGGAATGTAGTCGAATTAAATCGGGCGATGCTGCGGGAATTAGATTAGAAAATGAGACGCTTAAAATAGTAAATGAGTTTAGCTATTTGGGGAGCAAAATAACTGATGATGATCGAAGTAGAGAGGATATAAAATATAGACTGGCAATGGCAAGGAAAGTATTTCTGAAGAAGAGAAATTTGTTAACATCGAGTATAGATTTAAGTGTCAGGAAGTCGTTGCTGAAAGTAGTTGTTTGGAGTGTAGCCATAAATGGAAGTGAAACATGGACGATAAATAGTTTGGACAAGAAGAGATTAGAAGCTTTCGAAATGTGGTGCTACAGAAGAATGCTGAAGACAAGATGGGTAAATCACATAACTAATGAGGAGATATTGAATACAATTGGAAAGAAGAGAAATTTGTCGCACAACTTGACTAGAAGAAGGGTTCGGTTGGTAGGGCATAGACTGAGACATCAAGGGATCACCAAATTAGTATTGGAGGGCAGCGTGAAGGGTAAAAATGATAGAGGGAGACCAAGAGATGAATACACTAAACAGATTCAGAAGGATGTAGGTTGCAGTAGGTACTGAGAGATGAAGAAGCTTGCACAGGATACAGTAGCATGGTGAGCTGCATCAAACCAGTCTCTGGGCTGAAGACCACAACAACAACAACATAGTGACACAAATTGTACTCATTATTTTACATTAATAGTTTACTATTATTAACGTATACTACTAACTGTTGAAGAAATTATATTTCTTTTTCCCAGTTTCAACTCCGAAATCGATTTTTGGCATAGAATTGCCACTGTCTTCATAAAGTAAAACCTGTAACAGAAAGCCTACAAAAATGTGAACAGAAGAAGGCAAACACAAGCTTGCATATTTTTCTTATCTATTTCTAGGTATAGTTACGTTATTCGTAAATTTTTGTTAAGTATGATACCATGATTAACAATGCATTTTCACGACACGGGGATCCGGAAATGTTATGTCAGTCTATCCAGAGATTTTCATGATAGAGGGGAAAAGTTTCTTCTTTCTGAATCGCTGGCTTTCGAAATAAATTGTCTTTACATTGTATTTAACTGTAGCCATTCAATTCAAATAATTGAACAAGGTCCGAATTAACTTATAAGTCTATTCAAATTGAGGTTGGACACGACAAGAACAATGCATTGCACCGATAGTACAGTTATTCTACTTAAAATCACTTAAGGTTTACTGCAGGAATAACTGTAAATTTTTTCTGTACGCCACTTTGTGACATAAGAATACTTGAACAAGTTTTTGTGGAGTCTGTGACGCTGCTTGCGATGTAAGGTGTGGATGATTGGAAGTTACCTGCTTCTCAACTCACGTATGGTAGGAAAGCATCACCCGAAGAAAGCAACCAGCTTTCTTGAAGATCCTAGCAGGGATCCGCAGATGGAAATTAACGTCTTGCATGTTCACTCTATCTATCTTGTTCCATGAATGCCACTTAGAACGACATAGCTATTCATTAACTATGCCTCATTACATGTTTTCCTTGCCTGAAGGAATATAAATGTTATCAGGTTTGTTTGTGCTGCAGTAACAGCCGTCGGATAACAGTCTGCCGCAAAACATGAAAGGGCAACGTGGCGTTTCGGACAGAAGTTCGTAACTTTCAATGATTTGGCCTCTTTTACTGGCAGTAAATCACCCACAGTTGATACTATTAACAAGAGGGCAAAAATACCCCACAGAAGGCTAGAATATAGTATGACATCGTATTTTACAGGAGTCTTAATATTTTTGAAACACACTTTCACTACTTCGATTATCCATGTAACGACTAACTTGTACAGAAAAGAGAACAGATAACAGTAAAAAGGTACACACTTCCTAAAGTAGTCAACAACAAACCAGGAGGCCTTCTTTCATTATAGAAATTTATGTAAGTGGCCCACCCATAAAAGAAAGAAACAATACACAAATTTATATAAGCATTCATGAATTTGGACATTGTTGCGAGGAGCAATACTGGCGGGAAGGATATATGACACAATGGAACGATAAAACATAAACCCTCTCGTTGCAGTTCTGATGTACAATAAGAGTAAAAAAATCATTCTGCAGTACGGTTTGTGACCAAATACCATATATAGTAAGCCCATCTTGATGCAGAAAGAATAAGTGGATTGCCGTCATATCTGCAATAATAAATGGTAAAACAAAATGAAATGTAAAGAATCGATTCAATGTGCGTCGTGGCCAGAATCGTGTCATATCTCGGATTTTGAAAAAATAAGGAAAAATTACATTGTCAAATCACATTAATATGATCGATGTCAACATGCAATAAACACTCAGAGATGGCAGGTGGTAGCACTATTACGTAAGGGTATTCAAAGGATGTTCGGGGGGAGGGTTGATTTGGAAAACAGTGCGATCGTTGTCGTAATGCGGAAACGGAACGATATGTCTGCTGTCCAAAAGAGCGTGATCAGTGGCTTTCGGGCCAGAGTTGAAGCATTTACGAAACGGCTAAGTTTATGAACCGTTCGCGTGCCGCAGTCGGTAAAGTATAGAGTGCATGACACAATAGCGCTATCCAAAACAGGAGCCGAGGCAACTGTGTTCGCAGGGGTGAACGACGGCTAAGGAGATGTGTATTGGCGAATAGACGTGCAACCCGTGAGCAACTGACCGTGCTGATGAATGAAGGGGTACCAGCAGTGCTTCCCCAACGACAGTTCTGCAAATGTTGCTGCATATGCCTTCGCAATAGACGCCTGATTCGTGTATCCAGCGACGAAGTCTGGAACTTGCGCGCCAATACTGCAGCTGGACGTCCACTGACTGGCGACAGGTGGGCTTTTCATATGAATCACGTTTTATGATCCATCGGATAGATGGCCGTCGACATGTTCGGCGTGAAACGTCTGAAAGAAAACTCGTCGGAAGGTTCCAGGCCGGAGGAGAGAGGGTTATGGCGTGGAGAATGTTTTCATCTACATCTACATCTATACTCCGCGAGCCACCTTACGGTGTGTGGCGGAGGGTACTTATTGTACCACTATCTGATCCCCCCTTCCCTGTTCCATTCACGAATTGTGCGTGGGAAGAACGACTGCTTGTAAGTCTCCGTATTTGCTCTAATTTCTCGGATCTTTTCGTTGTGATCATTACGCGAGATATATGTGGGCGGTAGTAATATGTCGCCCATCTCTTCCCGGAATGTGCTCTCTCGTAATTTCGATAATAAACCTCTCCGTATTGCGTAACGCCTTTCTTGAAGTGTCCGCCACTGGAGCTTGTTCAGCATCTCCGTAACGCTCTCGCGCTGACTAAATGTCCCCATGACGAATCGCGCTGCTTTTCGCTGGATCATGTCTATCTCTTCTATTAATCCAACCTGGTAAGGGTCCCATACTGATGAGCAATACTCAAGAATCGGACGAACAAGCGTTTTGTAAGCTACTTCTTTCGTCGATGAGTCACATTTTCTTAGAATTCTTCCTATGAATCTCAACCTGGCGCCTGCTTTTCCCACTATTTGTTTTATGTGATCATTCCACTTCAGATCGCTCCGGATAGTAACTCCTAAGTATTTTACGGTCGTTACCGCTTCCAATGATTTACCACCTATGGCATAATCGTACTGGAATGGATTTCTGCCCCTATGTATGCGCATTATATTACATTTATCTACGTTTAGGGAAAGCTGCCAGCTGTCGCACCATGCATTAACCCTCTGCAGGTCTTCCTGGAGTACGTACGAGTCTTCTGATGTTGCTACTTCCTTGTAGACAACCGTGTCATCTGCAAATAGCCTCACGGAGCTACCGATGTTGTCAACTAAGTCATTTATGTATATTGTAAACAAGAAAGGTCCTATCACGCTTCCTTGCGGTACTCCCGAAATTACCTCTACATCTGCAGATTTTGAACCGTTAAGAATGACATGTTGTGTTCTTTCTTCTAGGAAATCCTGAATCCAATCACAAACCTGGTCCGATATTCCGTAAGCTCGTATTTTTTTCACTAAACGTAAGTGCGGAACCGTATCAAATGCCTTCCTGAAGTCCAGGAATACGGCATCAATCTGCTCGCCAGTGTCTACGGCACTGTGAATTTCTTGGGCAAATAGGGCGAGCTGAGTTTTCGTGGCATTCCCTGGATGATCTCTTTACTCTGGAACGCACAGTGAATCTAGCCCACTATGCTTCTATCCTTGAGGGCCACGTCCTGCCTTACATGTAGTTTGCTTTTCCTCGGCACGATGGCATGCACAAGTAGGACAATGCAAACTGTCACACGGCTAACAGAGTACGAGCGTGCAAACTAAGGCAAAATAAGGCAGAAGGAATCGATAACATTCCATCAGTATTTCTAAAATCATTAGGGGAAGTGGCAACAAAACGGCTATTCACTTTGATGTGCAGAATGTACGAGTCAGGCAATATACCGCCTGACTTTTGGGAACAATATCATCCACACAATTCCGAACACTGCAAAGAGCTGACAAGTGCCAGAATTATCACACAATCAGCTTAACAGCTCATGCATCAAAGCTGCTGACAAGAGTAGTATACAGAATAATGGAAAGGAAAATTGGCTTTAGGAAACGCAAAGGCACCAGAGAGGCAATTCTGACTTGGAAGCTAGACTAAAGAAAAATCAAGAACATTCAGAGGAATTGTCGCACTGGAAAAAGCGTTCGACAATGTAAAATGGTGCAAGATGTTCGAGATTCTGCGAAAAATTTGGGTAAGCCATAGGGAGAGACGGGTAATATACAATATGTACAAGAACCAAGGGAGAATAATAAGAGTGGACAACCAACAACGAAATACTCGGAAAGAAAAGGGTGTAAAACAGGGACGTAATCTTTCACTCCTACTGTTCAATCTCTACATCTAAAAAGCAATGATGGAAGTAAAATAAAGGTTCAGGAGTGGAATTAAAATTCAAGGTGAAAGGGTATCAATGATACGATTCGTTGATGACATTGCATTGAAGAAGAATTACATGATCTGCTGAATGGAATGAACCGTCTAGTGCATACAGAATATTGACTGAGAGTAAATCGAAGAAAGACGAAAGTAGCAGAAATGAGAACAGCGAGAAACTTAACATCAGGATTGATGGTCACGAAGTAGATGAGGTTAAGGAACTTTGCTACCTAGGAAGCAAAATAACGGACGCAGCAAGGCGGACATAAAAAGCAGACTAGCACTGGCGAAAAGGTCATTCCTGGCTAAGAGAAGTCAACTAGTATCAAACATAGGAATTAGTTTGAGAAAGAAATTTCTGAGTATATACGTTTGGAGCACAGCACTGTATGGTGGTGAAACATGGACTGTGGGAAAACCGGAACAGAAGACAATCGAAGCATTTGAGATGTGGTGCTACAGACGAATGTTGAAAATTAGATGGGCTGATAAGGTAACGAATGAAGAGGTTCTGCGCAGAATCGGAATGGAATATGTGGAAAACACATGAGGAAAAGCGACAGGATAATAGGACATCTGTTAAGACTTCAGGGACTGACTTCCATGATGCTAGAGGGAGCTGTAGAGGGCAAAATCTGTAGAGGAAAACAGAGATTGAAAGACATCCTGGACATAGATTGCATGTGCTACTGTCAGATGAATAGTTCGGCACAGGCTGGCCGCATAAAACCAGTCGCAAGGTGCAAGACTAAAAAAAAGTAAATAAATAAATAAATTCATCATAAGATCAAAAGAAATTGCATGAAGATTTATGAAAGATATCAGAATTGTGCGAAAATTGGCAATCGAATGAGAAGTGTGAGGTCATTCACATGAGTGCTAAAAGGAATATGTTAAACTTAGGTTAAACGGTAAATCAGTCTAATCTGAATGCCATAAACTGGAATAAATACCTAGGGATCATAATTACTAGCAACTTAAATTGGAAAGAACACGCAGAAATTGTGGGGAAGGCAAACCAAACACTCCGTTTTACTGGCCGAACGTATAGAAAATATAACAGTTCTACTAGACAGCCTTCACTGTGCTCGTCCGTCATCTTCTGAAGTATTGCTGCGCGGTCTGATATCCTTACCCGATGGGATTAATGGCGTTCATCGAGAAAGTCCAACGAAAAGCAGCAGATTTTGTACTATAGCGAAATAGTGGAGAGAGTGTCACGGACATGATACAGGATTTGGAGTGGATACCATTAAAAAGGCAATTTTCGATGTGGGTAACCTTCTGACGAAATTTAAGTCACCAAATTTCTCCTCCGAATGGGAAAATATTTTGTTGATCCCGACCTGCATGGGGAGAAATGATCATCACAATAAAATAATGGAAATCAGAGTTTGCACGGAGTGACAGAAGTGTTCCTTTTTTCTGCGCGCTGTTCGAGAGTGGAATAATAGAGAATTATTGTGAAGGTGGTTCGATCAAGCCTCTGCCAGGCACTTAAGTGTGATTTGCAGAGTATCTATGTAGATGTAGATGCATGCGTATGTAAAAGTCGATCCATCATATCATAATCTAAATCAATGCACCCTATTAGCCACGGCTAGATGCTAATCGTTTGTCTGTTCTGCTTGGTAATTATGTACTTGTTTCTGCACTGATTCTGCTCGCTATGAATTTTCTCAACATTTGTTCACACAAATGTTAGTTGTATCTTTTTCGGGAGGAAGAACATTCCCCTGATAGTTATCATGATCTTTTGTACAGGAAACGTATGAAATACCTGCAAGTGTGAGACGAAGCTCCGACGGCTGATAGAGAACAAGTGGATTCTGAAAAACCTTATAAAACCTTAAGACTGTAAATAAATGCCTCTCTTGTGTTTATTCATTTAAGTACCAGCACCTTCTGTGTATGAGCAGTGGTATTGTGCTTTTACTGCTGTTACAAGTTTTCATGTTTTCAATGTTTTGTACTTGCTTATGTCGGTGTTATGGCGTTGAGAATCATTTTATGATGTTTTCATGTTCAGTAATGGCGTACACTTTTCTGGTTAAATAGCATGTATGACACTTAAATTTGGCACAATAGAGATTTCTCCAATGTGTACATGGTCCATTATCGAAACCTTTGTGGATAAATGTGTTGTACATAGCACAGGGTGTGTCATGCATTTCTCCAAGTGTATCGCTGCAGTTGGAAGCCTCCGGAAAAAAAAGATAAAAAATTTTAAAAAATAAAAAATTGCTCCTATGCGCAAAACTACAGTCTCTCATTTCATTTCTGTAGGTATTTACGTCAGTTTTAGCAAGAAATTTGTTTCCGGTGTGTTTCTCCTTTCTATGAAAGCTTAATTCTCATAGCAATACAACACAGCAAATTCAACTACTTTATAAAAATTAATTTTTGTTTCATTCCTTGTTCTGCTTCGTAAGTGATGTGTTTATAGCGCCATACATTTGGAATTTCTCAGACTTTGTTAGTAGTAAATGAAGAGTCTGAAATAGTCAAATTATGTAACTTGCTCCTTCGTATTAAGGTCACTTATAATTTTTAACGGATTGGATATTCAATCTGAAATGTCATAACCTTAGATCTGTTTAAGGGTATTTCTCTGATGCAATTTAAAACTGAGTTGAAAAGTCGATCTCTTGTCAGGCGTAGATCAGACACATACCTTGAAAGTTGAGCCTGATCATTAACAGATAAAATTGTGTGTATAGCCGTGTGGCCAGTTTCGAAGCTTTTACTCTGCCTACCTGTTTATTATCACAGTTTGTAGAATTTGATCGTACTCATAATATTGCGCAATATAAGCATTGTGACGATACACTGAACTGAACATTAATTTACACATCAAAAATCTCACAATGTTACAGTGCTTTTTGGGCAAGAAATTGACCTTCTTTGCGTCTGTTTGCGAGACGATATTTCATGCACACTGTTGATGTACTTAACTATGTTAATATCTCATCAAGTGGAATTCATTTGTGTGAATCTGAATATCAGTTGCTACAACCAAAATTACACTAATCCGATCACCAAGTCCTCACTGAGACAATTTGTACCACTTGCAATGTCAGATGCGGTAGCTTAGAAAGTACGTCTGAAGCCAATCACTTTGATATTATTAAATTATGGAAGTATGTCCGTCTGCAGTGGTACAAATTTGAGCAGAACTGTTAAACTAGAGCAGAAGTGTTAACGAAATGCACCTGAAAAGCATTGTATATCTTGTAAATTGGATGTAGTGTGCTAAGAGTAAATATGAAGAAAAAAACACTGATTCCAGAGTTTTGTTTGTGATCTAATTTTTCACATTCCCTTTACGGGCCGACGTATGACGAGTGCTTACTATCGCTGCATCAGACAATAAGGTTGTCACGGATATCAGTACAGTTTGTAGTAGCAGTAAAGGACTCGAGACGTGACTGTTATATACGAACAATATGAACTTCTTATTATCTCTGACAGATTATTTACATACACTGTGAGGATATACAGTTGCATCGTGGTCGCTATCGACGATTGTATATGATACATCTTCCGTTAATAAGTATTTATGTCACATTCCTGGGAATACCAACGTTTCTGTCACTCACTCCAGATAGTTGTTGCACGAAAGAGTGGTATTCATGCAGAAATATAACAACTAAATGCTCGATGCACTGGCTGTAAAGGGCGAATGCTGTTGACATGGACCCTTTCTGTATTTATGTAATGAAGTAAATTTATTCTTCGCTTGTCGTTGGAACATGAACAGAAAACACTTCATAAAAGAAATTTCATAAAAGTTCATTAAAACTGCAGAGTAAGAAGAGATCATGGTCCTCAAAAGCAAGACTCTTTATTTAAAACATTACTATAATACTTGAAGGTATTACACAGTTTGTACGTTTAGTATGGAGGAATATTCATTAAATTACTGTAAGGTCATGAAAAGTTGATATAAAATAATAAGTTTGACCTGTAAGCTACGAAACAAAAAAGCAGTAGCTC
This sequence comes from Schistocerca cancellata, assembly GCF_023864275.1. NCBI lineage: Eukaryota > Metazoa > Arthropoda > Insecta > Orthoptera > Acrididae > Schistocerca > Schistocerca cancellata. The sequence continues at coordinate 454,527,049 of NC_064630.1, read as the reverse complement.
AGTTAAAGTAATGGCGTTATCCACAACCACATTGCAATATGTGATAGATTTGGAAGACATATGTTATGGAATAAATACTTATCTTGACAGTGCAGAGAACTGTAGAAGGGAAATTTGTGAGCGACAAGAAACCTTGCAATAAGCAGATAAATTATTGGGAATGGTAAAAACGAGCACAGACATGAATGGACCCACTGTGGGAGACGCTAAACACTTTAAAACACTGATTACTTAAAAATTTTGGCAGACATGTTGCTTTAACTTGTATTTCATGTTATGTTGTACACGTTTCCCTCTCTTTCATTAGCCCTATTCACGTGAAATTCGGTGCTTGCAGTCACTAACGTCCTTTCTGAAGCTACATAACATCGCCGTTTTGCCATTTTTCCGAGTTAATCAACTGTGCCTCATGCGGGGAGCACCACACGGTCAGTAACAACAAAGGAGTGGTATGTCGTCGCTTTTGACGCATCTGTTGGGAGGTTTATGTGGCCATGATAAAATTTTCCTTGCGATGTCCCCTAAGTACGTTAAACTTTGGTGTGGCAGTACAAACAGATTCTTACCTTTCCTTCTTGCACCCAACCATCTAGACCGTTCTGTTCATTATGTTTCCCTAGGTTTCTGCCACACTATTTCTTGCCACTTTCATATGTCGTAGATAAAATTTAACATGGCCTCTGTGAATAATCTCATATAACTGCAACTATTTCATGTGCCGCTACCAGTAAGTGTTCATAGGAAAGGTTGTGAATGCAATTTGGTTTCCTGAATACGATGAAAACATTCCACTCAAAAAGGAAGCAATAGTAAACTGAAATATTCAATAAAAAGAGGTAAGTAGGATCCTGATCCTCGTGTTTATTCGTAAGTGCGTGGAACGTCATAGCCAGTGCAAAGAACAATACCGGAGGAAGTTTCTTTACATTAAACCATCAATTGTCGTATCGACATATTCGTCTGGGAATCTAATAGTACTTCGTGGAGCAGCAGACGTAGACCCTTCCATTCTCAGTCACGGGCCCTATTATACAGCGCGGATCTACATAGTAACTAGACTGAACATTTGTAATCGGTATTTCAAAATTTTGTGAATAAAAATGTCTATATCACTCAATATATTTCTTTATTTATTACGTTGATTCGGTTACTGCCACCACCAGATAAAAAGTTAAAACCTGTAAAACAGCGTCCATTGTATCACTAACACTTGATAGGATTTGTTGAAGCTAACAATGAATATTTTTATAGGAAGTAAGATTTGAATCGATAGTGGCAGTAGCGAAAAAGACTTAATAAATAAAGATATAGGTTAAGTGATATACACTCCTGGAAATTGAAATAAGAACACCGTGAATTCATTGTCCCAGGAAGGGGAAACTTTATTGACACATTCCTGGGATCAGATACATCACATGATCACACTGACAGAACCACAGGCACATAGACACAGGCAACAGAGCATGCACAATGTCGGCACTAGTACAGTGTATATCCACCTTTCGCAGCAATGCAGGCTGCTATTCTCCCATGGAGACGATCGTAGAGATGCTGGATGTAGTCCTGTGGAACGGCTTGCCATGCCATTTCCACCTGGCGCCTCAGTTGGACCAGCGTTCGTGCTGGACTTGCAGACCGCGTGAGACGACGCTTCATCCAGTCCCAAACATGCTCAATGGGGGACAGATCCGGAGATCTTGCTGGCCAGGGTAGTTGACTTACACCTTCTAGAGCACGTTGGGTGGCACGGGATACATGCGGTCGTGCATTGTCCTGTTGGAACAGCAAGTTCCCTTTCCGGTCTAGGAATGGTAGAACGATGGGTTCGATGACGGTTTGGATGTACCGTGCACTATTCAGTGTCCCCTCGACGATCACCACTGGTGTAAGGCCAGTGTAGGAGATCGCTCCCCACACCATGATGCCGGGTGTTGGCCCTGTGTGCGTCGGTCGTATGCAGTCCTGATTGTGGCGCTCACCTGCACGGCGCCAAACACACATACGACCATCATTGGCACCAAGGCAGAAGCGACTCTCATCGCTGAAGACGACACGTCTCCATTCGTCCCTCCATTCACGCCTGTCGCGACACCACTGGAGGCGGGCTGCACAATGTTGGGGCGTGAGCGGAAGACGGCCTAACGGTGTGCGGGACCGTAGCCCAGCTTCATGGAGACGATTGCGAATGGTCCTCGCCGATACCCCAGGAGCAACAGTGTCCCTAATTTGCTGGGAAGTGGCGGTGCGGTCCCCTACGGCACTGCGTAGGATCCTACGGTCTTGGCGTGCATCCGTGCGTCGCTGCGGTCCGGTCCCAGGTCGACGGGCACGTGCACCTACCGCCGACCAATGGCGACATCATCGATGTACTGTGGAGATCTCACGCCCCACGTGTTGAGCAATTCGGCGGTACGTCCACCCGGCCTCCCGCATGCCCACTATACGCCCTCGCTCAAAGTCCGTCAACTGCACATACGGTTCACGTCCACGCTGTCGCGGCATGCTACCAGTGTTAAAGACTGCGATGGAGCTCCGTATGCCACGGCAAACTGGCGGACACTGACGGCGGCGGTGCACAAATGCTGCGCAGCTAGCGCCATTCGACGGCCAACACCGCGGTTCCTGGTGTGTCCGCTGTGCCGTGCGTGTGATCATTGCTTGTACAGCCCTCTCGCAGTGTCCGGAGCAAGTATGGTGGGTCTGACACACCGGTGTCAATGTGTTCTTTTTTCCATTTCCAGGAGTGTAGAAGCTGTTATTCACGAAGTATCCATGATGTTCGCGGGCTCATTCAGGACTTTTATTTCCTTTATAAAAACATGATACCCGTATTTAAATATCGATATGTGAGACAACTGGTGGCAAATGGGACTCTGCCATTAACTGGGAGGACGCACTAAATTAGTTCATCTCAGGCAGGACTAAGCGAATGAACGAGGTTAGATTCGAGCGTCCAGTACAGACGTTTACACTGCGCCAATGTTGGCACTCACGAGGTAACCACCTTGACAATTCGCTTAGTGGGGGACTAATATTCATGAGTCTGCTCACCAACCCGCTCTCCAGACCGTGTGGTGATCCATCGCCTGTAGGCCGCCAAACGAAACTTTAATGTATTGTGAGTCACATGAGAACAGCTTGACTGCTAAATGCCTATACTGACTAGGGAGCAGATGGTTTACCTAGCACGTGATTAGCATCCAGACAGGTCGTGCTGCTTCCTGGCTCTCAGAGTCGTATAACTGGACTGAGATTGTGGTGAGTACAGTTCCGTCGCTATTTAAGACCATTCTTTTATCTACAAACTCTTCAGGTCCTTTTTGGACCCACCTTACATACATTCGTTGTCAACATAGTCTCTGCAGTGGTGGGGTTGAACTATGGTTTTTATTTTATTCTATGAGTTGAGTTTATTTACTGCACTTTACCTTATTCTAATTTTTATTTAAGCTGGTAAAGTCTCTTTTATTTTATTTTTAATCCATGTGTTTATAGATCTGAGAATGGTCTATAGCGGACGAAAACGGCTGTTTTGTGAAGAAAAAATGTGATTGTTCTGGATAATCGAATTACTTTCTTCGCCTTGTGGCAGGCCAGTATAACATGAGAGGGGTTTCAGTGGCTCTCCTAAGATGGCTCTACTACCCTGAATGTCGGGATTACGGCACGGATGAAAGAATATTGGACGTAGCTGAAGCAGGAGATGAAATAGGAAATTTGTGGTAAGGGGGGTCATCAGTCCCTAAGCTTACACACTAATTCATCTAACTTAAACTAACTTACGCTAGCGAGGACACTCACACCCATGCCCGAGGTAGGACTCGAACCTACGACGAGGGTAGCCGCGCGGACCGTTACAAAACTCGTCAGAGCGCGCGGCGGAACAGGAGGTGAAGCAACTGCTTTTTGCCTTATAAATGCTCATTTACTCCTGTGCTTGCTCTTTCTGCTAACTTGCACCATCGCAAGTTTGTAGCTGATTGTTTAAAAGAACTACATTCCTTTAAATAAAGTGATTTTCTTTTCATTGCTGTAAGAAATAAATTCAGGATTGTACTGAAGCAGCCGTATTGTGAATCCTTTAATCGATCTTCAGAATTAATATTTACAAGATCCACCACAGTTGCACTGATACGCATTCATTATGCCATGGTCGATTCAAATGAACATCATCAGATTACACTGTTAATAGTCTCCGTAATAATTCCTCACAGAGTTGTGCCACTATCATGACTTAAGAAGTCTAGTTATCCTATGCAACGTTAAAGGGAAATTGTTGCGTGGTTAAACAGTACACTCACACCCGAACCATGCACACACGAACACACACACATACAATAGCAATTTTTGTCTGTGACAGTTTATAACATTGTCAAAGAAACATCAAAATAGTTCCAACTCATTAGTCCATGCAAAGTTCTCTGGAGGCTGCCCCTGAACATCAGGCTGAATGCCGGTAGTGGAAATCCTCACCCAAAGGTTTCCAGCTGGGATTCCCTCCACTCCACTCCAGGTCTGTTTGGATATTTGGCTGAAAATTAAATTCTACACTAGCCCCTGCCACGAGTTGGGAGCGGAAGATATAATAAAAATATTAAACAAATAAAACAGGTACCCCTGCACCCCTGCACACTATGTCAAACAAATAATCGATTTTTCATTTTACAAAAATAAGCAAAGACTCCCTCACATATTCATGTTAGTCTGAGATTTATTGTCCCACAATTGACAGTAGTTCCTGTACTATGGTGACGACCAAGGTTTTTCGAAATTTTCTGTTGGTTGTAAGGCAAATACTGGAAATCGAAATATCATCCCAAATATTTCCAATTGTGACTACTACCATGCCCCTAAAAGATCACATATTTGGCTGTAAATGCTCTGACCCTACGCTGGTCGTTATTCAGACCTACTCTTTCTAGAGAATATACTTAAGAGTCGCCAGGTGCACTTTCACTGTTGTTTCAGTCGATATTTGAAGTTTCGTTTGTGCAATATGTATCTACAGTCAGCCCAATCGCATCACATCTGTTGTGGAGTGGGGGCGTCCACTTCGATGAAACACTCGCTGGCGCTGGAAAAGACTAATAAAGGCATCCTGTTACTATGTATGCCTGGGTTCTAGGGCAGCACATACAGAATGAAGCTAATTCAGAATAGGGAATAGCAAAATACATTACTGAACTTTAATATCGCTTGTTGCAGCAGCTGTAGAATACCGGTTTGGCCTATCTGTCCTGCGTTGACTAGAGTTCCGTGAACACAAACTAAATAATGTTCTTACAGTTTTACACATGGCTGTTACTGATCTACAATATATTAGTTTCAGCATATGATTATACAGCCAACCGCTTAGATGTGACTGTTTGGTACATTGACCTAGATTTCGACACCTACTAGGGCTGTTTTCATCAAAATGAAATTTTGATAAGCCCGAAAGGTATGAGATGGAAAGTCTGATCAGACTTTCCATCTGTTGCCGTTCAGGCGTATCAAAATTTTATTCTGGTGAAGACGCCCTTAGTAGGTGTCGAAACCCAGGTCAATGTACCAAAACAGTAATTTGCAACCGGTTGGCTGTATAATAAAAAATGGTTCAAATGGCACTGAACCCTATGGGACTTAACTTCTGAGGTCAGCAGTCCTCTAGAACTTAGAACTATTTAAACCTAACTAACCTAAGGACGCCACACACATCCATGCCCGAGGCAGGATTCGAACCTGCGACCGTAGCGATCGCGCGGTTCCAGACTGGTGTGCCTACAACCGCTCGGCCACTCCTGCCGACGGCTGTATAACCCTATGTCGAAAGTAATACTCTATGAAATAAAGTTGGAAGAAAACTAATCTTCTGACTTGATGTACTATTCGGAAAATAGTTCCAACTAACAGCACTCAGTTAAATGTCTAGTCACGCAGAAGCTGTCCATACACGATAAATCTATTTACTGTTCCGGTCCTGCTGAACACTAACCGCTGTCGATCTATGAGCCATTGTTCTTATTTCACTTGGCAACTTGAAGACACGACGCACCATCTGCACGAATTTTCTAGCAAGTCTCGGACTTACTCACATCTTTTAACTGACGGTTAGTTAAGCGTGCGTTCCCTTTCTTGGTGGCGCTGCCGCAACTGGGGGTGTGATTCTCGCAGACACCCTGATTGGTTTGCGCTCAGCTATGCTCCTCAAGCAGACGGACGTCCACGTTGCTTCTGGTACCGACTGCTGCAAACTCTTCCTGTATGGTATCTCAGTATACCACTACATCTTTCATGGGATGGCCACAGTCGATGGAGGGCGTCAGTTAGTTTCCAGTTAAGAAGAAAATGGTATTTGAAACGGAAGGTTATCTATCCACTTGATAGAGCAATCCCAAATTAGTCTAGCGCGGTAATTGTTTTAACGCCGTATATTAACAGGATAATAGATTTCGAAGGATAACCGGTACTTCAACAGCTTGCTGTGACACCTACCGCAGCACCGCAGCGCTGCTCAGTCGCCGCTAGAGTAGCGGTTATTCCTCAAAATTTACCATCCCTGTTTAATACACGGCCATAAAACGATTACCGCAATAGGCTAATTTGGGACTGCTCTGTCAAGCGGATAGATAACATTCTGATTTAAATATAATTTTGTTTGCAAGGACGAACGAGACAACACTTTCCGTCGACGTTGGGCGTCGCATGGAAGGCATGTCGAACTGTATTTGACTGGGCTGACTCCGGTTACACGCTGCGAATACTGAATTGAAAGTATTTGCCGAAACAACATAGAAAATGCCGCTGGCGACGCTATTGAGAGACATCCTGTATATACAGTGTGGTCAGAAAATGTCTGAAACGCTTGTAGGGATGTAGCAGGGCAGGTTGTACTGAGATATGAATGTTACAAAAAAAATTTGATACGTTGCGCCGTTTCCGAGTTATTTAGCATTGAAGTTAGCCAATCAGATCGTCGCGCGCGTAAATTTAAGTTTCAGCAAACGAGACACAGCACTCGTTATGCTAAATAACTCGGAAACGGAGCAACGTATCGAATTTCTTTCTTAACATTTATGTATCAGTACAACCCGCCTGTAACATCCCTACAAGCATTTCACACATTTTCTGACCACCCTGTATTTGTGCTGAATGAGAACTCCATCGACAACGTTTCAGAGGTGGTAGTAGGGACCAATACAGTAGAAATATCTAGCAAACGTAGACTCCAAAATACGCAACTGAAGAGCTACGAGGAATTAGTCAGTAAAAGTGACTGACTATAGTCAAGATGAACGGGTCCTCAAAGCTCTTACTCTATACACGTTAGAGCCCCTGTGTACTAGACATTCTTTAGTTGTTTTGGAACATACTAACACCTGTCAGAACATGGAAATGAAAGAGTTTTCAGTAGAAGAGGTGCCTCTCACAGTTGCGAAGGTAAACAAGAGCTCATTGTCCTTAAGGTATGAACTTTAGAGCCTGTATTTAGTTGACTTCATCCTTATTTGCTCCCTGATACGACATCTGTAAATTTGTCGGTGGTGTTAGTAAGAATCACCCTATATATATTGTTGTAAACGTAGAAATTACGCCGGCCGGGATGGCCGAGCGGCTCTAGGTGCTACAGTCTGGATCAGCACTACCGCTACGGTCGCAGGTTCGAATCCTGACTCGGGCGTGGATGTGTGTGATGTCCTTAGGTTAGTTAGGTTTAAGTAGTTCTAAGTTCTAGGGGACTGAAGACCTCAGAAGTTAAGTCACATTGTGCTCAGAGCCATTTGAACCAGCCGTAGAAATTATAAGATTAGTGTCCTGGCTGTAATTTTGTGTTTCTTTCCTATATATAACAATGGAGGTTCCTCCGTTCTACTACGTATGCGTGGTACGGGTTACCCTACAAAAAAAAAAAAAAAAAAAAAAAAAAAAAACCTGGAAAATAAAATTCAGACAGCAGAGATGAGGTTGTTAAGAAAGATGATGGACGCACAAGAAAAGATGTAATTACAATGGAATATTTTGGAATAGAATGAAATATTTTTAGCGTGAATGAAAATATTCAAAAATATCGCGAGCATTGGGGACAACACCCCATTAGAATCCCAGTTCACAGACTACTCTAGAAGATCCTGAACTACAAGCCAAATGGGAAAAGAGATACTGGACAACCTCGAAAAACATGGGAATCAGTTTGTTTGTGACTTCGGCACAAGTAACAGACTAATCTATGAAAGGAAAATCACGATGATGATTTATCTGGTTGTAAGGTAACGAAAAATTTTCTATGACTAACAATTAACTTCATAACGGAACAGGAAAGTAATAAAAAATCATCAACACACGATATGAATATTGTAATGTCTTTATAACAGAAGTAATTGACCGACTTTCTGTTTCATGTACTGTACCTTTTGCATATGTCAGTGTTGAGTTTTCAGGTGAATGTATGTGTGTTGTTGATTCATTTCTGGCGATAGTGTAGCAGACGGAGGACAACAATAATAGAGAATCAAAGTGGCAGTTACATATCGCCGAGGCAGGACCGCGAACAACATGTCCTCCACCAACCCTGTGCTACATTGTTCTGCATTCTAACTTTCTCTGCACAAAGGAATCAAAGTAACACTTGCGTCAGTACTTCACCGTGCATTTGCATGCTACTATGTGGAAGAAATTCACTTGTGCCACCGGCTGCAGCCTCTCAAGCCGAGCGAGCTCAAAATGGGCGGGCGAGGTCCTCTGTGGTTCGCCTCGTTCCACGTCGGCGGCGCTGCGGCAGCAAGTACTCAGCGCTGATGGCAGCCTCCGCGTGGCAGGACTCCGTCAAGACGAGACGGTCGAATTGTTTCCTCGAAATGCGCCCCGCCAGCCGCCAGCTCGCCTTCATCTTCGGGATCCGTGGCACGGCTTTGATCAATAGTAATGAGGTTGCGCAACCGGGAAGACGTCCTCTCGACTGCGGCGCGGAGGGGGGGGGGGGGGGGGGGGACGTGCGGTATCTTCTGTGGCTGCGGCTGTCTTTCTTCGTATTGGATAGCAATATGCACGAACGCTGCCTGCCAACCAAGTTTCTCTGTTGCGGAGACTCCGGATCGCTGCCGCGGAATGCTGTTTCCACCTCCGGGCAACCGACTGCGCACAACCTACTTTGCTGTAATTTGTCTTCCCGTGGCTCTAGCGTTATTGGATCTGGCTAAGGTAATCGACGGAACGAGTTCCACCTTCTGTGGTATTCAAGCAGTAACTACTCTTCCTCGAGGCTGCAATTTGTCAGCAAGATTAATGCTGTAAGAAATACAGATGAAGTGACTTCATATTCCGATCACATCGCTGTTAACGTTTCAATGCATGTTAGGAAGACTGTAGTATGTGACTTCGACTGCCCCAGAGTCCTTCATTTCAGGCGTAATTTCTCTCTTACCTCCAGTCTAGTCTCCATAAAGCAGTCTTTTCTCAATATTCGTCATAATCTGACATCCTTATTTCTTTTCCTTAATGTACTTTACGTGAACATAACGATGAAAATACTTTCATATATTGCAAATTCCTAGTTTCGAAAGTAGTTATTAAGGTAATATTTCCACGCCTCCGCTTCTGCAGTTGACCTCGCACACTAATTTCCTTATAATATAAAAGGTTCAATCAGAAATAATTGATGTGGAACGGGAGGAGTGAGAGTATGCGCTTTGATCACTAGACTAAGTTCCAATATCCTGAGCTACACGCCCAGTCAGCTGGGAAAGAGACATCTGTTTCATTTATTTTATTATTAGCATATCAATAGACCGTCCAGTTATTCTTTGCACACATCCAGAAAAGTTGTTAGAGACTGTAAACACCACAGTACAAGAAATGAGTTAAAAATAGTTTCAGTCTCTAGGTCCCGACAATAATTTTAGTTACTGGAAAGGGGGAAGGTGTGAAGAGCTGAGGGCCAGTGCAAAAAGAGGGTGTGCTTTTTCCTTGGTAAATGCAGTAACTAGAAATTGTCTCCCAAATAGTCCCAGTTGGGAATTTTTTCTGCTGCAGCCTAGCCCCCTGGGATATATGGCTGACAAGTGAGAAGAAAACAGTCATGCAGCATCCCGCCCATTTTTAAATAACCTCCTTCAGTAGCTCTCTTGGTAAATCGGTGGACTGTAGTGGTCGAAAGAGCAGATATCATATTCAAAAAGTAGGAATTGAAATAAGAAGATGTAAGCGATGTAGAAGGCATAATTATGTTGAGACTCAACACTCTGTAATCAAAATAGATGATAAGTGTTTCTCACGTAGATCTGTAGAAACAAGCAAGATTCATGTTCTAGCTCATGACTAGGTAGAAAACTTCTGTCAGAATATGCACATATACTTTTCTGCAGAACCTGTTATGTACTACACTCACGTGCTGAAGGAATTCCAGTAAAAAGTAATTTTATTACGTAAGCGATTGGACTGCCTGGCTTGCTCAGCTGCAAAACATCCAGATCAAATACAAAGTAAGAAAACTAAAATAATTTTGCTGTTTTTATATGAATGTATGGTGTCTGTTCTCACGGACATGTCTGCTACAGCTGACAGCAGTGATCCCCCTTTAATTTACATATTTATTGTTTTTGTTGCTGTTGTTGTTGTTGTTGTTGTTGTTGTTGTATAATGCCTCTTCGACTGCAAGATTATCGTAGATCGAATCCTGTGGTACTTCTGTCACAAGGGCTGGGGAGAATGATGAGTCATGTTAAGAAACGTATTTAGGGAAAATATCAGTAAATGATATCTTCATGTGATGAATTTTTACGGCAAGGTTTAAAGTAAGGTTCGCACTAAGAACAGTAGACGAATTATAAAATATCTTACTTGAGGGTTCGTCGCAGGTTCGAATCCTGCCTCGGGCATGGATGTGTGTCATGTCCTTAGGTTAGTTACGTTTAAGCAGTTCTAAGTTCTAGGTGACTGCTGACCTCAGATGTTAAGTCCCATAGTGCTCGGAGCCATTTGAACCATTTTTTACTTGAGGGTTCTCTTGTCAGTCACATCTGCAGAATTGTTCATCGTAAGAAAAATTACGAAATGCATAAATGTAAAGGATACAGTAAGATTTTAGGAAAGCAATGATAATCGTTTACACGGTACTGTTAAAACTGTAGGTATCTTTTTTCATATATCTCACTAAAAGATTGCTTGGTTGGTATAAGGGATTTTTCTTACCAACTCGAGACAATAAGAGATAAAAGTAGTGTTAGATATTTCGTCGACAATAAAACCCTTTTCTTGACCACCAATGGACGTTTGTAGCCATAGCTCCATAACCAGTCAGTCTCACAGATGCAGTTTTACATGTCTGTGAGAAATTGATGGAAAACTTACAAGTAACAAACTTAACAACTTAAAGTGTACACTGTCATATATCGTTAAGAAATTTTCGTGTACGTGATGTCAGAGATGACGTTTATCGTGAGGTGTGTGTAAGAGTGCACTGTGCTCGGAGTTTTATTCTCTGCGTCCATTGTTTACTCTATGACTTTCGGGGAGAGGAAATAAAGGAAAGGGCTCCTATTGTTAGATTTACTCGAGTAAGACATATTTGAAACTCTACATCCATAACTAATCGATAATAGTTGTATGAAAATGAATGACTTTCGGGACTTTTTCCAGTTCCATGCTCTGGAATAATAAAAATTGTATTTCTACGGAACTCAGAGTGACCAAAAAACTGACAGGAAATTTCTACGAGATTTTTTCATCATTACTAAAATAATATCTAATTTATAGTTTGAAAGAACTGTTGCTAAGTAGCTGGACAGCTTAGAGCCTTCGGGTCCCTGTTTGGGGAAATTTTCTTTAAATTCGAATCGCAAAATGACGACTGCGGACCATGCCTGTACAATGTGTGTGGCCTTCTTTCCAGCACTAGTTACTTAACGTCTGTGCATTGAAGTGTCAGCTTAATATTAATAGAGATTCTGCATTTAATTTTCGAAAGGAGTAAATGCCTAGCTTTTACGAGACGCATATTCTAAAGTCCCACTGACGTGGTAATATGTACATATATTTGGAAAAAATTACTGGAGTGATTTCTAATTCAGTAAAATAAAGTTTGAGGAATAGACTTTCAAATATCGTAAGTCGAACTATGCTCAGGTTTGCAAAAAAAAGTAAAGCAACATCACATTCGCTTCATATTAATCTCAATAATAATTTTAACAGCACAGATTTATAGCAGAGAGATAAATATTAAGATGTTTTCGTAATAAATAATATCAGAAATATTACAACACCCAACTTTTAAATTATCTGTAGACTGTTAGACACAGCCTTGTATATGATAGCACTCTGTTGTTTTATGTCTTGCAGGGTGACAATTATTGAAAACGTAAAAAAATGTAAATTAGTTACAACAGCGTAAATCAGTTCCACATTAACGCACTACAATATATGCCAAGTGTTGTTGCCGCATTATAATTATATATTATAATTATAGCTCACACTGGACCTCAATGAGAAGCTGCACTTATATTAAGCTGACACTTCAATGCACAGACGTTACGTAACTAGCGCTGGAAGGAAGGCCGCACACAATGTACAGGCATGGTCGGCAACCGTCATTTTGTGATTTGAATTTAAAGAAAATTTCCCCAAACGGGGACCCGAAGGCTCTAAGTTGTCAAACTACTTAGCGACAGTTCTTCCAAACTATAAATTAGATATTATTTTAGCAATGATGAAAAAATCTCGTAGAACTTTCCTACATTAATGTGGAACTGATTTACGCTGAAAAAAGAAAGTTCTACTTTAATCTGTCAGGTGCAAATCTGGCGCTGCGGAAGCAAGAAACACGTATAACAATGTTTTCATATGAATGGATTAGGAACGGGACGTGGACAGAAAAGGTCAAACAAGTGAGAAATCCATAATGCTGGTTTTATTATTGACCACCACCTACACCAGGTGGAGGTCGAACGTGTACCTGGTAACCGTGTGCTTTTATATTCTCGTACACAAAAAGCTGCATGGATTCATAACAGGCCCCCTTGCAAATCATGCACCTACACCTCTTGCAATATGCTGATGACACCGCATTCCTCGCCCTCGCTCCTACCCTCCAACGGTCCCAACGCCTTCTCCAGAATCACCTTGACCTTTTTGCTGCATGGTGTAACCAGTGGCTCCTGAAACTCAATCCTTCCAAGACCCAGGCAATCATCGTAGGTCGTACCACTCGCTCCTTCCGGCTCCTGGATTTCTCCCTTACTGTGTGCGCACGTCCTGTCCGCCTCACCCCCACCCTCACCTACCTTGGCCTCACCATTGACCGTCACCTCACCTGGATCCCTCATCTCCGCTCCATCCAATCCAAAGCCCACAACCGCCTCCGACTCCTCAAACTCCTCTCTGGCCGGACGTGGGGGTTGCACCCCTCTACCATCCTCCACACCTACAAATCCTTAATCCGTCCCATCCTCTGTTATGCCAGTCCTGCCTGGATATTCTGCCCCCCCCCCCCCCCAAATTCTATAAGTCCCTCCAAATCGGCAAAGTCGAAAGGAGTACGGTTAGTTTCAGCTAAACAAGAAGCAAAACAAGCTAAAGCTAGTCATGCACTCCGCCTCGCCTTCCGTATACGCCTTCCGTCCCCCACGCAGATCCTCTATGATCTCATTCCTTTCCCCCATCTGCTCCTATTGAAACGTCCCCTTAGAACAATTTATACATGACTGTGCTTAACCTGACACACAATATTTTTAGCGCAACGCAATCTGACTATCAAAGATCCCTGCAAAAGAATGGCCCTGAGTAACATTAAACTATACCTTTCAGAAATCACTTACCTCACAAAAATCTTCGTTACTCGAACTACTGCAATACAGCGAGCGCCACTACTGCCAGCTAAATAAAAGATTCAAACTACTGAAGGCACTAACTACTGATAGGGATAGTTAGCAAATGAAAGATATTAATAGAGAACAAACAATGTATTTACCATAATATTCATAATTGACATCCAGTATTACAAATTATCAAAACTCCGCCATCTCTCTCCCCACATCCACCACTGCTGGCGGCTCACCTCCAACTGCGCAACGCTACGCGCTGTTCACATCCAGCTGCCGCTCTACAATGGCAGACAACAATGCAAACTAGCCACAGACTGCACACAGCACAGCCAGTGATTTCATAGAGAGCGCTACATGGCATTACCAATATAAAAATCTAAACAGCCTACTTACACTATTCCTCGAACATATCCGCATCCTCTACACCTCCCGCCGTCTTGAACCCCCTCACACCCTGGTTGCTCCTCTCCTCTCCCATCACCGCCCCCTGCCACGTCTTCACCGTTGTGTCCCCCCTACCCTCCATCTCTACACCCTACATCTCCATTCCCAAGGTGGCTTCCATCAACTCCCCCTCCCGGATGATGTCCTCTCTCCCTCCATTTATCCCTCCTATCAACTCTGATCCTCACTCCCCCTCCTTTCCTCTGTCCTTTTCCCGGGCTCCCTCGCCCCCCCCCTTCCATCCTCTTTCTTCCCCACCTCCCCTCTCTTTGCCCCCTTCTCTCCCCAGCGTCCTTTTACATTTCCCTCCTCTGCCTCCTCTCATTCCCTCTCGCGTCTGCCCTGCCCCTCTCCCCCTTTATTAGTCCTCTCCCTCCTTGGTTTCCCCCCCTTTTCGTTTTTTCCTCTCCTCCCTCCTTGTTTTTCCCCATACTCCAGGTCCCCCCCCCCATCTGCCTTGGGTCGGGAGCGCCAACTTTGTGCCGCCTTTTTCGTGCAGTGTTTTACAGTGTGTTTTTCCAGTGCGTGCTCCGTGTTGTGTCTTTTGGGACGTGTAGCGAACAGCCATCATACTGTCGCTGGGTGTGCTTTTATTAATTGCGAACAGAAACCAGACTGTCGCCATGTTTTTTTAACTGTGTGTCTACTGTGTTACTTGTCTGATTGCTGTGCCTTTTTATCTACATTGCCACCCCCTGTGCTTTCTGTTTTAACTTTCCGCAATTTTACCCATTTTTCACTTTCAGTCGCCATTTTATTGCCTGTTTTTTCTTGTTTTTTTCTCCTTCCTTTATTTAAAAAAAGTCTGTAGGCTGTAGAGCAGCGTAGTAAGCTGCTGCCGGCCCGCCCCCTTCGGGGGGAGTTGAAAATCAATAAAGAAAAAAAAATCATGCATCTGGGGAACCACTGGAGATAACACGTTTGTGGGAATGTGCGTAAAGCAGATCTTTCAGTGGGCGAACGACCTGGGGTGTGGCTGCGTTTTGCATGAAATCATTGGTTTCCAGACAGCTGCGATCTTCCGAAGCAGGAATCATATCCTATACAGGGAAGTCTCGACAACGTGCAGACATCACTGAACACCTGACAGACTCTGGGTGTTTTTCTTCACAGAAGAACGGACCAAGATAAAAATGTGATTGTGAATACACACCATACAGTCACCTATGGCAAGAGAAGTGGCTATTCCTGCAGAACACGCAGTTTAACGTGGTTTAACAGTACCGTAAATTCGGTAGTTCTGTGTATTCACTGTGCCTCACATTCTAAAACGTGCCTCGTCCTTCGATAAGACATTGTTCGGCCACATGTTATTAACTTCGATCCGCGCCAGAAACCAAAGAGCAAATTTACAACTTTGCTATGGATCGTGAGATTTCAGTTGTTAGATTGTCTGGATCTTGTTCGGGAACCAATGTAAAGTAGATCTCTAATTTCCGTACTGTTGACCATGGGATATAGAATATTCGTGGCACTGCACGAGCACTAACACTACCCGGGACATGGTCAGTCACAGCAACAGCAACCTCGTCAATAACTCCACCGGGATAGGATGCCTTCCTCTTTCAAGTGTCACACCTAACTCATCTGTGTTTTCGAATTTTAATTACGAACCTCTTTAAACCAGTTAATGACATCGGGCCTGTCCTCAGACCTTTCAGTCGTCGATTCTCGCTCAGTGCAGCACTGTACTTGCTGCCGTTCACATAAAACTGTTTCACTAACAGCACACTGTCTCTCTTCTCAATAGCCACACTGTTAAGTGAAGTTATGACTTGTCAAATGACAGCGTGGATGTCATACGTCTTATAGCGTACAGCTTCAGATTTGCTTCTGGTGGCCACGATTGGAACTAATGCTTTTTTTTTCAGCACTAATCTGTTCCACATTAGCGCATTAGCATATCTACTAGGTTTCACTGTAGTACAAGCGATCTTCGTGAGTAGCCAAAGTTCAATTATAACCACTCGTTACATGAGGTCTCTCTTATTGTGAAATAGTGTGACAGCTATATTACAACCGAGCGAGATGGAGACGCACACTGGAGTCGCATTCCGGAGGAATACGGTTCCAACCCACGTCCGGCTATCCAAATTTAGATTTTCCGTGATTTCCCTACTTCGCTTCAGGTAAATGCGTTTGCGAAGAAATCTTTATCATTGAATTTTAGTATCTCTATGACTCCAGTTGTCAAATAGCAACCTCTTTTTAGCAAAGGTCAGCAGTACTGCTCGGTGCTGAAAAACGTACAGCACCAAGATCGTTTCCAGGATTCACCAATCAGTAGGGAAAATATCAACCCTATGTAAATGTGTAGACACCTTATTGGAATAAATACTGGACGAACAGCGAAACTTACGGCTAATTCAGGTCCACTGCAACGAGGAAATCTGTGTTCTTCGTCCATATGTCCTTTTCATCTGAAGAGCAATGACCCATGCGTAGCGTTAACGTCGTCGAAAGTCAACAAGAAAATAATTGGGGTCATTCGTCATGTGTCAGTAAATCCTGTAAACAAAGTTCTGCGTTTCTACGTGCCTTAACGCACCAGATATGATTCTGTTTGATGGACATGTCAAATACGCGTGACAGTTGCATACGATATCGTATGAAACAGCTTTCACTGCAGCCAGGTTGTCTGATAACTTTCTCGGAGTAATTCTTTCCTTGTGTGCTTAAGGTTAGTGACACATCATATGATTATAATACGAATAATGATCAGAATCTCATACTTATCGAGACAGTTTTCGGATTTTTAGGCTGGTTACCTACTCAGTATGGTGTAATTAATTTCCACAGCGACTTCCTTTTGGTATTGTCTGTAGGATTTATTTAACGCGTGACATGACAGCGCTGGAGGTCTGTGACCATTATACGAATATTTGAGGTCTAGAATCCACTTGTTACGAAAAGTTTAGTGAAGTGTTTCAGGCGTCATCCATCATCAGAAAATAAGAAACGAACTCTGTACAAAAAGAAGAATCGCACTACGAATGAATTATCTGAATGTGATGGAAAACGGTGGATGTGATTTACACGTACAGTCCTACAAATGAGTAGAATTTTAGAAAAACTGGATGATATAGTCAAGAGAAAGAGCTTCATAAATTTGAGCGAGTCAATAATACGTGGACCAAATTTGACTCTTATGCGAGGGGGTATTCGGTTTGGCATTGCTCGACAGAGTTCTTGGATGTCCTCCTTAGGGGTATCGCGACCAACATTTACCCAACTACCGGGTTAGATCGTCAAAATCCCCAGGTGGTTGGAGGGCCCTGTCCGTAATGTTTCAAAAGTTATCAACTGGGGACAGATCCGGCGACATTGTTGGCCAACATAGGGTTTAACAAGCGCGACGGCAAGCAGCAGAAACTCTCGTCGTTTTCGGGGGAGGGTGATTGTTATGAAGCTGAAATGTAAGCCCAGGATGCCTTGCCGTGTATGGTACCATAACGTGCCTGTCAAGTTGTCGCAAATGACAACCAAAGGGGTTTCGATATGAAATGAAGTGGCACCTCAGACCCTCACTCGTAGCTGTCGGGCGAAAGTCATGTTGGTGCCCCACCGCTGTCCGGGTGCGTCTGTTCTGCCTGGAATCTCAGTGACGGAGTAGAAATGTCTTCAGTGACGAGTTCTGCTTTTAATAAAGCCCCGATGAGCGAACATTTGCTCAATTTGTGACGCTCTTTCTTTTCAATAAATCTTCAAATTCTTCTGGAATTGTAATCATTTGTTTGTCTGTCCATCTACATCACATCTACACTGTTCCGTCCCATTCGGATAATATCTTCTTGGTGTATCGTTTGTCTTAGGGGGTATATTTGTTTACCAGCCACAAGTCGCCTACAATTTTCGTTTTATTCGCAGTTTTCACTCGTCAGACGCGATCAGCTACAGAATTTCAAGAGCCACGGCTAAGTAAAATGCAAATGACAGACATACAACAATCTCGTGTCAAGTGGTAACTGAATTAACATTTTGTAGTTCAACGATATGAAACTAGGTATGTAAAGTCCGTGTTCTGTTAATCTTCGCCGGCCGCTGTGGCCGACCGGTTCTAGGCGCTTTAGTCTGGAACCGCGCGACCGCTACGGTCGCAGGTTCGTATCCTGCCTCGGGAATGAATGTGTGTGATGTCCTTAGGTTAGTTAGGTTTAAGTAGTTGTAAGTTATAGGGGACTGATGACCTCAGATATTAAGTCCCATAGTGCTCAGAGCCATTTGAACCATTTGTTAATCTCCCTTCAATGGTGATTTTCACAACGAGGTTCCCTTGCCTCCAAAATAGTTTACGTAGGTATTTTACGTATTTCTTGATTCAGTAATACTACATTACGTTCAATTCATTTACGATCGAAGCATTATTCGTTTTTTTTTTCAGTCCATGATATCTGCAGCGATTAATTGTATGCCACAGTTCAAAATTTCCTGTGCACTTGGCCGTCAACCAGTGCTTCTCCATCTCAGAAAGGAGCGCTCTTTAAGATTTACACAACACTAGGAGGTAAATTGTGAATCGTTTTCCAATAAGAGTTGGTTCTTCTAGACGAAAGTATAATACAATTCCAATTTTCCCCTCTATGTTCTACGCCTTTGGTACAGATTGCCGCCGTGTTTCAAGTCTTCCTACCGGCTTTGTTCTGCAGACGCAGCGGGATCTCGCCCACAGCGGTTCTCCAGCCCGGCCACAAAGGCCGGAATAACAGCTTCTGCGGCGCCCTCGTTCCTCATATGATAGAACATTTCATACCGCCGCGCCGCACCCGCTGCCGTTGCCGCCCTGCACCGCAGACCGACCGGAAGACAAAGACGGGTGCACGCTAATTCAATTCGACACCGGCGGCTAGAGACTCCCACGGACTGGTGGTAACTGCGGCAGAAGGGGAGGGATCCAGCGTGCGAGTAAGTGAAAAGAGACGTAGACAGAGACAGAGAGAGAGAGAAAGAGAGAGAGAGAGAGAGAGAGAAACGTTATTTGGATTCCTGCATCCGTAGCTTCGACACTGGCGTCGCCGGGAAACAAACGTATCAGAGTAAATCTGGTTACGGCGTCGCAGATGAATAATACATGCCGCGAGGACCTCCCGCCGGCAGCGGTGCTGTGCCGCCGGCTAACCCAACAGCCGTCAAGTGGCGACACGGCACCGGCCGTGTGTGGCGTCCAGGTTCAGACATGGCCGTCACAAGCGGCTGGTGGCACTACTTGGACGTCATTAGCTTGTTCTTTCACTATTATATGAATGCGTGATGTCTGTCCTTTCAGACATGTCCGCAGCTGTGATACATTACATGTTGACTGAAGGTGGAGGTGGGGAGAAAGGAAAACGGCTGTGAGGCGTGCAGAGATAGTCCGCGTAGTTGGGATAGTACTGTGTTCCGGACGGCTCAGTGACTAACGCACCTGTCTAACAAATAGGAGATCTCGGTTTCGAATCCCAGTCTGGTACACATTTTCACTTGTCGCTGCTGATACCGGGTAATGTCCCGATCCATCTGATATCAGTAATCTCATTCCTTTACCTTCCTTTCTCCCCACCTCAACCTTCAATTTACGTATATTGTATCACAGTTTAGGATTCAGCGTGGTGTCTGTTCTTTCGAGTGTATGAAAGAACAGACACCACGCATTCATATAACTTACTCGACTAGATAGGCAATGGATGGGTCCACCTTCTTCAGTGCGGACGCAGATTTACATCCTACATCCTACCTCCTGTGGGATTCTCAAGAGTAACGAGCATGGAGGAAATGGAGAGGGACTGCAGATATCTACATCTACATCTACATCCATACTCCGCAAGCCACCTGATATGTGGCGCTCGGTGGAAATCTACATCTACATCTACATTTATACTCCGCAAGCCACCCAACGGTGTGTGGCGGAGGGCACTTTACGTGCCACTGTCATTACCTCCCTTTCCTGTTCCAGTCGCGTATGGTTCGCGGGAAGAACGACTGTCTGAAAGCCTCCGTGCGGGCTCTAATCTCTCTAATTTTACATTCGTGATCTCCTCGGGAGGTATAAGTAGGGGGAAGCAATATATTCGATACCTCATCCAGAAACGCACCCTCTCGAAACCTGGCGACCAAGCTACACCGCGATGCAGAGCGCCACTCTTGCAGAGCCTGCCACTTGAGTTTATTAAACATCACCGTAACGCTATCACGGTTACCAAATAACCCTGTGACGAAACGCGCCGCTCTTCTTTGGATCTTCTCTATCTCCTCCGTCAACCCGATCTGGTACGGATCCCACACTGATGAGCAATACTCAAGTATAGGTCGAACGAGTGTTTTGTAAGCCACCTCCTTTGTTGATGGACTACATTTTCTAAGCACTCTCCCAATGAATCTCAACCTGGTACCCGCCTTACCAACAATTAATTTTATATGATCATTCCACTTCAATTCGCTCCGCACGTATACTTCCAGATATTTTACAGAAGTAACTGCTACCAGTGTTTGTTCCGCTATCATACAGTCATACAATAAACGCCTTGAGGCGTGCCTAGGTAGTCCGTACAGTGGCGATAACACTGTGTCCCGGACGGCGCTCTGCGTAATGCAGGTGCCTAGTAAGTCTGCCGGCACGGTAGCTCAGCGTACTCGGTCAGAGGGTTAGCTGCCCTCTGCAATAAAAAAAAATGTGAGTGAATGCATCAACGAAAAACTTGAACGGACGTCATAGGACGTCCGCCCCGAACACACAGAACAAACTATAACGATCAAAAATAAAAATAAAAAGTAAGTGGGAGATCTCGGGTTCGAATCCAGGTGCGATACATATTCTAACCCGTCGCCACAGATTCTGCATAACATCCTAATGCAGCTGACATCCTCAGCCCTTCTGTTTCATTTCCTTTCTCCTCACCTCCATCCTCACCTTACGTATTTTTCCACTATGCCAGCAAGTGTCCCACGGCCGCCTACACTGAATATTCATGCCTTACCGAGTTTCACTAAATTCAGTATTACAGTGTTGTGGGTAATAGTGTCCCCTCCTCCATACAGCATTTGTAAGGTTCAAAAATGGCTCTGAGCACTATGGGACTTAACATCGGAGGTCATCAGTCCCCTAGAACTTAGAACTACTTAAACCTGACTAACCTAAGGACATCACACACATTCATGCCCGAGGCAGGATTCTAACCTGCGACCGGAGCGGTCGCGCGGTTCCAGACTGTACCGCCTAGAACCGCTCGGCCACCCCGGCCGGCTTGTAAGGTTCTGTATGCTATTAACATCTTCCCTGGTTGCCATTTTCCAGTCAACTGGGGCCTACTAATAGTTTCCAGACGGTGCATACTGACTCTGCGGCGTATAATAGCGCTTGCGAGGCACTATTATAAAGTTTCATCTACCACGGGAGTAGCGAAATGTGTGCTTTGTTTCCGAGTGCTAATAGTCACTATGGCAATAGCACTCGTCTTACCTGGCGGCTGTTGACAGTAAAAGAAATTTTAATTATTGCAGGCTTCAATATTTGATACGTGTAGCAGGTTCCTGTATCACCAAAATAGAGTTTAGTCTGAATAGCGACTGTGAAATTCTGCTTTCCATTTAAGATCATGAAACGTCACAAGAAATTTACTTTTATACAACTTTTCCTGATTATCTATTTCCTGTCTTTTAACAATTCAATGAGGAAGATAAGTAAATAATTCATACGAATATTTAATAACAGTTAACTGCGGCTTATTCACAGTAAAACTCTCTTCAGCTTAGAATGCCTTCCCAACATGGCAAAGAGAAATTAAGCATTTGTCTTGAACCCAAGAAGCGTATTATCTAATCACTTCATTAAGCTCTGACACTGAAGCAAGACCTGAACAAGACCTCTCGCAAAAGTGACGTCCATAAAATTGCAGCTAAGCCTTTTATATTTTCTAATAGGCAGCGGGTAAAACAAAGAAGTCTGCAGCGATGTCTGAGTTACGGACGGAAACATCTCTGGAATCTAACTCGACCTATAGTCAAAGACATGGAAGCCGGATAAAATGAACAGAATCGAAGCATTTGAGATACGGTGCTACAGACAAATGTTGAAAGTTAGGTGGACTGATAAGGTAAGAAATGAGGTTGTCCGCAGAATGGAAGAGGAGAGGAGTGTATGGAAAACACCGAAAGAAGAAGGGAGAGGAAGATAGGAGAAAGGTTATGACAACAGGAAGTAGCTACCATGGCAGTAGAGGGAGCTGTTGAGGATAAAACCTCTAGAGGAAAACAGAGGCTGTAATGCATGCAACATATCATTCAGGACATAAATTACAAGTGGCTACTCTGAGATAAGAAGGCTGGGGCAGAAGAGGAATTGGGGGTGCCCCGCATCAAACCAGTCAGAAGATTGATGACTTGAAACAAAAAAAAAAAAACAAGGATTGAAGACAGTAAAATCTTCTTTTACAGCATTCGTACATTCAGGGAAAGCTTTTGATAATGCTGACTGCAATACATTTTTTTTGAAATTATGAAGACAACAGAGTGCAAAACCTTCACCGAAGACATTGCAGTTCCAGTGAGGTGAGGAAGAATTCAGAGGACGAGATGAACGGAAAGAACAATGTAATAAGTACAGTATACGTACTGCTAGTAAATCGAAGAAAGACGAATTTAAAGAGCAAGCTAAATAACCGAAGTAATACATGACGGTAGAATCAAGGAGGAAGTAATAAGCAGACTAGCTATAGGCAAACAGAGCGTTCATGTCCAAAAAACGGTCTACTGTTGTGTAATATCGACCTTAATTTGAGGAAGAAATTTCTGAGAATGTACGTTTGGATCTGAATATTGTACGGGAATTCATAAATTCTGAGAAGCAGAGAACTGATACATGTGAAACATGGTGCTAGAGAAGGATTTTGAAAATTGGGTGAAAAGATAAGAAATGAGGAGCATTTCAGATTGCATGTTGATATCACTTTGGTCTTCGTTGCTGACTTCAGATTCACTTCATACAGGGACAGATTCTTCTTCCTCAACAGGTTAAGTAGACTTTCCTGCAGCCCCACCCCTTCTTCGAACTGTTAAGCAGACTTTTCTTCATCCCTAGTACTTCATATAACTAGCACTGAAATCAAACTGCAGTTGTGTCGAACAATATGAAAGGGAAGCAGTAGTTAAGTAGGAAGTGTGACCGGTTTGCAGCTTACGTCCGGTATTATTTCAGTCTGTACAGTGAGGAATTGCTGAAGCAAAATAAGGAAAAACCTGGAAGGACATTAACGCACAGAGTGGGTGGGTGGGGGGGTGGGTGAAGAAATTAAAAGTATCAGGTTTTTCCGACGAGTTTTTAAATGTCTCTGAGGCGCAAAGCATTTCGAACAGCAGCTGAATGGAATGATAGTGTCTTGAAAACTTGTTTAAGATGAACACCAACAAACATGAAACAAAGTTAATAGAATGTAGTCGAACTAAAACAGGCGATGAACAGGACTTTAGTTTAGAAAGAGACACTAAATGTAGAAGATGCGTTTTGTCAATTGGATGGTACAATATATGGCCACAGCCTACGTAGATAGGATAAAATGCTGATTCTTAACAAGAAAAATCTGAAAATAAGACATTTGTTAACATCGAACATAAATTTTAAATCGTGGGTGCGTGTACTGAAGGTATTTGCCTTGGGTGCAGCATTTTTCTGATGTCAAACGAGTATGATATACAGTTCATACAAGAAGAGAACAGAAGTTTCTGAAAAGTGATGTTACAAAATTCTGCTGAAGATAATATGGAAAAAATCGGATAAGCAGTCTAGGATACTGAATCATATACAGGATAAGAAAAATTCATGACATAATCTAATTAAATAAAGGATCTGTTGGTCGGACAGGTCCCGGGTCTTCAAGCAGTCGTCACTACGACAATCGAAGAAAGTGTGGGAGATATAAATTCTAGAAGGTGACCGCGTCTTGTTGACTACAGTAAGCAAGTTCTAATAGGTGCAGGTAGTCAGTCGTATATATGCAGAGATGATTTTCACAGGACATGTAACAGCTCATTTAGTGAGACTCTAGTCGGGACATGTAGTTGAGCTCTGTACTGGTCACGCTTTAGTCAAAAGGAGCAGGGTGGAAACCTGCTGCTTCGGCCGCAAGGAGAATAGTTGGCTAGCTAAAGAAACGGAGAGTGAGCTCGCCGTTCGCTCGGGGCCGACAGCCCTGGGAACGCTGACACCGAGAATTCGACCCGTTCTTAGAAATGTTTGTCAAGACGCCCTTGCGACCTCTGGAGTTGCTGTGTAACCATAGCAGCTGTGGGAAACACCGAGACTATTTTGCGAACATAGAGCGGAGGTCTCTCTGCTGCTATCGAACGTCAGACGCAGCCGTATTACGCGGCTCTCGGAAATGCTTGTCGTGACGCCTTGCGACCTCTCGAGTATTTATGGGACAACAGCGGCTCTGACAACTCCGAGGCTATTTTTCGAACATAGAGCATAGATATCTCGGCAGCTGTCGAAAGCCAGACGCAGCCACCTTAAGTGGCTCTCGGAAATGCTTGTCCTGACGCCTTGTAACCCCTGGAGTATTTATGGGACGACAACGGCACTGAGAACTCCGAGGCTATTTTGCAGACACAGATCAGAGGTATGTCGGCTGCTGCCACGTGTTACTTTCCCACTGACCTAACTGTGGTTCCCAGAGCAGTTCCACCGGGAAATTCATCTGGAAGGATCAAGATGATGATGATGATGATGATGATGATGTCTGGTTCGTTGGGCGCTCAACTGCACGATCATCAACACCCATAAAAAGTCCCAATTTTTCCACAGTCCAATTTTTTTCACAAACCAATCCAGCCACTGTGAAAAATGATAAGGATGATAATGAAACGATGAGGAGAACACAAACACCCTGTCCCTGGGTAGAGAAAATCCCCAACCCCGTCGGGAATCGAACCAGGGATCCCGTGATTTAAAGGTAGCAATGCTAGCCACTAGTCCACGAGCTGCAGAAGATGGTCAAGAAAGGCAGTGACGTAGTAGGGAACCAGGTGTCCAATGAGAGCTCGTCGCTGTGGTAATTCATGAGGCACCAGATCAAAACAGGAGAAAGGCCAGGATCTGTGTATAGGAGTACTGAAGTCAAAACGGTAGTGAAGGTAGTGGGCGTTCGGTCTGAGGCGTCTTGTCACGGTCCGTGCGGCTCGGACGTTTGAGTCCTCCCTCGGGCATGGGTTTGTGTGCTGTCCACAGCGTAAGTTAGTTTAAGATAGATTAAGTAGTGTGTAAGCTTAGGGACCGATGACCTAAGCAGATTGGTTCCATAAGATCTTACCACAAACGAACAAACAAAGCAGTGGGCGTCGGGGTAGTCGGGGCAGTAGCGTAAATACGAAGTGGTGACACCGGCGTTAGGAGTTGGTAGCAACGCTGAGGACGAGGGTAGGAGTTCAGCAATGATCGGAGGACAACGGAGAGGCACAGCGTCAAAGACAAAGAGCCTTGTGTATAAAATATTCTCGGTATTCTTGCCGCGTCAGTTCTAGATAAAATCTCGAGCTTTCGACGATTACCTCCATCGTCATCGTCAGGAGCTGACTGTCTCTACTGCTGCTATGGTAGCCTCTATATAGCCCGAAGACGGCTTCTGATTGGTCGGATTCTGATTGGTCGGCGATTACGTGCTGCTGTCTCAGACGGTGTCACTGTGTGCGCCGGTGGCGCCACCGCTTCCGTTTAAACGTAAACCTTGGAAGGAACGTCTCTGCTGCTTCTCTGCATCAAGCGCTCGTTTCCACGCACAGCTCAGATGGTATCCGCTATCGCGGTTAAAGTTCTTTTGGCTCATTCTGATTTCAACAGCCTCCTTAAT
Source organism: Schistocerca cancellata (assembly GCF_023864275.1). Taxonomy (NCBI): domain Eukaryota; kingdom Metazoa; phylum Arthropoda; class Insecta; order Orthoptera; family Acrididae; genus Schistocerca; species Schistocerca cancellata. Next base: position 454,500,999 of record NC_064630.1, on the reverse strand, counting down.
AACAGAATCCCAGTACGTGGAGGCATGGGACAGAATTTTAGTTTCATCGAACAATATTTTGTGTTTGTTCGTGAGGCTGTGCTCCGCAATTGCCGATTTCTCAAGCTCTCTATTTTTAATGTGGCGTTGGTGTTCTGCACAGCGGTCGGAAACGGTACGAATAGTCTGACCTATATAATTGCTTCCACACTCACAGGGTATATTATAAACACCGGGGACCCTGAGGTCGAGATTGTCCTTAACAGGGCGCATCATCTCCTTAATTTTCTTAGGAGGACGAAAAATCGGTCTAATACCACGTCTACGCAGGACTCTTCCTATTTTGCTGGAAATTGCGCCACAAAAAGGAAGAACCGCAATCGGTGTTTCATCCTGTGAGGTTGCAGCATTATCACGTTTCCTTCTTTTGGAGAACGCTGCCTTTATATCGCGTGCACTATAGCCGTTCTTTCGGAACACGTTCTTTAGATGATTAATCTCGAACCTTAAGTGGTCCTCGTCAGAACAGTTTTGGCTTGAGAAATCAGCAATTGCGGAGCACAGCCTCACGAACAAACACAAAATATTGTTCGATGAAACTAAATTTCTGTCCCATGCCTCCACGTACTGGGATTCTGTTATTAAGGAGGCTGTTGAAATCAGAATGAGCCAAAAGAACTTTAACCGCGATAGCGGATACCATCTGAGCTGAGCGTGGAAACGAGCGCTTGATGCAGAGAAGCAGCAGAGACGTTCCTTCCAAGGTTTACGTTCAAACGGAAGCGGTGGCGCCACCGGCGCACACAGTGACACCGTCTGAGACAGCAGCACGTAATCGCCGACCAATCAGAATCCGACCAATCAGAAGCCGTCTTCGGGCTATATAGAGGCTACCATAGCAGCAGTAGAGACAGTCAGCTCCTGACGATGACGATGGAGGTAATCGTCGAAAGCTCGAGATTTTATCTAGAACTGACGCGGCAAGAATACCGAGAATATTTTATACATAAGTGCCGCCGCGAAAAACTTCGTTCTCATATCACAAAGAGCCTTAGTGAACTTCCCGTAGTTTCATTTATGGGAGGGAGCAGGTAATACTGATCGTTTGAAGACTAAAGGACGGGTATTTTGTGGGTTTTACTAGGTGTCAGGAAGGACTGGAATTGTCTAAGGATGCAACAGAGGCAAGAAAAAAACCTTATTTGTCCTAGTGTAAAGGAGCATTTATTAGTCATTAACTACAGGAACTACATGAAACCTTATTTGTGAAAGTGTTAAATCGTGGAAACGTTAATTAAAAGATGAGAATAAAACCCATTCCACTTACATTTTATATTGCTATACCTCTCTGAATGTTAGTCTCGGCACCTTTAAGTGTTTTTGTGTGTTATGTGCCGTCATTTCTTCTTGAGTGTCCGCCGTATTGCTTGTGTGATGAGATGCTATGGTTTTATGCGGTATCTGTATTTCTGCATTGGTTTCCCTTAGTTCCGACAATCCTTATGAACGGAGGCTTGGTCGTCGCGACTGTCAGATGGGCCAATGATTTCCATTTTGAATAATTCCCCTTGTCTCACTGTGTGAACCTTTCGTAGTGAGGGTGGCGGCTCAAAATAAGAGTTATCAGTGTTGAGAGGCTGCTGAAAGACGTTAACATGATTTGAGTAGCACATTTATGGTTGGAGCAATTGCAGACAGACTAGCATGGAGAGCTACGTTACTCGGAGAATGGTCTTCGGTCTGAAGCCTACCACAAAAACGTCAAGAGATTACTGTAATTCTCAATTCACGTAGCTCCATTAGGAAAAACGAATCCAACGTAATATCTGTCTTACTAATTCAGTTGGCTCCGTGAAATTTCTTTTAAGAAAAAATAAGGAAGATTCGAGTTTGACCATGAAGTCATCAAAGACGAGCTACGAGCTCGGATTGAGGAACATGCGGAAAGAAAGCTGCCATGCACGAGGGTTTGCTGAAAAGTAATGTCTCCGAATTTTTTACTTGATAACTTTTAAAGGTTTTTAAAATAAACCTACTCAGTTACCACTTTACATTTTCATTCTTCTTGCCTACATATTTGTTTTTCAACCTAGTCTCCTTGGCGACGAGCACAGTTTTGACTTTTTTGACATAAGCCCAACCTTTCTTCTACTTTTACCGTTCCATGAATATTGAAGTCCACGAAGGTAAGTTTTGTAAATACTCCGAGCTCTGTCACATATGTTGAGGTTAGCAATACCGTTTCCTTCACTACGATCACAAACAACCCAACGTCGCACATACTGATGGCGATACGATAATCACCGTATACATTTTTCATTTTTTATGGATTGCAATTGGAGGCACGTTTTCTGCGGTTACGAACTCAATTACAGCAGTCGGTTTCTCAGGGACTGACATAACTCCGTAACACACCGCCTGTTATTACAATTCGGAGCCCTCTAGCGGCAGACGGTTGCAACTTATATCAGGGAAGCGAAAAGGGAGAAAAGCTGAAGTAATGAATTAAAATCTATTGCAAGGCCTGGACTTCAACCCACTTCTCCTCTTTAGTAGGTCGATACGCTATCCACTACACCACCCTACCATTCTGGCTTCCAAAGCTGCACTGATTACCCTAGCCCTATGCTGCCCTCCCTAACACAAACGTCAGTTCATGCCTCAACCCGTCTTCATTTTCCTCTTCTTAAACCGTCGGTATTGCCGTGGCTCTCCGATACTGGAGTAGCACCCTAGCTTTGTACGTACTGGGGAAATCCAGCATGTAGCTCAGACGTAGACGATGACAATCAGTACATGTAATACCTCAACCGATATTGAAAAGAGAATAAAAAATTCGGAGTTGTTATTTTTGAACACGCCCTTTGACCTCTTAAAGGAGGCACACAGGCGGGAGCTGTAAGTAGTTTAAGGAAATAAGAGAAAACTTAGATTACGATGGCTGGACAGTGCTTTGAATAAGCGCCTTCCAGAATTCGAGTGCCATGTCGTCTCAGCTTCATCGGTTCGCATGTTTTCTCTGCAAACATAACTCAAGACGCAAAAATCAGTTTAAAAATTGAATCTGAACCTCGTATCTGTTAATTTAGTACGAAAATAATGTACAGTAGACGAATCAGCCAAGCTTACTCAGTCTCGTCATTTGGCTCACCAGTGAAGTTGCTCAAAGAAATACTCAACTGACAGATATGGAAGTTAGTAAGCAGCAAAATTAGCCAGGTAGAAATGCAGACGTTGTAGAGGAAACTCGCAGAAAAAATTTTCGAATATATTCCAGTCTTCACATAACAGCTGCGTACGATTAGACAGCATGAAAATTTGATTCAAGCAGGAGGTTGCCGGTAAAATTACTTTTTACAGTAACGTAATAAACGAAAGTAACGTATTAAACGAAAGTAGAGTCCTTAAGTTCTGGAAGGAAGGTTTTATTTAGAAGTCTCGTTTATCCTGAGCTCTGCTGAACAAACGTCGTACAGAAATTTTGCGGTATCCTAACTGGAAAAACCGTAACACGACTGACATGACGTTTTTCCATGTAACCCGTGTAGAATCCTTTTACTGACATGACCTTCATAAAAATGTCAACCACCCTCACACCAAATGCGAATCTAGTGTGCGAACTAGTGCACCGACACGCTCTAGTACGTGAGTTATGGTATTAATTAATCCTTCCAGCTGCAATGTCGGTCGTCGACCGAAATACTGTTTCCCGCTTTTGTTACAATGTAGGATGACGTCCAACGTGCTGTTTTAGTTAGGTTTTTCTACCCGTTCTTCTGTCGCGGACATTTCAGCTCGTTTCGCCATGTTGCACTCACTCTAATCATAAAGTTGTCTGCTACGAGGTGCATTCAAGTTCTAAGGCCTCCAATTTTTTTTCTCCGGACTGGAAAGAGATAGAAACATGCGCATTGTTTTAAAATGAGGCCCCGTTCATTGTCAATACGTCCCAGAGATGGCAGCACCGTACGGCAGATGGAATTTTACCGCCAGCGGCGAGAACGAGAACTGTTTTAAATACTTAAAAATGGCGACGTTTTCCTTACTTGAACAGCGTGCAATCATTCGTTTTCTGAATTTGCGTGATGTGAAACCAATTGAAATTCATCGACAGTTGAAGGAGACATGTGGTGATGGAGTTATGGATGTTCGAAAGTGCGTTCGTGGGTGCGACAGTTTAATGAAGGCAGAACATCGTGTGACATCAAACCGAAACAACCTCGGGCTTGCACAAGCTGGTCTGACGACATGATCGAGAAAGTGGAGAGAATTGTTTTGGGGGATCGCCGAATGACTGTTGAACAGATCGCCTCCAGAGTTGGCATTTCTGTGGGTTCTGTGCACACAATCCTGCATGATGACCTGAAAATGCGAAAAGTGTCATCCAGGTGGGTGCCACGAATGCTGACGGACGACCACATGGCTAACCCTGTGGCATGTTGCCAAGCAATGTTGACGCACAATGACAGCATAAATGGGACTTTCTTTTTGTCGGTTGTGAGAATGGATGAAACGTGAATGCCATTTTTCAATCCAGAAACAAAGCGCCAGTCAGCTCAATGGAAGCACACAGATTCACCGCCACCAAAAAAATTTCGGGTAACCGCCAGTGCTGAAAAAAATGATGGTGTCCATGTTCTGGGACAGCGAGGGCGTAATTCTTACCCATTGCGTTCCAAAGGGCACTACGGTAACAGGCGTATGCTACGAAAATCTTTTGAAGAACAAATTCCTTCCTGCACTGCAACAAAAACGTCCGGGAAGGGCTGCGCGTGTACTGTTTCACGAAGACAACGCACCCGCACATCGAGCTAACGTTACGCAACAGTTTCTTCGTGATAACAACTTTGAAGTGATTCCTCATGCTCCCTACTCACCTGACCTGGCTCCTAGTGACTTTTGGCTTTTTCCAACAATGAAAGACACTCTCCGTGGCCGCACATTCACCAGCCGTGCTGCCTCAGCGATTTTCCAGTGGTCAAAACAGACTCCTAAAGAAGCCTTCGCCGCTGCCATGGAATCATGGCGTCAGCGTTGTGAAAAATGTGTACGTCTGCAGGGCGGTTACGTCGAGAAGTAACGCCAGTTTCATAGATTTCGGGTGAGCAGTTAATTAGAAAAAAAATCGGAGGCCTTTGAACTTGAATGCACCTCGTACATAAATATATAGTCTGTGTGCTTTGCCGTGCTATCCACTTCTCACAGAGTTTGCTTCTATGAAGATGGTAAGGAAAAGACGGATATGTGACGATGATATCGCGAAGTAGTTTTTAGAGATATGAGGGATGAAAGAGAGTCTGTTAAGGGGTTGCGTAAGAAAAATCTCTTGCACTCCGCACTGAATCTGAAGATAGTAACGAAGATGACGATGATGTTAATGTACCGTCTGTAATCCATCTCATTTCTCATCAGCCCACCTAATTTTCAATGCTCTTATGCAACAACAAATCTCACAGGCATCGATTCTCTTCTTTTTACGATTCTCTCACAATTCATGGATCGCTTCCATACAATGCTGTGCTCCAAACGCAGATTCTCATGAATGTATTCCTGAAATTAAAGACGATTTTTGACACCAATAGACTTCTTATGTTCTTATGACAAGGAAGGCTATCATGAGCCATTTTGCTTCCAGAATAGCAGAAGTCCCTTTCTTCGTATGACTTGTGGTCACCAGTTTTGGTGTTAAATTTATCGTTAACCTCATTTCTGTCACTCTTCATTGATTTCGTCCTTCTCCGATTTACTCTCAAGCCTTATCCTGTGTTCATTAGATTCTTTATTCTGTTCAACTCATCTTCCAACTCGTCCTCACATTCCCCGATGATATCAGTGTCATCAGAGAATGTTATCATTGATATTCTGTCACCTTCAAATTTAATCTGACTACCGCAAACCTACGTTTCTAGCATTTGTAGACTTAGAGAAAGCTTTTGACAATGTTGACTGGAATACTCTCTTTGAAATTCTGAAGGTGGGAGGGGTAAAATACAGGGAGCGAAAGGCTACTTACAATTTGTACAGAAACCAGATGGCAGTTATGAGAGTCGAGCGACATGAAAGGGAAGCAGTGCTTGGGAAGGGATTGAGACAGGATTGTAGCCCCTCCCCGATGCTATTCAATCTGTATATTGAGCGAGCAGTAAAGGAAACAAAAGAAAAGCTCGGAGTAGGTATTAAAAACCACGGAGAAGAAATAAAAACTTTGAGGTTTACCGATGAAATTGTAATTCTGTCAGAGACAGCAAAGGACTTGGAAGAGCAGTTGAACGGAATGGACAGTGTCTTGAAAGGAGGGTATAAGATGAACATCAACAAAAGCAAAACAAGGATAATGGAATGTAGTCGAATTAAATCGGGTGATATTGAGGGAATTAAATTCGGAAACGAGACTTTGAAAATAGTAAAGGAGTTTTGCTATTTGGGGAGCAAAATAACTGATGATGGTCGAAGTAGAGAGGATATAAAATGTAGACTGGCAATGAAAAGGAAAGCGTTTCTGAAGAAGAGAAATTTGTTAACATCGAGTATAGATTTAAGTGTCAGGAAGTCGTTTCTGAAAGTATCTGTATGGAGTAGCCATGTAGGGAAGTGAAACATGGACGATAAATAGTTTAGACAAGAAGAGAATAGAAGCTTTCGAAATGTGGTGCTACAGAAGAATGCTGAAGATTAGATGGGTAGATCACATAACTAATGAGGAGGTATTGAATAGAATTGGGGAGAAGAGGAGTTTGTGGCACAACTTGACTAGAAGAAGGGATCGGTTGGTAGGACATGTTCTGAGGCATCAAGGGATCACCAATTTGGTACTGGAGGGCAGCGTGGAGGGTAAAAATCGTCGAGGGAGACCAATAGATGAATACACTAAGCAGATTCAGAAGGATGTGGGCTGCAATAGGTACTGGGAAATGAAGAAGCTTGCACATGATAGAGTAGCGTGGAGAGCTGCATCAAACCAGTCTCAGGACTTAAGACCACAACAACAACAACCGCAACGCTATTTCATTTTCGCTATTGCATCTTAACTGTAGTGACTGAACAATAGAGGCGAAATACAGCGTCCCTCTCTTACATCATTTTAGTCTGTATGCTTTCTTCATGATCTCAAACTCTTTTTTTGCTCCCTCTTCGTTGTTGTTTTTACTGTATTTTACCCATCTATCCCTATAACTTCGCATATTCTTCCAAAAATTTCGAACATCTTGCATCATTTTTCATTGTCGAACTCTTAATCTAGGAGGACAGTTTCTGTCAACGTGTCTTGACTTTTCTTATTATTAAGCGCATGGTCATAACTGCTTCTTTACTTTTCTTGAAGTGAAATCGACCGTTATCTAACATATCCCCAATTTTCTACTCCATTTTCTATGTATTATTCTCGTTAGCAACTAGGATGCATGAGCTGTTAAGCTGATTGTGCGATTGTTCTCGCACTTATCCACCGTTGCAGTCTTCGCGATTATGTTGATTATACTTTTCCGGAAGTCTGCTGGTATGTCGCGAGTCCTATACTACCAACGCATGAACTTTAGTCGTTTGGTGACCATTTCCCCCAACGATATTACAAGTTCCAGAGGAATGACATCTATGCCTTCTGCTTTATTTGATCGCAACTGTTTCTAAGCACTGTCAACCTCTAATTATAAAACTGGATCCCTTATATCTTCCTAATCTAATCCCATTTTTCCTTCCATCACGTCATCGACCCTCTGGCAGGAACTTCAGTGTAATTTTTCCTCCCATACACTCTCTCCTCTGCGTTTAACAATGAAATTTCTTTATCAGTATCGGTGTTGACACCTTCGCTGTTAATTACATACATCATCCATTTCGGAATACGAATTCCGTCATCAGATGTACATCTGGGAATCCGGTCGCATCCATAGTTCGGTTCAACTGTACACGTCCAAGTGAGGAAAGCAGATAATCGGTTCAACTGTACAATTCCAAGTGAGGAAAGCAGATAACAAGTGAATTAGTAGTTTTCTGTCTTATACTGACGGGAAGGAAACCGAGCATCTACTGTAATATTCAGCAAATGTGCTAGTTTTAAAAATTTATTTCGTGTCGCAGATTATGAGATGTTAAGTAACTTATTCAAGATCATTTAGTGATCCCAGATACATGGACTGTATTTCTTCTGAAGTCATTTTTACCTAAACTTTGCAATGTCTAGGATTTGTTATATACTTTTATAATATGTTCATACGACACTGAACAACTGTATGCATGTCTTCAGTTGTACACCGATTAGACTTGAAGTTACGATGTTTTTCTTTGTTTTACTCTCTGGTTCATCCATCCAGGGGGTACTCGCGTTAGATGGACCACCTCCTAATGATTGATGGGCCTGTGGTATACGTCACTAACTCAGTGCGTAAAACAAAAAATACAGGTTATCAAAGGTATAAACATTGTTTATTTTCACCTATAAAGTTATAAACTGCTTGAAAAGTGATAGACAGTTTGAAAAAGTTTAAATAAATATGATAGTCAATAAAATTAGAAAATATAGCTACCCTCATTCTCTCTCACATAGCTTAGAAACTTTAATCAATCCGCAGTCATCTTCTTTCGAGAATCTCGCTTCCCTCAACAATAGCATTTATTTTTGTGTCTTGTGCGGCCTTGCTAGGTCCAGCGAGAGCATGACACACACTTAATGCAATTGTAATCTGGTTTCTTTCACACCGTATACACACAACAATCTTCAGCTTAGTCATTTTAATAGAAAGATCACCGCTGCAAATTGTATTAACATCAAATTCTTCAGATTCTGAGGCTCATGTAAGTTCTTTCTTCTTTTGCGTTCTTTTCCTTTCATTAATCCTTGTTTGCTTCTTATTCTCACTGTCTACCTCTAACTTCTTTTCTTTCTCCCTTTTTTCTTCTCCTCTCTGTCTTTATTCTTTTCCTCCCTCTCTTTCTTCTTTTCTTTCTTTCCTTTCCTGTTTTCTTCTTTTACGTTAATCTTTAATTCTCTTTCATCCTTTTTTCATTATCAGGGCAATTATGTTCTCCGGAGAGCTTAAAACTGTAAATGTAGTTTGAACCACTCTTTTCAGAAAGTAAACTTTATTGACACAAGGCACTGAATGTATTTTGTCCAATAGCTTCCCGAGAGTTTCATTTCCAGATATACCCTCGTGTTGTTCAGAGGATTTAGCTAGGCATAGGAATATCTCTATAGCTTCTTTAAGTACCAGCATTACTATCGTTTCTAGGACTAGCAACGTCGACACAATTTCTTGAACTATTAGGACAAGCAACAGTTACGTCATTTCTAGAACTACTAGAACCAGCAACAGCGACACCGGTCATATAATTTGGAAAACAAGAGTTGTGTCAGTTCTGACGGAAAAGCATAGTCTGATATCGCAACTGTTTCAAAAGCGAGAACCATCAATTCCATTATCCACGTTTGCTGACTTTCCCAAGCTAAGCTATGAAGCGTATAAAACTGCAACCGGGTAATTTTCCTTGAGGGATTATTGGTCACGTAGTTGGAGCAACTAGCATGGTAGTCCATTTTTCAAGACGTAAGGAAAGCACGATCTAACGGGTGAAGCCAATGATTGGTGTGGGGACGAATACTCATCAAATATATTTTACTATTTTCTGTGAACTCCAGCATTTCAATTCAGTGGTGTGCGATGTGTGTCCATCTCGAAGAATGAGTTCCTTTCTCGCTGGTTTTCTTGGATGAAAATTGGTTTTCACCCAATTAAAAATAGCTTGGTATTTACATAGCGAGACTTGGAGACATGTTTACTTCAGCGCCAGGTGGAAAACCGTCGCAAAACTCCTGATTTAGACTCGTTCATTATACAAAACAACTGGCAAGAACGCAGTCTCTCTATTTACACATGTCAGTACTGAAACAGTTTCACCCTTTTCTCCTTAAGAAACAGAAGTCATATTCTTAGAACCTTTTAACGTAAATGCTTTTCCAGGTTTTTTGCTCAGTTGTGATCGTGTTTCATCCATGTTGAGAATGTTTCCAGGTTTAGTTATAAGATCATTTTCTTCAGGAAATTTTTAAGAGGTCGAAGTACTCTTTGACACCTATTTTATTCAGGCCCTTCGCTCTTGCCATAGATAGCCTTTCAGGTTGCCAAAGGGACGTTCACGATTGCGGACAAGGGACGCAGAAGGCCAGTCGTAACCTGCTTGTTTGGTTTCATGATTAAAATTTTGATTCAGTTGCAGGCTTTCTGCTACATATAAGCCATGGGAAGTACTGAATCTCTAATTGGAGTAAACCCACTTGATTGTAATTTTTTTAATATGACCAACGATTGTTTTTCGGTTTCAGCTTCTAACAGTGAGTTTAAGCTATGGAACCTTTATTAAAACTCTGCGACTTAAGGCGACTTTTTAAAGTGATTTTCGGTATGCTAAAAGCTCTCGGTGCAGTATTAACTTCCATTTCCTTATTCTCAGCAACTATGACTGCATTTTTCAAACTGTCTTTAGACCATTCTCCTCTCCCAGAAGTGCCTTTTCTTTTATAAACAGTAGGCATTTGTCTGTCATGGAAAAAACACCAGTTTATCAAAAAAATTGTTCAACGGCTCTAAGCACTATGAGACTTAACATCTGAGGTCATCAGCCCCTGGACTTAGAACTAGTTAAACCTAACCAACCTAAGGACATCACACACATCTATGCCCGCAGCAGGATTCGAACCTGCTACCGTAGCAGCAGCACTGTTTCGGATTGAAGCGCCTAGAACCACTCAGCCACTTCGGCCGGCTCCCTTTCACATTGTTCGACAGAACTGCAGTTTGATTTCAGTGCTAGTTGTAGGTTATATGAAGTTCTAGGAATGCAGGGAAGTCTACTTAACAGTTCGAAGAAGGGGTGGGGATGCAGGAAAGTCTACTTAAGCTGTTCAAGAATTTATCAGGATAAGCCTTTGCATTCATAATAATTTTTTTATACAAAGAGGAAGCCCCTAATGGGCTACTTGGTCAGACTACCTCAGGTTTTTTTTTTTTTTAAGGTGGGCCAACTATCTCAAATGTCACTGATCCATCTACCCCAGTCGTGGGAGATAGATGGACCAGCTCCACGTTCAGGGAAACGACGCTCTACCAGTACGCCATTTTAGGTTAACATTGTACCCAAGTATACACATTAAACTACAGCGTTGATCGAGCGTCGAAATCATTTAAACAAAATTAACTACATGACAAAAAATCTAGTATCAAATATTTATCAACTCACTAAAAGACATAAACGAAGCTCTCTGCTAAAACACGCATGAAACTCACGAGAGAAACTAAGAGTGGGTCCGTCTACTCAACAAGAACAATTACAGACACCGTCTGCAGCACTGGTGTCACAGACCATCCAACCATTCGACAGGTCCGTCGTCATAGGAGACCCCTTTATGCCCGACTTAGTCTATTGTGTACGTGGTGACCAATCACTGGAGACCTGTGTATCACCATAAATGTTTTGACGAATAAATGTGTTACAGCTAATATCCCGTGCTGTTGTGTTCTCTAGCAACAGTAGCTAAATTCATCAACATCTCACCTGTAAACTCTCCACGATCAGCAGCAAACATTTCAATATTATTCGAGAGTAGGTAGCCAGTTCATTGTCTCATTATAGACTGTCGTAAATATACAAGTGATACGTCAGTATTATTTTGAATCTTTTCAAGAATATCACGTTTCGTGGCCCAGATCTTGGCGTGGTATGAAAAGTATCGTCTTTGAACGCTAAGAAACTGCTGACACTACGACGCTCGTTCGCATGTGAACATTTTTGCTACCAGGAGAATCCCCAACAACTACTGAATAACTTTAGGTCACATCACCGTGGACAGCCTGCAAAGTTTATTTAAGAGCATCAGAACGTATAAATGTAGACAGGTGAGAAATTTTAGAAATTTAACATAATAACCCCACAGGACACAATGATACAATGGTCGAAACTTATAGAATTTTAGAGCAAAATTTGTTTTAAAATCTATAAATTATTAAACGTGTGATTGCTGTGTCATTCACTATGATGGCTGCTTGGAGTGGCCACGCAGTTAGAGGCGCCCCTCCCGCTGGAGGTTCGAGTCCTCCTACGGGCATGGGTGTGTGTGTTGTTCTTAACATAAGTTAGTTTAAGTGGTGTGTAAATCTAGGGACCGATGACTTCTGCAGTTTGGTCCCTTAGGAATTCACACACATCTGAACACACGCACACACACTATGATATGTGACAAGTCATCAGGATGATATAATGTTTAGCGTTTGAAGGAATCAAAATACTGTACAAGATTAGACAACAGGTAAGTACTAAACAGAAAGGAAAAGATTTTGCGATGGAGAGCGGTTTCCAATATTGTAAATATCACAGAATTGTTACATTAGAACGTTAATGAGCTTTAATGATTACAAAATGTAATGGTTTAATGCATATAATTTTTCCTGGAAGTGCAGTATGTGTTCACAGCCGTGAATATTACCGAATTATTAATTAACAAGCCCGGCTGCCAAATAATGACACAAGACATTTACAGCATGTTGGAAAAAAAGTTAGAATCCGACATCGAGAATGATCAGTCTGGGTTTCGGAGAAACGCTGGTACACGCGCTGTAATACTGACTCTATGACTTTTCTTAGAAGATAGGTTAAAGGAAGACAAACCCACATTTCTAGCTCTTGTAGACTTAGAGAAAGCTTTTAACAATGTTAATTGGAATACACCCTGAAATTCTAAAAGTAGCAAGGGTAGAAAGACTACAGGGAACCATAAGAATCGAAGAGAATTACGGGAAGCAGTGTTTGCTGACGGAATGATACAGGTTTGTACTCTGTCCCCGATGTTATTCAATCTTTCATAAGTAACGGAAATCAACGAGAAATTTGGATGGAAATTAAAGTTCAGAGAGAAAAAAATTTTAAAAATGAAGCTTGTCTAAGAGATTATAATACTATCAGAGACAGCAGAGGATTTGGAAGTGCAGTTGCCTGGAATAGGACGATATAACATGAACAGTAATAAAAGCAAAACAGGGGTGATGGAATGCAGTCTAAGTAAATCAGATGGTGATGGGGGACTCAGAATAGGAAATAAGACACTAGAAGTAGTAGATTTCTTTTGATTTTCGGCAAGTGCATTAGCTGATGATAGCGTTATGAAACATCCCCTTAGAAAAATTTATGAATGACTGTGCTGATAAACCTCTTACATTATTTGCTTTTTTAACAGCTGAGCAGAACTGAACGTACTCAGACATTTCGCTATTTACCTATTCTGATCAACACTAAACTGACACACAATATTTTTAGCGTAACGCAATCTGACTTTCAATAATCCCTACAAAATAATGGCCCTGACTAACATTAACCTATACCTTTCACAAATCACTTACCTCACAAAAATCTTCGTAACTCCAAGTACTGCAATACAGCGAGCGCCACTACTGCCGGCTAAATAAAAGATTCAAACTACTGAAGGCACTAACTACTGATGGGCATCGTTTTTTTGATAGAGAACAAACAATGTATTTACCTTATAGTGTTCAAAAGTCATTATATATATATCAGTTCGTGACATCCAGTCTTACAAATTTACTGTCTCTGATCATCCGCTCTCAAAACTCCGCCATTTCTCTCCCCACATCCACCACTGTTGGCGGCTCACCCCCAACTGCGCAACGCTACGCGCTGTTAACAGCCATCTGCCCAACACTACAATAGCGAATATTACAACAATGCTAACCAGCCACAGACTGCACACAGCACAGCCAGTGATTTTCATACAGAGCGCTGCGTGGCGTTACCAATATAAAAACCTAAACAGCCTACTTACAGTGTAAGTGTAGAGGATATAAAATGTAAACTGGCAATGGGAAAAAAGCGTTTCTTAAAAAGTGAAATTTTCGGAAAGGGAATGTAAATGTCAGTGGTAAGAAGTATTATATGGGCATAATTGTCTGGAGCAAAGCGTTGTACGGAAGGGAAATATGGATGACAAGCAGTTCTGACTAGAATAGAAGGGTTAGAAATGCTGAATATTTGATGGGTAGATGGCGTTACTAATGAGGACGTACTGAGTAGAATTGAGGGGATAAGAAATTTGTGGCACAACTTGCTAAAAGAAGAGATCGGTTGGTAGTACACATTGTGAGACATCAAAGGGCCACCGATTTAGTATTGGAGGGAAGTGTGAAGCGTCAAAATTGTAGAGGGAGACCAAGACATAAATACTGTAAGCAGAATCAGAAACACGTTAGTTGCAACTGTTATACAGAGATTAAGAGATCTGCACATTATAGGTGGGCTGCAGGAGCTTCATCAAATCCTTTTTCGGTCTGGAGACAGCATGCAATAAAAACAATAACAATAGGCCTTGCGCCTACTCCTCACCCAAATAAATTTTACACTACAGTCGTTGAGCATATATTCATCGCAACTGTCGTAGCTGCAAAACGTATTTGTTGAACTGAAAGGAAATGTTACTCTAAATAAACACATGTAATTAAATATGCACCTCGTAAAAATTTAACTACCGAAACCTCTCTGCAGCTGCAAGTAAATATATTGATTTCCGTCTCGTACAACCCTCCGATCTGACGCTGTTTCTTTAGCTTGCGTGCCACTTTCACTCCTTATTTCATTAATAGCTGACGCAGTTCCAGATCTTATCCCTGCGAAAGTAATCACTAGGAATCGAACTTGCTACTTAACAGCGCTAAGTCATACAGTGTGTTTAGCGTCTTTTGTGTAGCACAGAAGTGAACCCATCTTAACTGTTACTTATTTATCCGGGTAAAGTATCATATGCAAAGCTAATTTCAATTCCGACGCAAGTGCTCGAAGTATATCTAAAGTATTACGAACAAACTCTCCACAAACTTAACACATTTCCGTTAATCACCTTCAGAGACAGTTTTCATTGTGTACGACGGTGATCACAGTAATGTTCTACATTACCCTTTGAGGTTAAACATAATATTTGCAGTAGCTTCCGTCGAAGGAAAACACATTGCAATACGATTACTAAACGCAAGGCAAAGTTGCGGCTATTGATTAACCAGCGGCAAAATGCTCCTATCGGGTCACAAAAAAGCGAATATACTCCTGTTTAGAAGACTCTGACTGAAAAGTGGGGTATAGCTGCCTGATTCACTCAGCACTCTCAAAAAATACACTCCTGGAAATTGAAATAAGAACACCGTGAATTCATTGTCCCAGGAAGGGGAAACTTTATTGACACATTCCTGGGGTCAGATACATCACATGATCACACTGACAGAACCACAGGCACATAGACACAGGCAACAGAGCATGCACAATGTCGGCACTAGTACGGTGTATATCCACCTTTCGCAGCAATGCAGGCTGCTATTCTCCCATGGAGACGATCGTAGAGATGCTGGATGTAGTCCTGTGGAACGGCTTGCAGTGCCACTTCCACCTGGCGCCTCAGTTGGACCAGCGTTCGTGCTGGACGTGCAGACCACGTGAGACGACGCTTCATCCAGTCCCAAACATGCTCAATGGGGGACAGATCCGGAGATCTTGCTGGCCAGGGTAGTTGACTTACACCTTCTAGAGCACGTTGGGTGGCACGGGATACATGCGGACGTGCATTGTTCTGTTGGAACAGCAAGTTCCCTTGCCGGTCTAGGAATGGTAGAACGATGGGTTCGATGACGGTTTGGATGTACCGAGCACTATTCAGTGTCCCCTCGACGATCACCAGTGGTGTACGGCCAGTGTAGGAGATCGCTCCCCACACCATGATGCCGGGTGTTGGCCCTGTGTGCCTCGGTCGTATGCAGTCCTGATTGTGGCGCTCACCTGCACGGCGCCAAACACGCATACGACCATCATTGGCACCAAGGCAGAAGCGACTCTCATCGCTGAAGACGACACGTCTCCATTCGTCCCTCCATTCACGCCTGTCGCGACACCACTGGAGGCGGGCTGCACGATGTTGGGGCGTGAGCGGAAGACGGCCTAACGGTGTGCGGGACCGTAGCCCAGCTTCATGGAGACGGTTGCGAATGGTCCTCGCCGATACCCCAGGAGCAACAGTGTCCCTAATTTGCTGGGAAGTGGCGGTGCGGTCCCCTACGGCACTGCGTAGGATCCTACGGTCTTGCGTCGCTGCGGTCCGGTCCCAGGTCGACGGGCACGTGCACCTTCCGCCGACCACTGGCGACAACATCGATGTACTGTGGAGACCTCACGCCCCACGTGTTGAGCAATTCGGCGGTACGTCCACCCGGCCTCCCGCATGCCCACTATACGCCCTCGCTCAAAGTCCGTCAACTGCACATACGGTTCACGTCCACGCTGTCGCGGCATGCTACCAGTGTTAAAGACTGCGATGGAGCTCCGTATGCCACGGCAAACTGGCTGACACTGACGGTGGCGGTGCACAAATGCTGCGCAGCTAGCGCCATTCGACGGCCAACACCGCGGTTCCTGGTGTGTCCGCTGTGCCGTGCGTGTGATCATTGCTTGTACAGCCCTCTCGGAGTGTCCGGAGCAAGTATGGTGGGTCTGACACACCGGTGTCAATGTGTTCTTTTTTCCATTTCCAGGAGTGTATGTTTTCCAAAACTTTTGCATGGCGAATGCACTCGTGCTTTTTTTAACATCCAGCTAACCTCTCACTTCCACAACTTCCTCTAGCTGCAACTTACTCACACCCACGAATCCATTGTTGTAAGTCACTCATATCTATCCACTCCCATTACCCCATTCTCACTCACTTATTCAGCCCAACACATTATCATTATCTCTTTGTGTCTCTCTAACTGTGCTATCTAACAGCCAGTCTCCTTCGTTCTGCCCTACTACTACTGTCTCCTCTCACTGCCACTGTCTCCCTCTTGCTCTCTCTTACTACTACTACTACCTCCTTCCTTCCTTCTCTTCTCACTTTCACTATCTCTCTCTCTACCTCGTTGTCATTGTCATAGACTCCGTCTCTCAGTATTACTGACTCTCACCCATTTCCTCTTTCTCCTTCTCTTTACTCCTCTCCCACTGGCTCTGTCTCCTTCACTCTCTTCCTAGCACCTTCTCTTCGTGTCAACTATGTTCCGCTGCCACTTTGTCCCTATCTTTCTCTCATACCACTATTGTCTCCAGAACTCTTTCCATATCACAACCACTGTCTACTATCTTCGATTATTTATTATTTTTCCGTCTTTTCCTTCTGCCATGGTCTCCTCTCTCATAATAAAAAAGCGCGAATTTGCTTGCATGCTAAAATTTATGGGAAATTTTTAAGGTGCTGAGGAAAGTAGACTCAGGTGGCTGGCATCCACTTTTCAGTCATAATCTTTTTCATGCTCCGATAGGAACATTTTCCCACTTATTTCCTTCTTTTTCCTGCTACAGCAGGGAATGTCACGCATATGAAAAGCTCTTCATGAGTCTGCAAAATTATTATCGTTCACTTATATGAATTGAAATAACCTAAGCCTAATTTTATACCTCAGACTGGATTTTACGTGCACAACAATTTTGCAAGCGTATTTCTACGAGATAAGTCACTTAATAAACCTACGTTCTTATCTCCAGCCGGATTTTTACTTACGTATTTTACGTATACAATTCGCGTAATTTTGAATCTCTGCCTTTCGGAAACGCACAAAAATATGAAGATAATTTTCAAGATTGTTCGAGAGCGGACTCTTAGGAATGCATCAAAAATAATTTCAGCCATTTGCTGTGCATAATCATCTTGGAATCCGCAGCTCGGTTTTGGTAACAGAATGCCATGATTTTGGAGTGTCTATCGATAGCGGATAAAATTTTTGAAGACGGGGAGATGTCACTTCCAGGTAAATTCCTAGAGAATATACCGTTAAAATTGGAGTAATTTTCTGCGGATAGGTATGTAGAACTCCGCTGCTGACGACGAGCTTTCTCTGGAACCGCCTATAACCCTAGCCTAGTACAAGCCTTCGATCTAACGCCATTCCAGTAACTTACATCTCAGTTTCAATCTAATGCTGCTCTCTCTTCTGCCACGCTCTCTCTCTCTCTCTCTCTCTCTCTCTGCCTCGTTGTCATTGTCTTATACTACGTCTGTCATTATCACTGGCTCTCACCCATTTCCATTTTATCCTCCCCTTTATTTCTCTCCATCTGGCACTCTCTCCTTCACTATTTGCCTGGCTACATTCTGTTACTGTCAACTTTGATCCACTGTCACTGTTCCCCTCTCTTTCTCTCACACTGTCAATGCCTCCTGCGCTCTTTCTGAATCACAGTCGTTGTACACTGTCTTCAAGTATTTATTACCTACCGTGTCTTTCCCACTGCCACTGGTTCCTTCTCTCTCATCATAAAAAAGGGCGAATATGCTCGCATGTCAAAATTTTCGGCTGATTTTTTAAGGTGTTGGGGAAAGTAGAACCAGGTGCTACCATAAGCACCTCAAGGTTTTCCGTAAGCCACATCTGATGCAAGAAGAACCATCCATTTCTCTCAGTTTGCCTCAGCTGGAGGAAGTGTGTAATATTTAAATTTTGAGCCTTTACTATTGGATAGATGCAATAAGACCATCCTTCTATTTGGTGTACAAAGGTTTCCTAGCCCAAGGCCTGTCCAAAACACTTCAGGCTACCTTTCTATTACCCATAGAAGAAGAGCCATGTCCGTCGGAAAAGTTCCATTTTTAAGAACGGTATTTTACATTGAAGAGCCAAAGAAACTGGTGTATCTGCCTAATATCGTGTAGGGCCCCGCGAGCACGCATAAGTGACGCAACACGACGTGGCATAGACTCGACGTTTGTCTGAAGTAGTGTCGCACCATGAATCCTTCAGGGCTTTCCCTAAATCCGTAAGAGCACGAGACGTCCTCTGAACAGCGCGTTGCAAGGCAATAATATTCATGTCTGGAGAGTTTAGTGTCCAGAGAAAGTGCTTAAAAAGAAGAGTGTTCCTTGAGACACTCTCTAGCAGTTCTGGACCTGTGGGGTGGCGCATTGTCCTCCTGGAATTGTCCAAGCGCATAATGAAGAATGGATGCAGTTGATGAGACAAAATTCTTACGTACTTGTCACCTGTCAGAGGTATCTAGGCGTATCAGGCCGGCACAGTAACTCAGCGTGTTCGGTCAGAGAGTTGGCTGCCCTCTGTAATAAAAAAAAACTGGGTGAAAAGATCAACAACGAGCTTCGACGGATGTCATGTGACGCCAGCTACGCCGAAATACAACGAACCATAACGGAAAAAAAAGCTGGCACGGTAGCTCAACGTGTTCGGTAAGAGGACTGCGGGCTCTCTGTAATAAAAAAAAAACTGAGTCAAGGAATCATGATCAACTTGAACGGACGTCTTGTGACGTCCGCCCAAACCAAACGCAACGAACTATATCGAACAAAATGAAAAAAAAATGTGGTCCCATGTCCCTCCAACTGCACCCGCCTCACACCATTACAGAGCCTCCACCAGCTTGAACAGTCCCCTCTTGACACGCAGGGTCCATTTTGTCCACATATTCATGACGTTGTCTCCATACCCGTGCACGTCCACCCGCTCGATACAACTTGAAATAGACTCGTCCGACCAGGCAACATGTTTCCAGTCATCCAGTCTTATCGATGTTGACGGGCCCAGGGGAGGCGTAAGGCTTTGTGTCCTGCAGTCATCAAGGGTACACGAATGGGCCTTCGACTCTGTAAACCCATATTGATGATGTTTCGGCGAATGGTTCGCACGCTGATACTTGCTGATGGCCCAGCATTGAAATCTGTAGCAAATTGCGGAAGATTTGCACTTCTGTCGTGTTGAACGATGCTCTTCGCTCGTCGTTGGTCCCGTTCTAGCAGGATCTTTTGTGGATTTGATGTTTTACCGGATTCCTGATATTCACGATACACTCGTGAAACGGTCGTACGGGAAAATCCCCACATGATCGCTGCCTCGGAGATTCTGTGTCCCAAGGCTCGTGCGACGACTATGACACCACGTTCAAGCTCACTTAAATCTTGGCAACCTGCCATTGTAGCAGCGGTAACTGACCTAACAACTGGGCCAGGCATTTGTTGTCTTACATAGGCGTTGCCAACCGCAGCGCCGTATTTTGCCTGTTTTCATATCTTTGTATTAGAATACGCAGTCTATACTTGTTTCTTTGGGATTTCAAATCAGAGAATATGGCCGATGGAGATATAATACACCAGTCGACGTGGCGTAGCAAAGAAAAGATTTCCTGTTCTAGCAGAAGTTGCTTTACGGTTGAGCAAAGATCCCTAAATTCTATTCTGGGAGCACAGAGAAACAGAAATCTGAGCTCCGAAAAGAATAAACTGGAAATAATTGAAATACAGTGCTAGCAAAGGATTTTAAAAATTTATCAAATTACGGTAGTCACAGGTAGAAGAGGTTTTATGCCAAATAATTCTTAAAAATACTGCTATCAGTTATGTTAATCAAGAGAAGATCTAGATTCACGCTAAACATTCTTTAGTTCGTGAGGCTAGCATTTTAGTCCATAGAAGAACAACACCAATTATCGAACACTTTAATGCATGAGATCGTATGCCTTCTTAAAGCGACTGAGACAGAATGGGAATAAATTGTAGGGATCATCAAACAAGGCCAGAAATTAATAACAAAAACAGAAATTGATCAGTAAATCCTTCTTTGAGGTTTCTGTGTATTGCAGTCTGCCTTTACTGTGTCACGCCGTCAGTGGCTTTTTTAAATTTCCTAGGGACTGAAATATATTTTGTCCTGGTAACAATGTAACTGTGCTTGAAATGTGGTATAAGAGAATAATCACTGGGTAATTCTTCTTAAACAAGTGAAGCGCCTGTGCAAGGACTGTGCGTAGAAACAAGAGTATGCATCTTAACTTGAGCGTTGCTTCGCCGATGGCTGACAGAGTAGACTGGATGGTTGACGGTTTCATGCCTGGGTCATTAAACTGCAGAACTTTACACAATCTGTAAAAATATTAGCGTAAAGTTTCTGGAAGAGATAGCTGAAAACATCGTCTTCACTCTGTTATGATTTTAGAGGGGAAACTGTTATTGAAACGCAAAAAAATGTTTCAAATGGCTCTGAGCACTATGCGACTTTACTTCTGAGGTCATCAGTCGCCTAGAACTTAGAACTAATTAAACCTAACTAACCTAAGGACATCACACACATCCATGCCCGAGGCAGGATTCGAACCTGCGACCGTAACGGTCACGCGGTTCCAGACTGAAGCGCCTTTAACCGCACGGCCACACCGGCCGGCATTGAAACGCATCTGTAAGATGAGGCAAAGAGTGGTACCAAAAATTAACGGCTGCTGTTGCTGTAGGTAGAATTCAACGCACGTGTTAATCACGTAAAGAAAAAAAAAAAGAATCATGTCCAGGAGCGTTATTATCTGAGCGCATGGAAAGAAGAGACTTAGCTCATATTCCTTAAGTGACACACGTGTTTAATGAAAAAGTTCTCTATATATTCACGATCATCCAAAAAAACTGAAGCATCCAGGAAGCATAGTCGAATGTCGACGTAGCTTCTGACACATACACACCATCAGCAGATATATAAGTGACTAACGAACGTCTGCAGCTCGTGGTCGTGCGGTAGCGTTCTCGCTTCCCGCGCTCGGGTTCCCGGGTTCGATTCCCGGCGGGGTCAGGGATTTTCTCTGCCTCGTGATGACTGGGTGTTGTGTGATGTCCTTAAGTTAGTTAGGTGTAAGTAGTTCTAAGTTCTAGGGGACTGATGACAATAGATGTTAAGTCCCATAGTGCTCAAAGCCATTTGAACCATTTTTGACTAACGAACACAGAAATGGATACTGGGTATGATATACTGCCTGATCTGGGGTATCCGTGGGAATTGTGTCAGGACGCAAATTTTGGCTACCGATTACGATTTTGCCCAGTTTGAAGATATGTAACTCGAACTTATAGTAAGTGATATACGAGTGAAATATGAACGAAGAAGACTTCTTCGTTTTCATTTCTTGTTGTTTTTGAGCTTTTTATAAAAGACTTTGTACACTATACAATTACAAAATCTCAAAATACTGTCAATTTTTGGATATTGCTTGGTAAGTGTACGAACTTGTTTTCTGAACTGCCAGTTCATGAAAGGGCAACATACATCTGATCATGCAAGAAACACTCTGATCGAAAGTATGTTCCAGAGTATTTGTATGTCTGACCTAGAGCCTCATTTATTATTACTGCAAGCAAAACCTTCATTGGGAATTGAAGTCGCTAAAAACGAATGGGTATATCAGTTGGAATCATTGGTACACACGATAAAACAGCGACCTCTCCAGCTTTTGAACCTGTACGAACAGCAGCTTAAATGACATTATCCCACTCAGTATCAATCTGCGAAAGAATGGTACTACAACCGGACGTCTGATTACGAAATACTATTCAAATCCTAACCCAATAATCGATGAACACAACTTCCCATACAAATTATCTGTTGAAACCGACTGTGAGACAGAAATGAAAATAGCCCGCAGCTATAGTTACGAATAATATATATATGTGACCTGTGTACATGTGTAGCAGACGAACAATAAATATGAGAGCAACAATTTGTCTAATGTTTTAAATGCCCTGAGATCGTAGTTAAAACCGACTTCGAGGAAGAAAGCAAATCCGCACGTTTTGACAGCACTTCACAACATTTTCTTTTTAGCACTTAGGTTTGACAGAAAACAAGTAAAGAATGGTACTACAACCGGACGTCTGATTACGAAATACTATTCAAATCCTAACCCAATAATCGATGAACACAACTTCCCATACAAATTATCTGTTGAAACCGACTGTGAGACAGAAATGAAAATAGCCCGCAGCTATAGTTACGAATAATATATATATGTGACCTGTGTACATGTGTAGCAGACGAACAATAAATATGAGAGCAACAATTTGTCTAATGTTTTAAATGCCCTGAGATCGTAGTTAAAACCGACTTCGAGGAAGAAAGCAAATCCGCACGTTTTGACAGCACTTCACAACATTTTCTTTTTAGCACTTAGGTTTGACAGAAAACAAGTAAAGAATGGTACTACAACCGGACGTCTGATTACGAAATACTATTCAAATCCTAACCCAATAATCGATGAACACAACTTCCCATACAAATTATCTGTTGAAACCGACTGTGAGACAGAAATGAAAATAGCCCGCAGCTATAGTTACGAATAATATATATATGTGACCTGTGTACATGTGTAGCAGACGAACAATAAATATGAGAGCAACAATTTGTCTAATGTTTTAAATGCCCTGAGATCGTAGTTAAAACCGACTTCGAGGAAGAAAGCAAATCCGCACGTTTTGACAGCACTTCACAACATTTTCTTTTTAGCACTTAGGTTTGACAGAAAACAAGTATATTATTATTTTAAAAAATATTTATTCCATGTTCTACTGAGTGTTTATTACAGTATCGTGTAAATATAGGTTGACGCACCAAATGTATCGAGATAAAATATTTGTCGTACTAGATATCCCGTTGAGTTTCTCAACAGCGGTAAATCAAGAACTTGGAGAAACAAATTATTTACGAAATGACGAGCGTTTTACGATACCGTCTCTAGGGGACTAGTGTTTACAGCATGGCGGGCAACGGGCGACTAAGAAAGCAGCAGCGATAGGCAGTTGTGTTATTATTTCACAAAACGAAAAGTTCAGCCCCATGCAAGAAAATGTAATAGGCTGTAGAATCGCTTTGTACACCAGGGATCAATATTGGGAGTGAAGAGAATACGTTCGAAGCCTGATTGTTCGCCGCTGGCCGTTGTGGCCGAGCGGCTCGAGGCGCTTCAGTGTGGAACCGCGTGACCGCTACGGTCGCAGGTTCGAATCCTGCCTCTGGCACGGATGTGTGTGATGTCCTTAGGTTAGTTAGGTCTAAGTAGTTCTAAGTTCTAGGGGACTGATGACCTCAGATGTTAAGTCCCATAGTGCTCAGGGCCATTTGAACCATTTTGATTGTTGGCCGGAGAATACTGAAGCGCTACTACACTCCAGGAAATGGAAAAAAGAACACATTGACACCGGTGTGTCAGATCCACCATACTTGCTCCGGACACTGCGAGAGGGCTGTACAAGCAATTATCACACGCACGGCACAGCGGACACACCAGGAACCGCGGTGTTGGCCGTCGAATGGCGCTAGCTGCGCAGCATTTGTGCACCGCCGCCGTCAGTGTCAGCCAGTTTGCCGTGGCATACGGAGCTCCATCGCAGTCTTTAACACTGGTAGCATGCCGCGACAGCGTGGACGTGAACCGTATGTGCAGTTGACGGACTTTGAGCGAGGGCGTATAGTGGGCATGCGGGAGGCCGGGTGGACGTGTCGTCTTCAGCGATGAGAGTCGCTTCTGCCTTGGTGCCAATGATGGTCGTATGCGTGTTTGGCGCCGTGCAGGTGAGCGCCACAATCAGGACTGCATACGAGCGAGGCACACAGGGCCAACACCCGGCATCATGGTGTGGGGAGCGATCTCCTACACTGGCCGTACACCACTGGTGATCGTCGAGGGGACACTGAATAGTGCACGGTGCATCCAAACCGTCATCGAACCCATCGTTCTACCATTCCTAGACCGGCAAGGGAACTTGCTGTTCCAACAGGACAATGCACGTCCGCATGTATCCCGTGCCACCCAACGTGCTCTAGAAGGTGTAAGTCAACTACCCTGGCCAGCAAGATCTCCGGATCTGTCCCCCATTGAGCATGTTTGGGACTGGATGAAGCGTCGTCTCACGCGGTCTGCACGTCCAGCACGAACGCTGGTCCAACTGAGGCGCCAGGTGGAAATGGCATGGCAAGCCGTTCCACAGGACTACACCCAGCATCTCTACGATCGTCTCCATGGGAGAGTAGCAGCCTGCATTGCTGCGAAAGGTGGATATACACTGTACTAGTGCCGACATTGTGCATGCTCTGTTGCCTGTGTCTATGTGCCTGTGGTTCTGTCAGTGTGATCATGTGATGTATCTGACCCCAGGAATGTGTCAATAAAGTTTCCCCTTCCCGGGACAATGAATTCACGGTGTTCTTATTTCAATTTCCAGGAGTGTAGTTGCTCTACAGAGAAGCCACGGAAAATCGTGGAGAAAGGCAACGGTGCAGCTGGAAAAATCCAGACTCTCCTTTTAATGGCTCCTTAAAAGTGACCTCCGGATATACTGTTACAAAGTGAGCTCAGAAGCTCTCATAGAAACCAAGAGGCAGAGACTACTGCTTGGAGGCGGAGGATAGGGA
Source organism: Schistocerca cancellata (assembly GCF_023864275.1). Classification (NCBI taxonomy): domain Eukaryota; kingdom Metazoa; phylum Arthropoda; class Insecta; order Orthoptera; family Acrididae; genus Schistocerca; species Schistocerca cancellata. Next base: position 454,475,782 of record NC_064630.1, on the reverse strand, counting down.
ACGAACTCTAAGCGACGTTTTCAGACGATGGGCATTCTCACTTGGACGGCGTGGTTGATAAACAAAATGAAGGCTTTTGGGCAACTGAAAAATCCACAAGTGCTTCATGAACGACATCACGCTCTGAGGATTACATTGTGGGTCGCAGTTGCTAGTCACGCACCTGGCTGGCCTTTTTTTCTTTGAAGAAACTTTGAACAGTGTACGTTATTTGAGCATGCTCCTCAATAACTTCGTTCCGCAGCTTCTTGAAGCTGCGTTGCCTTTCAACACCCAGTGGTTATTGCAAAAAGGAGCAAAGCCACATATTGCAAACACTGCGTTGGATTTCTTACACGAGAGTTTGCATATGTGGGCCATTTCACTCAGTTTCCGGGTCTTTCTATAACGGACAATTTTATCTCCCCAACAGTCCAGACCTCAACCCACGTAACTTCTTTTTTGGGGGTTCCTAAAGGAAACAATTTTCCCGAAACATTCACATAATTTAATGGCGCACAGACGCCTTATTCTTCAACCTTGCAGTGAAATTGCGGAAGGTATGTGCCTTAGGATCTTCGATAAGATAAGTGTTCGTGTGTAAGAAGCTGAGAATAAAATCGGCAGACATACTATGTTGGTGCTGAGTTAGAACAGTTCTCCACAGAGTGTTTTCCATGTCGTGAGCATCTACGGAAAGAAGTAGAAGACAGTGGAACTACCACTAGGCGCTAATTGGCTGGACGTCTGCAGCTCTTCACAGAACGTGAGATTCGCAGGCTTGTCTGCTCTGTAAAGTAGGATAAATGTTGGACTGTGGCATCTCTGTCGAGAGAGCACACTTTTCTGGTGCACGCACAAGTGTTTCGGAGGACACCGTTCATCGTACATTGTTGAAAATGGTGCTCCGCAGCGACCGCCCCAGTTGTTCAAATGCCTCACTGACGGCGGTGTGATCTTTCAACAGTATAACTCCGCGCCTCGGAGCCAAAACCGTGCTACAGCTGTTTGAGGAGCATTATAGTGAACTCACGTTGATGTCTTGGCGATCAAATTAGAGTGATGTAAATCCAATGGCATTCATATGGGTCGATTTCGGGCGCCATCACCGCGTACGTAAATCAGCGGCCAGTTATTTACGCCAATTACGCGATCTGTGTGTAGACATCTAACGCCACACAGCACCACGAACCTGCCAACAAACTGTCAGATCCCTTATACGCAGAATTAGTGAAGTATTTGATTCCAAAAACGGACAAACAAGCTACTAACCAGGTGGTGATAATGTTTTGGCTCATGAGTGTACTTCATGATGGTTAATTTGTGAGTTATGAAATATATACTACTGACCTCTATGGCCTTTGAAATAGTATCGTACTATAATTCACTATAATTCAGCTTCTAAATACGTCTAATCCACCAGCCGTATTGGGAATTTCCGTATTAAGTCCTGAGAACTACAACTTTGAAGGAGACTTGCTCGATTAATTGACGAGTCAACATGACAGGGAAATATACTCGGAACCTGGCAGCTTCCAATACAAGACAATCCTGTCCATCTCATCTGGTCTCTGTCGTGCACAATATTAGGAAGGAGCGAGAAGAACATGATTCAGACACAATTCACCCATCACATTAACTCTGACCAGTTTAGTTGGCGCCGTTTCCCAAATATATCTAAGCGGCTCCCGTGCTGCTTTCCCACCTCCAGCTCAGAGCCAGAGTATATGTTTCTGGGCAGTATCATTTCTGCAAATCAGTAGGCAGTATATACTCCTGCGTAAGTTAAATGATTCTTACTTGAGAGAAAGGGAACTTCGTAGCCAAGATCGCTTGCAAACAACCTTTAGTGTCGATTACCGGTTTCGGTAAGCACGATTATCATCTTCAAATCTCGATAAAAAGTTATTACAGTCCTCCAATGCCTGCTGTACTCTATTCAAGACGCTTAAGACATTCTTCCTCACAGTGTAACAGTATGAGGAAGAGTGTCGTCAGCGCCGTGAATAGAGTACAGCCGGCATAGGAGGTATGTAACAATATTTTATCGAGATCTGAAGACGATAATCATGCTCACCGAAAGCAGTAATCGACTATATAGATTGTTTACAAGCGATTTTGGATAACAAGTGACTACAGAAGAGATATATGTCAGCAGAAATGAGTGCCCCATCAACTATTAGAAAGCGTAAGCCAGTTATGACCGATCTCTGAAGATATCTATAACGATACAGTGTTGAAATGCTTAAGCTGCTTTTATCACCCAAATGAAAATATGTGCTTTTTTATTTACGTAGTAATTTAATGACGTCCTTGTAAGTACACTGACACTGCTGTTGTATGAAATTGCATGGACACCCCTCTGTGGTCAATTTGGGATGAAAGCAATGACATTGGAATCAGACACGCTCGTCTGACTATCTGTCACGTATGTCCCGGAATCCGTTGCCAGCCTATGTGAGGAACAACCTGACATTTGCTGGTCGTTCCACACCGTTGGCTGGAGAGCGATGGAGACAGTGAGAGCCAAAAAGACAGGAAGACAGATAGATAGAGAGAGAGAGAGAGAGCTGCCTGCGTCGGCTACCTTTCCCTCCTTTGTGGACGCGGTCGGAGGTTTTCACTGGCAGAATTATTTATGATGACGGGAAGGAGCACAACGGCCGTGGTCGATGCTGTGTTCTGCTGTTTGACCTGCATTAAAATGCTTACGATAGCTGCAACAGGTCTCACCTGCACGGAAGGACTGATTCAGAGAGAGGAGTGGAAGTAGGAAACAGCGATGAGCGAATGTGAAGGCAAGAGCAGAGACCGAAAAAGGGAAACACACAAAAAAAGTCAGCGAGGAAAAATTGACCGGTGAACCAGTTCAGATAGTGAAGCGTGGGCCTCTTGACAACAATAAGCATTTTATGTTAGACTGGAATTGCGCATTCAATAACGATTTCTGCCCACTACGTTTCAATAGAGTCTCTGACATTCGGTAATCCCATCGAAAGTTTGATAGGATACGGAACATTATCGTATTCATTTGGGAAAGACGAATATGTTCCGAATCCCACTAGTAATACATCCCGCTGCGGCTTGTATCAGAAAATTCATGTAAAATAAAAAGAGAAGATGTGAAACAATTGACACAGGGATTTGGAGTTTTGGCGTCGTAATAGTTCTTTCCATACTACCATAGGAAGTTGGTCTCGGTCTTATACAGTAGAGAACAGTTTTGTGGACGGCGGTGAACGGCACAGGTTACATAAGACTGTCAGTTTAATCTCTGTAGTACCAACAAATGAGAAGGTATTAATGAAGCACACCTGATGCATATACGTATTGATGATGATGATTACAATGATGTGGTGTTTGTCTCTAGTCAAAATATACTTCCACAACGAATGAGTCTGCATAAAGCAAAATTGTAAGGAGGTCTGAAGAAAACTGGAACATAAATAAGAAAAACAGCGTAAGTTGAGAACGATGTCATTGAATGAGTTGATCATTTTCTCTGTTTAAAATATTTGAAGCCAGCTGCTGAGTCGATCACACGAGGAATATACAGAAGGGTGAAGAGGCCCTAGAAGGATTATTAATAGCCACGTAGAGTCTTCAGTATAATACTTCCAGTGCACTAAAACAGAAAGCTTGCAGTTACATTTATTATGTACAAATATTATCAGTTTTATCTCATAGCATTCAGATATGGAGTCTCATTGCAAAAATATTACAAAAGCTAGGGTTCACTCGGGATCAAATGGAAGGACAATAAATTAAACAATTCGATCAGAGAACAGACAAGCGAGAAATTGAAAACCAAATGAAGTAGTAATGGACTGTAGATAATACTCAGGTTCTTGGTTAGTAGATAGAAGAAGCAAGTTCTTTGTTTGATTCCACGAGAACAGGAAAATACCGAGAAGCTGAATAAATGAAGGGATAAATTGTATGTACTTTTCACGATTACCGGTTTCGGCAATTTCAATCTTCAGATCTGTCGCAAATAGAAAAAAAAGTGGAGTAACTAACTGAGGTGAATTAGTTGGAGAAAACTCTACAACAGAAGTTCAAATGGCTCTGAGCACTATGGGACTTAACATCCGTGGTCATCAGTCCCCTAGAACTTAGAACTACTTAAACCTACCTAACCTAAGTACACCACACACATCCATGCTCGAGGCAGGATTCGAACCAGCGACCGTAGCAGTCGCGCGGTTCCGGACTGAGCGCCTAGAATCGCTAGACCACCGCGGCCGGCTACAACAGAAGTAGTGATACACAAAAATAAAAATGTTAACATTATAAATGCCGTGCATATCAGTCATACATGCCATAAAAATATTCTGATGTGGGTATTAACGTCACACTCTTTATATCCACGTACATAGCAAGTACTGGCGATGGCCTAGATATGCCCAGTAAGTAACTGAGGCCATTAATTAATGTCGAAGTAAAAAAAACCATAGTTAAAATTCACGTAAAAGGCGTAAAGAGCAATAATAGGAAGCTACTGTCATGTTGTTGTGGTCTTCAGTCCTGAGACTGGTTTGATGCAGCTCTCCATGCTTCTCTATCCTGTGCAAGCTTCTTCATCTCCCAGTATCTACTGCTACCTACATCCTTCTGAATCTGCTTAGTGTATTCATCTCTTGGTCTCCCTCTACGATTTTTACCCTCCACACTGCCCTCCAATGCTAAATTTGTGATCCCTTGATGCCTCAAAACATGTCCTACCAACCGATCCCTTCTTCTAGTCAAGTTGTGCCACAAACTTCTCTTCTCCCCGGTCCTATTCAGTACCTCCTCATTAGTTACGTGATCTACCCACCTTATCTTCAGCATTCTTCTGTAGCACCACATTTCGAAAGCTTCTATTCTCTTCTTGTCCAAACTAGTTATCGTCCATGTTTCACTTCCATACATGGCTACACTCCATACAAATACTTTCAGAAACGACTTCCTGACACTTAAATCTATACTCGATGTTAACAAATTCCTCTTCTTGAGAAACGCCTTCCTTGCCATTGCTAGTCTACATTTTATATCCTCTCTACTGTCATGTCAAAGTAAATAATACATTACTTTGCAAATGCCGAAATAGAAAATTTAAAATAACTTTACATCTATGAATCGAAAGCTTTCAACACGGCAAACAGCTATATATAACCGTAAGATAACAAGACATCTACTCTTAAATGAAATCTCGATAGTCGATGACACATTCGGAGTAAAATCTCAGTCTCTTACGACACTGGTTACCCATGCATCCAAGCATTACTGCCCTCTACTGGCTTCATCTCACAGAAGGATTTGCAAGTTACGTCCTCAACTATTTCCTGAATGTATTCCAATCCTTGTCTTTCTCTACAGTTTTTGCCCTCTGCATCTCCCTCTAGTACGGTTCTAGGCGCTACAGTCTGGAGCCGAGCGACCACTACAGTAGCAGGTTCGAATCCTGCCTCGGACACGGATGTGTGTGATGTCCTTAGGTTAGTTAGGTTTAATTAGTTCTAAGTTCTAGGCGACTGATGACCTCAGAAGTTAAGTCGCATAGTGTTCAGAGCCATTTGAACCATTTTCTCCCTCTAGTACCATGGAGGTCATTCCCTGATCTCTTAACAGATATCCTGTCATCTTTTACCTACCCCTTATGTTTTCGCGTATTCCTTTCCTCTCCGATTCTGCACAGAACCTAGTCATTCCTTACCTTATCAGTCCACCTAATTTTCAACATTCGTCCGTAGCACCACACCTCAAATGCTTCGATTCTCTTCTGTTGCGGTTTCTCCCACATCTATCCATGTTTCACTGCCATACAGCGCTGTGCTCCAAACGTTCATTCTCATAAATTTCTTCATCAAATTAAGGCCTATGTTTGATACCAGTAGACTTCTCTTCGCCAAGAACGCCGATTTTGCCAGTGCTAGTCTGCTTTTGATGTCCTTGCTCCGTCTCTCATCGGTTACTTTGCTGTTTAGAGAGTAGAATTCCTTAACTTCATCTACGTTATGACTATCAGTCCTGATGTTAAGTTTCTCGCTCTTCTCATTTCTGCTACTTCCCATTACTTTTCGTCTGCCTACGATTTACTCTCAGTCCGTATTCTGTCTCATTATATCGTTCATTTCATTCAGCAGATCGTGTAGTTCTTCTTCACGTTCACTCAGGATAGCAATGTCATCAGCGAATCTCGTCATTGATATCCTTTCACCTTGAATTTTAATTCCATTCCTGACCTCTCTTTTAATCCATCATTGCTTTTTCGATGTACAGATTGAAGAGTAGGGGCGAAAGACTGCATCCTAGTCTTACACCCTTCTTTATCTGAGCACTTCGTTCTTGGTCGTCCACCGTTATTGTTCCCTCTTGGCTCTTCTTCATATTGTGTACTACCCGTCTCTCCCTATAGCTTATCCCTATTTTTTCAGAATTTCGAACATCTTGCACCATTTTACACTGTCGAACGCTTTTTCCAGGTGGACAAATTATTTGGATGTGTCTTAATTTTTGTTTAGTCTTGCTTCCATATGAACCGCATCGTCAGTATTACCTCTCTGGTTCTTTTACCTCTCCTGAAGACAACTGATCGTCAACTAACATATCCTCAATTTTGTTTTCCATTCTTCTTAGAAGAACTGAAATGTTCCTGATTGTATATATAACTCTAGTGACATTCAATAGTCTAGTCCGCGTTCAAAGCCACTGAGCTCTCCTCAACCGAGCTATTCTGTTGTCAGAGCTTCTCAGTTGGCAAGACAACACTGTTGCCTCCTTTCATATTGGATGGTGCGTCCGTCGTGACATCTAGTGGTCAGTCCCACATAATGTAGGGGTGTCTGGATACTATAGATCAGATAGCGTACTTCGCATGCAGATAACAAATGTAACTGAAATACGTGAGACTATAGGCAGGCAAGTGAACGGTCCAAAGTAAGCAGTTAAATAGATTCCAAGAGGTAAGTTGACGGCTACGAAGCAGAAACATAAAAAAAAGTTTTGCATCTCCCCGGTTCCCAGAACTCCTAAAGATAGACGTTGACTCTGGTTTTTGTATCATAGACACAGTACATTTGACTATTCTGAGATGTCATTAAACCTGCCCAATGATGTAAGCAACCATGCATGAGCAGCGCCTATTGGACAGAGAGGGTCCGACAGCCGATCAGTTCCGGTCATTCCACCAAGAAGGAGGCACACGGCTCGGGTTATCTGTAGTGCAACCATGCCTAGACGGTCAATACTGCGGTTCGATCACGTCCGCATTGTTACTTTGAGCCAGGATGGGCTCTCAACAAAGGAAGTGTCCAGATGTCTCAGGGTGAACCAAAGTGATGTTATTCTGACATAGAGGAGATACTTAGAGACAGGAACAGTCAATGTCACGCCTCGCTCAGGTCGCCCAAGAGCTACTACTGCAGTGGATACCTGCTACGTACGGATTATGGCATGGATGAACACTAACAGCAACTCCACCATGTTGAATAATGCTTTTCGTGCAGCCACAGGTGGCCGTGTTACGATTCAAACTGTGCGCAATTGGATGCATGATGCGCAGCTTCACTCCTGAAGTCCATGGCGAGGTCCATCTTTGCAACCACGACACCATGCAGCTCGGTACAGATGGGTCCAACAACATGCCGAATGGACCTCTCAGGACTGGCATCACGTTCTCTTCACCGAAGAGTGTCGCATATGCCTTCAACCAGACAATCGTCGGAGATGTGTTTGGAGGCAACCTAGACAGGCTGAACGCCTTAGACACAGAGTTCGGCGAGTGCAGCAAGGTGGAGGTCCCCTGCTGTTTTGGGGTGGCATTATATGGGCCGACGGACGCCGCTGGTGATCATGGGAGGCGTCGTAACGGCTGTACGATATGTGAATGCCATCCTCCGACTGATAGCGCAACCATATCGGCAGCATGTTGGAGATACATTCGTCTTCATGGACGACAATTCTCGCCCCCATCGGACACATCTTGTGAATGACTTCCTTCAGGATATCGACATCGCTCAACTAGTGTGGCCAGCGTGTTCTCCAGACATGAACCCTGTCGAACAAGCTTGGGATGTATTGAAAAGGGCTGTTTATGGGCGATGTGACCCACCAACCACTCTGAGGGATCTAAGCCGAATCACCGTTGAGGCGTGGGACAACAGCCCCTTGATGAACTTGTGGATAGTATGCCACGACGAATACAGGCATGCATCAATGCAACAGGACGTTCTACTGGGTATTAGAGGTACCGGTGTGTACAGGAATCCGGACCACCACCTCTGAAGGTCTCGCTGAATGGTGGTATAACATTGAATGTATGGTTTTCATGAGCAATAAAAAGGGCGGAAATGATGTTTATGTTGATCTGTTTTCCAGTTTTCTGTACTGGTTCCTGAACTCTCGGAACCGAGGTGTTGCAAAACTTTTTAATGTGTGTAGTTAAAGCTTGATGTAATATACGAAGAAACATGTACGAGGGACGTAAAGCTCTGACATGTCCAGAAGTGGCCTTTGGCACCAGGGGATACCAAATGGCTGGTGACGATTGTTGTATATTATGACTAGACGAGTATATTGGCAGTAAATTGTAAAACACTTTCCCTGATCGCCAAAATAATTACGTTTATCATTACAAGACTCGTTTCGTGAGTACGACATCATTAGATCTATTAGAATTATAATGGAATACGTTTTCGCTTTCTACTTCATTTTGGAACATCATCTGTGTCCAAAATTATAAAATTTGTTTCCCCATCCAAATCCTACAGTATGGAGTATTATGTTTAGTATTTTCCCGTTCCTTCTGCATTTCACTACCTTTGTAATGTAAGAATAACATTCAAAATAATGAACTGATAGAGGTGGTTTGGCCCCGAGGTTACATCGTACAGCCATTTTAGTGCGACCACTGCCTATGTTCAACATCAAATGGCGTGTCATAGCATTAGCAGTGTAGGGTATATAAAGCTTATTCGGGAGAACACAGAAAAGAGTCCAGTCATCACCGTGATGTAAAAAACGGAGCTACCTGTCTGACTTTTGTGCTTAGGGTTGAAGCATCTCCGAAACGGCTAAGTTTTTAAACTATTCTTGCACCACTACGTTTAAAGTATACCGTGCATGGACAATGGCGCTATCCAGATCCGGCGCCCGGTAAATGTGGTGCATCACTGGCAGTAGAAGATGACAGGGGTGAACGACGGCTGCAGGGATGTGTGCGGGAGAACAGATGGGAAAATGTGATTGTATGCTTTCCCGGCGTATACAGCTGGCGAAGAGTTCTCGGGCTTCCAGCCGGGTGGCGGTGTCTTCAAACTGCGACGTTTCGACGAGTGACATACTCATCATCTCCTGGCGAAGTGCCGAGACTTTGCGGATGCCGGTCCCTGTATACCTGCGGTGTGCCCCCCACCACCTGGCCGCGGGAGGCTGGGTCCAGCGGAGCCGGCGAGCGGGGTGGAGGGGGAAGCGGGTGCGCCGTTCGTGTCTCCGTCAGAACATTCTGATCGCGTCTCGTGAGCTGGACGGTTCTTGGTGCGTTCCTGGCGTATTGCGGCTAATGCTGGATTCCAGGTCGCGCTCAGTTGATAGCCTTCGTCCCTGTTCACAAGATTCTCGTGGACCCGTATTTCTATTGATTCAAGAGGTGACTCACCTCCTCGCAATATGGCAATCGTTAACCACGAATTACCACTCACAACCTCGGCATCCGCAAAGTCTCGGCACTTCGCCAGAAGATGATGAGTATGTCACTCGTCGAAACGTCGCAGTTTGAAGACACCGCCACCCGGATGGAAGCCCGAGAACTCTTGGCCAGATGGGAAAATGTTGAGCAGCTGACCGCTCAGATACATCAAGTGGCTAGCAAGAGCGTCTCCTCAACGACCGTTCAGCTTTACTGCAACTGGACGTCCACCAAATCGGGGAGAGGTGGCGTTTTGACATGAATTTCGTTTCATGCTCCATCGGACAGATAGCAGACACTCTGCAATAGCCTTCATAAGGATCAAGGACGAAGAGGGAGCGTTGTGTTCTGAGGAATGTTTTCGTGCAATTCCCTGAGTGATGTCATCTTTCTGGAAGGCGCAGAGCATAAATGCAAGTATGCATCTATCCTCGGGGGCCATGTCCACCCCTACAAATAGTTTGTTTTCTCCTCAGCACGATGTACTCTACCTCTACCAGCAGGACAATGTCCCGTATCACACAGCTCCCAGTGCACGTGCGTGGTAGGAAGAGCACCAGGATGAGTTTACCGTTCTCCTCTGGCCACGTACTCCCAGGATTAAAACCCAGTCGAGAATCTAGTGAACCACCTCGATAGGGTTCTTTGCGCGATGTATCGTCAACCGAGAAACCTAGCGCAATGGCCACGGCGGTGAATTCAGCACGGCTCCACACCCACGTTGGTACCTTCTAGAAACTCATTACCTCTGTTCCTTCACGTCTCCCATCGATCGGCACTGCAAAAAGTGGTTATTCAGACTTTTCGCAGGTAGTTATATTATGTGACTGGACCGTGTATATCTTATGGGGATAGCAAATGGCATTCAAATGACGATTTGTAGGGGATGGTAGAAGGGGACAGGAGAGGGGGCTAGACCTAGTATTTCGGGAAACGGATGACGACAGCTACAAAAAGGTTCCATTTCCGACGCTGTTCTTGAACGAAAAACACCTAGCTACAAGGTATTTCTTCCTTTCCCTGAGTGTTAGTGGGGAGGAGGCAGGGGGAGCGGAATCGGGGCCCCCTTGCCACCAGGTATTGGCACTCCTGGAAGATACCTCGATGTAATTGCAATAAAGTAATGACCCGACTCCAGTACTTTACAAATTAATCTTCCCACGTTATCTGTTTCTCATAATGTACTTCTGCAATCATGCTTCAAAAGTCACAATGGGTTGCGCGGCATAGTATGATAGAATGGTGTTAGACTCTTGATACACACTGCACAACATTTTATTACTACAAGCAATTTTTTTTCACGCTTATGATGACAAAATCAAATGGCTCCGAGCACTATGGGACTTAACTTCTGAGGTCATCAGTCCCCTAGAACTTTTTTTTTTTAATTTCTTTATTATCAAAACCATTATAATTATACAAATTAACCCACTACCTTAATTCATTAGTGGGTCCTAACAGTAATACAGTTATATTAAATTTTGCAGCTAGTTTAGTTTTAGTAGGTGAGCTACAGTTATTAGTAAACAATGGGCATCTAATATCTACATATACTGTATATGCCTAATTCCTATAACTAATTTAATTTGTATATGTATTCTGCAGCGTCACATGTGTGCCAGTGAAGATATAAACCTACTTTCATATGCCTTGCTTTTCGAGCTAATCCCGAAGAGCATGCTCCTGGCACTGGGCAGGCCTAGATGTTAAATTCGCTGCAGTCCTTATCTTAATTTCCTATAACTAAATCCTACAAACTAACTTATCCTACGTCATATCTGGTGTGTGTCACAATCGGTGGTTGTTCCCTACTCCCCCTAGTTCTGCACGTGGCGGATTCCAACTTAGATGTAGTCGGCCAGTCCACGCACAGGTGGCATGGGAATAGGGCTCTTGGACGCAATTGGTGGTTATTGTCATTATTATTTAGTGTATCTCTCCTAAATAGTCAATTAGAACTTCTCGAGATACCTCGTTTGCCAAGGTGTTTAAGGTCTGAAAAGTTTACTCTCGTCTGAGTAGTTGGTATGTGTCACGGTTGGGTAGTCTGTCTCGTAGTGTGTTGGCGATATCATTGAAGAGGGGACATTCGTAAACTACATGCTCGGGTGCACCCTCCGGATCGTCACAGTCGCACGCTGGTGTTGCCCTCTTCCCAAATCGACATAAATAAGTCGGGTAGGGTCTATGGCCGGGGAGAAAGTGGATCAGACCTCGTGTAGGCTCAAAGTACTTCAGTCCAAGTCGTTCCCTCACATCAGGTAGAAACTGGAAGGTTCTTCGTCCAGTCTCTTCTAACTCCCACGTCTCCTGCCAGAGCTCCTCCCCTCTTTTCCTCATCTCTCTTTTATCCCCCACTCTAATACCCATAATATCGGCAATCTTCTCATAATTTTTCTTCTTGACCCAATACCAAGCCGACTGTTCTCTTATCTTTATGTCCAGAGGGCAGAGCCCCATTATGACTAATAGGGCCCCCCCTGGAGATGTTCTATAGGCATCCACGGCTCTTAATACCATGCTTCTCTGGACCCTTCTCACTGCCATGGCGGGCACTACCCTCGTGAGCCTGTGCGCCCAGACTCCCGAGCCCGAGCCATAGCCCACATTAGCCCGAGCTAATCCCCTAGAACTTAGAACTACTGAAACCTAACTAACCTAAGGACATCACACACATCGTTGCCCGAGGCAGGATTCGAACCTGCGACCGTAGTGGTCTCGCGGTTCCAGACTGTAGCGCCTAGAACCGCTCGGCCACTCCGACCGGCTTATGATGACAGATCGCCTGTTTTAAGATACAGCACCACCTGGCTTGGACCCACAAAAAATGAAGAATTAGGAGAACTATATTTACTGATACGAATACCCAACTAGTGTTTTAGAGAACTATGCCTGAAGATAGGGCATTAATCATAGAATGGCATTGTACAACATATATGGAGCACATCTAGATATACATACTTACTCTGCAGTTCATATTTAAGATTGCGTGCCGGCCGCGGTGGTCTAGCGGTTCTAGGCGCTTGGTCCGGAACCGCGGAACTGCTACGGTCGCAGGTTCGAATCCTGCCTCGGGCATGGATGTGTGTGATGTCCTTAGGTTAGTTAGGTTTAAGTAGTTCTAAGTTCTAGGGGACTGATGACCACAGATGTTAAGTTCCATAGTGCTCAGAGCCATTTGAACCATTTTTAAGATTGCGTTACAGAACCAGCCGAAGTTGCAAAATTCACTTTCTATTCCACTGATGGCTAGTTTCGGGCTACCTGAACCCATTTTCAAATCATCCAGGGAACAAAATGTACTTTCCGAAATCGCTTATAAACAATGTCTAGATTATACATATAAATCCAAGAGAGACTGTTTTAACCGTGTACAGAGACAGAATATGTTGTTATTCACTGTTCATGATTAAACTTGACTTTGTTATGTGTATATTTGTAATGCTGATTCTCTTTATATACTGTTTTGGAAAATACTGTTCTATCTTGCTAGCTGATTTGAAAATGGGTTCAGGTAACACGAAATTAGTCATCAGTTACATAAAAAGTGAATCTAGCAACTTTGATTCTTTCTGTATCGAACTAGTTAACACATGTTACTATTCTGCAATTACTCAACCATGCTGAAAATTCGTATATCACAACTTCAGAGAGAGCAGAAGACAGTTCTTTTGAACTACACTGGGCGGCACATGTCGTTGTGAGCTGCTGGAGCATGTGTGGAGTATCTGTCTCAGTGCGGCCCTGGTGGAGATAGGTTCCCCACATTCAAAGCGACGTGGATACCTCTCACAGCATACTGCCGATCGCCACTTACGGATCTGAGGAGGATGGTTCAAATGGCTCTAAGCACTACGGGACTTAACATCTGAGGTCATCAGTCCCTTAGAACTTAGAACTACTGAAACCTAACTAACCTAAGGACATCACACACATCCATGCCCGAGGCAGAATTCGAGCCTCCGACCGTAGCAGGAGCGCGGTTCCAGACTGAAGCGCCTAGAACCGCTAGACCACCGCGGCCGGCGCAGAGTGAGGTAGCACAATGGTTAGCACACTGGGTTCACATTCGGGAGGATGATGGTTCAAAATCGCATCAGACCAGCAAATGCCAGGATGGTTTCTTGGAAAGGGCACGACCGGTTTCCTTTCACGTCCTTGCAACATTATGAGTGTGTGCTCCGTCTCTAATGACACCGATGTCGGTTGTTGACATCTTCGTACGCAACGGCAAGGAGAGGTGGGCGGCTGAGTGGTGCGGCAGCTGTCGTCGTAGGCAAGCTGGACAGGAGCAGACATGATTAGCAACAAGTTATCACAATAAACAGACTGTTTACTTAACTTGTATTTCTCCAAGCGCAGGAAGACTTGTTGCAAATAGTGCGACAAGAAACAGAGTCCAGCTGTTACAATGTCAACAACGAAGCGGCTCGCTGTCTCAGGCCCAATCGATGTCAACGGTATGTTAAACCTAGATCTTCCTTGCTTCCGTTCTGAGAGGCACCACAAATGCAACCGGCTAGCTGATACTACATTCCATATGAATATTTCGATCTGAGGAACGGTGTCAAAAGTATTCTGGAAATCTGGGAGTAAACTTGTACAATGAACTCACGGTTCCACATCTATAACAGTCACTAAGTTCGTGTGAACAAAGAGACCGTTGCGATTTCCTAGAATGATATTTTTTGAATCCAAAGTGGTGACACGTCAATACACGGGTTTCTTCTAGGTATTTCCAAATGTTCAACATGATATATGATCAAAAATCCTACAAAGAGATGACTATGTTCTAACGTCTAGTTGTAACATTCGGATATCATTCACGGCACATCTTCAAATGAGACAATCCTGCCCGTGACGTTGATTACAAGTGTAGTCCAATCGCCGGTCGGTGTGGCCGAGCGGTTCTAGGCGCTTCTGTCTGGAACCGCGCGACCGCTATGGTAACAGGTTCGAATCCTGCCTCGGGCATGAATGTGTGTGATGTCCTTAGGTTAGGTATGTTTAAGTAGTTCTAAGTTCTAGGGGACTGATGACCTCAGAAGTTAAGTCCCATAGTGCTCAGAGCCATTTGAACCATTTTTGTAATCCAATCGAGAGTGACGAAATGTAGTTTGCTTGTAGAAAATTGGAAGTTTCCCCTGGTCTATACAGGGTGTAATGGGTATAACTGCCGATATTTTTGTATGTACTACCTTCATATGTACATACATCAGTGTGTCGTTTGTTTTTTCTTTTTTTCTCTGCGTCCCACAGCCTTTCCACAAACACGGCACAAACTTTGCGCTCTGATGTTTCCTGAACAGCCGTACTGCACCAGTAAGTGGACTACGCCTGCCGGTATAGACCACCCATTCCGCGTCCACCCATTCAAATTTCAACACTTGTCCTGCTGTTCAGGGGAAAATAGTCATAAGTAACTTGCTCTTGCCACATGTAGTTGCAGGTACTACCCAACCTGAAAACGTACAGCCTGCTATGTCTACAATTATTAGTCTCCAAATAACGTAAATACCGATGTAATGTTAATCAGTAAACCGTGGTCAGTCACCAATAGATATATCGACATCTAAGTCCTGTATGCCCTGTATTTTCATTTTAGTTTCTCTTTTATTTGCATCGGTGTGTCGGGTGCAGCTTTGAAGTCCTTAGGCATGGCTCTTTTGTCAAGATAGCGGTTGTATACGATAGCTAAAATGGAGAAATATTTCCGATTTGCTGCTAATTTTCGAGACAGGGTTCCGTTGTGCGAAAAGAACATCGCATTGAAGACCACACTAAGTTTGAAGCTTCGAGATATTGTGTAGTTCCTGCACAATGCTCATAGAAACCCAAAAAACGAGGTGTTCTTTTGTATACAGGATTCATAGTAATTAATAAATGAAACTGGTACTGGTGAAAGTAACCGATAGCAGAGACAAATAGGTTCCAATAAACATAGATCCACAAACGACCTATTTGCGGCCTTATGTTGTCAATACGTGGTAGTGAGTTGTCACTTCTGGATGAAGTGTTGTCCTAGCCAGCACAGATGTATTTGAAACGTAAACTATCTGATTAAGTCATCATCTAATTAATTTCAGATTTCACCCATGACCCATCGATGAAATTGGTAAAAGGAATATGTAAGACACCTCACACGACAATATGGATAAATCGAGCAGGGCCTGTACCTTGTCTCCAAGATCACATTATCTCGATCCTCCGAATCTACATCTACATCAACATCAGTACTCCATAACCAAACTGACGGCGTGTGACAGAAGTTACTTCTGATGCTACTAACTAATCCCCCTTCCCAATGGTATATGGGCAGAATGATTGACGGTAAGCCTCTGTATTCTAATTTCTCGAATTTTTAGACCGTGGTCATTTCACGAGATGTATGTGGGAGAAATATGTTGTATGGCTCTTCCAGAAAGTACTTTCTCGCAATTTTAGTAGTAAATCTTTCCTTGATGCACAAAGCTTGTCTTACAGCGTCTGACAATGGAGTTTTGTGATCATCTCTGCGACGCTCTATCGCCGACTAAACGAGCCCGTGGAGAGATTCGTCGCTCTTTGAACCGCGCTGTCTATCAGTTCTACCCGATAAGGGTCCCAGATTGATGAACAATACTGTAGATTCGGTCGAACGAGCGCCTTGTAAGCAACTTCTTCAGTGGATGAGTTATTTTCCTTCAGATTCTTCGTATGAATTTCAGTTTGGCGTCTGACTTTCCTACTATTTGTTTTACGTGGTCAATCCACTAAAGGTCGATCTGGATAGTTACTAAAGCAAACCAGGCTGACATGGAAAAGTGTACAACTAATCGTAAAAATGACATGTGATTAACATGTACGAATAACGGCTGGAAGCAAATATACAAAATTACAACGCTTAATTTTGATTTGTTAATCGAATCTCTTATTAAGGAAAATGGAGGTAAAACAAAAGTTAGTTACATAAAGAAATAATGTGGTCTCCAGTCTTAAACTGCACAATTTATTTCTGAAACCAGTTATATTTGTCTTATTAAGCTTTCGTAACAGTCAGTGATACGTATGTGGCCCAAAATGGTATTTGTCATTACTCTCAAGGGAACTCATTTATACGGGCAAGTGACAGCTAATCCCAGTATATATCCAAAGTTTAGAATACTTTAAAATCGGAGGTGACTGAATTACTGCATTATGCATCGCGGTTATAATTATGTAGTGTAACTTCACGAAAATGTTTACTAGACTACGAGAAATTCTAACTAATCAACCTTTCCAAATATTTATAATGTATTATCAGAATTATAATCGTGACGTATGAATGACATCAACAGCGACAACAAAATACCAAGGAAACACTGAAATACTACAGCCAAGTTATCGATACATAACTTCGCTAAAACACGTTAAATTTACTAGGTTATTCGAAGAAAAGTTAAAATTCCATATCTTTTGTCAGATTCGAAAATTTCAAGTCTTTGAATACCCCTTTCAAAAAGTCAGTTAAGACTGTTGCTCTATAAAATTATTGTAATGATCCTGATTAATCGAGGAAAAATCATTTTTCAATTTAAAAAAGGATTGTAGCTTTACTCTCTCGCATAGTTTTCTTTCTTTTGTATCGAAATAGTTACTTTATTCACAATCTGACTCTCGGATTTTAGGACAACGGGATTTGGATCCTGCTTATGAACTTGGGTTAATAACCGCTATAGACCTGTCAAAAGAATAAAATACTGGCACTCTTTTACAGAAATGGGTGTCTGAAATTGTTCGCTCTTAGTCACTGCTTAAGCTGCAGGCATAACGTGTTAGTTCGGCGGCAACAATACTATTAAACATGGCTCGTCTTCCAGTTGCAGGTAATTTTATGCGTGCTTGGTCTAACAGTAATCTTCCTTTAGAATTCTCATCGCAAATTAACATTGTACTGTGGTCCCATAGGAACTGCATGCTTCTCATAGCCGCAGAGCATTTTAACATGCATAACCATTATGTCGGAACCAAAACACATAGACACACACACACACACACACACACACACACACACACACACACACACACACACACGCACTTGTACTCGCAGCTACGCCACATCCATAATGTTGATTCATTGCTGTCATCTCTACTCAACGCTGGTACGCAAGAGATTCAGACTATATCGTTGACTTTAAAACAAATTCCTGACATTGCTAGTGTGTCTACTTTACAGAATTATATAAAAAAAATTTGTTTTAAGTTGTTTTCAAGAAATTAAAACCACAATATCGGCAGGGTAAGACGGAATTAAAAGAACGATTTCAACATTTTGGGCCCCAAAGGAGTGTTAATTATTTTATCACGCATGGTAAATTGTAATGGCGCTTACACAATAGTTATAAGTTTTGTAGATAAAGGTACATTGATTTATGATCTAGTCTTCTTCATTGTAAATAGCAAAATGTAAAACGTTGGAACAACGGAAAAAATAAATTTTGTGGGGCTATTTGAATCGTAAATGGGGCAACATGAACCATTGTAAACTGTCATAAAATTATATGGACAATTTCACTTTTTAATTCCAGTAGCTGTTACCTGCGTTTTTCACAGCGAATTGGTTACGAGCTGCAGCAATAGAAATTTCTTGAGACCACACCTTGCACTTACAGCACCTGATTCATTCCCCTTCTTTCACAGGTCTAGGGTCGTGATGTTTGATGAAGCAGAAACCACGAACTAAACTGTATTCCTCCGACTCATCCTCAGATGATGATGAAGATGAATCCATTTTTGAATCTGAATGTTTCACTTGAATATACAGCCCATTTATGCAACCCTTGAGGCCGGCCGGAGTGGCCGAGCGTTTCTAGGCAATACAGTCTGGAACCGCCGCGACCGCTACGGTCGCAGGTTCGAATCCTGCCTCGGGCATGGATGCGTGTGATGTCCTTAGGTTAGTTAGGTTTAAATAGTTCTAAGTTATAGGGGACTGATGACCACAGTAGTTAAGTCCCATAGTGCTCAGAGCCATTTGCAACATTTTGCAACCCTTGAGCTTCTATCTTTTGGACTTTTCTAATCGCAATTTTTTCTTCCTTCTTGTTAAACTAAGAAGAACTTGTAAAGTCATGACGAGCTGAATTGTTTTTTCTCCTTACGCTTTTAAGACTTCTGGTTTTAATAGTGTTGACAAAGCAGAAGAAAATGTTGATGATGATGTTTGCTGAGCTCTGATTTTCCGAATTTCTTGGAGGATTGAACGGAGTTGCAGCGTCTAGATTTACTTTTGATTCTGTGGGACTCATGATGAGGAATGCTGATGAAAGAAGGAATTTGTGCGATGTATTTTCTTGGGATTGAAGGGTAAAGTTACTGTTCACTCAAATCACTTCGCGGTATTTCGTACATTAGCTCTACACCTCCAAGTGACATCGAAAATTTTACCAAAAACGAATTTTGTAATAGAGGCCGAATGATTGTGGTGTATAATTGGGCTACATAAATACTTTAATAAAGAACTAATAATAGATACCATATCCCTATTCAGGAAGCCCCACGAAGACTGACTCACATAGCTCCAATCTCTTGTTATTGTTTATTTGTAAGGAGTTGCCCATAGATCAAATGTCGCCAGTTGTTCGGTTGACCGGCCTTATAGATGCTATACGTCTGGTAGCGGAACGATTTATAACTACCATTCATATATTTCAAGAATAGACCTTATTTTAAAACAGAATGACATGGCTGATTGTTATAATCAATAGCATCTTACCTCTGTTATTTCCTCGTTGATGATTACCGACTGGATTAAACTTATGTGGAAAAATCTTCTTGCCTCTTGTGCACGACTTGTCTGGAAACGGTCGTGTAACATAATGGTGTCCGAGCTCTGCATTTTGAATATGGCTGAACTACAGTAACGGTTACAGAACAGCAGGTATAATCGACAGCCAACCATTTGCAATAAATTGTTGTTTTCAAACAACCTTAACCATAATTTCGACGGGTTTAAACCCGTCCTCTTCAGAAGGACAAACAAACTTCACACTAGCAGTTCATCTAGTAAAAGCTGTCTCCACATGACACAAATCGGCAACGGTCTGTAGGTCCATTCGTAAAAATTAAGGCCCCTGGAATGAAGGTCTTGTCACATCAGTAAAACTAATCACTTAAAATAACAGACCATGTTAGTAGCTGTAGGCCTTCTGAAGAAGACGGCTTTAAATCCGTCGAAACCAAGGTTATTTGAAAACCATCATTTATTCCAACTTGTTGGTTGTCTGTTATACCTGCTGTATTTTCTTATTTGTGTCCACATAGCCCCATGATTGAGAAAGCTTCACACTATCCTATTGAAGATGTATGACAGAGAATCAGCGAAAACATTTACATTCCGGAAAAAGAATAACACTGGATAACATAAAGAAATATACTGCTCCATATTGTGTCATATTGTGCTCTAGTGTTACAGAGGAAATGGTGTAGCACAGGCAAGGGTTCAGACATTTTCTCGGTACTGCTTTTCTGAAGAAGAATATTTTCAGCCGAGGTGATCCTTACAAATATTGATGTTGCAGATATTCAGATTCTGAACGTGCTTTGTTCTTCCGCCTCGTGGCTACATTTACTGGAGAAGTCTCAACGACATCCATTTATAACGAGACGCGTCCGCTTCATTGCTCCAGACTCGTTTTGAGTTATCGCACTAGCAGGAAGCGGGCGGACCACACTGAGTTGGTGTCAGGCCAGTGCGACACGGAGCGCCAAGATTGGTCACAGACGTTGCCGCCCCGTCGAGCGGCTCTGGCAGGAGGGCAGACTGCGCGTGCTATACGAGTTCACCATCTTCTTCTGCCTCGCCTCGCGCGCACGCCCACAAAAGGGGGAGCGAGTCGCGCGCCGAAACGCGATAGCCTGAAAGGAGGACAGGACGCAGTCGGAAATGGCGCCGCTGCTGCCTGCCGTCGTTACGCCGAAACAGCCGTGAGTGAAAAACCGAACATCGATAAAGCGCTGCCGAAGGAGGCAGGCAGCCACCCCCCGCCTGCGCGGCGCCCACCCTCTTCGCCTCGGATACCGACTGGCACATGTGCTGATCGGCGGCAACTTCTATCGCAGCGTTTTAAAACTCCAGAAAGTTCCTTTATTTCATTTTCGACAGAGAGTAGATTTTCATCATTGTGTCAGGTAATTAGATAAAACAGACATCTGCCTAGTAACCTCCGGAACTTGTACGGGTCGCCCTTATGATGGCGTAGGTATTTGGGTACAATAGTGATCGCTGACTCCGCAGATCGCTCACAAGACTGGTAAGAACAACGTCCAAGAACAAGTATCTCACGATCAGCTTAACAGCTCATGCATTCAATGTTGTTGCAGTGTTTGTTATGTTAAGAAGAACTATGAATTTATGTCCGACGACTGGTAGCCTTGCTGTTTACTCCCTTCAGTCTACAAACCAACCAGCATGGCCGAAGGAATACGCACTGCAGCGATTACAGCCGTTATGAAATACACTGAAGCACCAAACAAACTGGTATAAACATGCGTATTCAATTACGGTTTAAATATGTAAACAGGCCAAAAACGGCGCTGTGATCGGCAACGCCCATTAAGACATCAAGTGTATTGCGCAGTTGTTGATCGGTTACTGCCGATAAAATGGCTGGTTATGAAGATTTAAGTGAGTTTGAACATGGTGTTATAGTCGGTGCACGAGCGATGGGACGCAGCATCTCCGAGGTAGCGATGAAGAGGGGATTTTCCCTTACGACCATTCAACGAGTTTACCATGAATATCAGGAATCCGGTAAAACATAAATCTCCGACATCCCTACGGACAGAAAAAGATCTTGCAAGAACGCGACCAACGACGACTGAAGAGAATCGTTGAACGTGGCAGAAGTGCAACCCTTCCGCAAATAGCTGCAGAGCTAAATGCTGGGCAAGCAACAAGTGTCAGCGTGCGAACCATTCAACTAAACATTATCGATATGCACTTTCTGAGGTGAAGGACCGCTCGTGTACTCATGATGGCTGCACGACACAAAGCTTTACGCCTCATCTGGGCCCGTCAACACCGACATGGGACTGCTGATGCCCGGTCGGGGTAGTCTCATTTCAATTGTATCGAGTGGATGGACGTGTACCGGTTTGGGGACAACCTCATGAATCCACGACCCTGCATGTCAGCAGGGGAATGTTCATGCTGGTGTAGACTCTGTAATGGCGTGAGGCGTGTGCAGTTGGAGTGATGTGGGATCCCTGATACGTCTTTATACGACTCTGACAGGTTACACGTACGTAAGCATCCTGTCTGATCACCTACATCCATTGATGTCCATTGTGAATTCCGACGGACTTTGGCAATTCCAGCAGGACAATGCGACATCCCACCGCCCCCGAATTGCTACAGAGTGGCTCCAGGAACACTATTCTGAGTTCAAACACTTCCGCTGGCCACCAAACTCTCTAAACACGGATATTGTTGAGCTTATCTGGGATGCCTCACAACGTGCTGTTCAGAAGAGATCTCCATCCCCTCGTAGTCTTACAGATTAATGGACAGCCCTGGAGGATTCATGGTATTAGTTCCCTCCGGCACTAGTTCAGACATTAGTCGAGTCCATGCCGTGTTGCGGCACTTCTGCCTGCTCGCGGGGGCCCTATACGATATTAGGCAAGTGTACCAGTTTCTTTGGCTCTTCAGTGCACATCAAATGTATTCGCGATTGCGAATACGAACAACCATCAGTTGTATAAATAAATGACAAAAATTGAAATTTGTGACGATTCGGAACCCTAATCTCGATTTACCCCTTTACGCGAGCGGTCACCTTATGCGCTTAGGCCATGGCCAGAACCAGACGTCCGTATTTTATGGCTCCC